>NC_135704.1:11835554-12491388 GCF_964276395.1 Gasterosteus aculeatus | reverse complement strand
ATCTCCAAAAATGCAATTAATAAACACCAGTCCATTACAGCAGACAAAATACCCCGTATTTATGGAACCAGTGTTTGATTGCCTCGGGCGGGGCTGGACTTGTTAGCCGATACTTTGAAAACAAATGGAGCGGAACTCTTTGTCCCGGCTAAATCTTGTAATAGCAATTTTCACAGAGCAAGGCATTCAAACCCTTGGCCACTCCTTCCAGTAAAAAAACAAAACTAAAAAAGCCCACTAGAATAAACGGTGGGTTCCTCAGAGGGAGACAGACCGGGCGGCCGGCGGAGGGTCTGCTTTCGCACTTATCCTCACACACAAGTCAGCCAATAAGGGCCGGACCCACAGCCTAACTCAACCAACAGGCGGTGACACAGAGGGAGGGGGGGGGACGGGGGGGGATGTATCTGACACACATACATGTGCAAAGCCTGCGATGATCGACGACAACCAGTGGTCTCTTTTTCTTACTTTGGCCCTGAAAGAGGAAAGTGCAGATTGATGGCGACGGAGCTCAGCGTCAGCCCATCATTTGTCTTCTGTGACCTCGAGGGGGGGGGGGGGGGGGGGGGGTACAGCGCTCGTCCAGAAGCAGCGTCAGTAAAGGGTGGGGAGGGCGGGGGGGGTCGGGGGTCAGAGCCCCGAGGACGACCCCCGCTGAGCAGACAGTTCGCCCTCGCCGCCCTTCAAGAGGGCGAGGGAGGGCACTGATGGGAGACGCAGATGTTGGACTTCGGCTTAACGCCAAATCCGGTTGCAGTTCGTATGAGCACAGATCTTTGGGAAATCGCTTTACGAGTAAATCAAGATCAAATCAGAAAACAGACTTTTTATTAGTATTTTGACAAAGCATAAAACATTCTTTAGGTGTGAGAGCTCCATCGTGACCCAGACAGGATGTATTTTTACTCTACAGGGTCAGAACAATACGCATCTACAAAAAGCACTGGGATTGCAAACTGATAAAGATAAATAGACGGATGCACTCACGCACGCAGTACTGCAGACACAGATTTTTGTGAAATTGGAGCCTTAATTCTTAGGAAGTTTCAACATTTAATTACTGCTGCGGGGTGGGGACTATAATTAGAAGTAGGTCACCCCCCCCCCGAAAAAAAAGGCAGACTTGAAATAGTTTCCTGTGTTTGCGTTACTACAATTTGATGAATGTTGGGAAGCACCGACAACTTGTAAAAACAGATTAAAAACAAATGTTAATAATGAGTTGAGTTCCCTGATGTCTGACGTACTGCAGCTGTTTCTGTGCTGAATCCATTCCTCCTCCCTTTTTTCTGAAGCTTACTCTCTGGACACAGACATGCAAATAAAACCATCTTCATAGACTTGACTTGGAAGGACTTCGTTGAACCTTAGAAAACCACACTGCAAGGCGGGACTGTACTTGAAAGGAATGCTGTTGTAAAGTATATTTGCGTGTCCTTATTTTTTGTACATTTTCAAAAGTGTGGTCAACGTGACATTCGTTTCAACATTTGAGTCCCTATTAAATGACCACAGCAGTTGCACAAGACGAGTGGAGAACTTTGGCAATTCCGTTGGAACATACACGCAGGTTGTGTGTTGGCTTGAGTTGTGTTGGATAAATCCTTCTCATTTAGGACCAGACCTCCAGCAGACATGGAGGTTGTGCAGTAAACATAGTACTCAGTTATCAGAGTACTTTGACTTAAAGTCTCGCTGGCTAAATATAAGCCTGGCCTGACCACGACAACAGTAGAATGAAATCTGGTTCGTCTCATCAAATTAGATCAGGGAGGGAGTCAGGGAAGCAGCGACATGTCGCTGTCATGAGTTAGCTTTCAGATTTTCGGGTCACATGGCTTACTCGCTCACTCCCACCACACAATTGCCAATTACGCTGAGAATCGGAGAATGCAGTAGTAAGCCTCGGGAGAAAGTTTGCACTTAAGTGTGTCATCTGTGCAGGGCATGACACACAAGGTGACCTCTCGGCATCTATCTGCCACTTGTTGACATTTCAGACTGACCCCCCCCTCCCAGTGACAGGACAGAGAGAAGTCAGCATGCACAGTGATCTGCATTCAGGCCCACGGAAATTATTATCCGACCCTATTGCCGATGCTGATTCACGATTTATTGCATCCCACTGTTGTGGCTGAGAGACAGTTGAGCACGACAAGCCCTGATGCTACTTCTATCACACCCGATCACACACACGCTGCCCTCAATGCCTGACATGCTCGATACCAGGGAAAAGTTTACCAAAGGTTAAAATCACGCCGGTGAGTTTTTCCTCGGCGGGGCTCAAAAGGTGACGACGGAGAGGGCGATGAAGAACGAGGCTTCTGAGGACTTCAACAACTGAGCGCTCGGCCCTGTCGTCGCCCACGTGACACGGGAGCACAGCCGCGAGGGAGGCCGGGCCGCAGAGCGCACACGCCTGTGACCTTTGAGAAGAATGCCGTGAGTGTTATATTAGATTACGGATCAGCTTAAAGTTCTAGCCATGCCATTGTCCCCCCCCCCCTTTTTTTATCTTCAGTGAGTGTTGACAAGCAGCAGAACAACAGGGAGCGTTGCATCAGAGTATTTATAAGCAAATACTGTGTGTGGTGGTTCCCCCAACATCGTGCACATATATAACCTGTATAAAAACACATTTAACCTTACTGCGGTTAAAAGGTAAGAATTATGGCTCTGAACATTTTCCCAGCTGCAGTGTGAAGTCCTCTCTGAACTCCTTATCGGTGAAAACATCTGGTGCGTTGATGGCAGTGCCAAGGAAAACATGAGCGTCATTACTTCAGACCACGTACATACTTTATTCCACAGGAATGGAGATCAGACGCCACCTCCTTGGATTGTAACTATTGCCGGACTATAAAAGCAGGTTGCAGAAAAGAAAAAAGGTAAAGTTCTGGTTATCTCTTAATAATTACAGGCAAATACAAATAAGAGGGGAGAAAGGCTTAAGGTTACCCATAAGCCATTCGCCTGCTCTGTAAAACCTGCGGCTGTGCTGATCAATAAAACCATCTGTCTTGCTCTATTTTTCTCTCAAGTGTGTGTAGCTACCAGCAGATTCTCTGTGGGTTGAAGCAGACAGAGTTATCCACTGTTTGAAATCAAAAATGAAAATATATCCCACTATCTGCTTACCTCAGCAATAAAAAGGGTCTTTAAGCTATGTTGCAAGCAGGATATCTTGTTAGCAAGTCAGACGTTCTATAGGCCACGCCAACATGTATGAGCAGGCAGTTGATTAGTTAAGATACCTTAAACCACATATGTAGAGGTAAAGTGGATAGCGAGAGGATAATAACACATCCGTATCTTAGTTTTTTCTTCCAAACGAGCAGAAGCCAGCTCGGCATTCTCCTTTAGCTGCTTTATCACCAACGAGCTAATGATGTTCATGTTTCAGTATCAGCCGTTGTTTCTGGTGCTACCTGCCTGGTGCCCACTCGGCTTGGTTTCACATGTGCAGCAACACGCACTGCATGGAAAACAGCTTGACTGACAGACATTAGCTTGCTAAATGCAGAGAAAGACTGTGTGCTTTGTCAGTTGTGCCTCAGGAGCTTCAAATACAGTCCTGACTTGCCCTGTCTTTCTGGCTGCACAGGTATAACTTTGCATAAAGCCGTTTGGAAAAGTCTCTGGAGAGCTGCAGCACCGCAGCTTGCCTGAGACTCTGGGAGATAACTATTTTTTAGTTTGGGATCAAAAAAAAAAAAGAAGCCTTGCTCAAAAGAAATAAAAAGCTTTGTTTTATTGTATTCCTTTCCTCCCATATTCTACAGGGACACCTAAGGGAAGGAGGAGGTTTTGGGGCGGGGGGAGGGGGGTCTGCAACTTGGCCTTGTTCTTTCAAAGGCCGTGACAACCTGCTATGCTATGCGCCCATTTGCTGTGTGCAGTCGTGCCCTCCAGCAGCAAATGGGGCTTTTAGAAACCCTCTCTCCTCATGGTTAAGTTGATAGGTCGCAGCACATTCCAGACATTTTCTGCCTGTTTGTTTTCCACCAGAAAGGCTCACAATGCAGCCCGCTGCTGCTACAAAGGGCTCCGTTTGCCTTTGATTGGCACATCACACCTGAGTACGCATTCAAAAACCCGTTCTTGGTCATGCTCCAATACCTCTTAAAAATGATTGTAGAAGTGATAACGTTACTTGTTTTATTGCTAATGCACTGTAGTCAGAGCAATGTGATTGCGTATCACTTTTGGCAACAAAAATAAATAAAATCAACCCGATCCCAGTTACACATTTTCTGGCAAAAAATAAGTAGATCCAAAAAAGTAAGTAAAGCCGCTGTAGCCAGTGGGATTCTTAACGAGTTCCCCTTTGTTGTGCTTCCTACTCACTTTCCCTGATGCCGTCTGTTGGAGCCGAGCTCATAGACGCCACGGTCCCGCCGTGCTGTGCAGGCTCACCTCTTTAGCACGCGGCCACTGAAGGTCAAGAGAAGCTAAGAGGTGTTGATGCCACCGGCCGGTACATAATTACACCACCTCTCCGGAATGAATCATAAACTGAGAGCTCCTGTTGTTGGCAGCCTATTTAACCGGGATCATCAACACCCTGTGTTGTTTTCACACATACAGCCTTGAATGCAAACCCGACCAGTAGTATGTGAGCCAATACAAGAAGGAAATCAAACCAGTAAGAGCAGCTTGTTGGCTCAAGAGGCTGTAACAGTATCACTGAAGTACATATCTTGTCTTACGGCATGTAAAGTACAGGAATACCCAACACCATCTCTGACATAGCTCTCTTTTTCCCCCGTGGGCATTACGCTCCCAAAGTGCTCAGGAGTGGATGCGTGTTTTGGAAGCTGTAGAGTCAAGGCGATGTCATTCATGCAGCAGAGTGAATGTGCATAAGGGCATTGTGGGTGTGCTGCGAAGCGAAGCATATTTCATCGTTAAATGCAAGAATCAAATAGAAAAGTCATGATTATATAATCAGATAGGAGGCAGAAAGAAGGACTTCATATAAAGGCTCCCTTAACTGCGCTGCTTCAGCCATTGTCACACTTTCTCTGCATCCCTGAAACATGCGCTGAAACAGGGAAGTATGGCTTCATCAGAAAGCTTTGAGGACGGACACCAGAGGGCTGATGGAGGCAGAACCCAATCCTGAGCAGACGAGTGCAGCCGAGGAGCGCGGTGAATCCTGTGCGGTGTCCTTGACGTGGGACACGCAGCTCGTTTTGGTCAGCAGATCCCACTGCGTCTGTGCCCGCTGCACTGCACTGCTCTCCGCTGCACTAGATGCGCCACCTGTCCCGCACCAAGGACACGTATCTATGTCTCGTGGTTGGTCTCCGTGTAGCAGGGTGGACAGTATGGCGGCCTGGCAGGAGGCAGCTCTATCTTTCTACTGCTGGGCTGATCAAAAAAGGTCTCATGGTTGGCTGGAAAAGACTAATTCCCTGCTTCTATCCAGCCAGCTGATTGAAATAGGTTGAGCGCTTTCAATTGGACTCTTCACCTTCGTTGTTCCCGACACAGTAGAGTCGGAGTGCGGCTGTGTAATCAAATTGTGCAGCGATTCGTGCCACGGGAATAAAGTGCTATGCAATAAACATTGCTGGAATACCACCAGCAAGTCACTCTGCGGTTGACTCAGTTGGGAGGGAATGAAATGTCATATTTTCGGCATGCCCACAAAGAGGAAAACTTTTTTTTTTTTTTTTTTGTTTCAGAACATACTTTAAAAAAAGATTGTGGCTTTAGTTAGTGTGCTTTATCAAATACTTTATGGCTTGAAACAATAAATCAATTGATGATGATAACCAACGTTGAAAACCCTAAATTCAGGGGGATATCAAAATCACTGCGCCGCAAAGAAAGCTCTGTCTGTGGACGCAACGGACTTATTTCTTCATATTGCGATCCAAGGCTACCAAATAGACAGGATGTTGAAGAGCGCTCGCCAGAAAAAAAAACAGGGCGGACCTGCAGCTTCCCAATGCAGCCGATCCCCCACGGCAAGAACCGCTGATGTGGATCATCGTTGGGCTGAAATGAAACCGCTCTTGTGTTGTGGTCAGGAGGCCATTTCGACAATCCACGTGCACACGAAAGTAAATGGCGCAAACACACGCAAGCGCTTCCGCGTGCGCCGACTCTCACGCGCAGACGCATGTGAGGAGAGCAGCACAAGAATCTGAAGCTCTGCTCCGAGGCACACCCCTGAAATATGTATGACCCTCCGCGTTCTGTCGTCCGCTGTGCCAGTGGGTGTGGGAGGGGCGCGCTGTATAGCTGCCTCTTTATCTCCAAAACTGGACTTTGCCGAGCAGCCCCCGGCGGCCAGCCGGCTCGCTCCGAGGCTCAACATTCTTCTCTTTCGGGTCCTGTTACGGAGCGACCCCCCCCCCCCGGCAGCTGTGTACAAAGTCCCTTCAGTGATCGTCCTGCATCTGACGTGTTCTCAAAGCTCTTATTAACGCAGAATGTGGTTTCTGCATTCGTCGAATGCTCGGCTTTTTGTGCATAACAATGGGCTGGCCTCACTGGCCGAGCCCAGTGGAGATTGTTTCTTCTTGAGTTGGCGGTGACCATGGAGAGGAATGAGTCAGGAACAAAACGCGCCGCTTCCCTGATGCCGTCAGGTCCATCCTCAACAAACTCTGAGGTCAAGCCGCTCGTTTCCTGTACACTCATACTTTCCAAAAGGGGATTTCATGAAACGGTTGTCCACCATCGACAGACTCCACCTCGCGCACAGGTCTATGACAGAGCAAAATATTTCGGGCGGGTTTGGGAATTGGGCTATAAAGTAAATGACAGCAATTAAAAGCGTAGGGGATTCTGCTTCACTGATCGTGGAGGACGTTGTCACGGAGGTTCATGTACATTTAGGAAGCTAAAAGTCCTTTTATTGTAGAAGTGTCAGACCGCTACCGATTTGTTCTGAAAAAACGATCAACCACAAGAAGAGCGAAGCTGGGAGCCTCGGCTCATATATAAGTTGATCTACTGTAAACTGCAACTAATTAGAAACCTGCACCAAAGTTGGATGAGAAACCATTATGTGTTAAATTGAAAAAGGTTTCACACAACAACATTCTGTTTTTATTTTGTATTCCTCTGCCTGTTTCACATGGTGTACTTGAAGTCTTGTAACGTCGAACTAGGGAGAAATTAGAGAGCGTGTTTGACAAAAATAAACGCTTCTCCCTGCAAATACAACTAAAGCTGATTACCAGCCTCTTGTTACCACAGTAACCAGCACCTGACAACGCCTGGTCACCTCATTACTTCAGTGCAGCGAGTGAAGTTTCCCCTTTGTTGAAGCGATTACATAAGGTGGAACTGAAATGGTTCCATTGCATAAGCACATAACACAGATTAGGAAGAGAAAGAACAAATGGATGTACATAGATCCATCTCTGGATAATCTCACTTATAATAAAGACGATTTGCAGTTGATTTTCCAAGAACAGCAGCCACATGTACGCTGCTGGATCTTCTTCCAAACATCTCAAACCAGCAGCAGAACATTTTCCCTATGAAAACAAACAAGCCCCACGTAAACTACCCAGAGAGACCTGCTCCTCTGTAAAATGAGCATGGAGCGGGCGAAACGAGCACAATGACCAACCAGAGGTTTGGCAGTTCCCCAGCAAACACCAGCACTGGACCAAAAAAGACTTTGTAATCAGAGGGTTTGGAGAGCAAACACAAGGGAGGAGGGAAGAAAACCAGAGAATGGAAAAGAGTGAGTGTATGAATTACGCAGCAGACACGTCTCTCCCTCTTTCCTCCCTGCAGGAGATAATGGGGATCATCCATCTTCTTGCCCTCCTTTGAGACCCATCTTCCGACAACTCATGGCCATCCAGGTCAGCTGAGAGATATTACGTGTTCCCTCCACGGACTCCGATGTGAAGAATTTTGGTAGAAGAGGGTTTTGGTAGTTATTTCTTGGGAAAAAGCGAATGGCTAATGGACTGCATTGAACGTGATCACACACACGCAAGTCTTAGTTTTGGTTACTCGACATGAACACAAAGAGAGAGAGAGAGAGTTCTGAGTTGCGGGGCAAGTTGATAAAATCTTAAGAGGTGATGTCACACGTGTCGGCTCGACAATCGGGATTTGGCAACACTTGATACTGATGACAGCTGCTGGGTTGTTCGGTTACTGTCCATTCATTCGCATCCAACCACAGCCGCATGTTCCCAATGACGCCAAATGGCAATATTGTTCTAATTGGACTGTTAAACACTCGATGGAATGTTAACAAATTCTGGAAATACAAAAATGTGTTTTCTATCCAAGAGGTTTAATAGAAGAGCACATCCTTTAAACAATAATCCCTTTTCACTTTGATTGGTGCTTATGATGATGTGATATTAAAGCAAAATTTGCAGTGACTTTACACCTGGAAAAGCCCTTTTAATTCCATTCAGTCCATTCTCCACCTTTAAATCAATTCCATGTTTAAATCAGCGAAGGTATTAAGATTATTTAGTAATCCTGCTTCACCAGGCCGGCCTCAGGCATGGACAGTAAGGTGCTTTTCAAATCATTAAACATACACGCACTGAAAAAAAGGGAGTGTGAACAAAAACAACAAAAGCACGTTTTAAGCAACATCATTTACAGGTTTACAGGCTATAAAAAACAGGTTCTCATTCAAAGAAGAGTGAAGTAAGCAAAACATTTCAGACACGTGTTTAGCGAGAAATAAAACTAGAGCGCGACAAATTGAGAATGAATCCCTAGAGGAAACAGCATTTGTTACAACCACAATAGGAGCGCACAGGTTGTTTATTTCGCTCATCAGCAGCCCCAAAACTGCTGACGCAGGAATATTATCTAGCTGAACAGCTGGATTGTCTCGGTTGCTAAAAGTAAACATACATGACACACCAGTTGAGCTTCATGAATAATACATTAGTCACACACACACACACACACACACACACACACACACACACACACACACACACACACACACACACACACAAACACCTCGAGCAGAGAGACGTGTGACCTTCCTGTGACGCAGACTTGCCTGACTTGAAATCCCTATAAGCCAAAAGCTCAGCGAGAAGGGTGGAAAAACCTGCAGGATCCCCGGGCTCTCATCTCCTTCCAATAAAGTGAGTTGTCTGTTTCCCCCCCCCCCCCCCCCCCCCACGAGACAGACAGGACGTAACGGGGAGGCAACCAAAGGGCATCATCACGGGGTGAAGAGTTCACCAGGAGTACCAGGATAGGGTTTCACAGAGAAAAAAGGTGGGGGGGTTGATTTCATTTTACGCTGAAGGGGAATTACATTTTCTCCTTTCAGCTGGGACAAAATGGAAGAAACATGGAGTCATGCAAAGAGGCAGTGAAGGTCAGAGACAACAGAGCGCATGGAGGCAGGCATGCATGGCAGGATGCGGCTTGTGGAGAGCAGGAAGGGGAAGCCGGACCGATATAGATTTATTTTGCCGCCGCTCCTGAAAAACATGGCTGTGCCAATAGAGAACTCGGTGGCGGTTAACGTGCCGATCGAAGCGTGCACCGTCGGTCTATTCCAAACCCCCCCCGGTGTGGGGCTACAGAAACCACCAGTGGACTCCGCAGTTGGCATAAGATAGGCGTCACAGCCATAGGGGTCAAATCCCCAATCTAATCAGGTAATTATTAGGACTTTAGCACAGCTCAGCCGATTTGGCCACGTGAGTAGAGCTAATATAAAAAAAGGAGCAGTTAAAGTTGCAGTCTCGTTGCACAAACAAAAGAAAAGCAATTAATTCCTCCTTTCAGGACAGCATGAGGATGAGGCCAGCTTCATTTAGTCTCCGTAGCCCAGAGGGATGATGTTTGAATATAAAGTAAAAGTTTAGGTAGTGTAACAAATATCAGTGGACTTTGTCTGGGAACGTGATGTCTCAAGTGTTTTCTAGGGTTAGGGTTAGAATAATAGCTCAGGGACATGTTTTAAAAAGAGGCCTTTTGGTTTCTCACATCAATAATTGGAGACAGTTCAACCATAAGTTGTAAATTATGTTCAGCGTGGAGGTTTGCACACAAACAAACGTACAGGTGAGCAATGTCAGCGAAAAACTTCATGAAGACCATAATAAAATCATTCAGTTATAACAAAAAGCATATGAGGCAGAGCAAGTACTAGTGACATCCTGATTTACCGACCTCTCCAAATGAATCGCCATTAGTTAGTAACTTAACTTTCCTTTTTTTATTCACTTCAAAACGAGGAAAAAGACAAATTTCTGTGAAAAAACCCAGATCGATAACAGCAGGATGGGCGTGTCAGCTGACTCAAGACAGCTGTGGATCAAATGTGGGATTTGGAGTGTGAACATTTGGGCTTCATAGGAGGTGAAACGCACAAGAGGGCGAGCTCTTAACTTTAGTCTTCAGTCCCACTCGAGGAGAAAACTGCCTTCAGAAGTTGGTGCTGCGGTGGGACTCGCGGGAGCGCGGAGCCTCCGGTGATGCTGACATTCAAAACATGGGCGGTGGTTCCCATCGCCTGTCGTGTACCGTGAACCATGTCAAAATAAATACCCCCACCCCACCACCTTCCCTCCTGCGGCATGTCGCTGTCAACTTACCCTCAGAGAGCTCCAGCTCCAGCTCCGCCAGCTTCTCCCGGACCTCCGCCGGGAGGGTAACAGCGACAGCCGGCGTCGGCTCCAACATCATCGTTAGCAACCCGGTGGAGGTTCTCTCAGCCATGGTGGTAAAAAAAAAAAAAAATGAAATAAAAAGCACGGGTAGGTCCACCGAAATGCTGCTGATGACAATGCCACTGGAAATTAAAAAAGAATGTAATGAAATAAGCCCCCCACCCGCCCCTCACTTGGTTTCAGCTAGCGAGGGTCTGAACTGGGTGTCGCTGAGCGTCTCTCGCTGCGAAGCCGCACAGACGTGTGAGAAAACGTCTCCAACGGTCATGACGCGGCTAGCTGGGCGGCTAGCGGACACGCCTGGCTTGGCTGCGGGTTTCCACGCAGTGTGGGAGGACAGAGGGGAGGAAGGGGAGGTCCCGCCGCTGGTCTCCGTGGCCGCTGTCTGTCCCTCGGCACTGGCGGTGTCCTGTCGGCTGTCGGGACCGGCTGCTTGCCTTCAACTGCGGAGGGAACTCATTCAACTCCCCGCTCGCTTCCCACGGCGCAGTCGCCATTGCATCATAGCAACAGCGGCACCCGACCGCGCGCGTGCACGAGCGCCGCTCCTGTGCGCGTCTCCTCGTCCTCGCGTGACTCGCCTGCCTCCTGTTGTCACAATCACAATACTGGAGGTTTTTTTGTTCATTTCTTGGGTGTCACACAACTTTATATACCATGCTTACTGTATTACTATATTATGTCCACGTGCTGTTTTACACACATTATATGTTTGTTTCTGTCTAAAGAAAAAAGAACTAACTGATCTTTGATTCACTGTCCGACTTCAGAAATATTGCATATTGTATGGATGTATTTATCAACATCATAATAGCACTCTATTGTGATGTTACTAGATGTTACTGGTTACTGTTAAGGTAAAGAACTCCATCACCCAGCATTCCCTAGTCAGTGGTGAGGGACATGCGCAGAGCGGAGCGCGGCAGACCCCGGGTAGCATTAGAGCGGACTGTGCTAGTTGAAATTAAAAGTTCATGAAACGTATATCACGCCTCGCCTGCTTCTTATAAGATTAAGCAAGGTACAACATCTATAAGAAGAAAAATAAATGAATACTGTAACGTAGAAGTAGCCCACCTCCTATTTATATCTCTCTATATCTATCCCATTATCTACATATATAAAGAGTCAGTGTATAGACTGAAATACAATGTTTGCTGAATATGTGCATATACAGTCACTATCGTGCAAATTCTATATTCGTTATAGAATTCAACAAACTACCAAGTAAACATAACATTAACATAGTAATTCGATACAGAAGATTTTAGAATTTAAAAGGTTTTATGGCATGTAGGTGGGTGGGCAGGGAAGCTTAATGGTTGACAAATACCCCACTCTATATATTATATGGACGTATTAAGACTGGAGGGTGGGAAGAGTCTGCATCCTGAACTTCTCAAACGTATTAGTTATTTATTTCCAGTAACTTTATTACAATTTAGCCAACATCAATATTGGTATGAAATATAAATATTTCAAACAAAAGAACAAAGATCAAAGTCAAACTCAGAATGCACATTATAAATCCTTCGGTTTTGGTAGCAAATAAGTAACAAAATGAAGACAATCCATTCAAAGTTAAGAAAATATAGAAAATTAAAAAAAACAGGTATAACAATAATAGTAGAGCAATAGATGTACTTAATTTAACCAATTCACATTACATTACTTACTTATAAGTATAATAACAATAATTAAATACTAAGAGGTACTACAACCTCGTTTAAGCTGCACTGGAAAAGGCATTTCAAAGGCAATTCAGATTAATGCTTAAAAAAAATAAATCAATTACATTTGATGAGATGACCATTGTGTATGATTAAAATATACAGAGTCTGTATAGTCTCTTGTATTAATCTTCTTTTTTGTCTTGCATTAATCTATTGCGAGGCTCTGATTGGGTGTTCTGCCATTTGGGTTAGATGGGTGATGAGTATTTGTCTAGCCTGTATATTTGTTATGAAACATATTGAAAAAAGTTACTTTCAAACATGAAATAAATATATATCAAAACAAGCTGCAAAAGTGTTTAAGGTTTCTACAACCAGCAGGTGTCACTGCATGCACAGTAAAAAAAAATATATGTATGTTCTTCACAGGCAAGTAATATGGTATATGTAAATATGTCGCTGATGGTGATTAAGCGTTATATCATAGTGATGAATACACTATTGTAAGTAAAGCTCTTTCCTTAAAGTATGTTTCAGCTCGATGTGGTAAGTTGCTCCAGGATTCCTCCTGTTATGTTCAAAGATGGCCGCATTCACCTCGGTATGAACATCCAAAAGGTGCGTTTTCCTGTCGGAACACAAAACATCTGTTTTCTCTCAAGGCGAACATGAAAACCGTCTGATGCGGAAGTGTTTCCCACTCTAGGCACCTTACCTCCTTTGACCTTTGTGCAGAGCGTCTCTCAGGACCTGCAGGTAAACAGAGCGATGGTCTCCCCGCACCAGTTGCTGTTCACCCGTCCAGCAGTGGCTCCAGAACACATCTGCATCCGTCGGGACCAAATCGCACCTGGACAGTCCGAAGCACCCGTCCGTCTCCAGATCCTCATCCCGGTGCTGCGTGCCGGCACGGGGCGGAATCTCAAGGATGTCGTACCTCTGGATGAGGAAGAGCTTGGGCTTACCGGCCAGCACGGGACATGCATCTGCATTGAAGAGGCGCCTGACGTCGTCCAGATGCAGACCTGCGCCGTAGGAGTCCGTACCCAGGAGATGGTTGCCCGTACCGCGGCTGATGATGCAGCAGACGAAGCAGTCGCCTGCGAGGTTCTCCCTCCGTCTGAATACCTCTCCGAGAACCGAGAGAGCGTCGGCTGCACTCAGCCATTTGTGCAGGACCACGTTGAAGTGAAGAGCCGTGAATGTCTGTTCCAGCGAGTCTGAGTGAGTGAGGAGAGGTGAAACAACACTGAAGTCTTTCAAGATATGAATGTAATAAACGCTATCACGCCAGGGCTGACACCAAAGCAACCCAAAGGGATTCCGTATCAGATTAAACAACACCCTCCTCAACTTTCTTTCCGGGTTTTGTTTAAATAATTGTTCAAAGGCGACAAAGGAAACATGAAACGCTTTTTTCCTACACTAAAGGCAGGTTTGGACCTCTTGCGTACGTCAGAAAAAGAAAGAGGTTGGTACTCAAGTGAGCAGCTTCCCTGAGCTACTGTGGTGACCAATGAGTGCACGTGAGAATACACACAGGTTGTAGGTATAGCACATCCGATCATTACATTCAAGGCCAAGATAGATGATCGGATCGCAACTGTCTAACTAGAAAGTTTCTTTCTTCCTTTCTTTGGTCAGAATTTGCGTCATTAATAATAGTACATCAAATGAACTAACCAAACAACAGTGCAAAGACAAAACAACAAACATCTGCTTTGTGTGTTGGTATTTCAGTGAAGTAAGTGAATATTTATTCCAGCACTGAACACTGAAAAGTGTTTTGTGTCTCACCTCCATCATTTCCCACGCAGTCTATGATAACACAAACTCCTCTGGGATTAGTGTTACATTTGTAGAACTCCATTTGACTCTGTAGGGCAACAACCAAAAAACAGTTTTATGAATGCAATTTACCAATTAAACACACAGGGGGAAAACGGCGCCGATAGCGGGGGAAGACCTTACCTGCTCACTGTAGACAGGCGCCGTTAAGTTTTCTGTGGCTGGTGACAAAGATTAATACCGTGTTATGAATATCAAAGTGAAATACACGGGGCTTTCCAACCGTTTACAGTCTAACTAAAATTTGAAATGATATTTTTGTGTGCCTGTTCCAATGTATCTAAAGAGGTATTTTCTTTTTCATGTATATCTGGTATTTTCATGTATTTTAAAGTGGCTGATATTTGCTTGTATGTCTTACCTATGTGGATGGGGTGTGCTCGTAACGTTTGCTGTAGACAAGGGGAACAATTTGGAGTGGGGGAAGGACACTAAGGAGGATACGTTTTATGAAAAGTGTTAGTTGGATAACAGAGAGAAGAAATGACACATGTTGAATAGCTTTTGAAGACCACTCACGGGAGCTCTGTGTCTCTGCTGTGGAGACGAATGCCCTTCAGATGGCACAGCTGTAAGAAGAATACAAGTGAATACAAAACACAGAATAATGTGTGATTCTAAGTCCTGTACGATTGATCTTTATCCTAAAACCACCTTTTAGAAGGTAAAAAGCTGAAACTTTTAACATTTGGTTTGATGTATATAAAGTTTAGTCCCGAAATGATGAATGTGCTCAGAAGTCAAATCCATCTGTGTGTTTACCTGAGGTACCTTAACAGTATATTTGTGAACTGGGTGTTATGCTGGTATCAATGAACAAGATCAACTTTGTCTTTTTATTGAATCTTTTCATCATCAGAATACAGTCTGGACCATGTGTTGTGTAAGCAGCTTTTATAATTGGTTTCTGTTCCGTATAAAACACGTTTTTACTTTAGGAACTACATATTTTTCTCTTCTTTATAAGCGTCATTGACCATTTCCGTGTTCTAAAAGACACAAAGATATTCATTCTCAGCTCTAGTTTTCAAAGTATTTCTATTTAAAGAATGTGGAAACATTCCATTCTTCACATGAAATAAACGGAATAAATGTCAAAAGCCCCTTTTCTTTTTACGTTTTGTCAACGTGGGTTTGAGTCATTCATACAGGAAAAGGGAAAATCTCACCCGACATCTTGTATGCAGTCACTTTTTTGGCAAGGTCGACCCTCCCAATATTTCTCAAACATTCTTCAACCAAGTCGACTCTTCCAGGTGAAACTATGTCCAGCTTCTCAAGCTCAATGATCACATCAAGGAAACTCTGTCAAAGGAAAAAGGGGGAAGTTGAAGTTGATGTTCGTATTTCAGCTTTTTTTCCCCACACAAAATGGGAAGTGAAAACAAAACTTTTTTCACTTTCACCTGTGCATTTTCCATCTTCTCACGGGACAACGTTTGGCCCAACAGGAATTTCACACTGTTCAGATCTTCTTTGGTCATATCCTCATTTATGTTAGCCATCAACACTCTATAGTGAGGGAAATCATCACGTTAGGAACATGAGCACATCCAACTGGAAGGTAACATGTATGACTCACACCTCGAGAAGAGACACCTCTTACTTGAAACTTGGCAGAACCCTCCTGTGAGTCAAAGCCTTCTCCACCTCGTCCCTGCTGGTTTTATACACCTCCTTCAAGATATCAAAACGTCCCAACTGCAGCAACAGCTCTGGGAGGAACTGGTCCTCCCCCTGGTGGCGGATCACCCTGGACTTCAGCACGTCCTCCACGCACCCCGCTGTGTTGTCCACGTCTGTGACGCCACACAGGTAAAAGAGCCTGCTGCGTTCACGGCCGTCCAGAGCCTCGGCGGTTTGTTGAATGGCTTGAAGTTGAAATTGGTCCGGAAGAGCCATCGTTTTTTTTGTTAAGAGAAGAGCAGAGGCTGGTGATCCAGTGTCTTTAACGGCAATGCGGACGGATGCAGTGGTTGACAGTTGATCTTTTGTCGACATGGAATGCCTGAAAACTGGGTCATGTTAAATACAGTGTTAGTTCCGAACAATCCTTTATTGAAAAAGTACAAGCCGATCAGATTATTCACAGGAATACGATACCTCATGCCGTCGACATCAAAGTAACAACCAGAAGAGAAGAATTTGAACTATGTATATAAGAGCAAAGCATGACGCGCCAAGACCCGCTTCGGGGAAGTACCCGCTGACGCATTTAAACAGAAATCCCCTCTGACCCAACTTCACTATCTACTAGCACCGGTTTACCAAAAACCCATTGATCAAGAAATAGGTGTACAATAATATTGTAATACTTGTTCTTTTTTTAAAATTCCACAAGCGACGAATACGTAGACCAAAAGTGAAAGCAAAAAGGGCGGCAGTGTTTCGATAATATCTCAATCTTAAAGGGGCACGCGTTGCTGCGAAACAAAATCCATTCAGTGAGAATGTATACTTTAAACTACAGACTTGATTGATTCAGCCCGTTCATTAAAAACGTTTAAGATGTATACGATGGTTCACTGAAAAACGCATCAATAAATGTATTTAGAACTGCTAATACCAACTTGAAAAGATGAACGCAATCAAGAGAATAGTTCACAACCTGTCAACCCAATATATGTTTGTATTAACTGTTTGTTAATTATCTTCCCGTTAGTAAATCATACATAAAATCAATAGAGGTGTCGTATTGGAAAGCAGCAAACAATATGATAAAACCACAGAAATAAGTAATACCAAATTAATACCAAATCACAAACACATCTGTTATCAAATTATATTCATTGAGTGAATGGGATGGGAGAAAAAAAAGCATTTTGTCATGTGAAAGTTCCTTCTTTGCTCTCTTTTTGTTTTTTTAAACAGCGAAGCAACGCATCTCGAATATGGGTGCTGAGTTTTCCCAACAACCATGAAGGCACCGCTCCCTGTAGGTCCCTCGGTTGTTCCGCCTCCCAAAGCGCGCGGGGACTCGCACCAACCACGTCGCGCTGTGGTTCAGCACCATTGCGGCGAGGAGAGATCGCGCAGAGGTGTAGCTCGGCCGAGAGAGAGAGAGAGAGAGAGAAAAAGGGAGAGAGAGGTAGCGCGCGCGCGAGAGAGGAGCCATTTATAAGAGAGACACTCGACCTGGGTGACCGCCCTGAGCAAACATCTCCCTGACTTCCACCAATTCGAGTCACCGCGACACAGCGTATGCGGCTCCGGTCCCGGTAAGCATTCTGTTCACCTGGACGTTGGTTGGGGGGAAAAAAGGCATTCATGATTTTCTCAGGTAAAGTCGCAGTCACTAGCTGCCGCTGACTTCGGAACATCCTTCGCCACGATGCTAGCCCCCCCCCCCCCCTCAGTGACGACCGTTACCCCGTCTTTAAGCCAAGGACCGCGGGGTGGACGCGCCTGTGCCAGAGCCGGCCACCCGGCACTCAGCTGGGCTTGTTTTTTTCCTTTTTTTTCCCGGCCTGGTCACGACTAGTGAGAAACGAGGAGGCTGCCTCGGTTGCTGAAGGCTAACGGCATGCCAGGACGAGCTAAAGGCAGCTAACGTTGACGTCCAGCATACGGGCTGTCGTGGCAGTTGGGTTTGTAACGAACGTTAACCGGTGGGCAGTTTATACCATTTTTAAAGAAAGAAAAAAAGAACGAGCTGCGTAGAAACGGCCAGATGGTGCGTTAGCTAGCTGCTGTTATGGTTGTAAAGGTGAACGGTTGTCATTTAAGGTCAGTCCCCGCACACTTCATCCAGACATATGCACGTTATGTAAAGGAACATGAAGCGAAGAGCGGTGGCTCCTCAAGTTGCCTTCTCGAAGGACGTTGCGTTTATTTTGAAATCGTGAACGGAAGTGTGGGATTTTACGCGCCTGTAGATTGTTGTATAACTTTTTGGGTACCATCTCATCCGATGCCTCGTCGAGGGAGCGGTTTGTCCATGCACCCTGCTCTTACCTTCATTCATGCTCCCAGTGTTTTAAGTCTGACCCGTGGTCCACTTTCTAACATCACAATTGATCTTGAGTTTTTTTTTACTTATGCCAATTTGCTGACTTGGCCCCTTGCAGTGTTGGTTTTCAGAAACATTGGTTGATAAAAAATAAATTCTGCTTAGTGTGATTTTTGGTGATAAGTAAACTACCCCTCAAATATCGGCATCATCTTTGGCAAAAATAATAGAGTTGAAGATTCCAATGCCATCTGCTGCTTACCCTGAAACATCCTCCTCCTCCTCCTTTGATGCTCTTTCTCTGCCATTATGTGTTTTGGGACTCTGCTGTCATCAGAGCTCTGGCCTATTTAACATAGAACCTCCATTTGCACACTTTATCTTCGTTCCTTTCTCCAGGAGTTGAGGTTTCTTCTAATGCGGTTGCTGAAACATTTTGAAGCCGATTCTCTAGAAGGTGAGGCCAACTCTTATGAGCTTTGAGTCTTATGATGCACGACACAAGTCGTTTTTCGGTGCACATGTCAGCAGCAGCTGTGAGCTTATGAGACGTCCCCAAACCAAAACACATCTATCCGTGAGTGCAATCAGCCCCAGAGTATGATACCCTCCCATCCCCACCCCCATGGGCATGCACACACACGGATCAAAGCTGTAATTAGCTTGCCATGGATTAGCAATGGGAACTATTTTCCACTGCACTCTCTCCCACAGACCCAGAGGATCACACAGGCAGCCAGCCCTCCCGTCCTTCCTCTCCATTCCAGTAGTAGAACTCTGTGTAGCCATGTTTGTTTGTCGTTGTCCCTTTGTTGAGGCCAAACAAACAGGACTCATCAACATTGTCACCCACCCCCCCCCCCCCCCCCCCGCCCCGGAGAGATTGGAAATTGTGCGTTTCTTAAGTTGATTGCAGTAACTAATGAGTCACAAAGTCATTGCGGCGGTGTGCAGACGGTGTTGAGAATCAGCTGGATATGTGGAGGGCACGCAGAGAGAGCTGTGGTGCTGCTGACTCACCGCATGCCTCCAGGTACGAGGTCTGACTGCAGGACGTAGATTCTCTCTGTGAATCAAACACGAGTTCATGCTGTTCCTGTGGGGGCTCCGGAGAGGCGGAGCAGCATAATGTGTCTATTCAGTTAGTAAATTAATCAATTCTTTCAAAACTTGAATGCAAGCATGTTTTGGAAATCGCAGGATTTATTTACATATGGGCAATTCTGCAAAAATACAATACATGTCTGCTGCAAACTGGGATTTCATTGTCAATTAAGCTGATTTTTTGAGGGGGCGGGGGTGTTCAATGTAAAAGGGACTTGTAGTTTTGCACAATTTTGCTAGTTTTGTCCACCCATATCTATTCAGTTCCGTGTCATGCAAATGAATAGCATCACATTTTCAATTGAGTTATTATTCTCTTTAAAATTAATAAAACCATGTTTGTGAATAGAACTAACTTGATTAACAAAACTGTAGTTTTGTTGCAGAAGTCACAGGATTTAGCTGCTGCATTTGCAGCGTTAAAACGTGTGCTAAGAAATCACAACAAAAGTAGTTATACTTTTTGAGGGCAGAGGCTGCATGAAGCAGAAATTTGGGGTATTTGAGGATGGATACAGTTCTTAAAACACCTTTTTATCGTCACTCACATGTGGGCTAATGAAAGTACAAAATGTCAAATTATCTTAAGATAGGAAATCCCCAAATGACATCTTTGCTTTTTAACCAATAACCTCTTTGGTAACTTATACAACTTCTTGTGATCGACATCGGGACGTGTGTTTGCTTGCACGAGTGGCCTGTGCTGCCACGATGGCGGCGCTGGTTTGCTGGACACGTGTGAATGTTTTCGTTTGGGTTAGATTAACCGTATTAGCCCTACGGGGGGAGGGGGATGCCTGGTTTCCATGGTAGCGGCCAAAGGCTTTGCTATTGTTCTGCTGGACAGAGGGACCGGTCGCTGGCTGGAGACTCTCACCTCCTTCACTTCCTGTCAGAGTGCGAGCTACGCGGTCAGTGCGGGACTGTGTTGGTGGGTCGGTTAGGCGACCTTCAACCCAGCGCTCTGGAGCACACGTGGTGAATAGTTTGTTTACCTCATATGTTCGAGCCCAATCAGTTGATGAGGAGCTAAGATAAATGTTATTGGAGGTAGTGCACATGTGGACATATCTTCTCGAGCTGTAAATTAAATAAAATATCCGTAATGTGATGAAACTCATCAATGCTGAAGTTAATATGGATAAAATGACACCTTGCTGACATTGGCTTACTGGTTGGAACTAATCTATGTTATGAATTTCATATTAAAAAAATGTTAATGCCCTCTAATCCGAAGTCAGTGAATGTTGGTGAGCAGCTCTCTCAGCCCTTTGCCCCCTTTTTAAAATCATTTTTCAAAATTATACATGGTGTGCAGTGAGGCTCATACCTGGTGGGGTTGAAAGTAAACATATTGATAATGCATGTTAAACTACAGACGATTTCCCAGCAAAGGATTATTGGTATAAGATGCTGCAATTAGGTAGAGCCGAAACATCATCTTAATAATTAGTTTCAATAGAAGGAGAAAAAATCAACATACTGATTCTTCAATTGTTTGTGGTTCCTCAAAACCAGACTGATGTCAGCAGATAGCGAATGTTAGCCTGCCTACTATCTGACAGGAACAGATGGGAAAAAAAGTCAAATCTAATCAATTTCATTAGAATCCAGTGTTTGCTCTCTTGGTAAGCAGATAAAACACAACCGGAGAGGTCAGTTCACAGTGCAGTCTTGTTTTTTTTTTTCTTTTGTAACCTTTCAGTTTATGGATTATTGACAGGCCATGTTTGAAACCGTCACACGCTACCTTATGGCTAAAAGTAACTTTTTAGTCCAACAGCAAAAACTAGATTTTGGCAATTGACCAACAGAACCAAGTCAACAAAGTGTTCGGTTCACTGCGACAGGAGAGCAGTGACTCCTTTCATGAGATTCTGGAGGCCTGCAATTTATTTTAATTCATTTTTTTTCACATAAATTGTCTTTTAACGAGGCATGTTTGTTATTAAAGACTGTTCTCTGCCAAAGTAAAGTTCCCACCATGTTGAGCAGTTTGAATTATGCTAATTCGAACAGCCAACGGCGACTTGTGTCAAAAGGAAATGAATAATCCTGCTGTTGAGCTAAATGCAATTTACAGTCATCGGCGCGGTTGGGGGGGCAGGGAAGGAAAAGTGGGCGCTTCTTTTGCCGCATCATGCTGTGAAAGTACTCGAGTGTTCCCTCGGCAAGCTGAAGTCCAGCCACTCCACGAGTTCTACTAATTGACCGAGTTACTCTCAAAACCTCCCCCACTGTCCGGCCGGTGTCATCTGTCTGCGCCTGCCGCACAGGGGAACGTGGAGCCAAAACTGCGGTCTGTGTGTTCTTGGTATGTCCCGAAACGCTCGAGGTGGCCCCTTTTTGTCAGAAGGCCGCTGAGCAGCTTATATATCAGTAAAGCATTTTCCCCTCTCCGTTTCTTCGCAGTAAAGCTAAACACTGAGCAGCCCCCACCCTCCATTATGCCGCGCAGCAGCCGTAATGGAGGGTGGGGTCAGCAGGCGTGCTAAATACTGTGGAATTGGTAGTCATGTGTCTCCAGTGTGAGCTGTCGGCGGGTGAACTTGTGACTGCTTTAATAGAATAAATAGTCCTGTCCACCTCATGAGTCAGTGTCCCTTAAATACACCTGAACAAACGTATGCAAAACAGGATTATAGTCCTGCTTGGAATCCCCACTTGTGCCCACAATGCTTCACCGCTCTGCACCGGGGTGGTGCCTTATTAGACCAGTGTGCGTACGCCTCAGTTCCCCTCGGTAATGTTTACTCCTGTCTTCTAAAGACAATTGACACACTCCTCTGACACGCTTTCAACATTAGAGATCAAGTGTGAAGTTTTTACTTTGTCGAGTCTGGACTCCTCAGGTCTTTACAGCAGTCCATACATCCCTGACTTATGGTGACACAGTGTTGTGCACACAAGTATTTTATCACACACTAAATGCCTGTAAAATCTGTTCCTCCTTGATCCCATCATTGAGGTGTGTGTGTGTGTGTGTGTACACACATGACCGTGACATTTGCATTGAACGCACTTGTACGTGTCGGTTTGAGGAGCAGAGGGGAAGCATGCAGGATGCTGTTGGCATTCACCTGTGTTGTGGTGGCTCGCCCTGTCTAATTGGTGTGTGTGTGTGTGTGCGTGTGCGCTCTCAGCACGGGCCCATCCCAACACGTCTGTCCCTGCAGCTGCAGCAGAGCTAATTTTAGCCCAGGATGTGCGTACGCCTCAGTTCCCCTCGGCCGGCCTATGAGAGACGAGGAGCAAACGAGTAGCCAATCTTTCGCTCTCTCCTCTGTGCCGTGAGCTCCGTTCTCCTTTTTTGTGTATTTGTTACCCGTAGTATGTATGTTTCATGCATTCTCTATGTCCTTGCGTGTCAAAGGGGCAGAACTATTGATTTGCGTTGGGATGCATTGACTGCAGCCAGTGACCTTTACTCGCCACTAGTCCTTTTCAGCCGGCTGGCGTCTTTGAGGTGGCCCCACTGCCCTTTTGTCAGCCATTATTCTGCATAAAAAAACAAGTAATTGGGTTGTTTTTCACGGTGTTGTGTTTGCTATTAATAAGCCTCGTTGTGCCTCCCGTGCAGACCGCCTGCTCCGCTGGTGAGTAGCTGCTTCTCGTTACCAAAGAGAGGGGCGTCGGGGATGGAGATTAAAGCCGGCTGGTTCATCACGGTCAGGTATTAGAGATAATCCCTCCACCTCGGGGGGGCAAAGTGTACGTCTGTGTACAGTGATTGTGTGACGTCACAAAGAATGGCTACCTGCAAAACATACGTGCACCAGAAGAGGACCAGTATCATTTCTGCGTGACTGTGTGTTTGTGCCAAACTAAATGTGTTACAGGAACACTGAGGCAGAGACCAAGTGAAATGAGTGCACGCACGCGTGTTTTTTTTTGTTTTTTTTAGCTTGCTTTTTTCATTTGGGCTGTGTGATGTGTTTATGTCCAAATCAGCAGACTGTAACTAACTCCCAGTGGTCATGAACCTGCCCCAGATTCATGTGAAATCCTGGCTTTCTAGCACGTGAAGTCTCGCTTCGGTTCACTCATCGGTCTGAACTTACTTGCATGCGTTCTGATTGAAGGAGTCAAACTGCCCTGATTTTAGAAAGTACAAGCTGCTAAAATCCCCTACGGTTTGTACAGGCTGTATGAGAACAGCATCCCACTATTGAAACCGCAAGAGGTTGCACGTAGATAATATTTCCCAGTGATAATATTAACACCTTTGTATATTGTGACACCATCATGAGATGGATATTTATGTTGTCATGGCCTCAGCAAACTGACCTGAAGGAAGACAGACAGCGTCAGAAGTGTCCCGTACAGCAAAGGCACACAGCTGAAGCTCAATAATTCATGGCTGACTGAGCTAGGTCGACCTTGAGAAATCCCCAGTGTTGTAACTAGGGATTGAAACCCGGCACTGCTCATTTAGGGCAGAAAGGAGAAGTTGATATGGACGGAAACAAACTCACCTCTACTATTCATTTGTATGAATAGTTGTACTTCTTCTTAAATGTATTGATGCCGGTTTAGAGTCATCTGTTACTTGTGTCATTATCACAAAGCATTCCTTCATTTTGGATTTTCACCATAGTGCACATGTATGTCTGCCTTTGCTTCTAGCAAATTGAATTGGGAGGAAGCATAAAATGTTTTATTGCCATAAACAAATGGATTAACCCCTCCTACAGTCTGCAGATTTTCCTTTTCAGCATTTGTTGTTACAGCTTTTTCTGCACGTTGGCTGTAAAGTATTGCGTCCAAGGGGAACTGATGCAGGCTCAGTTTTGATTCATTCATTTTTGGTAAAGTCAAGTTTTTCACACCACGGGACTGACTGGTGTAATACATCTTAGATTTTAGGAATGCCTCATCAGAAGCCTTAGCCTGCTCTCCGGACTGTGTCTCTAAATGAAAACCCAGGTGGTTGATGTTGACATATTTGTTCAAGGCCTTTTTCCACTTTTCTTTGCTTCCATTTATTCTAATATCCTTCCTGTTATTTTTGTCATCAGGTCCGTCCAAAACTGTTTTAAAATTCAGGGCCTAAAGTCACACGGTGAGAAACCGGCATCACACGGCAACCGGCAGCTTCCGCTTGGAGAGACCAAGCCATTTAAATGCCCCTCGGCGCCGTCTAAGGCGCCGCGGTGTTGAGTCGTCCTCTGCTTTGCAGGGCAGTGACCTTGTGGCTGTTTGCATTGGTTTAATGAGTCACCTGGTCACGGATACTCGAATGATTCATCCTTCTGTAATGAATGATGAGCACTGCCAGAGCTCGACAAGCACCTCCTTCCTGCACTCACTGGTTACATCACAGTACTGGTTGCTATCACGTTGTGCTAAGTTGTGTGTTCTTTTATCAGCACTTGAGCCTGTTGCGTCGTCGAACGGTTCGCAGCGCAGTCCTGCCCCGACGTCTTTAATGTTGCTTTTGTTTGATTTTAGCCCTGACGTTCCTGATTGCATTAAGGGATTATAGTAATAATAATGTTTCAACAGCGTAGCTTACTAATACAGTGCTTACTGAGTCACGAGGCTGCTGAGGTTCCCGTATGAAAACGGTGAACAGTACTGTTCCCTCCCTCCCTCTCTGAGAGCATTGGGAATGTGGGTTCCATGTCCATGGTTATGTATTAATCAGTGGATCCCGTCAAAGGTTTGGCCCATAAGTTCAACATGAGAAATGATGTATGATGTGCTAAGAAAAGAATGCTTCTGCACCGTGATGGTTGAAAACATGTAACCAAAGTCACCTTGACGGGGTTTTGTAGACGTGCTTGCATGATATGATGATATGATCATATCCACGGTGACTCCTAATGCTTTAGATTATACAAAGGCCTTTCATTCAGCTCCCTCAACCTGTTAGTTATGCAGTGGAATATTTCATAATCTGCTTGATAGATTAGCACAATTTGTACAGACATAGGAGTGTGCGTGTGTGTGTGTGTGTGTCAACTGCGCCGTCCCACAAACAAAAAACACAACCTCGTACACAGTTGAGCACTGTGTGTGCAGCGGTGCCATAGCGATTTGGGCTTTGAAGTGCGTAAACAGGATGGGCCGGCGCTCTCCTTTCCCCTGTGAGTCTCCCCACAGGACAATAGGCCGGTCCTTCACAGAGGAAGCGCGGCCGCTGAAGGGGAGCTTTGCTTTGGAGTGTGGCGTGTTTAGCCCACAGTGGCGGCTAGCTGGGGAGGACTGTTGTTAGTGGACACGTCTCACCCCAGCATGTGTAGACACGTGTGTTTAGTAATAACAGTGAGACGGCTCATCGATCCACCTCAGCTGAACTGATGGTTTTTATTCTCCTTTAAGATCCTGTATTGGTGGAGACCCCCTGCTTACTATGTTCACTACTGTTACAGAGATGTGCTCAATGGGACCACATTTGGAAAAACATTCTCTTTTGAATCATATTTTTTCTGGTCTTGACCGTATGGATTTGTGGACGGTATTCAGTAAAAACCATTTCCTATTGCAATATCAATACAACCGTCAGACTCTATAATACGTTTGCTGCTAAATCAATTCATGAATTGACTAGAATATTGAAAGGGATCGACTGCTTTGGGCTAATTAGCGAGTTGAAAGCCGGATAAATCCAAGCCCTACATTACACCAATGCTCATGTCCCATAATGGCATTATATACCCAGAGATATCAAAAGAAGCGATGCCTCAATCAATGGCGTGATTCAGCAGAAATTTGGCCCTCAAATTACGTTGATCACATGTTATGGGTAGTAAAGTCCTACAGAACTTAATGTATGTTCCTTGTCAAAACTTGATCATAATGATGAATCATATATTACATAAAATGTTGAGGTTTGTGTCGTGTTCTGCAGCCCTCATCCCTCCCTCTGTAGTATTTACTCGACCCCGGAGAGACTGTTGCCCTCGGCCTGTATGAGTCACCCAGAATAACTACGCTTTATCTGGGGAAAAACAAATGCCACTTCGTCCCTGACGGACGGGACGTTATTTGGATGAATTGCTCATTTGAGTCCTTCAGACAACGCGAGGCTCCGTTGAAGATGCTTACCATCAGATGGAGTGCTTTGTGATGTCGGGCGTGCGTGTGCGTGCGTGCGTGTGTGTCTGTGTGTGCGCGCGCTCCTCAAGATGCCTTTTTGGCTGGCGAGGACCACAAGTTGACCCGCCGTCTGTTGCCATGCAACAACAACAAATAGACTCCACCTACCATGCCTTAAAATAATCTTTCTGAAAAATGAAGCTGTTGTTGAACCAGTGCATGTTTTGTGATGAAAGAAAATGAGTGTTGTTGGTAATACTCCTAATGCATGGAAGCTGTCTGGATCTTGGCCAGTGGAATTTCTAGTTTTTAAGGAATTAAGATTTAAAACCATTCTTAATTCCTTAAAAACTAGCATCACAGATTTAAAACCATTCTTTGATTCATTGTTTGAAGTTTACTACAGGTTTACTAAAAGTCCATAAAATGCCAAACTAGCCAGGTGGTCCATTATACCATATGTTGGCTTCGATAGCAGTCAACAGTGATTATTAAAACGGGGGGGATTCCCGCAGATGTTTTTTACGTTCAGGCTAGCAGTCCTTGTTTCCTGCATGGAGAATTTGTCGCTAAATTTAGCAAATTTCTTGAGCTCGTGCAGAAGAACTACACTCAGCTAGATTTCTCAGTTGGATCATTTAGAAAAAGTTGAGCTTTTAATTTCTAAAGACGACCGACTCTTTGTTAACCAATGGTATTTCCTTGTTGCAGGTGACCTTCAGTGATTGACAGATGTGTGACACTGCAGAAAACCATTTGCCTCTCCCAGTGGAGATCTGAGTTCTGGTACACCGAGGTAAGTGTCCACATTGTGCATCAGTCTTTAAACTGGCCGTAACAATTGGGTTTGCTACGCCAGAAACCGATAATGACAATAAAATGATCTCATTGATAGATTGTTTTTCCCTAATGTTGTTAAAGATGTTTTCATGTAGTGTTTTTTTTGTCTTTTAGCTGCAATTAAACCAAAATAGCAGAAAATTCAAAATTTGAAGGATTAGTGTTTTACATGGTCCGCTATTAATTGCAGTACAGTACAAGCTCATCTTTGACCCGACTCTTACAGCACCCCTGTTCAATATGTTTTCTATGCTTTTTCTTGGATGTTTGCGGTGGCCTTAAAGTCATTTGACTACAGTTCCCATGGTAACTGAAGAGCCTGCCCAGCCAATGGAGAATCTCGCATCAGCGAGTCTTTGACAGTTTGACAAGCCGGAGGAAATGACGGAGTCAGCCTTTCCTGAAAAGCTGAACAGGCTTACTAAATGGAGCCCTTTCAATCCACACACTCAAATTTAAAGAGTCTGCTCGCACAAATAGATTTGACTTGTTCAGATATTCATCTGCTCCGAGCAGCAGACACAATCTCTTCACTGCAAAAATTATAGTTTGCTCCCTTAAGCCTACTTTGAACTGTGCAGATAAGCCTGAAAAGGCTGCAGAGAGCTGTCCATCGTTTTATTACAGATTGGTTTAAGCGAGTAATTCAGTCCTTCGAAACCTTCAGACTGTGACATAATGGCACCTGTAACCACAAACTAGCCACATTGCTTACACGAGCATGTATGTGCTCCCTTCCAATTATTACTCTATAAAAAGCTAAGAGGGAGTTGTCTCAAAGCCTCACAAGAACACCTCACCAGCAGAGGCTTTTCGCTGAGCTGTTATGTGATATCTCTTCTCGTTTTGAAATGAGAAAATATTGAGTTAATCCTAATCCCTAATCCAGCCAATTTCCCCCACAAAGAGCAAAGGCTGTACGGTCGCCGTGGATGAACACAGGAAACTGAAGTAAGAAACTGCAGTCTGAAATAGCACGTTTTCTTTTTTCAGTAGCAACACGTTCTTGTAATGCCGATGTCGTCGACAGTGACGTATCAGTGAAGCATTTCCATAATTGAAGATAAGACATGGAGCACGCTGAGTGTGCATGCCGCGTGCATGTCGTGTGAACGGTAAAATGTTGTTTTCAGAGTGACCATGACGGGCCCCACATTACTCTGGTTGGAGTCACGATCTTTATCTTTTAATAGTTTGCCGGTTGTGTGCAGTAGCTGTTACTGTGGGTTGGGGTGCTTTTTGATTTAAATTCACTCCTTTTTAATATCTTGACTTTGCCACCCGGTCTTAGTCTGTATTCAAAAAATATTTGGTGACGGGTTGTTCGTCACATCGTGTCTCTTATATCGCCTGCAGTCTGTATTCACTAACTGTCGCTGGAGTGTGACTGCTGCACCTCTAAATCCACCAATCAGCACCCTCTGACTGAAACGCCTGCCTCCATCGTAGCTGGCTTTTTTTGGTGGGATAATTAATATTGGATATATTTTCCATGTGATTGGGAGTCTGAAGGAAAAATGTTTTTAATTCTGGTCAGCCGGCTGAAGCCAATTTTAGCTGCTGGATAAAGAATAAGAGCAGAGATAACGCCGAACCTGCCGAGAACAGAATATATATAACTAAAGAGACCAGGGACTAGCTGTCTTATGTTATCTCATCTCTCCCAATGTGCCAGGACTAAAAATGTGCGTCATTATTTATGAAATTTGCATTTCTAGCTTTATATTTTTTTTAAATCGTTGCTGGTCTAATCAGTGGTGAGCTGCTCTGTGGGGTTCCAGGTCACAGGATTTGAATAAGAATGCACAAAGGACTCTGCTTTGAATGACCGAGGGAAAGCCCATTGGACGTCCTGTAGTGGCTCATGTTCGTGGCGTCTCTCATCCATGGTGACAGGCGAGGTCACCTAGGTAACTCCTTATGTAACCATGTGGTCAGCACCATAGCTTCCACACTCGCGTTGTATCCCTTTTTTTGTTTTTCCTGCAACGACATGTTAGTGTGTTGTGCTTATTCCTCTTCTTCTGTGTTCATTGGGAGCCTTGCAAACCAACTTCAGAGGTGCATACAGCCACCGGCTGTTTCTTAAGTGTGTAGATGATACGATTAAGTCAATGAAAGCAGTCATTTTAAAATAGTAAATGCGTAGTGAGTACTCGCTGTTCCCCTCCTTCTCTTCCTCTACTGTATGCTTTGCTTCTCTTCCCCTCTGACCCGCCCTTGTCTCCTCCTATCTCATTCTTCTTCCTAACCCTCTCCATCGCCCCCTCTCTGTCGTTTTCTACTGTCCACCAGGCAGCCAAGGAGGGGGGTCTCTGAGGAAGATGCTGGGTTCCGCGCGTGGTGTTGTCGACGAATGGCTCTCAGAATTCAAGGTAAATTCCTCTGTTATCATGTCAATCAAATGTTCCCCTCAGAGTTTGTGTGTGTGTGTGTGTGTGTGTGTGTGTGTGTGTGTGTGTGTGGCAACTGATAAAACCGTGTTTCTTTTGATTGCTGCACCCATGAATTTGTTCTTTCAGCTACCTGCTACTACTGGCAGGATTTACTTGTGATTTGAGTACAATGCTCTCTAGGATCTCCATGTTGGGCTCCGCTTTATATTTCATTACATTTCAAATACTAACAGTATTTACTTAAACAGGAGGAAGTGCATCACACCTCCAGTGACCACAGGACATGTAACCAGCTCCACTGGCACGTCTTTACACACAGCTCTATTTTTAATAGACTAGCTTGTCTCTAAACCACCAAATCTACTGTAGTATAACTTTTAAAACCGTGCGTGTGTGTTACTTGACATCAATCAGCTGCGAAGGAATACTCTGGATGTTTCTGAAACACACAAAAAGTCAGCAAAACCTCTAAGCAACATTGTTAATGTGGGGCTGCGTAAAGCGAATTTATTTCTGAAATATGGGTAAACCCATCATTTACATTTTTTAAATGATCGAGGCAGGAAAGAAGAGCTAAAAGGAAGGAATTGGAATACAGTGCAGCAGAGAGAGCACTAAATGCAAGAGAGAAAGGAGTGATTATGATGAATGTGAGGGAGATGGATTGGTATGACTCATTGTTTGAGCCGGTGCAGATCAGGCACATTGTGTTCTGTCCTCAAAATGACCATACTTAGGCTGATAGGAGAAGATATCTCTGCCATCTGCAGACTAATACAGTCTTGACCATTTAAAGGATTTCAAACCAGGATACTCTGAGTCTGTCAGATATCATCACCCGGTTTCTTAATGTTGTTATTTGCTGATTTCTTTTCATTCTCCACATTTCTGAAAATGCTTTAAACTCAATCCTCTAGACCTTTTTGAGATGTGGCAGCATGAAAGAACTGAATTGCACAATTTAATTGTGACTGAATTCAGTTTAGCTGTTTGGGTTTCAGCGCCATGCGGCGGGCGTCAGCGGGCGTTGGGCATCTCACAATGCAGTTGCACTGAATTGAGATGTGTAGATAACATTTATGTGGTCCTAAAACATGTCCGCTGTCACTCCACATGATGATGATGATTGGTATAGTAAGTGTCTTAATTTACTTCACCCTGTTGTGTGGGCTCTTGAGTGTGTATTACGCAGGGAGAGGTGACCCGGCTCGTTGTAATGGTGTGTTATGTCCTGAATCAACTGTTGAAGGAGTAATGAGGGAGATATCAACATTCACAGGCTGCACAAGCCCACTCTAACTCGAAGAAGGATAATGCAGCTACATTTGTGGAAACTCCTGAGTGTATTGGCTTTAAATTGTAGAGGACCATATGCAATCTGAATGTCATTTGTTCATTGACCTTATTTCCTAGATGGGTGCGTATTATTTCAAAGATCCCACTACATATTATAATGACTAGTCAGAGAGATGCAAGGGGCAATGATGTACTGCATATCGCACCAATCTGTAAAAATGTGCAATTGCTCAACAAACTAACTTTTTCCTCTGCTCCAGTCCTTACCAGAAAAGAACATTCCCAGCTACGCCGGCAGCCTTCATCTGAAGAAGACCCTGGTGACGGCTCTCTACAGAGTCATCCAGGACCCCAACAGCGAGGTGAGAGGCCACACGGAGAGACCCAGAGTGTGGCTTTTTATAGCTCTGTCTGTCGTGACTCTGATGAAGTAGTCCTAGTTGGCAGTGAGTGAGAAACCGACACACGGGTGTGTCCCCGAACTACACGAGCGCATCAAAACAAGAGCACAAAAGTATGATGAACGAGCGCCCCGATGCCAGCCGCACTGCGTGTTCTCTATGCACACACACACAGACAGAGAGCACTCAGACAGGCTGCCCATACTGGAAAGATACATGAATAATAGAAGGTACAAACAGAGATGCATTATAAAGAACCGACTTAGTCACAAACCTACCGTAGTTTAATATTAAGCGTGCTGGGACACAAAAACACTTTGCTGTTCACTCACGCTAGAAGTGTTTTGTCATTTAAAGGCGCTAATGACACCATCCCTTACCAAAGGCCCGCGGCACTCCGAGACAGGACCTTCATTTCACTTTACTGATACAGTCAGTGAATTCCCTTCACCCCTCTTTTTCATTCTTCTAAGGTCAAATTTGAGGGAACGAGCAACAGGGGTCTAGATTCCATTAGCCTCTTCAATCTGGCTTCACGATCCCATTAATGGTTAGAGATGGGAAAATATAGATGTTACAAAGTGTGCTTTGCTGTTGCTTTCCCCTGGTGACATGGAGTGCCAAATGCCTTGCCAAGTTCATTAATGAGTTGCTGCTTATTTCAGGGTCAGCCACAGTCCATCACACACGAAGTGCACTGATCCCTGAACCGTTGAAACCTATTGGCTCAGCTGCTCACTCTCCTGAGTGTACATCAGACTAGTCTTCCATTGTACCCATTTATCCCCTCTATTGACGAGCGGCGAAACTCCCTCCATCCGTCCCAGCGTGTCTACTGCGATTAACGCACATTCATGTCATTTGTGTTTTGAAATAAGCTGTGAAGCACAGACACCGTCTCCATGTGTTTCAGAAAGCTTTTAGCTAAGGCTTTGCATATGTCACCGCAAGCCTATGTTCATTTTCACTTTATTAATCTTCTATATCCACTAGCTCACCCCCCGACCACTCTCTCTCCTGTATTCAGCTGCTGGAGCCTGTCTGCCACCAACTGTTCGAGTTGTACCGGAGCTCTGAGGACCGCCTTCGCCGCTTCACCCTGCAGTTCCTGCCTGAGCTGGTGTGGGTATATCTGCGCGTCACAGCCAGCAGGGATCGCCAGAGCAACGGGTGCATTGAAGCCCTCCTGCTGGGCATCTATAACCTGGTGGGTGTCTAGAGAGGGGCGTCAGAGAGGGGGCGGGGGGGATGAAAGACCTTGAACAATATATACATTTGAGGCAATCAATTGAAAGCCGCTGGCTGGCATGAATGTTTTTATGGTGAATCACACCCTTGTTATCCACCTGTTTATAGTGATGGCCAGCCGGCAGGGCCTCGCTGTCCGAATTGCTGAAGTTGAACTTAACTGTTCAAACACATCATGTGATAATTGACTCACCGGGACGCTGTGGCTGTTTATGTATCACCACAAAGACGGGACTCCGCTCTGCATAGAGCAGGGGTGGGCAATTATTTTTCCCAGGGGGCCAAATGAGAAACTGAAAATATTTTGGAGGGCCAGGCCAAAATGCCGAACTCAATTATGCATAATATACATTTTTTTTCTATATTAAAAGCAGTAAATGTGTATGTTATTATTTGGCAATTCAAAGGTGAGGTTAGCTTTCAAAAGTATAATTTATTTAAATATAATTTTCAAAATGTGAAACAAAATGTGAAATATTTGACTCATTTTTAGTCACATTAATAACAAAGGGCATTTTGAGTTTCATATACTATTGAAACAAGGATTTTCTAAGCTTTCTAAAGACATCACATCATCAGTCGGTGCCGGTGATCAGATGATGGTTTGACTTCTTTCAGGGTTTTCACGTGTTTGAGATTGTTGCTGCCTAGTTGCCTTGAAATGAATTTGTCATGAAGGCTTTCACATGGATATGCATTTCATGAGCAAAAAGGCCCTCGCCCTGCAGCTGTGTGTTCAGTTCATTCATCACTGCAGTCACATCAACAGCAAATGTTCAATCTGCCATCCAGTCCTTATCAGACAGCTCTGGGATGGTTTTGTCTTTCATCTCACAAAACTCTTTTATCTCTGATTTCAGAACTCAAAACCTTTTTAGCACTTTGCCCAGACTGAGCCATGTGACAGCTGTGTGGTACCGGACATCATCATGTTCGCACTCTTGCTCCTCCAATAGTGAAACAAACTGCCTGTGATTCAATGCTCGCGCTCCGATGAAATTAACTGTTGTAGTAACAACATCAACCACATGCCTAAGTTTAAGCACTGACTTACACAACGCTTGCTGATGAATAACACAATGTATGAACACCAATTTCTGCTCTGCGGTGAGTTCACTCGCTTTATCTTTCGTTCTTCTCAAAAGCCCAACATTCTTCCCAGTCAAATTTGGACATCCATCCGTGGTGACCCCTGCCAGTCTGTCCCATTAGAGTCCCGGTTTGTCCATGCATGCGTTTACCTCGGTGAACAGATCACTCCCCGTTGTGGTTCCTTTCATTGGCCGCATTGCTGCCAGCTCTTCCGTAAGCTTGAAGTCGCTCGTCATCCACCGGGGAGATATGAGCAGCTGGGCCATGTGACGGACGTCACAGCTCTCATCCAAAGCCAAAGAGAAAAGTTGGAGCTTCACACTTCACCTTGCAGCTGAAACTCCAGATTCTCCGCGATGTCCTCCACCCTCCTCGTCACGGTGCGGCGGGACCGCGGGATGTTTTAAACGCTTCTTTTTTCTCTGGGCAGCAGTGGTGCAGACTCGACCACGCACTCTTTCACAAACTGCCCCTCAGAGAATGGCTTAGTGTTCTGGGCGATTTTGTGGCCCATCACAAAGCTGGTTCTGGTCGCTGCATCTCTGGCTGCATGCAGCTTTGTAAAACAGCCGTGTTGTTTTTCTAGCTTTTCTAGTAAATCCGTTGATCCGCGCTCGTTCGGCATCAGTCAAGTTTTTGTATTTATCGCCATGTTTGGTCTCGTAAAGCCGTTTCAAATTGTACTCTTTAAACACGGCGACATGCTCCCCACAAACCAAACACACAGGTTTACCTTTGACTTCCTTAAAGAAAGAAATGGTAGTCCATTTTTGTTTGAAACAGAAGGTAGAGAGTTCAGGGGTGACCCGGAGGGGAGACAGGTTGTCAATCACACGCATTTCACATGCACAGTTGATGTGCACCGTGAGAATAAATGGGCTTCAAAATAAAAGCAATGCGATTTTAGTTAGAAAATGTTTTTTTTTCTAAATCATGTAGTCTTTCGCAGGCCGGTCAGAATCATCCCGCGGGCCAAATTTGGGCCGTACAATGCCCAGGTCTGGCATAGAGAGTGATTCATCACATTTTGAGGACGGCATAATAGTATACACCTTTTTTTACTGGTCAATATGAAAGAATGTAGGTAGTTATATTTTTAAGAGGAAAGACCGTGCCTCGCTTCGAAACCCATACGATGACCTCTTTGTTAACGCTGAGAGCAAATACAGGTAGGACATTAGTGAGGCTCTCCATCTGTTGACACTAAAGACGGGCTCCAGTGAAAACAACCGGTTAGCGGTTAGACCCAGGAGAGATTGCATCACCAAGAAACACCCTCGGGAAAATGGGCTAAGAGCTTGAGATCTAGAGCTCCATGTCAGCCAGCACCACTAAAGGTACAAACCATGCATAATTTATTCCTCTGCGTCGATACACACACACACACACACACATGCTCATAGACTCCTCTCATTGATGACTGAGCTCTGATAAAAAGCTTGGCTCTCAGCAGTCCCATCAGGTATTCAGAAACATGCCATCAGGTAGAGAAGGGCTGAATCGGCCTGAACTGATTGTTCAGAGGAAAGGATAAAGCCTTTATGGGACCACATTCCATAACCCCACCTTTATGGGTTGATGGATATGTGGAGTTTGTTACCTGCACAAAGTCAGCAAATACAAATCTGTCTGCTTTAATTAGCGCATGTGGAAAAAGAATTGCACAATTTTTCTCATTTAATGATAATTGATATGTCAAATAGGATATAATCCACAACTCTCCCATAATGTATAGGGGTATAACTGAGGTGTGCTATACTCACAGAAAACATTGAATATTGCCTTGCCTCTCAGTGGCATTTTTTGAGCATCAAAGTGTGAAATTGCAATTGAGAGGCGTGGGTGCAGGCAGTGACATTTAATCTGCCCGAGTCAACAACACGCACCAGAGAAAAAAGTGTCTTAACACCGGCTCAGCGGCGCGAGGGACCGCGGACAGTCATCTGTACGCTGCTAAATGCCCCCTCCCCTCCCGGTCCACAGAGGAGGGCTTAACCGGGTTAAGTGCACAGAGGCAGAAATCTGATTTCAAATCGGGCATTTAATGACTCCTGGTAAATGACACTGCTTCTCCGTCCCTTCCCCCCTCCCTTTGGTTTTTGCAGGAGATCGTTGACAAAGATGGCAACAGCCGGCTCCTCTCCTTCACAATCCCTTCGCTGTCCAAACCGTCGATATATCACGAGGTAGGTACCATCCACCTCTCGTGTCGCTTTGGCTGCTTCTGTTCTCTGACCGGTTATAGAGACTTGTATTTATAACTGGCTTTTTGGAAGATGACACCTCCTCTTTCATTAACCTTCCCTTTAGGGCATTTCCATCTGTGTGTGTTTTTAAGGGGTCACTGTGTGTCTGACTGAAAAGAAACTACTCCATCGTCCCCTTCGCTCACCCTGCCTCACAGTTCATATATACCCCAACTTCTGCCCTGACTGCTTCTGCCCTGACTGCTAAAAACAGGGCGCAGTATTGACTTTTGTGTTTGACTGGAATTCATTAGGTGTTTAACAGGACATGCTGAACTAGTACTATTTACCAAGGGAAGAAAGAAGCAGTGTCTCTCGTCGGCCTTTTTTTCCTGCTACCCAGGGAGAACGAAAACATGATATTTTTCAACCCATAACAAACTGTTTGTGGCCTGGACCTCATAAGTCTGACAGAAAAGGCATACGTTGTGTACAGTTTATTTTCATATCATTTGATGTCTTAATGTGTATGTGTTTGTGTGTGTGTGTGTTAAGGAGTGTTGATGAGACTACAGCATGCGCTGAGGGTGATTTATTTCTGTAATTACAAGCTTCACAGGCTCTTTCCTCCACGCTGTGAGAATGAAGAATTCATAGAGGGGAGGGGGGGGGGGCGTGAATGACAGCATGCACCCTTGTAGTACGGCTCTACACATCACAGGGCCTGATCAGCCAGGCCTGCAGCATTAGCATGCACGCTAGTCCGTCTCTGTGAATACATCCATCCTCCCATACAATGTAGCGTTTCCTCATTAGTTTCGGCCATTAGTTCCTTTTTTTTTTTTTTTTTTTACTGCTTCCTCTTCCAATTCTGTCCATGACAGAAAGAGAGCAGGTTTGCTTGTCAGATTGCTTTTAATTCTCTATATACCCATTGCCTTTTTTGATTATATAATAAAATCCCAATAAAAAGGCTGTCTTAGAATTGAAATGCCTATGAAATAGTTAAGCCTCTATGTTGCTGATGAATCTCATTTCATGATCCGCTTAGTGGTGCTTAGGTGCCTGACTCAATAGAGCTACCTCATTTGTGAAAAGGTTACTCTTCAATTCCATTGAAATGTATTCTCTTCCATCACGCTATGACCGCTGAGGTGGCTCATTTTGACTATAAAACACTGCAGGAAACCCTGACCTGTTAGTACAGGTGTGCAGAAGGCCTCAAGGAAATTGGAGGGACTCGAATAGGAACATGGAGTTAACAGATCCAGGGAAAATGCAAATGGTGTAGTTGCACATTTAGTAATCCATCAAGTAGAAATGGAAACAAAGAAGTAAAGTGCTACCAGACAAATTCAGTCGGCGGTGAAAGTTTGGTAAAGGTCCGGCAGTAATATGACGCAACTATAACAAAATGACCAGATTCCTGTCAATCAACCACCTGAAATAACCACTAGAGTGTTAAAAGGACCTTTTTGTTTTCTTCTGTCTGCGTAGCCTTCTACCCTCGGGTCCATGGCATTGACTGAGGGGGCCCTCTGTCAACATGACCTGATCCGAGTGGTGTACAGCGGCCTCCACCCGCAGAGAGAGACCTTCACAGCTCAGAACAGGTACCGCAACGTCGCCACCAGCTCTTTAATAGAGAGCCGGTAGACTGGGGCGCAGGAACGTCACAAAGGAGATTTTAAATCGCAGCAGTTTAGCTCAGTCTATTGTACTGAACGACGTACCGGACGATGAATTCCTATTTGTTGCTTTTTGGATACCGACAAAATGGCAGCGCTGATGTCCTTTCAGCCTCGTTGGACATGGGTGGCCCTGCCAGCGTGTCCTCATTCTCCAACTTGTTTCTTTTGTGTGCTTCCGCCCCCCTCATTATTTCCTGTTCCTCCCCATAAGATGAATAAGACCTTTTAAGATGATCAGAGCACTACCCTCGGCGCTCACTCAGCCTCCTCAGTCGGCCCTGAAAGCTTTTTTGGCTCTTGCGTATTTCCTACTTCTGTGGATAAATAATAATCTCTGCATAGTAATGAGGCCTGCTGCATCCCTGCCTGAAAAGGCTCCTCCGTTTTGAAGTGACACCTACATCAGCTGCTCTGAGACTTCAGATGCGTAAGAGCAGCACAGATATCTCTGGTTATCCTTTCTGCGTTTGTAGCCGGAATGAACAGAGAGCCACATAAATACAGGGGATGGATCGATTATCCGGAAACCTATTTGTGTGCCTGAGATACGGTTTAGGAGAAGAAAGCCTGAAGCTGCCGAGAGGTCCGACTCACTCCAACTGATGATGTACAACTGGGACATTCACCTCCTCGACACCCGAGGTTTCTGGTCAACCTCCATTAACGTGCACATACACACCAAATGGGAATGCACAATGCTGATATTTGTACCAATCTGCAAATTGATTGTTTCAAATTGATGGTTTTCCAGAGATTTAAATAGAAATGCGCTACATTCACTCCAGTAGTTCCCGATGAACAAAACCGCTTAGGCAGCGTTTTGCACAACAGTCAATTTTACAGCTCATAGTTCATAAATTGCTTCAGCAGCTCTACGTAATTGTCTGCAGCAAAGGTGTTTGAGTGCTAACAAAAATGGACCCAAATTGGAGTTTTAACCTGAAATCAAGTTAAAAGAAATGCTGATGCTTTACATGACAGTAGTGCTTCCCTTTTTTAAATGAGTTCATTCAACCTGTGCTTAATTCCCTTTTTGTTCTGCTTGCAGGTTCGAAGTGCTGTGTTTCCTCATGCTCTGCTACAACTCCGCTGTCGTCTACATGCCGCTGTCTTCCTATCAGTCGGTCTGCAGGATGAGCTCACGGTAAGGGGGGGGGCCACACATGTTTTGAGTGTCACCAACCGTTTTGGTTCCTTTCTGCACCCAATCAGTGACCGCCATCTCCTCTTACGCCATGATTTGCTCTGTCGATCGTTGATGCACCTTTCCTCACCCCGTAGCTAAGCGCTGACCTCGTTGCGCAACTCCCGGTTGCAGCGCGATTTGATAAGTATTGAGATTTCTTTCGGGCTCTGATGAAAGCACTGCTGCTGGATACCTGTCCGAGCATGTGCGACTGGAGAAACACTGAGGTGCCCCGGAGTCATGAGAAAGGAATTCACAGTGAGTCTCTGCAGCAGAGAGATTGGTCCAATGCGGCACGCAGACTGTTCAGGATACGACGGCTTCCCCGCTGTGCCTGGAGCGATCTCGGTCTAGACAGGAGGCAAACTGTCTAGACGCACAATGCTCATTTTCAACGTGTAGGCCCCAAAGGCCCTCTCATCTTATCCCCACTGACCTATACAAGTGTACACTTTGCTCCTCTGGCACATTGTTTGATGGATTTACTCTTTTTTTTTTTTTTAATTTATTTTTGTAGTTCTTGAAGTAATTGATGTTTTGTTTTTTCTTCTGCCTCATCAAGGCTCCTACCTCTTTGCTGTATGAATAACACTCCCCTCACCTACTATGTGTGTGTCTGTGTGTGTTTCTCTCCTCAGGCTGTGTGTATGCGGCTTCCCCCGGCAGCAGCAGAAGCTCTGGAGGGAACCGTGCAACCGCGTGCTGCTGGACCCCGAGTTTATGGTTCAGATGCTGACTGGCGTGTACCACGCCATGTAAGTATTTAACCCGTTGCTTCCAACTTATTCGCAAACATTTGCTCATCTGCACATCCAGCACTAACAGAGCAAGATTATAATTTGTTTTGGAGTGGTGTTTGGAACCACCTGATAGATAAAAGTTCAATACTCTGTCTGGTATATCTGCTTGGTATAAAGTTATGGGAGCGGTGACATTGACGGAGAAACATAATGAGCTGGAAGATGCTCTCAATCTCTGTTAAGCCGAACCGCCGATTTAAGTGATAATTCAGTGCAGGTTCATTGACCCCCTTCAAATTGTCACATTTGCAATTTGAAACTACAGGCAGTGCCTTTCATTCATGTGCTTACACATTTCGGACATCCCTAATGAGCAGTCTCTACTAGTCACTCGCCATCTTCTGCAGAAAACTTCCCAAATGTTTCGAGCTCCTGTCGTTCAGGCTGATCACATCAGCAGTGTGTTGTTTCATTCACTATGAAGACAAAGCTGATTACGGCTCCTTGATGATAGCTCGTCCCCGTAGACTGATCCCCTCATAATGCAGTGACTGCAAACACCACTGTTGGCGACGCTGTAGCAAAGGAGGAGTGGGGGGCTTGAATGCCTTCTGGCTCACCGCCTCCTCGAAGGTGCACCGCAGCAGTCTGGAGATGCTAACAGTCAGTGCCTATACAGAGAGTGTGTTAGAATAATCACCTTTTTAGTACTGACCCCCGCCGGCACCGCGGTGCCAGCCTGAACTATCCAACCCACCTTCAGCTGGAGCAGGAGCACATGGAAGCCGGTTAAACGTGAACCCACGACTCCGCACGTTGGACCGTGGCACTCGTCAGGGATACTCTGGCGTTTAGGGTAACGTGTCTGCTAATGCTTCAGTGCAGCAGTACCACTTGAAGAGAGAGCGAGAGAGAAAGGGGTAAAGACCCAGGGGGAAATCTGAACAAATGGACATGCCACATTTTTCTGTGATTTAGTTTTCTTTTTTAAATCTATTCTGGACTCATTTTCCAGGCCTCAGAACATCAGAGTCTTTTTTTTATTATCTGCCCATTCATTCCATCCTTTTCATCTTGAGCCTAAAGGGAAACTCGTGCATTTGTCTAGATCAAAGAAAGTTCAACAGTATCGTTCTTTTCTTCCTTTTATGAATAATTTATATTTTATTTATTTATGGTTGGTGTCCCTTTAATCACACTTGATTGACTTTGAGGTTGTGACACCTTGTGTAAAGCTAAAGACGCCGTCATCTATAGCAGAGTGCCATTTGTGGAACTCAAAAGATTTGCCTACAAACCCACGCACAATGATTTGCATATCTTTTTAACTCTTAGACTTGACACAAATTAGTCGTTTTAAGCATTTAGTTAATGCTTAATATGCAGTTCAAATTTCTCCTTTCCCTTTTTGTGATTTTCACAGAATGAAAGAAATTAGTTCTGTAAAACTGTCTTAGAAAGACATTAAACGGGTTTAGCTCAGGTTAAACGTCCATTGTGCGTCAGTGAGGTATAATCACTCTGAATGTCCATCTTCACTTTCTTCCCGCCGCCGAAGCTGCAGACGTTGCTAAATATCTAATGATAGTTCACAGGGAGGAGACTCATACATCAAGGCGCCTCGTCAGACACTCTCGTTCATGCAAATGAGCTCACAACGTGACGTGGTTAAAAAAAATTTCAGCGTCGTTTTTTTTTTTTTTTTTTTTTTTTTTTATCTCTAGATACAATGGAGAGTGGGAGATGGGACGGGAAGCTCTGGAGGATATTCTGTACAGAGCCCAGCTGGAGCTCTACTCCCAGCCTCTCTTGGTAAGCGCGCCCTACACTACGTTTCGACCTGTCGGGCCCGAAATGTTGTCCCGCCACGCCGCTTTTACAGAGTCACCGCTCATCGATCTCTGCATGTGTCGTCTCCAGCTGGGCAACGCCATGAAGAGCTCGCTGCCGGACAGCGCTCCGGATGAGCCGTGCGGGCGCAAAGTGCTCCAGGTGGAGGTGACGCCCACCATCAGCCGCATCTCCATCTCGGCCATCACCACTGCCTCCATACGCCGCCACCGCTGGAAGAGAGAGGGTAAGACTGCAGCAGCCCTAGAGGGGGAGGAGGAGGAGAGTACTGCAAAGTGGCCTCGAAGCAGGAGACCTCACACTACATGCATTACAGAACTTTTTTTATGTGCCTTTTATGTAAGAAAAAGCTCCACTATTGAGTCATGTTTTAAGCTGTAAAACTTTTTTTTTCCCCTAACCAGTGAAATGCCACAGGAGGAAACTATTTGATGAGAGATTAACTCTTTTCTGCTGTAAGGAGACGACCTGTCTCTGTGTACAGTTCCCCCATTAGCGTTGTCCAAGTGGTGTTTCACTGTCTGTAATTGTAGTCTGTGTTTCAATGCTTGTGCCGCTCACAGCTCCTTCTCGCTTTTTATTTGCTTGTCTTTGTCTATCGAGTGTGCGCTGATCTTTGGCTCACCAGTAACCTTTAAGGGTCTGTAGTTTACGAGGAACCCACGACAAGATCCCAATGACACCTTATTACCCGGTAGATGAACGTCACACTTTTAAATAGATTTTGCATTCCTTTTTATCGTTTTCTTCTCAAGTGAATTTACAAACCGCTGTTGGCCGTGATGAGGCCCAAATCGGTTGAGGCTCGCTGCCACTAAAGAAACCTGTTTCCCCGTCTGTGTTGTTGACTCCCAGATTGTTTTGACTACTCAACCGCAGCAGATTCGAGCCTCATCGTCAATCCTCATAGCCTCGCCCAGCACCACCGCCACAGCCACCACCAACACCACCCTCCCCGGGACCCCACAGCCAAAGAGGATAGAGAAGGGCGGCCTCACAGCTACCACTACAGCAGCAGCAGCAGCATCATTCCCCCCATCACATTTGAGGGTAGGGGACAGGGGCGGACACTCGGAGCAGAGAGAGGGTCCCTGGAGGAGGTGCCCCTTCGATTTGTATCCTCCCAACCCTCCTTCTCCGCCTTCCCCCTTTCCTCAACGTGGGGATGTTCACTCTGCCGCTCCCGTTTGGTCCGCCTCTTCACTTCCCCAGAGTATCGTAACTCATCCAGTTTGTTCCGATCCTCGAGCCAACAACCCGTTTTACCTCCAGGCCACGACTGTTTTTATCGTCTCAATTAAGAAAGGAAGAGTCTCCTATTCTGGGTTTGAAGGAAGTTTGGCTAGTGGTCGTTTTGCATGGGCCCGCCATTATGTCATGTCTCCTCTCTTTTTTTCCTCATCGTGCCTCAAATGCATTTCAGACTGCAGCCCGTGTCACTCACCGAGCATGTCGAGTGCCCGGCCGGCGACCTGGCCTTTTTACTCCAGACGTTTTCCATTTGGTTTTATAGATTTATTTATTATGTTTTTTTTTTTTTTTTCAAACTGTAAAAATGCATCCGTTTTTATAGAAAGCTGGCAGAGAGCACCCGACATCTTGTGTCTGTCGTGCTCCTCGCGGTGTTTTGACAGCGCCACAGGTTTTTGGTGACTCGAGCCAGCAGCGACCATCTGCTGCCGCCATTGTGCGGGAGGAGGCCTTCCATTTTGCTTTTCAGCCCAGCAGCTTTGTTGTATGTTGGCTTGTGCCGTGTTTCCCTTCTCTCCGCCCCCCCCCCTCGCGCTCAGTGAGTGGGAACCAGCCCGTCATCATCGCATGTGCACGCTACAGCAAGCTTTTGAATATTTCCGCTAAATCAAAAAAACACACACTTTTATCATCACAAAGCCATGGCAGCATACTGAGTATTGTCACGGTTTACAAACCCAATACTGTGAACTTAAAGGCGGAACCGTTCAAACGGGCCGATCTTGTGTTGAGTGTCTCAGATGTTTCGGATCTTTCAGTTAGGCTGCCCAGCTTTTTTTGAAATACCAGAAATGATAACGACTATTTTTCAGCCTTAAGCACATTTCAGGCGGGTAGCAAGCACGTACAGGAAGTGAGTCGCACAAACAGGTGGACTAAAGGCTAAAACGTTCAAGAACATTGAGCTCTCCATCTCTAGCTGGAGTGCTATTGATCACGGACTTGCGCCGGTGCTGCAGGAGAGACGGGGGATTTTGGGGGGGGAGCAGGAGAGCATGAGTCTCCTCATGTTATGTGCATGTCGGTCCAGACCTTTTCTTCTCGGTTCCTCCTTTGTTTCCTGTGCTCCCATGGTCCAACTTTGCTTGTCCCAACGATGCATGACGGAGACGGACGGCTGGTCCTCTCGTCTCACAGGCTTTTGCCAGCACACTTTGTCATTAACATACTTTTTTTCTAACTCTTTATCATATTTTGTTCTCCTTTCAGCCTTCCAACACTGATGTCATGGATGAATTAATACATGTTTAATTGTTAAAACGTCTTCATGTAAATGTTGTGCTTGTTCTATGTGATGATGATCTAATCCAATGTATATTGAACATGAAACCTTTTTGCTAGACAGGCTCCGCTCTCTTATCCGGCAGCTTAATGAGCCCTCACTTTTCCTAAACAAAATGCTGATTTTAGTCAATCTGAATTAGATCAAAGGTCAAGGTCATCTTGTGCCGTATTGACTTGTACTGAGCTAATGAAGCGGCATCGTGTGTTGATTAGTGGTGGCTATTTGGAAGGCTAATTGTTTCTATCCTATTGCTCAGATTAATCCGTTTGTTGCTGTCCTGTTCTCATCATCATAAACAAGAAGCCTTTTGACTTTTTGTCAGAATTAATAGTAGAAGATTTCCTTTAAACTACAAAACCAAAAATGAATATTCTCCAAAGGTTTTAATTTTATTTTTACCATCAAATTGTATTTAAATTTGTCGTTGTCCGCCTCGCTCACTTTCTTTTGTCTGTCACGTTTTTCTCTCCGTCTATGTTCGCGCACGTGAACACTCAGACGCCGACGGGATGAGCGCCGGGGAAGATTCTTTCAACGTCAACGACCCGGATGAGGGTTTCTCCTCCGGGGCGTCCAACAGCAGCCAGCCCAGCGGCACCAAGGCAGGGGGCAGCATGGGGCCGAGGAGCGGCAGCCTGAACAGCAGCAGCAGCATCAAGAAAGCAATCACAGCCAGACTGTCTCGGGAGAAGGAGAGAGAGAGAGAAAGGGAGAAGGATCGGGAGAAAGCGAGGGAGAGGGAGGCAGAGGTGGAAAAACAGGCGGATTTGTCAGCTGATCACCAGGCTGCGGTGAGGAGGCACCACCAGAGGCAGCAGTCGCCCCCAGCCAGCATCACCTTGGAGGCCATCCACCTGAGCCCCATAAAGAAGCACCTGAGCTTCCCCGTGGTGCCCGCGTTGGTGCGGACTGACAGCACCGCCTCCAGCAAGTCCTTTGACTGCATGAATCTCAACCTGAACGGAGGCGGCAATGAACGAGACAAGGAGGGGGGGGCTCCAGGTGGGGGCTCCCACCGCCACTCCACCATCAGCCTGAAGGAGGAGCACCTGATCAGGCCGGAGGACGGCGAGGACCTCCAGTCTCCTGTAGCTCCTCTCACCAAGCAGTCCCGCTCCCCCAGTTTCAACATGCAGATCATATCACAGGTCTAACGCGCAGCGCAGGACGCGGCGCACACACACACACACACACAGTCCTGCAGTTTCTCTCTGCAACTTTCAACAGTCCTGTGTTTCGGTCTACTGTATTGTGTGTGTGTGTGTGTGTGTGCTCTCTAGAGCTGTGCTCTCCCCCCTTTTAACATCTATTGAACGCCGTGACCTGCAGTCGTTGCTGGTGGGTTCAGCGTTACTGAAAAGAGAGAAGTGCTCTCTGCTATAGACTCCAGTCCAGCATGTCACTGCATCCTCCGTCTGACCGAGCGGTGCATTCCTCACAGAAAGGTTCCTCAGGAGGAGGTCAGACGTTGAGGGGGAACGCGTGAAGATGCCACGCTAGCTGTGGGGGATGTGTGCGTGTAAGTTTCAGAATCAGTCTAAATGAATCTGCAATAACACTTACCGTCATGTTTGAGAAGAGTGGGGATTGTTGTTCTTTCTCTTCATTCCTTCCCCTTTCATTCCCGGGCTCACGTGCAATTGATTCTGCTGATTATCTTCTCGGTCATTTGTTGTTCTTAATTCTTAGTGGCACAGATGGTCTTAAGGAATTAAAACCCAAAGAAGGTAAAAATTAGTGTATGTTTACCTCTTTAAGAGATTTGGCAAAAATCCGTCGGACCAAAGTGATTCTGTGTTTTTCTTTTGCCCCTGACCATTATTTTATCTCTCGAATCAGACTTGGAAGATTGTTGTGTAACCAAATTGAAATTCGTGATTTAGGATGTTACTAGCTCAAAGCCTTTAGCTGGACAAATGTGAAGAAATCCCCACTGTGCAGCTACAACAGGAATGAGTTTGTCATGTGACCGGAGTTAATATTTGAAAGTGAATCTGGATTCAAAAACACAACGTAGATGTTGCAGGTTTGGTTTTGAAGCCAAAAGGCAGTGACTGTATTTTATATTGTTGCTACGGTTGAAACCATTCAATGGGTCCCTCCATCTTAAAGCACCCGTTGGTGTGTTCTGTCGCACTCCGGCCTTTTGTGAGTGGCGTCGGGTCTGAGCCAGTGACGTACTGCCCTCCGCAGGCTCCTCTCAGTCGCCGCGGCGATCCTCTTCACGTCCTGCGCTCTGATTGGACGCTCATGAAAATTATGTTCTACCTCATTGTGTGTTCACCCTGCCATTCGGACACCCGTCTCCCCCAATCAGACGCCGCAGGATTCAAAGCCTCCCATTTGGGTTTGAAGCCGGAGTGCGTGAACAGTTTGGGGGTTTAAACTGGTTTCACACTAGAACTGACAGGCTCAATCGCACCACGCACTAAACCTAGCTGCAAAACGACAACATCCGACACCCACCTCGGGATGAACCGGATTATTTGAATTCTCTAGAAATGTCTGGCTTCTATTTTTTTTATGTAATGATTTATGAAGTGCAATTGTTTTATGCTCTTATGCATGGAGTTTAAATCTGCTGTTTTAATGCTTGCATCTTTGAACAGTGCTCGCTAGCCTTCTGTTCTGCCCACCACCCACCCTTTCCTCCTGCCCAGTGGTTTGAACATGGCGCACTTGCCTGCATGTTTAGTCCTCTGCAAAGCACAGCTGTTTCAGATGTGCGAAGCTAACAGCGAGCCAAGCCCAAGTCTCATCCTCGACTTTGCCAGATGTGCCAATACACATCCTCTCCTAAGTTGTTTAGCTTAGGTGTCTTAAGTCAAAATGCCTATTTTCTTTTTCTTTCTGTTTGCGCGTCTTATTTCAAAGTTATGGGACAAAATAAGCAAAAGGGATGTTTGGACGTACGACTTGACGTGCTCTTAGATGCAGCTTCATCCTTATTTGCCATAAATTCTGTGTGTGTGTGTGTGTGTGTGTGTGTGTGTGTGTGAGAGACACTTACTATTTGCCGTAGAAGCAGTATATTATGCGTCCGTGCACTGTAGATGTCGTATTGCATTTCCCAATGTCTTGCTGGTGTAAAAACCAAGAGTGACTGATTTAATGTATATAAAAGTCCCACACAGTCGCGCTCCTGCTGTGCTGCAAACCTTCACAGCTGCTGCTCCTGAATAAGTTCTGTGTGCGCTTCAGCCTTAAACATTTCAGCCTGAAAAAATGCCTCCGGCACTTTTGGACTTGCATGTTCCTCCTCCTCCTTGCTGGACTGGACTGTGGAGGAAGAAGACCGGAGAGCAGCTCACACTCACCTGGCCTCTGCGCTGTTGTCCCCATGCTGCGTCGCTCACAACCGGCCCTGATCCCATTTCCTGTATTTTGTGGCAGTGCAGTTTTCTTTTCTTTAAGCGGGTGATGTGTTTGTGTCATAAATGTAAGCGCTGCGGACCAAGGTTACCAGCATCCATGTCCGCACTCTGCGTGGTTAATTATTCCCCGGTGTCTGGTGTCATTTGCATGTGATCAGGGCGGGAAATAAACACCAGCCGGTAAGTGTTGACACAACTGTGTCTGCTGTTCGTGTGAGTAGACCGATGGTCCAGAACTCTACATAAGGTCCATTTCATTTCAAAAGGTCTCAATTAGGCAGTAAAATGTTGTACTGCCGCCGGTGGACAAAGTTAATTTCCTGTCCTGCATGTGATAACTGTGGGCTTTGATTTATGCACTTTAATCCATCCACCTCTCTCCTCAAGATACTTATTGAAATATAATATATATATATATATATATATATATATATATATATATATATATTTATTATACGTGTATTTGTGTGCAAATGAGTATACTCAATGCAGGGTTTAAGTCTCTTTTAAAGTAGTTCTTCTATGTGATGTCAAATTCAACATAATGCTATTTTTGTTAAAGAGTCTATGGGTACAGCTATTCAATCTTTTTTTTTTTTTTTTCAAAACCAAAAATAATTATGCGAGGGGGGGTCTGGAAAGAGTTTATCGAAGAGACTCACGTTAAATGGAAACACCAAAATTTCTGTTCTTGAAGTCAGAATTGATTCTATGCAACATGTTTTCCCCTTTTTAAAAAAAATCATTTTTGGTGTTCCCAACTTCTATTGATCCGGGACGGGCGAGATGCATTAAGCAGTTTTTTTTTTTTTTTTTTTTTTTTTAGTCCCATCGTACGGGGACACTGCAGAGCGAAGGAACTCTCATGTGGGTGAAATAAAAAAAGGATCGATCATTTGCGATCTGACTGCCCTCGCAGAGAGGAAGCCACATCGTGATGTTTGGTGCATGTGGAGCTCCTCCTGTCAGTTTGCTGCTCTGTAGTTTAAAGACCTTAGTTGGTGTATGAAATACAGATTATCGATGATAAATCCTATTTGGTCACTTCGAGGGAAGCCGCTGGACGATGTGATAACACTGTACTATTGATGATGTATAAATGGAGAGACTTATTTTAAATCTTGTAAATAAAAAAAATGTACAAAAGTGAAAGCAAGATACATATAAAAACTGCAGATCAGTCTAAGATAGAGAAATTAATCTGTATATTGTTGAATAAATATCGTGCCGTAAGGGATGAGTGTTTGTCTTCTTATATAGAGGTGATTAGATATAATCTCCATAGCAGAGTTCTATGTTCCTAAACTGAAAGGTCTGAGACCGCTTTCTAAACTTTCAATTTCATTTTACAGTTTATCTCCTGAAAAGATAGGCGCTGCCGCTTTTTCTAGAAACTATTTTAACTTATTATTAAAATATACTTATTGTTTGTGACCAACGGTAATCAGTGGTGATGTGCCGACACCTAGTGGTGGTGTCCCGAACTGAAGGAGATGTGCAAGTGAATCGATGAAATAACAATTTCAGTGATTGAACCCTCTATCCATGATTGACTAAGTTTTGCATTTTGTTTGATAATCAAAAAAAATCCCTTATTTTGATGATTTTCATGATTGGAGAAATATGTATGTGCTTTGAGACTTAACTTTATACAGTCAAACATTAAAAGTAAAACTTTTTTAACCTGACTGGTAGGTTTTACCTTGAATAAGATTAATGTCTTGCTGGAAAGTCATGTGGAAGAAAACACTACCATGTTATTTTTAAAGCCAATTTAGGAACTCCATGAACACATTAGTAAAAAATTCATACAGGTTACTTTGTTCAATAGTTGAGGTTTTTTTATTTCAATTTTTATGATCTTTGTGTTTCAGTGTGTGAGCTAAATAGACGTTTTAAAGGAAACCGTCCTCTGCAGAAAACTATAAATGGTTAGCTTGATTATTTGGATATACTGCTAAGCTACCACTATCTGCTCCCTGCTAACATGCTGATGCTAAAATCCTGTACAACTTCAAACATGTTTCCCATGTTAGCTTAACGGAGTGGTTCTCAAACTGTGTGGCGCGGCCCTCTGCTGGGGCGCGGAGGTATAACAGGTGGGGCGCGAGGGGCTGGGGGAAATGTTCTGCAGAGGGTTTTTAGGGGGTTCGCTACCGGAAGCCGGACCGCTGTACCTGGTGACAGGAGAGGCCAAGCTGGCCATCTACAGCAGCAGGAAGAGCAGAGGCGGGACCAGCCAGGACACACTTCCTGTCTTTAGATCGTTGGTCAGAGACAGTGTGGCTGAATTTTGGATTTTTAAAAGGATGAACAATGTGCCAAAATTTACTTATAAATGGTGCCACAAAGAGGTGATATGCTAAGATAAGATATTCCATTATTAGTCCCACAATAGGGAAATTCCCAGGGTTGCGGCAGCAAAGTGTACAGTGCGCACAAGATACATGGTAAAAAAACAAGTTGTACGGAGCTTCCAGGGCGTCCACCAGAGGTGTTGCTCATTAGCGATTAGCGGATTAATCATCGTCTTCCTGTCTCCCCGTGTCCAGTGGACACCCTGGCACACTGCTGGCCTTCTTGATAAGTTTGTTAAGTCTCTTCCCGTCGGCCATTGATATGCTGCTGCCCAAGCAGACCACTCCATAAAAAATGGCAGATGCCACAACGTAGTCAAAGAAGGTCTTTAGGAGTGCTCCCTGCACTCTCACCCTTCTTGTAAAGCGCACAGATATGATCTGCCCAGTCCAGTTTATTGTTCAAGTGAACACCCAGGTACTAAAATCACACGCTGTCAATGTCCGTTCCCAGGATGTTATTGCGTTTACCCTCTGGACGGTTGGTGAGGTACTCCTGGATCTATGCAGTCAGGTGGTGGCTCCAGCTTGTCCTTCAGAAGTAGAGGCTGGATCGTACTGATGGCACTAGAGAAATAAAAAAACATGACTCTCACAGAACTTTCAGCCTTTTCCAGGTGAGAGAGGAATCTGTGCTGCAGGTACATCATCCACCCCGATGCTGGATTAATATGCAAACTATAGTGGGTCCAAAGATGAGCTCAACAGGGGGCGGAGATGGACAAGAACCTGCCTCTCTAGTGTTGCCCCCGGCCAGAAGCTGTTTAAGTCCTCGGGTCGTGGGGTCTTTGGGACTTGTACCGCGCAGGACGTTTTTTTCTCAGCCGTATTCTCTCCAGGTTCAAGTTCAGGTTGAAGACGTGCTCTACCACCCGCAAAGCTGGTGTGCAGGACCTGGGGAGCCTTGAGCTGATGCTGTCTGGACCCGTGGCCTTTCACACCTTGTCTCTCTCTCTTTCTCTCAGTGAAGTGTTTTAATTGAGTGTGGCCTGCAGCAGCAGAGAACTCTGGGTAATGCTGCCCTCTGGTGTGATTCACATCACACTACAGCCTTTCAGTCATGTGACTCGTCGGGTGGGGTTGTGGTTCACTCGAGGTGAGCCGACAGCGTGAGAGGCCTGCAGCCAAACATCTGCACGTTGTTCTCAGTGGTTCTGCTTCAGAAACTTTCTGTGTATCACCTTTACTTTGAAAGACGACAAATATCTGGAGCCTTGATGTTACTCGTGTGACTACGTGTAGCTCTCTCACCAGAAGCAGAGAAGAAGACACGAGGAGTAGATGCTTTAACATGAAACATTGATTGGCCAATCTGCTCTCACATGAACAAGAAAAAACAACACCAAAACAATTACCATCAGAGACAGATGATACAACTCATGGATACAATTACAATTCTGAAAATCAATTGAATTTATTTTATTTTGTATAGCTAAAAATCCCAAATCCCAAATTTGCCTCATAGGGCTTTATAGTCTGTACACATAAGATATCCTATGTCCCGAAACCCTTACATCGGCACAGGAAAAACTCTCCAAAAAAGGAAAACCCTTCGATGAGGAAAAAAAGGGAAGAAACCTCAAGAAGAACGTCGGAGGAGGGCTCCCTCTCCCGGGAAGGACAGACTACAATGGATGTCATGTGTACAGAATGAACAATGTCATTCAAGACATTCAAGCAGTTCCATCCAGAGATACTGTATCACCTGACAGCTGACTTCGAAGGCGCTCTGGGCCTATCATGATAACCTCGGTTTTGTCTGAGTTCAGCATCAGCAAGCTGCTGGTCATCCAAGTTCCGATGTCTCCAAGACATTGTTGTCTAACAGCCACAACTACAGCAACTACAAGTCTAACAATCTGGCCGGTCTCTTTTGGCTTGATCGACAGATACTGTCGAGTATCGTCTGCGTAACACTGGAAGTTTATGCAGTGTTTTCTGATAACGTAGCCCAAAGGAAGCATATACGGGTCGTCGTGGCCCAGGGGTAGAGCGGGTGCACTGGGAACCGCATGGTTGGTGGTTCGGGTCCCGGCTGCCCCATGTCTCAAGTCAAAGTGTCCCTGAGCAAGACACCTAACCCCTAGTTGCTCCCCGGGCAAAAATGTAAAAAAGCCATGGGTTTAAAGTGTAATGTAAGTCGCTTTGGATAAAAGCGTCAGCTAAATGACCTGTAATGTAATATACAGGGTAAATAAAATCGGTCCAAGCACAGAACCTTGTGGGACTCCGTGACCAACATTGGTGGTCCTTGAGGATTCACCATTTCTTTTTAACCTTATTCTTGTCATTTTATTATTATCATGATACTGCTGCCCCTGTGTTTTTTTTGTGTGTACTTTCCATTTTGCTGCCGGAATCCTGTGAATTTCCCCCTTGTGGGACTAATAAAAGAATATCGTATCTTACATGCAGGCTCACGTCAATGTAAAGGTGGTGAAAGAACGTGAGTATTATAGTAATTAAATGAGCGTAGGTCAATCCGTCAAAAAGATTCTGGGACATTTGTCCTTCATGACTTACTTGTCTTCTGGTTCGTAAATAGTATTAGTCAGCTGGCTCCATTGTTCACTACATCCCTGAATCTGAAACAAGATCATTTGTCTGACGTCAAGACTGCTTAAAGCAAATTATATTTGAATAAGTTCATCACTTTCAAAAGTGTCACAGCATCACTTGTTACTGGTTTGTGTAAATATGAGTCTGCACTCTTCTGTCACATGCCAATCAACGTATGATTTACAAAATGAGGGTATTTAGTTCAGTTTTTAATTCTCTGGTTTGAAAGTCTGTCAGGCTCTTTATGCTCAAGATGAGAGCTTATCTTCAATAATGTTTTTGGATATCCTGTGTTTAACGCCATATTGCGATGACTTGTGGGTAATTCCCTTGGACCAAGTCGCCATTTGATGTGAATGACACAAAGGGCTCAGACGTTGTGATGACATGACAGAAGCAAACCGTCACGAGGTCAACGGGAGCCTCGAAGTCTGAGAGGGCAGAGTTCACTATACATATATTCATAGATACGAATAATAATACAAAATGTGTTATGTACATGCATCAAGAAATTAAATGTAAAAAAATATATTAAAAATCTTAGAGACTCCCTGGTGATAAAGGTTTGTTAATAAACAAAAGGACTTTTCAGTATTTTGGCAGCACACATTTAATCAACAGCCAGTTTACGTTTTCATAAGTCGGTGAACATGTGACATCAGAGCGGCCGAGCAGCTGATTTAACAAGTCCCCATTGCTCCTGGAGCAGCTTTCCAACCCAAAGGTCGTGTTACACATGTATTAAATTTTCCTTTTATAGGTAAAATAATTGAGAAAGTTGTCCTACAACAACTTAATCACTTCCTTGCTTCAACTGGCTGCCACGACAATTTCCAGTCAGGATTTCGACCTCTTTATAGCACCGAGACGGCCCTTATTAAAGTTGTAAATGACATCCGTCTTAACACAGACTCTGGCAAAACTTCAATATTAATGCTATTAGACCTCAGTGCTGCATTTGATACTGTCAACCACTCAATACTTTTGGACAGGTTGGAAAACTGGGTGGGGCTCTCAGGCACAGTCTTAAGCTGGTTCAGGTCATATCTACAAGACAGGAACTATTTTGTTTCCATTGGTGACTTCGTATCAGAAACAACCAACGTAACGTGTGGAGTCCCCCAAGGTTCGATCTTAGGGCCGACTTTATTCAACATCTACATGTTCCCACTAGGACAAATCAATTGCCCACCATTGCTACGCTGATGACACCCAAATCTATGTAGCGCTATCACCAAACGACTATCGCCCCGTAGATCTTCTGTGCCAGTGCATTAAGCAAATCAAAGACTGGATGCGTCAAAATTTCCTACAACTAAATGAAGACAAAACTGAGATCATTGTATTTGGTGCTAAAAAAGAAAGGTTTAAAGTAACCCAACACCTTCACTCTCTGTCCCTGAAAACATCAAATAAAGCCAGAAATCTGGGGGTTATTATGGATTCAGATTTACACTTGGAGAGTCACATCAAATCAGTAACAAAATCGTCCTACTACCACCTCAAAAATGTAGCACGACTTAGAGGGCTCATGTCAGCTCAAGACTTAGAAACACTTGTACATGCCTTTATAACTAGTAGGCTAGACTATTGTAATGGTCTCCTTGCAGGTCTTCCAAAAAAAACTGTCAGGCAGCTCCAGCTTGTTCAGAACGCTACTGCTAGAGTTCTAACAAAGACCAAAAAATGTGAGCACATTACACCAATTCTTAAATCCTTACATTGGCTCCCAGTATGTCAGAGAATTAATTTCAAAATCCTACTGCTCACATATAAATCACTACAGGGTTTAGGGCCAAAGTATATCACTGATATGCTTCCACTACATAAGCCTTCAAGATCACTAAGATCTTCTGACACCACTCTGTTAGTGATTGCCAGAGTAAATACAAATCATGGGAAAGCATCATTTAGTTACTACGCAATAAACAGCTGGAATAAACTTGAAGATTATTAGATTGAAGAACCTGAAGATTTAAGACTTGCCCCAACTCTGACCAAGTTTAAAACAAGACTGAAAACTTTTATGTTCAGCTTCGCCTTCTACTAAATTTGACCTACATTGCACTTTTAACCTCTGCCTTTAATTAAACAATTTAAATAAGATTTTAATTTATAATTTTTTTTGGTGTTTTTAATTGTCTTTTAATTCCTGCATTTTATTTCACTTTATTGTATGAAATGTTATAGAGTGAAGCACTTTGAGTCTGCCTTGTGTATGAAAAGTGCTATACAAATAAAATTGCCTTGCCTTGCCTAAATAACTTTCATCTTCAGATGAAAACGATAATCTCTCGGATTATCGTTTTGAGCTACACCTAATTGCATTCCTGTCAGAGTTTGACACCCAAAATGTATTTGACATATACAAGATCTAAAAAATAACTGCATAGAACTCGTCACATGACACACTCCTGACAGGAGAAACAGGTCATTTTACATATTCTATTATCATACTCTGTAACCTTTTGGAGGTTTTTTTGTGTGGGGTCCTGGGACAGAAGGTGTTGTTATTTGTAACGATTTACTGGGAGGATGGATCCATTACATCGGTGCGGTCAATATGACAATAGTTTACTCATACTCAGCCCTGAGGATTCCACCAATTCATTTGTCAATCCCCAATAAATTGAGTTGCTCCAGTGAAATGATCAAAAGTATTCAAAAATACTATGTGGATGCATGTGAAACACAGACATTGCTTACATCTTCTGCGAAATATCTTCTAAAATAACATAAATGACGTGTATTAAAACATTAAAGTTGTTCCAGGTTGCAGTTTTATGGGGATGAAACATATTGTCCTTGTAATATGAAAGCCATGTGATCCAGTTTATCATGTAAACTATGTGCCGATCCCCCGCACGTACGTGTGCCCGTACGTGTGTCCACAAGAAAACAAGTTCAGCAAGTTTATAATTGCAACATTAAAACAAGGTTTAGTCTGATGTACGGTAGGTCTATTAATCAGGCTCTGGGTTGGTGTGAACGCTAGCAGCGTCAGTCATGATCTAATAAAACATTTATGGGACACTGAGACTTTGTTGAAGTGTCATTATTTAGATTAAATGACCATGCTTTGAAAATGTTGAAAATTACAAATAAAAAACATTGAAATAGATAAAAGATATGGTTACTTTCTAAATTTACTGTGATCCTCAGTGAGTTTCTTTCTCTTCTCAACTCAATAGAACCTCGGAGAACACTCCGTTTGATATGGAAGCTCACCTCAAGTCCACCATAGATCTTGTGACCTGAGCTCACACAATTTATGTTTATTCACTTTATAACCGCATGGACTGTTCATGATTGTGCCTGAAAATATATGTATATATATATATATATATATATATATATATATATATATATATATATATATATATATATATATATATATACCAAAGAACTTTCTAAAGGTATAAAATTGTTAGTTCTAAAATAAATGTATAAAGACGTTTCAAATCGCAAATCAGCATTTCGCCAAAACGGTTTTCAATTGGGTTATGATATAAAAACATAACTTCTTTGTAACCTGAAATGATAATAACAATACATTTTGCTGAGCGATGCCAAGCCAAGATGATTATCAAGACAATACCAAAGAAACTTAAATGAGTAGGATACCACCTCATTTACAACCATAAGTCACTCTGTTTCCCTTTTATTGTTTCGGATACTTCACATGACATATTAACATCAATATCTAAATGAGTACAAATGAGTAGACCAGCAGTAAGCAGACTCGATAAACAATTAAAAAGTAGTGCCATAAAACACAAACTACGTACAACCTTTGAGAGTCTTTCATGTTATTACCAGGTGCATTTGTAAAAACAGTTATATTTATGCTCATGTTATGTCAGCAGAATAAACACAGAGCTTCTCAGTGTACTTCAATCCCAAATAGTTACAGATTATCACCAGGGTCATACAATAGCTTTGAGAAAAGAACAAAAGTGATAGTTAAAATATCATAACATTATAAATATATGAAATAAATAACAGGTTAATAAGTTACAATAAGGATAATAAATTACGTTCCTTACAATCCATCAAGTTCGTAAATAACTCACTATGTGTACAACATGTAAATGTGGGTTCTTCTTAGTCTCTTGTTCCAGTCCACTTAATAATTCCACAGAACTGCTGTAACAACTGCAACAACTAAATAGAAACTTGTCCTGTTGATGACTGCAGAGGAAGCTGTGGTGGTGGTTGTTGTTGCAAATGTAGACGGAGCTGCTGTTGTCATTGCGGCTGCTGATATTGTTGTTGGGTTGGCTGTTGTTGCCGGTGCGGTTGGTGTTGTTGCAGCAGCAATTGTCATTGTTGCGGATGATGTTGTTGTAGGTGCTGTGGTTATTTGTGGGGTGTTCGTGGTTGTTGACGGTGCTACTGTAGTTGTTGCAGCTGGCACAGTAGTTGTTGCGGCTGCTACTGTAGTTGCTGCGGGTGCAGCTGTAGTTGTTAGAGCTGCTGTAGTTGTGGCTGGGGCTCTTGTTGTGGTTGCTGCTGCTGCTGTTGGGTTGGCTGTGGTTGTTGCAGCTACCACTGTAGTCATTGATGGTGCAGGTGTAGTTGTTAGAGCTGCTGTAGTTGTGGCTGGGGCATTTGTGGTGGTTGCTGCTGCTGCAGTTGTTGCTGCTGCTACTGTAGTTATTGCACCTGGTACTGTAGTTGTTGTGGCTACCACTGTAGTTGTTGCGGCTGCTACTGTTGAGGTTGTTACTGTAGTTGTTGCAGGTGCAGCTGTATTTGTTAGAGCTGCTGTAGTTTTGGCTGGGGCATCTGTGGTGGCTGCTGCTCCTGCAATTGTTGTGGTTGCTGCTGTTGTTCTCGGGTTTACTGTAGTTGAGGCGGCTGGTACCGTAGTTGTTGCGGCTACCACTTTAGTTGTAGCAGCTGCTACTGTAGTTGTAGCGGCTGCTACTGTAGTTGCTGCGGGTGCAGCTGTAGTTGTTAGAGCTGCTGTAGTTGTGGCTGGGGCATTTGTGGTGGTTGCTGCTGCTGCAGCTGTTGCTGCTGCTACTGTAGTTATTGCAGCTGTAGTTGGTGTGGCTACCAATGTAGTTGTTGCGGCTGCTACTGTAGTTGTTGCAGGTGCAGCTGTAGTTGTTAGAGCTGCTGTAGTTGTGGCTGGGGCATCTGTGGTGGCTGCTGCTCCTGCAGTTGTTGTGGTTGCTGCTGTTGTTGTCGGGTTTACTGTAGTTGTTGCGGCTGGTACCGTAGTTGTTGCGGCTACCACTGTAGTTGTAGCAGCTGCTACTGTAGTTGTAGCGGCTGCTACTGTAGTTGCTGCGGGTGCAGCTGTAGTTGTTAGAGCTGCTGTAGTTGTGGCTGGGGCATCTGTGGTGGTCGCTGCCACTGCAGTTGTTGTTGGGTTGGCTGTAGTTGTTGTGGCTACCACTGTAGTTGTTGCGGATGCTGCTGTAGTTGTTTCAGCTGGTACTGTAGTTGCTGCTGCTGCAGTTGTTGCAGATGCTGCTATGGTTGTTGCAGCTGGTACTGTAGTTGTTGCTGCTGCTGCAGTTGTTGCAGGTGCAGCTGTAGTTGTTAGAGCTGCTGTAGTTGTGGCTGGGGCATCTGTGGTGGCTGCTGCTCCTGCAGTTGTTGTGGTTGCTGCTGTTGTTGTCGGGTTTACTGTAGTTGTTGCGGCTGGTACCGTAGTTGTTGCGGCTACCACTGTAGTTGTAGCAGCTGCTACTGTAGTTGTAGCGGCTGCTACTGTAGTTGCTGCGGGTGCATCTGTAGTTGTTAGAGCTGCTGTAGTTGTGGCTGGGACATCTGTGGTGGTCGCTGCCACTGAAGTTGTTGTTGGGTTGGCTGTAGTTGTTGTGGCTACCACTGTAGTTGTTGCGGATGCTGCTGTAGTTGTTTCAGCTGGTACTGTAGTTGCTGCTGCTGCAGTTGTTGCAGATGCTGCTATGGTTGTTGCAGCTGGTACTGTAGTTGTTGCTGCTGCTGCAGTTGTTGCAGGTGCAGCTGTAGTTGTTGCGGATGCTACTGTAGTTGTTCCAGCTGGTACTGTAGTTGTTGCGGCTGCTGCAGTTGTTGCAGGTGCAGCTGTAGTTGTTGCGGATGCTACTGTAGTTGTTCCAGCTGGTACTGTAGTTGTTGCGGCTGCCACTGTAGTTGTTGCAGGTGCATTTGTGGTGGTTGCTGCTGCTGCAGTTGTTGTTGGGTTGGCTGTAGTTGTTGCGGCTGGTACCGTAGTTGTTGCCGCTGCTACTGTTGTTGCTGGAGCTGGTACTGTAGTTGTTGTTGGGTTGGCTGTAGTTGTTGCGGCTGGTACCGTAGTTGTTGCAGCAGCCACTGTAGTTGTTGCAACTGGTACTGATGTTTGAGGTGCAACTGTAGTTGTTCCAGCTGGTACTGTAGTTGTTGTTGGGTTGGCTGTAGTTGTTGCGGCTGCTACTGTGGTTGTTGCAGCTGGTACTGTAGTGGTTGCAGCTGGTACTGTAGTCGTTGCTGGTGCAGGTGTAGTTGTTAGAGCTGCTGTAGTTGTGGCTGGGGCATCTGTGGTGGTCGCTGCCACTGAAGTTGTTGTTGGGTTGGCTGTAGTTGTTGTAGCTACCACTGTAGTTGTTGCGGATGCTGCTGTAGGTGTTTCAGCTGGTACTGTAGTTGCTGCTGCTGCAGTTGTTGCAGATGCTGTTGTAGTTGTAGCAGCTGGTACTGTAGTTGTTGCTGCTGCTGCAGTTGTTGCAGGTGCAGCTGTAGTTGCGGCTGCCACTGTAGTCGTCGCGGCTGCTCCTGTAGTTGTTGCGGATGCTGCTGTAGTTGTTTCAGCTGGTACTGTAGTTGTTGCGGCTGCCACTGTAGTTGTTGCAGCTGGTACTGTTGTTTGAGGTGCAACTGTAGTTGTTCCAGCTGGTACTGTAGTTGTTGTTGGGTTGGCTGTAGTTGTTGCGGCTGCTACCGTGGTTGTTGCAGCTGGTACTGTAGTTGTGGCAGCTTGTACTGTTGTTGTGGCTGAGGCATCTGTGGTGGTTGCTGCCACTGCAGTTGTTGTTGGGTTGGCTGTAGTTGTTGCGGCTGGTACCGTAGTAGTTGTGGCTGCCACTGTAGTTTTTGCGGCTGCTCCTGTGGTTGTGGCGGCTGCTACTGTAGTAGTTCCAGCTGGTAGTCTAGTTGTTGTTGGGTTGGCTGTAGTTGTTGCGGCTGCTACCGTGGTTGTTGCAGCTGGTGCTGTAGTTGTTGCAGCTGGTACTGTTGTTGTTGCAGGTGCAGCTGTAGTTGTTACAGCTGCAGTAGTTGTGGCTGGGGTATTTGTGGTGGTTGCTGCTGCTGTTGTTGGGTTGGCTTTGGTTGTTTCCGCTGCTACTGTAGTTGTTCCGGCTGCGTCTGTAGTTGTAGTGGTTGCTACTGTAGTTGTTGCGGGTGCAGCTGTAGTTGTTGCAGCTGGTACTGTAGTTGTTGCCGCTGCTACTGTAGTTGCTGCAGCTGGTACTGTAGTTGTTGGGTTGGCTGTAGTTGTTGCGGCTGCTACCGTGGTTGTTGCAGCTGGTACTGTAGTTGTTGCAGCTGGTACTGTTGTTGTTGCAGGTGCAGCTGTAGTTGTTAGAGCTGCAGTAGTTGTGGCTGGGGTATTTGTGGTGGTTGCTGCTGCTGTTGTTGGGTTGGCTTTGGTTGTTTCCGCTGCTACTGTAGTTGTTCCGGCTGTGACTGTAGTTGTTGCGGGTGCAGCTGTAGTTGTTGCAGCTGGTACTGTAGTTGTTGCCGCTGCTACTGTAGTTGCTGGAGCTGGTACTGTAGTTGTTGTTGGGTTGGCTGTAGTTGTTGCGGCTGGTACTGTTGTTGTTGCAGCTGCGACTGTAGTTGTTGTGGTTGCTACTGTAGTTGTTGCAGGGGCATCTGTAGTTGTTGCAGCTGGTACTGTGGTTGTTGCGGGTACAGCTGTAGTTGTTAGAGCTGCTGTAGTTGTCGCTGGGGCAGCCGTAGTTGTTCCTGCATTTGCAACTGTTGTTGTTTCTGCATTTCCTAACGCTGTTCAGAAATGATATCAATGAATCAGTTTTAATTGAATATTTTGATGGAACATTTGAAAGATTTACTGTTTTTCAAGTCATTAAGCTTACCAACACACAGAAGTAGGACAATACAGATCTTCATCGTCAATGGAAAGTTGTTGCCTGTTGTAAAAAGAGATCTTTTAGATGTTATTATTAACTCAGGTGTATTTCAACCAGTAATACATTTAGTAATTACATTTAGTACTTTGTTACATATTAATAAATTTACTTCAATTTTCATCAACACCACAATGTTTGACAAACTTTTACCATTTACCGGTATTATTAGCATACTTTCTTTAAAAAGTATAAAACATGCTATTTTGTAAATAATTTAACCTTTTAAGTTAAGTTAAAAGAACAACTTTTAAATATCAAGACATAGCATATTTATAGTTGTACAGATACATGTATCACCAATGATAAAGAACATTTATATAATTTCATAACATTGAAACATGAAAAGGCAGGAAACGTATCTCATAGAAATAGACAATGGAGATGAAAAACACTCACAGAGATGGTTTGAGCTTGACTTCTCTTTCCTGCCGTGGAGTAGTTATGCTCTCCTGTTCACCTGTTCAGGGTTCTCTGTTTGCTGGTCAATGTTCTCCACTGAGCATGAAGCAGCTTTTATATCCATGCAGAGAATGTAAGGTGACATCAGACATTGATGATGTTTTCCAAAGGTGCAGCCACCCCTGTAATATGTCATTCATACTGTATGTTATAACACCGTGTAGAAACCTGCAGAGTGACATTCTTTTAAAAGACGTATTATCTCTGACGATGAATTGATGTGATTGAGTCTACGTGCATCAGACCCACTCCATTCTAACAACTGATTTCTGGTTCTAAATATCACTCCATAACCACACCACAATAATTTAAGAAAATAAGAAATCATCCTCCACCTCCTCCTCCACCTGTTACACAGGCATACATACTACTTTATTTTTACTTTACAGGAGATTTAACGCAGAGAACACTCACTTTTTCCCTATGTAAATTTGTTTTATTTATTACAAGCAAAAGCATCTTGAGCCCTGTGTGATGATTTTAAAACGTCCTTTTTATTCATTTCACTCCTTCTGTTACTTGCCACTTTGCTTTCAGTGCCGTTGTGCCATTATATCCTTTCTTCCCCCCTTTCTACATGTATTCAGTTCCTGTTCTACATATTGTCCATTAGAATGAAATTCTTCCTCTGATCAGGAACATCCCAGGTGGATGGAAACAAGCGCTCCTCCCTGTTGTGAGTGAACCGGGTCGTGGATGGAACATCTCGCCACAGTCTTCTTTCGCATTTTTCCATTTTCTTTTTCATTATTAAGCTACCTGTAATCAAATATATTTCCGTTACTTTAGCAAAGCACCACGAGTTCCCTTAATGTGACTTTAGAGCTGCTGTTCATTCTTTAATTAGAAACGACATGTATCTAACAGGGGAAACTAATTTAAAAATAATTATCAGCGCTTTAAAAATTAAAACAATTTACAAATCTTTTGATGTAATGAGACAGAGAAATCAAAATAAATAAACAAATGGATCACCAACAGGGCGGCACCGCTCCCAGAAATGTTTCGGAGCCGAGTCACTGGAGGAGAGGCAGAATCCCAGACGTCAAACACACACACCTACAGAGTCTGCTCTTAACATTGTTGTTGCTAAGCAACAAGAGCAATCAAGGGATGGGGGTGTAGGGGGATGACTAGTTTTTCTAGTTTCTGGTTTCTGGTTTCTTTTAATGATTGTCACTCATCCACCAAACGTCAATGCGTAATATGTTGTTTAAAGTCAGTTCAGGTCAGTTCAAATAGAACATCAAATGATAGACTGCCAAAGAATCAGATTTGAAATACAAATAAAAACACTTCTACAAGATTGTTAGATGAAAATAGGCAGATGTAAAATAAGCCATAGAAGTTTAGACAAATTCAGAATGAATTCACAATTTCATGAATCCAAATCGGCTGAAAGGTGTAAATATTATAACCAACTTCTCAATTCTACTTTTCTTCAAGATTCTTGTTGACCATATTTCCCTGGAATTTTCAGTAGTGAAACAATAGCATATCATCATTTTGGATAACTAAGAAACCAGGTCACAATTTCTCAGTTGAACGCAGGTGTCAAATATGGTCTAAATATGAACCTTTAAGCCCTGTTAGCACCGTTAGCGCTGCAGGTTCCACTTCAGTGGCTCAGTGGGAACATGAAAGTTCATCTCTTTTTTTCATTCTTTAAATTGTAATTGTACTTCTTTAAATTGGAAAAACTTTCCGCATTTCCATCTTCATTCATTGAAAAACATCATAATTACAAAATGCCATAACCAACCCTCTGACCTCTTGATACAACTCTTTCTGTCTATTGTCCTGTTTGTTGTCTTAAGGTTAAAGATGCCATTGCATCGGCTCATATTAGCCAAGATAGTGATTATTATGTCAATGCTTGACGTTTGATTTCATTACTGATAATTGTACTGTAACTGTATACTCTTTGTGGGTCTCTGAATGTCTTTCTAATGTCTTTTGTCTCACAGCCTGAGCACATTCCTTGTTCTCGTGTCAGTCGCACATGATGCATCCTGACATGTTGACTGTTTACAAACAACGCCCTGCTCTTCTGCCAACGTCACAACAACAGCAAAGAAATGTCCCCACAAGAGTGGGCGGGGCTTGTTTCCCTGTAATACGTCTGTCTCAAACAGCTGTAATACCTTTATTTAGAAATAGGTTTAGATGATGTGATAATTCACTTTTATTTGTGCAAAAACGAAACAAATAAAAGCTTTTATTCAGCGGCAGATTAAATAGTTAAATAGTCAATTCCTCAATTTAAACACTTGAATTCAACATAAAAAATCTAAATGTCCCCAAGGGCGGTCCAAAGTGTGGCCTGGGGTCCAAAACTTGTCTTATAATGTATTTTTTATGGATCACAAACACTGTTAAATAAAAAGTGGTCAATCAATTGTAAATAAGTAATGTCATTATATTTTTCTGGATATATTTTACAAACAAATGATGACGCGTGTCAACGAGCTAAAAAGATCGAAAACCGACCCCTCTCACCCCAGATGAAAACTGTTTGTTTGTGAATAACTTTTATAATATTTTAAATTTTTAACTTTAACTTTATTCTCTTGTTTTATACTAACCCATAGTCTTATTCTACTAACCCATTGCATTAGCATTTCATTTTACTTTATTTTATTACTTGTGCACTGCTGTCTTGTTGTCTATTGTTTTTAGGAAGCTGCATGGCGGGGAAGGTAGGACTCAGACGCAGAGTTTTCAAAAAGAAAAGGGACTTTAATCATCAAAAAGGTTTTCAAAAGCAAACGGCCAAGGGGCAAAAACGGAGACAGGAACCAGGAACGAGAACAAGATTGTGGACCCAGGGAGAACAGAGGAAGGAAACTACAAAATAAAACCAGACACGAACCCAAACCGTGACATATTGTTACACTGTCTACTGTCAATCACCAACCGCCAAAACAAATTCCTTGTATGTTTGACATATTTTGGCAATAAATGTTTCCTGATTCCGGAACTGTTTAGCCAGGGTTAATTCATAAAGTGGATCATTATCACTTGAATGGTATCAATCATTGCTCTGTTAATAAGGCAATGACAATAAGGCATTCATGCCTTCGATCACCCGGATATTCTCACACTTACATGAAAGACTCACAACTGTTGAGCTCACACCAATTATATTGGCATTAAATAGTCAATTAAAAACAAATTCATCTTTTCATAACTTCCATGTGTTTTCAACCGAGGTGAAAAGTTCAAACCAGAGTCTGGATAAGAAGGCATGGCAGTTTATTTAAAGTAATGGCCTTGGCCACATGACTCCCTGGTGCCCTTTTAAGATTTTCTTTCCTAAAATCTTCTTCTCTTTTGGTTGCAGCAAATCCCATGAATAATATTTGATCAGTAAATATAAACAAAAATATTCCCTATTCTTTTAGAATTAATATTTTATCCGATGAAGATTGATATAAATCTGTCTTTGTAGGATTTAAATCCTATAACATCTACTGGATATAAATGTTACCATGTTTATAAATAGCACAGAGCCGATGTGATTATGAGTCAATGGAATATGTTTGTGAGATTTAAAGGAAGATATTCCTCGAGTGTAAAATGATCAGAGGTATTTTGTCTTGGTTTCACTTTGTGACGACAGCAGCTTCCTTTGCGCAGGAAGAGAAATAGAAACATGGTGTTGACTTACGCCGGCCTCGCCGAGGCGCCGCCCTCCGCTTTATCCTGCGGTGTGCGCCCGTCCTTGTGAGGAGGAGAACCTGAACACGAGAGGAGAGCATCGACCCCGAGGAGCAGCAGAAGGCCTCGGATCAGTCCAACACCTGGAAGGTCATGTGACTCCAGGTTCTAAAAGCATCATCTTTGCTAAAATGGCACCACGAGGGGACGTCAGGGGGCTCTGCCGAGGGTCTTCACATCAGATGTGAAAGTCAAACATAAAGAGTTTGTTTATAGCTTCTCTACTTTTCATATCAATGTGCATATATGTGTGCTTCCTGCTCGGGACTTTATCGGAGAGGAAGTAGAGGAAACACCAAAGAAACACCATGTTCTCCAGTACAAACCTCGGAGGACCAGACGAACCGCTGTGAGCAATGTGGAAGCCAAATAAAAAAACACAGAAACAAGATGAATCTTTCCGGCCATCTATTAAGGCGCCATGGGATTAAACAACGCCGACAGTCAGGCTCCTCTAGCAGCGTTACCGCAGCAGCAGCAGCAGGTAACTCCAGCTCTGCAGACACCTCAGGCCTCGCCAGCACCAAACTCAACATCACAGTAACGATTCAGGTTTATCTGTAAAGACATGCGACCCTACAATGTGGTTGAAAATCCGGGGTTCTGTGAATTGATGCAAACATTGTTTAATTATTGTGTAATGTTGACATTGAAAATGGCACTTGATTCAAATAAAAGGTTAATACATTTGCCATCAATTGTTGTTTGCTTGTTTATAATATCCATAATTAATTTTAACCTGATTTTCTTACAAGAAACAACAGGGATCTCAGAAACTTTGCCTGCACTGTCCAGTAAAGTTACTGAATCGATTTCAAGTCGCTGAATAGAATCGAATCGTTCTAAATTAACCCAGATCGTCCATGAATCGAATCGGCAACCATAAATCGCGATTCAAATCGAATCGTTGGTAAAATGAATCGTTACACCCCTAGTAATTATAGACAAAAATTAAAATAAAAAAAGAGTGCAAAAAAACACAGTAACTAAATAAGAAATATATGTAAATGTAGTGGATATTGCATGTTTTTTTAGTGATCTAATGTTCTCTGGTTTGCTGGGTGCACAGTTGGTTGTGCAGCCTGACCTGCGGTACCTCTCCTTCACACACAGGGGGTGAATCAGCCGCTGGCTAAAGGAGCTGTACGGAGCTTTCAGGGCGTCCACCAGAGGTGTTACTCAACAGCGATGAGGATTAATCATCGTCCTCCTGTCTCCCAGTGTCCAGTGGACACCCTAGCACACTGTGACTGCTGGCCTTCTTGATAAGTTTGTTGAGTCTCTTTCCGTCGGCCATCGATATGCTGCTGCCCAAGCAGACCACTCCATAAAAAATGGCAGATGCCACAACGTAGTCAAAGAAGGTCTGTAGGAGTGCTCCCTATACTTCAAAGGACCTCAGTCTCCTCAGCTGATCGAGTCTGCTCTATCCCTTCTTGTAGAGCGCACAGATATTATCTGCCCAGTCCAGTTTATTGTTCAATATATTATAGGTAGATTGTATTGTAGGTAGATCATCCACCCCGATGCCAGATTGATATGCAAATTGCAGTGGGTCCAAAGATGAGCTCAACAGGGAGTGGAGATGGACAAGAGCCTGCCTCTCTAGTGTTGCCACCGGCCTGAAGCTGTTTATGTCCTTGGTCGTGGGGTCTTTGGGACTGGTACCACGCAGGACGTTTTGCACAGCCGTATTCTCTCCAGGTTCAAGCTGCATGTTCCGTCAACAAAGAAAGATTCATAATATCCAGTAAAGACGTGCCAACTAAAGGAAAAACATCCCTAAGCAGCTTTGTCGGAATCGAATGCAAGAGACAAGTAGAGGATTTAGGCTTAGGAATTGATCAAGGTTGATGGAAGAGAAGCCATCCAAGCAGGTATCAGGTCCCACAGCTGCATCAAAGGTTCCTACATCTGAGGACGGGTCGGCACTGGTTGAAGGCAGGAGACCATCCATTTTGAAACAGTCAGACAAGGTTATTTGTCTCAGCGTTTGGTTTATTTCATCATCATTGTTACGGTGGTCAGACACCACCCTTAACATAAAGGCGAGACGCACACAAACCGGCTTGTGTCAAAATAATATAGGTGTATTTTGTTTAACAGAATGGATATCAAAAGGTATTTTAACAACAAACTAAAACAAAATACAAATGCGGAACGTTTTCACTGCTGGGTGGACGGCTGAACGGCGATCTTGGCGGCAGTAGCAATCACCGTTGTGCAGACTCTCAAGGATCTGTGTGCGCCCCCGAGAATGGTCCAGGAAGCCTTTGTAGCGCCAACTCAGGTGTGGATCATCTGTAATCAAGACACTGTTTGCACCCAAACACATGAAGCAACAAACACCAGAGCTGGGGGACGTAACAATCATCAGTTGAGGAGGCGCCTTCTAGAAGTTGGGCCTATTGTCAACACGTAAACCGATAAAATAGCCGAGTCAAGACAGAACGAATGTTTGGGAAAGAGGTTTGAGAGCGAAATTTGAAACTTGAAGAGGAAACAAAGGGAACTACACTGTACAAAGATATATATTTTATTATCAACAAAGCAATAACAGATTCTGATTGGAACATTACAGAGTCCTTCCATTAATGGCCTCTGTGCTCCTGACAGACTCCTTAAAAAGGGAGATTTCTGATTCACAACTTAAATAAATTAGCATATGGTATTGTTTATTAGCGTAGTCCGTGAGCCACCAACGACTACGGTTACAATCGTTTTTGGGGTTGTTGTCTGTGCTTTGCCAGAGACTTTTCCAAATAGAAGGTGTTTGATTAGTGTAACATTTAGATCAACATTTCAAATATCTTTCACAGATGTAGTTTGAGGGAAAGTTTCTCTCACCAACGAGCAGAAGGAAGAAGAAACAAATGTTTACAGTCATGTTGATTTTTTTTAATCTTTTCTGCTCTCTGAAAAAAATGTATAATTAAATCTGAGAAGCTGTTATTTCTGCTTCAAATATTTTATAATTCACCTTCAGCTCCAACTGGGGGTTTTCTGCTAAATAATAAGTAGTAACTCACAAATGACTATAATTACCTTCTTTGGCCAAATATCCAGTCAGTGGAAGAAGTTCTGATGTTTTCACGTTTCTGCTGGTCTCTTATATGGAGAGATGTGTGTGAAGGAGAGGTACCGCAGGCAGGTCCTTCCAGCTGCTTTTAGGCTGCACAACCAACTGTGCACCCTATGAACCACAGGGCACTAATTTATTTATCACACTATTTATTGGTACTTAGTTACTGCAGCCTTGGCACTCATTTATTTTATTTTAATTTATTTTTAACCTTATTCTTGTCATTTCATTATTATCATGATACTGATGGTCCTGTTTTTTTATTTATTTATTTATTTTTACCATGTATCATGTGTGCACTGTCCCATTTGCTGCCTCGATCCTGTGAATTTTCACATTGTGGGACTAATAAAGGAATATCTTATCTTGTCTTCTCTTACATGCAGGCTGACGACAATGTAAGGGTGGTGAAAGAACCTAGTGATTAAATCAGCGTAGGTCAACCCGTCAAACAGGTTCTGGGACATTTGTCCTTCATGACTTGGTGTTTTAAATAACTCTGACTTACTTGTCTTCTGGTTCGTAAATACTATTAGTCAGCTGGCTCCATTGTTCACTACATACAACTTCCCTGAATCTGAAACAAGATCATTTGTCTGACGTCAAGACTGCTTAAAGCAAATTATATTTGAAGAGGTTCATCACTTTCAAAAGCGTCACAGCATCACTTGTTACTAGTTTGTGTAAATATTAATCTACACTTCTCTGTCACATGCCAATCAACATATGATTTAAAAAATGAGGGTATTTAGTTCAGTTTTTATTCTCTGATTTGAATGTCTGTCAGGCTCTTTCTGCTCAAGACGAGAGCTTATCTTCAATAATGTTTTTGGATATCCTGTGTTTAACGCCGTATTGCAATGACTTGTGGGTAATTCCCCTGGACCAAGTCGCCATTTGATGTGAATGACACAAAGGGGTCAGACGTTGTGATGACGTGACAGAAGCAAACCGTCACGAGGTCAACGGGAGCCTCGAAGTCTGAGAGGGCAGAGTTGACTATACATATATTCATAGATTCGAATAATAATACAAAATGTGTTATGTGCATGCATCAATAAATTAAATGTAAAAGAATTTAATAAAACGATAAAGGTTTGATAAAGGTTTGTTAATAAACAAAAGGACCTTTCAGTATTTTGGCAGCACACATTTAATCAACAGCCAGTTTACTTTTCATAAGTCGGTGAACATGTGACATCAGAGCGGCCGAGCAGCTGATTTAACAAGTCAGGCCGAGGCCGTTTGGCCAGAATCATTGAGGTCTCTTGTGATCGGATGGGAAAAACATGGCGATTCTGCTGCCGTTAACATGTATTAAATAACTTTCATTTGTGTGTGGTCCTGGGACAGAAGGTGTTGTTATTTGTAAAAGTTGTAACGCCATCAGGCATTTCCTTTTATTGTTTTGGATACTTCACAGATTTACATCAATGTCTAAATGAGTACAAATGAGTAGACTAGCAGTAAGCAGACTCGATAAACAATTAAAGTGTAGTGCCATGAAACACAAACTACATACAAACATTGAGAGTCTTTCATGTTATTACCAAACAACAAAAGTTCCAAAAGAACACAAGTGATAGTTAAAATATCATAAAATTATGGATATATGAAATAAATAACAGGTTAATAAGTTAGAATAAGGATAATAAATGACGTTCCTTACGATCCTTCAAGTTCATAAATAACTCACTATGTGTACAACATGTAAATGTGGGTTCTTCTTAGTCTCTTGTTCCAGTCACCTTAATAATTCCCCATAACTGCTGTAACAACTGCAAAAACTAAATAGAAACTTGTTCTGTTGATGACTGCAGAGGAAGCTGTGGTGGTGGTTGTTGTTGCAAATGTAGACGTTGGAGCTGCTGTTGTAATTGCGGCTGCAGATAGTGTTGTTGGGTTGGCTGTTGGTGCCGCTGCAGTTTGTGTTGTTGCCGTAGCTATTGTCATTGATGCGGCTGATGTTGTGGTAGGTGCTGTGGTTATTTGTGGGGTGTTCGTGGTTGTTGACGGTGCTACTGTAGTTGTTGTAGCTGGCACTGTAGTTGTTGCGGCTGCTACTGTAATTGCTGCGGGTGCAGCTGTAGTTGTTAGAATTGCTCTAGTTGTGGATGGGGCTCTTGTTGTGGTTGCTGCTGCTGATGTTGGGTTGGCTGTGGTTGTTGCGGCTGCAACTGTAGTTATTGCAGCTGGTACTGTAGTTGTTGTGGCTACCACTGTAGTTGTTGTGGCTGCTACTGTAGTTGCTGCGAGTGCAGCTGTAGTTGTAAGAGCGGCTGTAGTTGTGATTGCTGCTGCTGTTGTTGTTGGGTTTCCTGTAGTTGTTGCGGCTGCTACTGTGGTTGTTGCAGCTGGTACTGTAGTGGTTTCTGCTGCTACTGTAGTTGTTGCCGCTGCTACTGTAGTTGTTGGAGCTGGTACTGTAGTGGTTGCGGGTGCAGCTGTAGTTGTTGGAGCTGCTGTAGTTATTGCTGGGGCAATTGTTGTGGTTGCTGCTGCTGCTGTTGTTGTTGGGTTGGCTGTGGTTGTATCCGCTGCTACTGTAGTTGTTGTGGCTGCGACTGTAGTTGTTGCGGTTGCTACTGTAGTTGTTGCAGGTGCATCTGTAGTTGTTGCGGGTTCAGCTGTAGTTGCTTCAGCTGGTACTGAAGTGGTTGCAGCTGGTTCTGTTGTTGTTGCGGGTGCAGCTGTAGTTGCTGCAGCTGGTACTGTAGTTGTTGCCGCTGCTACTGTAGATGTTGTAGCTGGTACTGTAGTGGTTGTGGGTGCAGCTGTAGTTGTTGGAGCTGCTGTAGTTATTGCTGGGGCAATTGTTGTGGTTGCTGCTGCTGCTGTCGGGTTTGCTGTAGTTGTTGCGACTGCTACTGTGGTTGTTGCAGCTGGTACTGTAGTTGTTGCGGCTACCACTGTAGTTGTTGCAGCTGGTACTGTAGTTGTTGCCGCTGCTACTGTACTTGCTGGAGCTGGTACTGTAGTTGTTGTTGGGTTGGCTGTAGTTGTTGCGGCTGTTACCGTTGTTGTTGCAGCTGCCACTGTAGTTGCAGGTGCAGCTGTAGTTGTTAGAGCTGCTGCAGTTATTGCTGGGGTAATTGTTGTGGTTGCTGCTGCTGCTGTTGTTGGGTTGGCTGTGGTTGTATCCGCTGCTACTGTAGTTGTTGTGGCTGCGACTGTAGTAGTTGCTGCTGGTGCTGTTGTTGTTGCGGGTGCAGCTGTAGTTGTTGCAGCTCTTACTGTAGTTGTTGCCGCTGCTACTGTAGTTGTTGGAGCTGGTACTGTAGATGTTGCGGGTGCAGCTGTAGTTGTTGGAGCTGCTGTAGTTATTGCTGGGGCACTTGTTGTGGTTGCTGCTGCTGCTGTTGATGGGTTTGCTGTAGTTGTTGCGGCTGCTACTGTGGTTGTTGCAGGTGCATCTGTAGTTGTTGCAGGTGCATCTGTAGTTGTTGCAGCTGGTACTGTAGTGGTTGCAGCTGGTGCTGTTGTTGCGGGTGCAGCTGTAGTTGTTGCAGCTGGTACTGTAGTTGTTGCGGGTGCAGCTGTAGTTGTTGCAACAGGTACTGTAGTGGTTGCGGCTTGTGCTGTTGTTGTTGCGGGTGCAGCTGTAGTTGTTGGAGCTGCTGTAGTTGTTGCTGGGGTAATTGTTGTGGTTGCTGCTGCTGTTGTTGGGTTTGCTGTAGTTGTTGCCGCTGCTACTGTAGTTGTTGGAGCTGGTACTGTAGATGTTGCGGGTGCAGCTGTAGTTGTTGGAGCTGCTGTAGTTATTGCTGGGGCACTTGTTGTGGTTGCTGCTGCTGCTGTTGATGGGTTTGCTGTAGTTGTTGCGGCTGCTACTGTGGTTGTTGCAGGTGCATCTGTAGTTGTTGCAGGTGCATCTGTAGTTGTTGCAGCTGGTACTGTAGTGGTTGCAGCTGGTGCTGTTGTTGCGGGTGCAGCTGTAGTTGTTGCAGCTGGTACTGTAGTTGTTGCGGGTGCAGCTGTAGTTGTTGCAACAGGTACTGTAGTGGTTGCGGCTTGTGCTGTTGTTGTTGCGGGTGCAGCTGTAGTTGTTGGAGCTGCTGTAGTTGTTGCTGGGGTAATTGTTGTGGTTGCTGCTGCTGCTGTTGTTGGGTTTGCTGTAGTTGTTGCGGCTGCTACTGTGGTTGTTGCAGCTGCTACTGTAGTTGTTGCGGCTGCGACTGTAGTTGTTGCTGGTGCATCTGTAGTTGTTGCAGGTGCATCTGTAATTGTTGCAGCTGGTACCGTAGTGGTTGCAGCTGGTGCTGTAGTTGTTACGGCTGCTGCTGTAGTTGTTGCTGATGCATCTGTAGTTGTTGCAGGTGCATCTGTAGTTGTTGCAGCTGGTACTGTAGTGGTTGCAGCTGGTGCTGTTGTTGCGGATGCAGCTGTAGTTGTTGGAGCTGTTGTACTTATTGCTGGGGCAATTGTTGTGGTTGCTGCTGCTGCTGTTGTTGGGTTTGCTGTAGTTGTTGCGGCTGCTACTGTGGTTGTTGCAGCTGGTACTGTAGTTGATGCGATTACCACTGTAGTTGTTGCAGCTGGTACTGTTGTTGCCGCTGCTACTGTACTTGCTGGAGCTGGTACTGTAGTTGTTGTTGGGTTGGCTGTTGTTGCGGCTGGTACCGTTGTTGTTGCAGCTGCCACTGTAGTTGCAGGTGCAGCTGTAGTTGTTAGAGCTGCTGTAGTTGTGGCTGGGGCATTTGTGGTGGTTGCTGCTGCTGTTGTTGGGTTGGCTGTGATTGTTTCCGCTGCTACTGTAGTTGTTGCCGCTGCTACTGTAGTTGTTGGAGCTGGTACTGTAGTGGTTGTGGGTGCAGCTGTAGTTGTTGGAGCTGCTGTAGTTATTGCTGGGGCAATTGTTGTGGTTGCTGCTGCTGCTGTTGTTGTTGGGTTGGCTGTGGTTGTATCCGCTGCTACTGTAGTTGTTGTGGCTGCGACTGTAGCTGCGGTTGCTACTGTTGTTGTTGCAGGTGCATCTTTAGATGTTGCAGGTTCAGCTGTAGTTGTTGCAGCTGGTACTGTAGTGGTTGCAGCTGTTGCTGTTGCAGCTGTAGTTGTTGCAGCTGGTACTGTAGTTGTTGCCGCTGCTACTGTAGTTGTTGGAGCTGGTACTGTAGTGGTTGCGGGTGCAGCTGTAGTTGTTGGAGCTGCTGTAGTTATTGCTGCTGCTGCTGTTGTCGGGTTTGCTCTAGTTGTTGCGGCTGCTACTGTGGTTGTTGCAGCTGCTACTGTAGTTGTTGGGGCTGCGACTGTAGTTGTTGCAGGTGCATCTGTAGTTGTTGCAGCTGGTGCTGTTGTTGTAGCGGGTGCAGCTGTAGTTGTTGCAGCTGGTACTGTAGTTATTGCCGCTGCTTTTGTAGTTGTTGGAGCTGGTACTGTAGTGGTTGCGGGTGCAGCTGTAGTTGTTGGAGCTACTGTAGTTATTGCTGGGGCAATTGTTGTGGTTGCTGCTGCTGCTGTTGTCGCGTTTGCTGTAGTTGTTGCGGCTGCTACTGTGGTTGTTGCAGCTGCTACTGTAGTTGTTGGGGCTGCGACTGTAGTTGTTGCAGGTGCATCTGTAGTTGTTGCAGCTGGTACTGTAGTGGTTGCAGCTGGTGCTGTTGTTGCGGGTGCAGCTGTAGTTGTTGCAGCTGGTACTGTAGTTGTTGCGGGTGCAGCTGTAGTTGTTGCAACAGGTACTGTAGTGGTTGCGGCTTGTGCTGTTGTTGTTGCGGGTGCAGCTGTAGTTGTTGGAGCTGCTGTAGTTGTTGCTGGGGTAATTGTTGTGGTTGCTGCTGCTGCTGTTGTTGGGTTTGCTGTAGTTGTTGCGGCTGCTACTGTGGTTGTTGCAGCTGCTACTGTAGTTGTTGCGGCTGCGACTGTAGTTGTTGCTGGTGCATCTGTAGTTGTTGCAGGTGCATCTGTAATTGTTGCAGCTGGTACCGTAGTGGTTGCAGCTGGTGCTGTAGTTGTTACGGCTGCTGCTGTAGTTGTTGCTGATGCATCTGTAGTTGTTGCAGGTGCATCTGTAGTTGTTGCAGCTGGTACTGTAGTGGTTGCAGCTGGTGCTGTTGTTGCGGATGCAGCTGTAGTTGTTGGAGCTGTTGTACTTATTGCTGGGGCAATTGTTGTGGTTGCTGCTGCTGCTGTTGTTGGGTTTGCTGTAGTTGTTGCGGCTGCTACTGTGGTTGTTGCAGCTGGTACTGTAGTTGATGCGATTACCACTGTAGTTGTTGCAGCTGGTACTGTTGTTGCCGCTGCTACTGTACTTGCTGGAGCTGGTACTGTAGTTGTTGTTGGGTTGGCTGTTGTTGCGGCTGGTACCGTTGTTGTTGCAGCTGCCACTGTAGTTGCAGGTGCAGCTGTAGTTGTTAGAGCTGCTGTAGTTGTGGCTGGGGCATTTGTGGTGGTTGCTGCTGCTGTTGTTGGGTTGGCTGTGATTGTTTCCGCTGCTACTGTAGTTGTTGCCGCTGCTACTGTAGTTGTTGGAGCTGGTACTGTAGTGGTTGTGGGTGCAGCTGTAGTTGTTGGAGCTGCTGTAGTTATTGCTGGGGCAATTGTTGTGGTTGCTGCTGCTGCTGTTGTTGTTGGGTTGGCTGTGGTTGTATCCGCTGCTACTGTAGTTGTTGTGGCTGCGACTGTAGCTGCGGTTGCTACTGTTGTTGTTGCAGGTGCATCTTTAGATGTTGCGGGTTCAGCTGTAGTTGTTGCAGCTGGTACTGTAGTGGTTGCAGCTGTTGCTGTTGCAGCTGTAGTTGTTGCAGCTGGTACTGTAGTTGTTGCCGCTGCTACTGTAGTTGTTGGAGCTGGTACTGTAGTGGTTGCGGGTGCAGCTGTAGTTGTTGGAGCTGCTGTAGTTATTGCTGCTGCTGCTGTTGTCGGGTTTGCTGTAGTTGTTGCGGCTGCTACTGTGGTTGTTGCAGCTGCTACTGTAGTTGTTGCGGCTGCGACTGTAGTTGTTGCAGGTGCATCTGTAGTTGTTGCAGCTGGTACTGTAGTAGTTGCAGCTGGTGCTGTTGTTGTTGCGGGTGCAGCGGTAGTTGTTGCAGCTGGTACTGTAGTTGTTGCCGCTGCTACTGTAGTTGTTGGAGCTGGTACTGTAGTTGTTGCGATTACCACTGTAGTTGTTGCAGCTGGTACTGTTGTTGCCGCTGCTACTGTACTTGCTGGAGCTGGTACTGTAGTTGTTGTTGGGTTGGCTGTAGTTGTTGCGGCTGCTACCGTGGTTGTTGCAGCTGGTGCTGTTGTAGCGGGTGCAGCTGTAGTTGTTGCAGCTGGTACTGTAGTTGTTGCCGCTGCTTTTGTAGTTGTTGGAGCTGGTACTGTAGTGGTTGCGGGTGCAGCTGTAGTTGTTGGAGCTACTGTAGTTATTGCTGGGGCAATTGTTGTGGTTGCTGCTGCTGCTGTTGTCGGGTTTGCTGTAGTTGTTGCGGCTGCTACTGTGGTTGTTGCAGCTGCTACTGTAGTTGTTGGGGCTGCGACTGTAGTTGTTGCAGGTGCATCTGTAGTTGTTGCAGCTGGTGCTGTTGTTGTAGCGGGTGCAGCTGTAGTTGTTGCAGCTGGTACTGTAGTTATTGCCGCTGCTACTGTAGTTGTTGGAGCTGGTACTGTAGTGGTTGCGGGTGCAGCTGTAGTTGTTGGAGCTGGTGCTGTTGTTGTAGCGGGTGCAGCTGTGGTTGTTGCAGCTGCTACTGTAGTTGTTGGGGCTGCGACTGTAGTTGTTGCAGGTGCATCTGTAGTTGTTGCAGCTGGTGCTGTTGTTGTAGCGGGTGCAGCTGTAGTTGTTGCAGCTGGTACTGTAGTTATTGCCGCTGCTACTGTAGTTGTTGGAGCTGGTACTGTAGTGGTTGCGGGTGCAGCTGTAGTTGTTGGAGCTGGTGCTGTTGTTGTAGCGGGTGCAGCTGTAGTTGTTGCAGCTGGTACTGTAGTTATTGCCGCTGCTTTTGTAGTTGTTGGAGCTGGTACTGTAGTGGTTGCGGGTGCAGCTGTAGTTGTTGGAGCTACTGTAGTTATTGCTGGGGCAATTGTTGTGGTTGCTGCTGCTGCTGTTGTCGGGTTTGCTGTAGTTGTTGCGGCTGCTACTGTGGTTGTTGCAGCTGCTACTGTAGTTGTTGCGGCTGCGACTGTAGTTGTTGCAGGTGCATCTGTAGTTGTTGCAGCTGGTACTGTAGTAGTTGCAGCTGGTACTGTAGTTGTTGCCGCTGCTACTGTAGTTGTTGGAGCTGGTACTGTAGTTGTTGCGATTACCACTGTAGTTGTTGCAGCTGGTACTGTTGTTGCCGCTGCTACTGTACTTGCTGGAGCTGGTACTGTAGTTGTTGTTGGGTTGGCTGTAGTTGTTGCGGCTGCTACCGTGGTTGTTGCAGCTGGTGCTGTTGTAGCGGGTGCAGCTGTAGTTGTTGCAGCTGGTACTGTAGTTGTTGCTGCTGCTTTTGTAGTTGTTGGAGCTGGTACTGTAGTGGTTGCGGGTGCAGCTGTAGTTGTTGGAGCTACTGTAGTTATTGCTGGGGCAATTGTTGTGGTTGCTGCTGCTGTTGTCGGGTTTGCTGTAGTTGTTGCGGCTGCTACTGTGGTTGTTGCAGCTGCTACTGTAGTTGTTGCGGCTGCGACTGTAGTTGTTGCAGGTGCATCTGTAGTTGTTGCAGCTGGTACTGTAGTAGTTGCAGCTGGTGCTGTTGTTGTTGCGGGTGCAGCTGTAGTTGTTGCAGCTGGTACTGTAGTTGTTGCCGCTGCTACTGTAGTTGTTGGAGCTGGTACTGTAGTGGTTGCGGGTGCAGCTGTAGTTGTTGGAGCTACTGTAGTTATTGCTGGGGCAATTGTTGTGGTTGCTGCTGCTGCTGTTGTCGGGTTTGCTGTAGTTGTTGCGGCTGCTACTGTGGTTGTTGCAGCTGCAACTGTAGTTGTTGCGGCTGCGACTGTAGTTGTTGCAGGTGCATCTGTAGTTGTTGCAGCTGGTACTGTAGTAGTTGCAGCTGGTGCTGTTGTTGTTGCGGGTGCAGCTGTAGTTGTTGCAGCTGGTACTGTAGTTGTTGCCGCTGCTACTGTAGTTGTTGGAGCTGGTACTGTAGTGGTTGCGGGTGCAGCTGTAGTTGTTGGAGCTACTGTAGTTATTGCTGGGGCAATTGTTGTGGTTGCTGCTGCTGCTGTTGTCGGGTTTGCTGTAGTTGTTGCGGCTGCTACTGTGGTTGTTGCAGCTGCTACTGTAGTTGTTGCGGCTGCGACTGTAGTTGTTGCAGGTGCATCTGTAGTTGTTGCAGCTGGTACTGTAGTGGTTGCAGCTGGTGCTGTTGTTGTTGCGGGTGCAGCTGTAGTTGTTGGAGCTGCTGTAGTTGTGGCTGGGGCAATTGTTGCGGTTGCTGCTGCTGTTGTTGGGTTTGCTGTAGTTGCTGCTGCTACTGTGGTTGTTGCAGCTGGTACTGTAGTTGTTGCGGCTACCCCTGTAGTTGTTGCAGCTTGTACTCTAGTTGTTGCAGATGGTACTGTAGTTGTTGTGGCTGCTACTGTAGTTGTTACAGTTGGTACTGTAGTCGTTGCTGGTGCAGGTGTAGTTGTTAGAGCTGCTGTGGCTGGGGCATCTGTGGTGGTTGCTGCAACTGCAGTTGTTGTTGGGTTGGCTGTAGTTGTTGTGGCTGGTACCGTAGTGGTCGTGGCTGTCACTGTTGTTTCGGCTGCTACTGTAGTTGTTGCAGGTGGTACTGTTGTTGCAGGTGCAGCTGTCGCTGGGGCAGCCGTAGTTGTTCCTGCATTTGCAACTGTTGTTGTTTCTGCATTTCCTAACGCTGTTCAGAAATGATATGAATGAATCAGTTTTAATTAAAATTTGTATGGAACATTTGAAAGATTTATTGTGTTTCAAGTCATTAAGCTTACCAACACACAGAAGTAGGACGATACAGATCTTCATCCTCAATGGAAAGTTGTTCCCTATTGTAGAAAGAGACTTTTAGATGTTAATATTAACTCAGGTGTATTTCAACCAGTAATATATTTAGTAATTACATTTAGTACTGTGTTGCATAATAATAAATTTACTTCAAATTTTCATCAACACCATAATGTTTGACAAACTTTTACCATTTACCGGTATTATTAGCATACTTTCTTTAGAAAGTATAAAACATGCTATTTTGTAAATAATTTAACCTTTTAAGTTAAGAACAACTTTAAAATATCAAGACATAACACATTAATAGTTGTACACAGACAATAATTAAAGATTCATCTACACCCTGAAAACAGATACATGTATCACCAATGATAAATAAAATTTATATCATTTCATAACATTGAAACATGAAAAGGCAGGAAACGTATCTCATAGAAATAGACAATGGAGATGAAAAACACTCACAGAGATGGTTTGAGCTTGACTTCTCTTTCCTGCCGTGAAGTAGTTATACTCTCCTGTTCACCTGTTCAGGGTTCTCTGTTTGCTGGTCAATGTTCTCCACTGAGCATGAAGCAGCTTTTATATCCATGCAGAGAATGTAAGGTGACATCAGACATTGATGATGTTTTCCAAAGGTGCAGCCACCCCTGTAATATGTCATTCATACTGTATGTTATAACACCGTTTAGAAACCTGCAGAGTGACATTCTTTTAAAAGACGTATTATCTCTGACGATGAATTGATGTGATTGAGTCTACGTGCATCAGACCCACTCCATTCTAACAACTGATTTCTGGTTCTAAATATCACTCCATAACCACACCACAATAATTTAAGAAAATAAGAAATCATCCTCCACCTCCTCCTCCACTTGTTACACAGGCATACATACTACTTTATTTTTACTTTATAGGAGATTTAACGCAGAGAACACTCACTTTTTAGAAACGACATGTTACTAACAGGGGAAACTAATTTAAAAATAATTATCAGCGCTTTAAAAATAAAAACAATTTGCAAATCTTTTGATGTAATGAGACAGAGAAATCTAAATAAATAAACAAATGGATCACCAACAGGGCGGCACCGCACCCAGAAACGCCTCGGAGCCGAGTCACTGGAAGAGAGGCAGAATCCCAGACGTCAAACACACACAGTCTGCTCTTAACATTGTTGTTGCTAAGCAACAAGAGCAATCAAGGGATGGGGGTGTAGGGGGATGACTAGTTTCTGGAATCTTTTAATGATTGTCACTCATCCACCAAACGTCAATGCGTAATATGTTGTTTAAAGTCAGTTCAGGTCAGTTCAAATAGAACATCAAATGATAGACTGCCAAAGAATCAGATTTGAAATACAATTAAAAACACTTCTACACGATTGTTAGATGAAAATAGGCAGATGTAAAATAAGCCATAAAAGTTTAGACAAATTCAGAATGAATTCACAATTTCATGAATCCAAATCGGCTGAAACGTGTAAATATTATAACCAACTTCTCAATTCTACTTTTTTCAAGATTCTTGTTGACCATATTTCCCTGGAATTTTCAGTAGTGAAACAATAGCATATCATCATTTTGGATAACTAAGAAACCAGGTCACAATTTCTCAGTTGAACGCAGGTGTCAAATATGGTCTAAATATGAACCTTTAAGCCCTGTTAGCACCGTCAGCGCTGCAGGTTCCACTTCAGTGGCTCAGTGGGAACATGAAAGTTCATCTCTTTTTTTCATTCTTTAAATTGTAATTGTACTTCTTTAAATTGGAAAAACTTTCCACTCTTCCATCTTCATTCATTAAAAAACATCATAATTACAAAATGCCATAACCAACCCTCTGACCTCTTGATACAACTCTTTCTGTCTATTGTCCTGTTTGTTGTCTTAAGGTTAAAGATGCCATTGCATCGGCTCATATTAGCCAAGATAGTGATTATTATGTCAATGCTTGGTGTTTGATTTCATTACTGATAATTGTACTGTAACTGTATACTCTTGGGAGTATACACCCAGTGACGTGGGTCTCTGAATGTCTTTCTAATGTCTTTTGTCTCACAGCCTGAGCACATTCCTTGTTCTCGTGTCAGTCGCACATGATGCATCCTGACATGTTGACTGTTTACAAACAACGCCCTGCTCTTCTGCCAACGTCACAACAACAGCAAAGAAATGTCCCCACAAGAGTGGGCGGGGCTTGTTTCCCTATAATACGTATGTCTCAAACAGCTGTAATACCTTTATTTAGAAATAGGTTTAGATGATGTGATAAAAACTGAACAAATAAAACATTTTATTCAGCGCCAAATTAAATAGTTCTACCTCAATTTCTAAATTTGAACACTTGAATTCAACATTAAAAAACTAAATGTCCCCAAGGGCGGTCCAAAGTGTGGCCTGGGGTCCAAAACTTGTCTTATAATGTATTTTTTATGGATCACAAACATTGTTAAATAAAAAGTGGTGAATCAATAGTAAATAAGTAATGTCATTATATTTTTCGGGATATATTGTACAAACAAATGATGACGCGTGTCAACTGTTTAGCCAGAGTTAATTCAGAAAGTGGATTATTATCACTTGAATGGTATCAATCACTGCTGTGTTAATAATGACAATAAGGCATTCATGCTTTCAATCGCCCGGATATTTTCACACTTACATGAAAGACTCACAATGTCTGTTGAGCTCACACCGATTATACCGGCATTGAATGAACTGAAGAAAACAAATTCATCTTTTCATAACTTCCATGTGTCTTCAACCGAGGTGAAAAGTTCAAACCAGAGTCTGGATAAGAAGGCATGGCAGTTTGTTTAAAGTAATGGCCTTGGCCACATGACTCCCTGGTGCCCTTTTAAGATTTTCTTTCCTAAAATCTTCTTCTCTTTTGGTTGCAGCAAATCCCATGAATAATATTTGATCAGTAAATATAAACATAAATATTCCCTATTTTTTTGGAATTAATATTTTATCCGATGAAGATTGATATAAATCTGTCTTTGTAGGATACATTTAAATCCTATAACATCGACTGGATATACATGTTACCATGTTTATAAATAGCACAGAGCCGATGTGATTATGAGTCAATGGAATATGTTTGTGATATTTAAAGGAAGATAGTGTAAAATGATCAGAGGTATTTTGTTTTGGTTTCACTTTGTGACGACAGCAGCTTCCTTTGCGCAGGAATAGAAATAGAAACATGGTTTTGACTTACGCCGGCCTCGCCGAGGCGCCGCCCTCCGCTTTATCCTGCGGTGTGCGCCCGTCCTTGTGAGGAGGAGAACCTGAACACGGGAGGAGAGCATCGACCCAGAGGAGCAGCAGAAGGCCTCGGATCAGTCCAACACCTGGAAGGTCATGTGACTCCAGGTTCTAAAAGCATCATCTTTGCTAGAATGGCACCACAAGGGGACGTCAGGGGGCTCTGCCGAGGGTCTTCACATCAGATGTGAAAGTCAAACATAAAGAGTCTGTTTATAGCTTCTCTACTTTTCAGATCAAAGTGCATATATGTGTGCTTCCTGCTCGGGACTTTATCGGAGAGGAAGTAGAGAAAACACCAAAGAAACATCATGTTCTCCAGTACAGACCTCAGAGGACCAGACGAACCGCTGTGAGCTCATCAGCGCTGCACCAGAAGGTCGTCCAGGTCCCCTCTCTCCACTATATTAATGTTTATTTATTGGCAGATGGGAATCAATCAGGAACGGGAAATAAACCAGAAACTCACACAGCGTTCTGTTGTTCCTGGATGAAAGGATCTTAAAGTAGACAGATGAAAGTCAAACCAAATTGCCCAGAGGTGACTCGCCCTGCCCGTTTTACCCACAATGCAGCAAAGCAGAATGGTCCATATTTGTGGAAGCCGAATGTCCCAGAGCGCATTTTACCCCAGAAACGGGCAACAGTGGTAGAGGATCACGTCCATGTTAGTGATCTGCTCAGCACCTCGCTTTCATCTCCTGAGGAGGGACACGAATAACGGGGAAGACTCCCGCCTGAATAAAAAGGTATAAAAGAACTAAACAAAGAATTACAACACATTACAAAGCAACATGAACTGCAAAGTGTATTTCAAATTACAATGGAACCTGTAGTTACAAACACACACTAATGACATCATTTGGGTCTTTTATACGGATACTGTCGGGATCTCTGATCCCCCCGAGTTGGTTGATGAGAAGGATCGCAACACGTTGATCAATTAAAGTCAAAAAGTTAACATTTATTTAGAAGAGAAAAAGATTACATGAGCAATTCTCCGCAGATATATCTGGCTCTAACTATTGCTTGCAAGCAGGAGATCGAATTCACGAGCACATATCTCAGCGTTTGGTGTAAATGGCGTCTCCGAGCAGTAGAAACGCTGAGTCTTTATACACATGTGAAGGCCATGCTCATTGCCAAGTACGAGAAGCTGCAAATCAGGTTGAGATAAGAACCCAGGTGAAGATGAACACACACTGCTCCTTTGTTCAAGCGCCTGTGAGAGCAAGTTAACTCCCTTCTTCAGAAACAGCTGCATATGGAAACCTTAAATCTTTTGAGTTCTGCGTCTGAAAATCTGCGTTTTTGCACATCAGGGTCAAATACAGACACTTGAGACATGGCTTTAGCACAAGACAGTGTTATAACATATTTTACCATTACATGCAATAACAATACAAAACCTTTTTATTTGCATAGAAACACACATTTACCTCTGAAACCTTTTTCTGTTATTTATCCACAAGAAAGCTTTCGATGAAGGGAGACGTTTCCAGCGTGCTCATCTGTGGACCTGTCCCCATGGGGTGGAGAAGAGGGACACCTAGTCGCAGCAGCCGCAACATCTGTGTGCTGCTACGTCTGTCCCGGGGGAGTCCAGGACAAGAAGGACTCCATAGCAGAAATACTTTTTTTAAAGTAAGAATACCAAACGGACCAACGAGACAGACCAAAAGACCACCCACCATGGACTAACGAGCCGAGAAGGAGACAGGGACACGCATGGCTGTCCGGTGGACGACCAGAGGGAGGATAAAGTCGAAGCATGACGTCGGCGTATCTTGCTGCTACTTGTGACCCTGTCTTTTTCGTGTCTCATTATCGGTCGTCCTCCTCACCCGTTCCCCTGTCGGCCCAATAGCACATACAGTTTGCACCAGTTCATTCCACCGGCACTCTGACAGTTGTAATGGTAAAAATATGTTATAACATTGTTTTGTGCTAAAGCCGTGTCTCAAGTGTCCTGTATTTGACCCCGATGTGCAAAGAGCAGCATGATACAAAATGTTAGTTTGCGGCTGTGCCCTGAGAAGGGAGGACGGTTGACTCGATCTCATAGAAGCTTCAAAACAAAGGACTCCTGTTCATGGCCTTGGTTGATATCTTATTTTGTACGAAAGTTCTGGATCCAAGTTTTACTTTTATGTCAATTAATAATGATTGGTACCGGCCACTGAGGAGGATCTTGTGTGTGTGTGCTACCCTCAGCTTCACCTGGGTTCTTATCTTAACCCGCTTTGAAGCTTCTCGTAACGGGCATGGAGAATGTCCTTCATATGTGTATAAAAACTCAGCGTTCTTACTGCTCGGAGACGTCATTTCCACAGAGCACCGTGATACGTGCCTGTGTATTTGACCTCCTGCTTGCAAGCAATAAATGGACTTTTTGCAACTTTAATCATTCATCAAGACTCTGTTTTATCAGACAAATCATTGTCTTCTACCGAGCTTTTATTGAAATATTCCTTAACACAGTTCATAATCATAAAAACTGTTTTGTAGACTTGGGAACGACTATATCATTTCCCAGGTTCATTAAAAGTTGTGGCCCTGATGACAGTGTAAGGGTGGTGAAAGTAATGTACTATTAATTAAATCAACGTATGTCAACCCGTCAAACAGGTTCCGGGACATTTGCCCTTCATGACTTGGTGTTTTAAATAACTCTGACTTACTTGTCTTCTGGTTCGTAAATACTATTAGTCAGCTGGCTCCATTGTTCACTACATACAACTTCCCTGAATCTGAAACAAGATCATTTGTCTGACGTCAAGACAGCTTTTATGTCCAGATTGAGAATTGTGAGTCATTATAAAGAAATCATATTTGAATAAGTTCATTACTTTCAAAAGCGTCACAGCATCACTTGTTACTAGTTTGTGTAAATATGAATCTGCACTTTTCCATCACATGCCAATCAACGTATGCTTTACAAAATGAGGGTATTAAGTTAAGTTTTTATTCTCTGATTTGAATGTCTGTCAGGCTCTTTCTGCTCAAGATGAGAGCTTGTCTTCAATAATATTTTTGGATATCCTGTGTTTATTGCAATGACTTGTGGGTAATTCCCTTGGACCAAGTCGCCATTTGATGTGAATGACACAAAGGGCTCGTTATGACGTGACAGAAGCAAACCGTCCAACGTAATCTCCCAAACCTGTTCGTAAAAATGTATACGAAAATCTTGAACATACGAACTGGCGGGGGTTAACCACGCCCCTTGAGTGAACAACATGTCGGACCATGTTGGATTCTTGAGTGACCGTCTCTCCGCCATGTTGGATATTTTGAGGGGGTTAGGGTTAGTATTCGATTCTTACAATTTAATATTGATTTCTCGTTAAAAATGCAATCATAACACGTTTATTTTACATCGTTAGACTTCACAAAGTGTGTTTACAGGGTGCAGGTCCCCATTCACTTTGAATAGGGTGACGTCATCAGTTACAGTATTTATTTAGTATGTATCACTACGAATTTGTATGTTCAATTTTTGTATACAGGTTTTGGAGATCAGGCTGAACCGTCAGAAGGTCAACGGGAGCCTCGAAGTCAAAGAGGGCAGAGTTCACGATACATATATTCATAAATACAAATAATAATGCAACGTGTGTTATGTACATGCATCAAGAAATTAAATGTAAAAAAATATATGATAAAAATCTTCCCGCTGACAAAAGTTTGTTATTAAACAAAAGGACTTTTCAGTATTTTCTTGACTAACAAATTGTGGCACTTAAATTGTACTTATAACGCCACTCATCTATAGCAAATTGTAAATTGGCTTATCTGAGGAAATTGCACTTTCTGTTTTCTTGTTCTTATGAGTTTGTACCCCTATGGTTGAATGCACTTATTGTAAGTCGCTTTGGATAAAAGCGTCAGCTAAATGACATGTAATGTAAAAAATATATATATTTTGGCAGCACACATTTTATCAACAGCGAGATTAGGTTTTCATAACTCTGTGAACATGTGACATCAGAGCGGCCGAGCAGCTGATTTAACATGTTCCCATTGTCCCTGGAGCAGCTTTCCAACCCAAAGGTCGTGTTACACAACAGGTTTCTCCTCTAACGTGCTTCCCTTAAAGCCGAATGAGCTGTGATGCTTGTGCGTTTATGAAACAGGCCGAGGCCGGATTATCGTTTGAGCTGCACCTAATTACATTCCTGTCAGAGCTTGATACCCAAAATGTATTTGACATATACAAGACGTAAAAGATAACTGCATAGAACTTGTCACACACTCCTGACAGGAGAAACAGCTCATTTTACATATTCTATTATCATATTCTGTAACCTTTTGGAGGGTTTTTTCTTTGTGGTCCTGGGACAGAAGGTGTTGTTATTTGTAAAAGTTGTAAAGCCATCAAGCAAAAGGTTTGAACCAGTTCATTACTCATACTCAGCCCTGAGGATTCCACCAATTCAATCAGTCAATCCCCAATAAGTTGATTTGCTCCAGTGAAATGATCAAAAGTATTCAAAATGGCTCCGTGTAGATGCATGTAAAACACAGGAAGACATTGCTTATATTTTGACGCATCTGCTGCAAAATATCTTCTAAAATAACATAAATGACGTGTAATAAAACATTATAGTTGTTCCAGGTTGCAGTTTTATGGGGATGAAACATATTGTCCTTGTAATATGAAAGCCATGTGATCCGGTTTATCATGTAAACTATGTGCCGATCCCCATAAGGTGCCCGTACGTGTGTCCACAAGAACACAAGTTCAGCAAGTTTATAATTGCAACATTAAAACAAGGTGGAGTCTGATGTACGGTAGGTCTATTAATCAGGCTCTGGGTTGGTTGTTCTTTATCTTCTGCACAAAGTGAACGCCAGCAGCGTCAGTCATGATCTAATAAAACATTTATGGGACGCTAAAACTTTGTTGAAATTTCATTATTTAGATTAAATGACCATGTTTTAAAAATGTTGAAAACTACAAATGAAAAACATTGAAATAGATCAAAAATATGGTTACTTTCTGAATTTACTGTGATCCTCAGTTACTTTCTTTCTCTTCTCACCTCAACAGAACCTCGGAGAACACTCGGGTTTGATATGGAAGCTCACCTCAAGTCCACCATAGATCTTGTGACCTGAGCTCAGACAAATCATGTTTATTCACTTCATAACCGCATGGACTGTTCACGATTGTTCCTGAAAAATTATGTATATACACCAAAGTACTGTGGCATCTGTGGTGGTTGCTGCTGCTGCAGTTTTTTGTTGGGTTGGCTGTAGTTGTTGCAGCTGTTACTGCTGTAGTTGTAGCTGGGGTAGCTGTAGTCGTTCCTGCATGGCTGGGATTGTTGTGGCGTTTACTGTGTTGTTAGAGCTGCTAAAGTTGTTGCTGTGGCATCTGTGGTGATTGCTGCTGCTGCTGCTGCAGTAGTTGTTGGGTTGGCTGTAGTTGATGCAGCTGTAGGTACTTTATTTGTTGCGGCTGCCACTGTCGTTATTGCGGGTGCTACTGTAGTTGTTACAGCTGCTGAAGTTTTGGCTGGAGCATCTGTGGTGGTTGCAACTGCCACTGTAGTTGTTGCGGCTGACACTGTAGTTGCTGCGGGATCCGCTGTAGTTGTTAGAGCTGCTGTAGTTGTCGCTTGGGAATCTGCTGGTTGCCGCTCCTTTAGTTGTTGGGTTGGCTGTGGTTGTTACGGCTGTTACTGTAGTTGTCGCAGCTGGTACTGTAGTGGTTTTAGCTGGTATTGTAGTTGTTGCGGCGGCCACTGTCGTTATTGCGGGTGCAACTGTAGTTGATGCATCTGGTACTGTTGTTGCAGCTGGTAATGTAGTTGTTAGAGCTGCTGTATTTATGGCTGAGGAACTTGTTGTGGTTGCTGCTGCTGCTGTTGTTGGGTTGGCTGGGGTTGTTGCAGCTGGTACTGTAGTTCTTGCTGTTGCCAATGAAGTTGATGCAGCTGGTACTGTAGTGGTGTCAGCTGGTACTGTAGTTGTTACAGCTACTGTAGTTGCTGCGGGTGCAGCTGTAGTTGTTAGAGCTGCTGTAGTTGTCGCTTGGGAATCTGCTGGTTGCTGCTCCTTTAGTTGTTGGGTTGGCTGTGGTTGTTACAGCTGTTACTGTAGTTGTCGCAGCTGGTACTGTAGTGGTTTTAGCTGGTATTGTAGTTGTTGCGGCGGCCACTGTCGTTATTGCGGGTGCAACTGTAGTTGATGCATCTGGTACTGTTGTTGCAGCTGGTACTGTAGTTGTTAGAGCTGCTGTATTTATGGCTGAGGAACTTGTTGTGGTTGCTGCTGCTGCTGTTGTTGGGTTGGCTGGGGTTGTTGCAGCTGGTACTGTAGTTCTTGCTGTTGCCAATGAAGTTGATGCAGCTGGTACTGTAGTTGTTACAGCTACTGTAGTTGCTGCGGGTGCAGCTGTAGTTGTTAGAGCTACTGTAGTTGTGGCAGGGGCATCTGTGGTGGTTGCTGCCACTGAAGTTGTTGTTGGGTTGGCTGTGGTTGTTGCGGCTGTTACTGTAGTTGAGGCGGCTGCCACTGTCGTTATTGCGGGTGCTACTGTAGTTGTTGCAGCTGGTGGTGTAGTTGTTGCGGCTGCTACTGTAGTTGTTGCGGGTGCAGCTGTAGTTGGTCGAGCTGCTGTAGTTACGGCTGGAGCATCTGTGGAGGTTGCTGCTGCTGCAGTTGTTGTTGGGTTGGCTGTAGTTGTTGCGGCTGGTACTCTAGTTGTTGCAGCTACCACTGTAGTTGTTGCGGGTGCAGCTGTAGTTGTTGCGGCTGGCCCTGTTTTTGTTGCGGGTGCAGCTGTAGTTGTTGTGGCTGCTACTGTAGTTGATGCAGCTGGTACTGTAGTTGTTGTGGCTTCTACTGTAGTTGTTGCGGGTGCAGCTGTAGTTGTTGCTGCTGGAACTGTTGTTCTTGCAGCTGCTACTGTAGTGGTTGCGGCTGCTACTATAGTTGATGCAGCTGGTACTGTTGTTGTTGCGGGTGCATCTGTAGTTGCTGTTGTTGTTTCTGTATTTGCTAACGCTGTTCAGAAATGATATGGATGAATTAGTTGAACTTGAATATTGTGATCGAACATTTGAAAGATTTACTGTTTTGCAAGCAATAAAGCTTACCAACACACAGAAGTAGGACGATACAGATCTTCTCCCTCAATGAAAAGTTGTTCCCTGTTGTAGAAAGACATCTGTTAATTTACGCCAGGTATGTTTCAACCAGTAATACATTTCGTAATTACATTTAGTACTTTCTTACATAATAATATATTTACTTCAAATTGTCATCAACACCATAATGTTTTTTATGTCAATACAAACTTATACCATATACCGGTATTATTAGCATACTTTCTTTTATAATATAATATTCTTAGTTAACTTAAAAGAACAACTTTTAAATATCAAGACATAACACATTTATAGCTGAACACAGACAATAATTAAAAAATGATCTACACTCAGAATACAGATACATGTATTACAAATGATAAAGATCAATTATATCATTTCATAACATTGTATTCGAGAAAAGGCAGGAAACCTATCTCATAGAAATAGAAAATGGAGATGAGAAACACTCACAGAGATGGTTTGATGTTAACTTTTCTTTCCTGCCGTGAAGTAGTTATGCGCTCTTCCCTTTTCTCAGTGAACCGGGTCGTGGATGGAACATCTCGGCACAGTCTTCGTTCACATTATTCCATTTTCTTTTTCATTATTAAACTAATCCAAAATATTTTTCCCTTACTTCAGCAAAACACCACGAGTTCCCTTAATGTGACATTAGAACTGTTGTTGATTCTTTAGTTAGAAATGACATGTATCTAAATGGGAATCTAATTTAAAAATAATTATCAGCGCTTTAGAAATAAAAATAATTTGCAAATCTTTTGATGTAATGAGACAGCGAAATCTAAATAAATAAACAAATGGATCACCAACAGGGCGGCACCGCTCCCAGAAATGCCTCGGAGCCGAGTCACTGGAGGAGAGGCAGAATCCCAGACGTCAAACACACACACACCTACAGTCTGCCGATTTACGTTCTTTTTGCTAAGCAACAAGAGCAATCAAGGGATGGAGAGGTAGGTTGTCGACTAGTTTTTCTAGTTTCTGGAATCTTTTAATGATTGTCACTCATCCACCAAACGTCAATGCTTAATATGTAATTAAAAGTCAGTTCAAGTCGCATCAAATAGAACATCAAATGATAGAGTGCAAAAGAAACAGATTTTAAACATCATTTAAATACAATTAAAACATGTGGAATCGACTAGATTATTAGATGAAAATAGGCAGATGTAAAATAAGCCATAAAAGTTTAGATAAATTCAGAATGTTTCATGAATCTAAATCGGCTGAAAGGTGTAAATATTATGAACTTCTCGATTCTACTTTTCTTCAAGATTCTTCAATAGCAGAGACAAAAAAACATAAAATACTTGACTACAAAGAGCCTCAAAGCTTCTAGAGAAAGACCACAACCACTATGAAGAGACGCAAAGCAACGCCAAAAAGATAAAAAGAGTCAAAGACTATAAAAAGGGACCAATCACCAAAAGACACAAAACAACCATAAACAAGCCTTCACAGCGTGAACTAGGCTGCAGCGCCGTTGTGTCTGATGTGTCTCTTTGTGGGTCTCTGAATGTCTTTCTAATGTCTTTTGTCTCACAGCCTGAGCACATTCCTTGTTCTCGTGTCAGTCGCACATGATGCATCCTGACATGTTGACTGTTTACAAACAACGCCCTGCTCTTCTGCCAACGTCACAACAACAGCAAAGAAATGTCCCCACAAAAGAGTGGGCGGGGCTTATTTCCCTGTAATACGTCTGTCTCAAACAGCTGTAATACCTTTATTTAGAAATAGGTTTAGATGATGTGATAATTCAAAACGAGTGTACATTTATTTGTGCAAGCACTAAACAAATAAAAGCTTTTATTCAGCAGCAGATAAACCGTTCTTCCTCAATTTAAACACAACATAAAAAAAAAGTAAATGTCCCCAGGGGCGGTCAGAAGTGTGGCCCGGGGGCCCATAACTGGTCTTGTAATGTATTGTTCATGGCCCACAAACACTGTTAAATAAAAAGTGGTCAATCAATTGTAAATAAGTAACGTTCTGTATATATTGTACAAACAAATGATGACACGTGTCAACTGTTTAGCCAGGGTTAATTCATAAAGTGGATCATTATCACTTGAATGGTATCAATCACTGCTGTGTTAATAATGACAATAAGGCATTCATGCTTTCGATCGCCCGGATATTCTCACACTTACATGAAAGACTCACAACGTCTGTTGAGCTCACACCGATTATACTGGCATTGAATAAACTGAAGAAAACAAATTCATCTTTTCATAACTTCCATGTGTCTTCAACCGAGGTGAAAAGTTCAAACCAGAGTCTGGATAAGAAGGCATGGCAGTTTATTTAAAGTAATGGCCTTGGCCACATGACTCCCTGGTGCCCTTTTAAGATTTTCTTTCCTAAAATCTTCTTCTCTTTTGGTTGCAGCAAATCCCATGAATAATATCTGATCAGTAAATATAAACATAAACATAAAGTAAACATAAATATTCCCTATTCTTTTATAATTAATATTTTATCCTAAGGCCTCGGATCAGTCCAACACCTCCAGGTCATGTGACTCCAGGTTCTAAAAGCATCATCTTTGCTAGAATGGCAACACAAGGTGACGTCAGAGGGCTCTGCAGAGAGGAAGTAGAGGAAACACCAAAGAAACATCACGTTCTCCAGTACAGACCTCAGAGGACCAGACGAACCGCTGTGAGCTCATCAGCGCTGCACCAGAAGGTTGTCCAGGTCCCCTCTCTCCTCTATATTAATGTTTATTTATTAACAGATGGGAATCAATCAGGAACGGGAAATAAACCAGAAGCTAACGCAGCGTTCTGCCTTTCTGGATGAAAGGATCAGTTAAATAAACTAAAACTGAAACAAAAGAATAACCTTCCAAAAGAGACAATAATAATAATTTGTAAAAGGAGAAGAGGAAGAGCAGCAACATCATAGCAGTACAGGGTTCTTATTATTAAAGTAGACGGAGGAAAGGGACACAATTAACAGGGAAGACTTCCGCCTGAATAAAAAAGTAGAAAGAACCAAAACAAAGAACTTACAACACATTACAAAGCAATATGAACTACAAAGTGTATTTCGAATTAGAATGGAACCTACAAACACACACTAATGAGTTCATTTGGGTCCTTTCTACGGAAACCTTTTTATTTGCATAAAAATACACATTTACCTCTGAAACCTGTTGTTCATCCGCAAGAAAGCTTTCGATGAACGGAGACGTTTCCAGCGTGCTCACCTGTGGACCGACCTGTCTCCACGGGGTGGAGAAGAGGGACACCTAGTGGCACCTGTGTGCTGCTGTGTCTGTACCGGGGGAGTCCAAGTCAAGAAGGACCACCCATCATGGACTAACGAGCCGACAAGGAGACAGGGACACGCATGGACAAGGAGACAGAGGGAGGGCCAGGCCGGTGGGGGGCTGTCCGGGAGGAAGTCGGCGTATCTTGCTGCTACTTGTGACCCTGTCTTTTTCGTGTCTCATTCTCATTGTCCTCCTCACCCGTTCACCTGTCGGCCCCGTAGCACATACAGTATGTGCTTTCAGGGTCCGATCGATGCTCAAGGTGCGTCCGCTCCCGCCGCCCCCCTCGCCATCCACGCCTTAAATCTTCGGCTGCTCTCCAGCCACGCCGCCTGCCAAGGGCCCGTTTTAGAATAACCTATTTTCCCGGAAAGGACTTGCCGAGGACGCATCGGAGCAAACCCGTTCTTGTGAGAACCAAATATCCAAGAATGCATTTCACCGCAGATACAGACAACAACTGTCATCTGAAAGTCGAATGTTTCTAAATACTAGTAACGTTATATTAAGTCACATACAGTCATTTTAGGACTTTTTTAGGCGAGAAGTTAGTTGTTTAATCCTCATGTGGACAAACCTCACATTTCTGTGGTCGGTTTGTCCACGTTGAGCTTTCTTAACAATGAGCTCCAGGATGTGGGAGATGTGAGGTGTAGTTAACTCAGTGTGGGGCGCAACCCTGTGGTGGGGCGCGGGAAACGTAGATTTAAAAAATATATTATATATATTATATATCTTTTATTATTGCTATTATAAAATAGCAATTATTATTGCTATTGCTGCATATTATTTATGGTGAAATTATTCTCAGGCTTTTATCCATCCTTAGTAGTTAAGGAGCCGTGTGCTGCTGTGAAGCTCTGGGGCTTGCTCAAGGACTGCTTCCCTATTTCATCACCATTGAATAGTTTTTGAGGGAGTTTTTGTTCTGCGTCAGGTCCAAGTTTGGGAACAGAGGATGCCGTGGGTGTACAGATACGACAGCACTGCGAGGCAACTTTGTTCTTTTTAGATTATATAAATGGGTAAAATATTGTCAAGCATGCTTGGGGGAGGCAGGACTCAGACTTCTCGGAAAACAAAAGACTTTAATAGTCAAAAGGCAAAAAACACACAGGAACCAGGGGGAAAACAGCAGGCAGGAACTACGAACATCCACGACGATAGACAATGACGCGACAAGTGACACAAGAGACACACGGCTTAAATACACAAGGGAGGTGCAGGTGATTGGACACAGGTGGAAACTATTAGACGATCACAGGGGATGACAGGACAAGGCAGGGAGTGAAGTTACCCGGGGACACGAGTGGCAGAAAACTACAAAATAAGACAGGAAGTGAACCACACCGTGACAAATACGATGTTATGAAATATGATGATGTAGGACATGTTTTGATATTAGATGCAGAAAGACTGCCATGCCAAGGCAGAATCTTCAGAAATCCACACTTACTGTATTTAGTAAAATGGGCCGGGGAGGAGGAGGTTATCTATTTTGCAAAATATTACACTATTCTTAGTGTAATTCACTTTCTTACTGTACCTGCTTCTGTTCTTAATTTTTAAACTTGAGCCTGCTGATTCTTTGACGTTGTATTAGCGGCCGGACTGGCCGCAGTGTTCTGCTCCAGAGTTTAACTCAACAAACCCCTTAACAGTTTAACATTTAGGATCTCAATGGATGTATTGCCACTACAGTATCTGATAACTGAATGTTTGTGTAGACTTTAAATATTTGTATTGTTTTGGTTGAGACTTTTCAACCAGGGCCTCAGTAGAGGAAGTCCAGACAATGCAGAACAGGTCACATGTGTCAGGCTCTGCAAGCTTTCTAGATTCAAAGTCCATAATTGACTAGAAACAACTGGGATTTGGCCCTTAAAACTTCCTCCCCATGAAGCACTTCTTCCAAGCGGTTGGTTTCAACTGGACTTTTTTTGTTATTTCTTCAGAAATGATGCCTAAACGGCAGAGCAATCCTCAACAAATCCCAGCGGTGAGTGTTTTCCTGTGTCAAACCGTGTTTATCACACTATATACTGTGTAACACTTATTTTAGAAAAGGGTCCCTGTCATCATTTATTCCTGAGGCTAAGCAGAAGCAGTGGAGTCAAATGCACATTTATCCTGTGAAAATTGCAATAGAGAAAATAAGGTACAATTAAATGGAAAGTATACCTCAAATCCACGTGATTACGGTACTTAACAAATAAATGCCCTTAGCTACTTTTCATAACTGGATACTATTGTAAATGTAATAAAAAAACTGAACTATATTCATCTGTTTTAAGTACAATACATTTTTTATCTAATAATATTAGAATCATTAACTAAACACACAATGGATTCCTTAATGGGGCGTTTCATCCATCCTCTCTCTAATGCAGCTTGATCTTCTCTATCGATCCAGAACTGGCACTCTTGCTACTTGCCGGAAACAACATTTAATCCGGTCTCAGCAGTCTGCCGGCCTCTGACATCACTGATGCATTGCTGAGTGAGGCGGCACTGACTGCAGAGCCTCCTCTCTCCTCTCATGCTGTGTGCTCTCAGGCGGAGACAAAACTGTGCACTATTTTCCCTCCACCATCATTCAGGATGGAGGAAGCTGTTATTAAGTCCAAGCGGTTTCCTTCAATCAGGACAGTCAGAGCTTCGAAGAACATTTCTCCCTCCCCTTCTTTTCAGCCTTCCTCCTTTACGTCCTGGATCAAGGAGAACATCCGTAAGAGGGAATGCTGCTTCTACGAAAAAGGTGTCAGGTATGATGAGCTGCTCTGACTGTAGATTTCTGCTGGCGTCCGTCCTCCGTTGTGTTATTGTGCAGGGAGGCATCGCCCCGAATAGCTGTGAGGGCAGTTGCATCATTTAAATCAGTCTGTTGTTTCGGGGTAATTACTCAAACTGTCCGTCTACAGGAAAATGTTTCAAGTGGTAGCTTTTGTTTCTCCACCAGAGAGGATGCATGCAAGTGTGGCCACCCAAAGACTGATCATGTGGATGAAGCTATCAAGCCAGACAATTTCACAGGCGAGTCTTGGAACAAAGACAGACATGTGCGTGAAGTTCCCACTGATGCTTTTGGAGACATCAGCTTTGGTGGTTCGGGACAGAAGACTGGCAAGGTGACACCATCCTTCTTCTATGATGACATTACATGTGAATGTGTTCCTGCGTTTTCAAACTGGCCTTTGTATCTGTCCGGCGTTCCCAGTATGCACGAGTGTCCACAGACACAAGCCCGGAAATCCTGTACAAGTTACTGACCGAACAGTGGAAACTTTCCCCTCCCAACCTGCTGATCTCAGTGACCGGAGGAGCCAAGAACTTCTATCTCAAACCTCGTCTCAAGAGCATGTTCCACAGAGGTCTCATCAAAGTGGCCCAGACAACAGGTGAGCTTTAGACCTCAAAGGAGCACCAATCATTAGCCACAGTGTGTGTGAGCATGTGTTTTACTTGGTACATGGGGAATTAATGGAGAGGGTTAGGGTTAGGGTGTGTGTGCATGTGGTAAAATGCACCATATACGCCCCAAAGGTCCAATCCTCCTACTACCTAGTGCTATTTAAAGTGCAGTGTTTCCTCATTACCCGCTCATTAATCTTCCACTGCTCACTTTCTAAGTGCATAAAGTATTTGGGATTTGGCATGTATACCAAATACTTTATATAGTGTGTTCTTGTGTGTACTTAAAGATGCCAGCCATCATTCCTACAATTCAAACAACAATTTTCCTACTTGTCTGCTGTATAAGAGGCTTTAACCAGTTAGCTTAGCATAGCATAAAGAATGGAAGCAGGGAAGACAGTTAGCCTGACTCTCTCAAAAGATAATATTATCTTCCCCCCCGGCACTGTCTAACGCTCACTGATTTAACATGTGACTGGTGGTTGTGCCCATGCTGTACCCAGGAGCGTGGATCATCACTGGGGGTACGCACGCTGGTGTGATGAAGCATGTTGGGCGGGCCGTGAGGGACCACGCACTGAGCAGCTCCATGCAGGGCCAGATTGTGGCTATTGGAGTTGCAACGTGGGGAATAATTCACAACAGGGATGCTTTAGTGAATCCAGAGGTACTCGCCTCATCTTTTTAACGAGATTCATCACCTGCATGGCACAAGTCTTTTTCCCACATCTCTCTCTTCTTCATGTCTGCAGGGTTGTTTTCCAGCCAATTACGAGCTGGACATCGAGGGCCAGGGCCGACTCTCTTGCCTTGATAACAACCACACCCACTTCCTGATGGTGGATGATGGGACCCAAGGGAACTACGGAGTGGAGATTGAATTGCGTAGCAGTCTGGAAAAATGCATCTCCGGAAAGCTTCTCGGAAACAGAGGTCAAAATCAGCTGATGCAATGTCGCAGTTAAAATCTTAAATCTGTTTAAAATTTATCGTTCTACTGTCTTACTTCCAGAGAGTAGCGTCACAATCCCCGTGGTGTGTGTGGTTTTGGATGGAGGACCAGGCACCCTAAATGTGAGTGAATCAGTTGTCTGTCTCTCGCTCTCTCAGTCTTTGTCCGACAGTCTTGTGTGTCTCTTCTCAGACCATTTATAACGCCATGCTGAACGGGACACCGTGTGTGATCTTGGAGGGCTCTGGGAGAATAGCTGATGTGATTGCTCAAGTGGCAGGATTGCCATTGTTCCAGGTCACCATCGCCCTCATTCAGCAGTTAATGAAAAAGTTCTTTGGCCAAGAGTATGAAAACTTCTCAGACTGCAAGATCATAAAATGGACCGAGAAGGTATATGAACATACTGACCTCAACAATTAGACTACTTTCCACACTACTGTTTCCATCTTACTACAGTTTACTACTAAGTTTACCATGAGGATCTCTTAACTGTTTACTGTTATTGGACAGCTGGATTTGATACAAAAGCTCACTTGTGGTGTGCCACAAGGTTTAATTTTAGGTCCTCTCCTGTTTTCTGCTCTCTCTCGATTAAGGACCGTAATACCTTAACGGAGACGTTTTCGTATGACCAACTGTCTAAGATCCCCCGGCATGGGTCTCCAGGTCTGATGTGAAACCTTAACTCTTTGTGTCTCCAATCTGTGCCAGATTCAGTACATCATCCAGATCTCTCACTTGCTGACAGTATTCAGAATAAGCGAGGATAATCACAGAGATGTGGATGTGGCTATACTCCAAGCCCTGCTCAAAGGTATGGTTTTTTTTGTTTTGTTTTTACAAAAGTCTCTGTACAAGTCTAGACTGACTACATGCGTACAACACAGCAGTAAGTACACAAACGAGGAGGCTTGTTGCCAAAGCAGCTATTAGAAAGTATAATGTTGCTTCTCAGCCGACTAATCGAATGGAGTGCGACAGCAAATGTGTCGAAATCAAGACTGAAAAATCTGATATTCTTCTTTCAGCTAAAGCTCTTGCTTTTCTAAACAACAAGGCACTGACAGCCACACGTAATCTATTCATACACAATATGAAAGGTTTCATCCTTATACTGATCTTGAGAAACATATTGAGCGCTCTTAATGTATATCTTAAAAGAAAACTATACTGACTGATGCAATGACTCTACAATTCTACATTTATTCCCACAGCTGAACTGCTCTGCTTGTAATTTCCAATTTTTAAATCTATTAACAATGGAGGAATTGAAATGCATCTCCGGTCAGTCGTTCTACTCACTTAGTGATGACCAGGGGCGTTTCTAGACCCCCTGGGGGCCCTAGGCAAGAAGGACCATGGGGCACCCCAGAATCATGATAAATGAAATCCAGGACTACGGATTAGTAAAAAAATCTTTTATTAAACAATTAACATATAAAAATAAATAATCAATAACATAACTATCTGAATGCAAACTTTACACACAACATTTAAATAACAGAAAAACAAACAAAACTGAAATGTGCAAACTTCAAAATGATAAAAACGCAACTAAGCAAAAAAACAAACAAACAAACAAGGAATTGAAGTGCAAAGGAAGAATTGATGACTTGCTGTGACACCTTGGTCCTATATCCACAGTCCAGTTGTAGTGCCTCTTTTTTACTGCTAGCAGGCCTTGGCTTCTGCAAATGCAGCCATCATGTCTTCCTTATCTAACGACCTCCGAACATCTCTTTACATTGAACTCAGTGCCATGTCAGCCTCTCCTGGCACATGGTTGACCTCAAATAGGTTTTGATCAACTTCAAAGCAGAAAAGCTCCTCTCACCAGAGGCAACAGAGACAGGAAGAGTCAAGAGCAGACGCAATGCAATGCTTAGAGTTTCCAGAGAAACATCTGGACTTTGCAGCAGCTTGCTCACAACATTAACCTGGTACAAGCCCAGAGAGATATGTTCGCTTCATTTTGTCATCTGTGTGTTTGACTGGGACCGGACGTCGATGGACGCTAGTAAGGGGGCCCCATTGGGGAGATTTCCGACGTGTCGTTGCAGTGTCTTCGAGGGGTTCAAGTTGTGCTGCTGATATGGAGCCATATCAGTCGTCTGTCGGGGGCCCTTACTAGCAACTAGCCGGTGACAAAAAGGGGCCCTGCGTGGGGCATTTCAGATGCGTTGTCGTTGCAGCGTCTAAAGCAGTTCCATTGTTTTGTCAATAACGTCAGCCGTCCCTCGGGGCCCCCTTCAGCTTTGGGCCCTCGGTAATTGCCTGGGTTGCCCGCCCCGTTGCGGCGTCTCGGGTGAGGACATCCTCTGTCTTTTTTGGTTTGAGGCCAAGTTCCAAGTTTGTTAGAATTTTGCTGCCAATTTTAAGATAATTGCTGCTTGAACTTGCGGTGTGATCCCTGGTCCCGTCACAGAATAAATACATTCATTCATTTGTTGATTATGATTATAAATCAGTCTTAGACTACAAACTAATTCCAGCTCTTTGAATTTTAGGATTGATGCCATTTATCTTCCCATATAGCTCTAATTGAATAATTCAAAATGAAAACAGAATTCCGTCTGAGATAAATCTTTTCACTACATATTCTCCACTCAGCTTCGAGGGCCAGCGAGAGACTGGGAATCGAGAGCTGGAAAGGGCAGCTGGAGCTGGCTATCGCCTGGAACCGGGTGGACTTAGCTGAGACGGAGATCTTCACTGAGGAGAGCCAGTGGAAGGTGAGATTGCCTCTAACACAACACACTGAAACACCTGCAACAGCAGCAATCTTTGTAAGACTGTCAGAACTGAACCTCCCTGGTCTTCTTTATTAAGATAAGTTAATGTATTAGGTATGGAAGGTGATCCCGCAATTGACCCGTTTCGCAGTCATCGTTTAAAGAAGCAAAACGCTTGGGTGGTGAACAGATTTCAACTAATAGCAGCATGAACCCATTTCGTGTATACAAAATATTGTATGATATTAAGAGAAATAGACTATTGCATTATAAAATCATGAGTAGTATGATAAAATACTGTCTTTCTCTCCACACTGCCATTAAATTCAATTTACATAATTGTCTAACTTTTTATATTGTAACCTCAACAATCCAACTTTTCTGCATCAAATAAAGAAGGTTCTCTGAAAACACACCTGTTGTGTTTTCCTGTCACGTTCACGTCAAGTCCAGCGACCTCCACTGGGCTATGTTCTCAGCCCTGGTCGGCAACAAGCCCCAGTTTGTCAGTCTGCTGCTGGAGAACGGCGTGAGCCTGAAAGACTTCCTGAAAGACGAGGAGACTCTGTGCGACCTCTACAGAAAGATGCCCGGCTGCATCTTCGTCCGCAAGCTGGACAAGCGGGTCCAGAGACTCGGCCGCAAACCTCAAGCTCGCCCGGGTCGAGGTGAAACAACCTTCATGACTCATGTGTCCAATGAGGTGCGCCACCTACTGGGCAGTTTCACCAAGCTCCTCTACCCACCCGCCGACATGTCATGTCAGTTCGAAATGCTTACAGAGGACACATCTGTATCAGTGAGTTTGTTTATCCGTCAGAAGGTTTCAACGTACGTACCTTGTAATCAATGTAGGGTTTTGGTATTTTAGACACAGAAGTGTAACCGTTAATTTAATGCAACATATTAATTCCTTTTAATCTAGCTGTCCAAAGGTTCAATGGCTTCTCAAATGCAACTCAGGGAGAACAATATGGATGCACAGGGGAACCCCGACAGAGACCTTTTCCTGTGGGCTGTAGTCCAGAACAACAAAGAGCTGGCTGAAGTTGCCTGGGAGTTGGTGATAAAATCTCTTACTGTTAAACTGAAAATACCCATTTGCATGTACATGTATGTTTGTGTGTGTGTTTGGAAACATGCATGCTGTTGCATCTTTCTGTATCTGCCCGTGCACAGTGCAAAGACTGCATGTCCGCCGCTCTGGCCGCCAGTAAGATCCTGAAGACGATGGCCGAGGAGGAAAGTGATGCGGACGAGGCGGAGGACATGCGGGAGCTCGCCAGTCACTTTGAGGATCACGCCATTGGTAGAGTACCTCAGAAACCACTTTACTGACGTGAGACGTCACAAGTTCAGCACGGGCCTCGTTGTGTGCGTTTCACAGGTGTGTTCAGCGAGTGCCACGACAACGATGAAGAGCGGGCCCGTAAGCTGTTGGTTTGTGTGTCTCCGTCTTGGGGGAGGACCACGTGCCTGAGGTTGGCCCTGGAGGCTGACGATAAAAGCTTTGTAGCTCAGTCGGGCGTTCAGGTTGGGAAAACGTCCCTATTATAAAACACTCGTATGCTTTGCCATCTATCTGCACCGTGACCCAGAACAGTCAACGTTGAATCCAGATGTTATTAGTGTACCAAAAAACAAAACATTGATTGCTGATTAAAGGTCTGTCTTGAAGGCTCTTCTGACGCAGATCTGGTGCGGTGGGCTTTCAGTGGACAACCCCGTGTGGAGAGTGCTGATCTGCATGGTCTTCTTTCCACTCATCTACACCGGCTTTCTGGCGTTCAGGTGAGTCGATCTGTTACATGTGTGAAACTATGAGAGCAGACCTCTTGTTGGAGTCGGCCCGGCCGGTGTTTTAAATGGTCACATAGTAGTCAATGATGTTTCGGACTAACTATTGAGACACTGTTACACGTACTAATAAAACACTTACGTTCGCTATTAAAATGCTCTCACACACACCACAGACTACTGAGACATTTACACGTACACATATGCTCTGTGAACCTATGCATGTGCATATATAAAACATTATACATACTCATCTGAAACACTTACACGAGAAACACACGCGCATACATGTATACTGCTGTGTCATAAACACATACATATGAAATTCATTCATACGTATGTATCTGAAACACTCATGCATGCACATATGAAAAGGTTGTAACTGAATCTCTTAGATATGATTGAAAGATATAAGATATAACAAATTTAGATAAATATGCAAGCGTTTCAGATGTATTCATACGACTAATCTCACCAGTGCATGTAAGAGCATCTGACTAGTGGGTTGGGGTTAAGCATGGAGGGCAGGTTTTGAACAGCAAAAAGGGACAAACTTACGCCCTTCCTTAATATGCTTTCAAGATTTGTGAGTCCTTGTGTAGGTCCAAGTTTATAAATACTACTATAGTTAAGTCACGGAAAGTAATTTTAGGACTTTTCAGACAAGAAGTTAGTTGTTTCATTCCTGCGGTCGGTTGGTCAGCCTTCATAACAATTTACTCCCGAGCGAACGAGTGTTTCATTAGTACGCGTAAGAGTGTCTCGGTATGAGAGTTTGTACACATCTTCATATTTGACCTTTTTCTCCTTGTGAAAGTAGAGATGTTGAAGATCAATTGGGGTAAAGCTTGTGCTAGATGTCTCTGACCCTCCAGTGGCCGTTCTCTCCACAGTGACTCCCCCGACCCGGAGCGCCAGAAGCCTCTGAGCTGCCGGAGCCGGCTGGTCTATCTGTACAGCTCTCCGCAGGTCAAGTTTTACTGGAATGTTGTGTCTTCCTTTGCCTTCCTCTTCCTGTATGCTGTGGTGGTGATGATTGACTTCCAGGCTACGCCCTCTGCTGGGGAGATGCTGCTTTACGTCTGGCTGCTCTCACTGGTGTGCGAGGAGGTCAGGCAGGTGAGCGAGACACAAGCTGGATGCTGCCTTCCGAGGGTTCCCCATTCTAAGAAATATTCATACCACCACTTTGCTTAACTGACAAATGCAATGTGCGTTTTCTGCCTCAGGTGTTATATGATCCTGATGGCTTTGGGTTTCATAAGAAAGCCAAGATGTACATCAACGACCTGTGGAATATTTTAGATGTTCTGTCCATCATTCTCTTTGCTATTGGCCTCACATTTAGGTAGGTTTCATTCCTCCCTTACAATCAATTGAGGCAATAGAAGTGCACCACTCTCCTCTAAATCGCAAAGTTTCTCTATTTCAGGCTGACAACTGAGCTGTTCTACGCGGGTAAAATCCTCCTCTGCATCGACTTTGTGGTCTTCTGCCTCCGGTTCATGGCCATCTTCACTATCAGCAGTACCCTGGGACCCAAAATCATCATAGTCAGGAGGATGGTGAGAGGCTTACGTACAAAGGTTACGAATGCTGACCTGATATCATGTGGGAGCAACTACAGAGACCCACTATGCTTTGCAAACACCGTTTATCTGATACAAAGGGAGGTTTCTGCCTCACTGGCCTTCCAGCTGCTGTCTGCAGATGTTTTTAATGCTAAATAAAAGGTGTTTTTGAGCCAAGGGTTGCAGCTGGTCTGATTTCAGATAGTCAAAAGTCATTATTGTTTGTGCACAGAGTACATGCAGAGCAACAGGTTAACCTCTTTCAATAGTGAAACTTTCACTGTTAACTATACAAGAAGGAAGTCTCCTGTACATCCTCACATGTCAGTGATGTGTGTTGGTCCTTCCAGATGACGGATATGTTCTTCTTCATGTTCCTGCTGAGTATCTGGGTGGTAGCGTACGGAGTGGCCAAACAGGGCATCCTCATCCACAACGACAACCGGCTGGGCTGGATTGTTCGCGGGGCAATATATGAGCCGTATCGCATCATATTTGGGGATTTTCCCACAAATATTGACTGTGAGTTAATTCGAGAGATAATTACTCACATTTCAAAGCTCGGGCCTGGTTGTTTGACTAAAATATTATTGTGAAGAAAAACAATTTCTTTGCCCTCTGCAGATGCTGCATTTGATTTGGACTCCTGCAGCATGAATGGCACCGATCCTCTGAAGCCAAAGTGTCCTGTGCTGAATGAAAACCTAACGCCAGCCTTCCCCGAGTGGCTCACCATCATCATGCTGTGTGTCTACTTGCTCTTTGCCAACATACTGCTGCTCAACTTGCTCATAGCCATCTTCAAGTGAGTTCTCCTCCACATCTCCCTATCTTAATCACAATTTGAGCTTCTTTCTGCACCATAATACTACTTTGTAGCCGTGTGTCCTCGTCGTCCTCTTTATCTCTTTGTGTTCCTGCACAGCTTTACGTTCCAGACCGTTCAGGACAACACAGACAGAATTTGGAAGTTTCAAAGATACGAGCTGATCCAGGAGTACCACAGCCGCCCAGCCGCCCCTCCTCCTTTCATCATCTTCAGCCATTTTTACCTCTTTGTTCGCAACATGTTTCCAATCAAGGCCTCCATCATAAGTGAGGAGTCTAGTAAGTATGGACTTATTTATAAGAAGGCTTTGTGGCAATATGTTTCAGACTTTTTTTTTCTAATTGTATCGCTCTGCTAAAAAGCTGATAGAGTAACACTCTTGTAGATTTTTTAACTCCAATAACTCCATTTATAAACCAGATTTCTGTCGTGATGGTCAAATCTTATCCCCTGATCTGCTTTGGCATAACAAACATTGAACTGTTCTCTGACCAGAGCGCAAAGGTTTATTATTAGATTTTGAATAATAAGGGATTGAGAAAACAAATAAGAATAATAAACACAATCTCAAAATGTGCTATATGGAGATTTTCTCAAGCTTTCAAGCACATCTCAAGGTCCTCATCAAAGGGTTGAGTTGATTCGGCCGTCTCCGAATGAGATTCACATGTCAATATATTTTTGCCTGATATTGGAATTTTTGTTGATGAGGGAAGATCGCAACCACTGTCCTTTCTCCATTAATCCGACGACCTGTGACCCCTTCACAGTATCATAGTATTAAAAAGTATGTGACGCTGTATTCTTTTAGAGAGTAAGTTACAGATGAAGGAAGAGGAGCTGTTGTCCTGGGAGGCCCTGATGAAGGACAGATACCTGCTGTCCACGAAGCAGAAAAAGAACCAGAGCATGGAGCAACGCATCCTGGACACATTTCAAAAGTAATCCCACAGAAATGTCCTCTAGTGTAACTGCGTCCACAGCCTGTCCACGTGAGGCAACACGCCACGCCTTAATATATTTTAGTTTGTAAAGTTACAAAACCTATTAATACTTTGCCTAAACAAAAAGACTATATAAGGTCTAACAAAATATCAGACTCCCACACTGTTCTTGTCTGTTTCCTGAGGGTTACCACCATAGCCGATCGGCTGGAGAGGGAAGAGGAGACGAGTTCTGCTGCCGTGGTGCAAAGACTGGCTGGACTAGAGGAGCAGGTTGTGACTCCATATTTGCTCATCACTGATGTCGGACCTGTGTTTGTGACATCTCCCGCTGTGCGTGGGAGATGTCACGATGCACAAAAGAGATGACACACTTTGTAACCTGTTTAAATGTCTTCCCGGATGTTGGTGGAAAAATTGATAATCTTCACTTTGCTCTAAGATGTCACGTTGTTGTCATGTTGTTTGACCCACTTTTAATTACTCTCACTAGGCCTGCCAGTCAGCCAAAGCCCTGCAGTGGATTATGGACAGTTTGAAAAGTCAGGGTTTTGCAGCAAAAGAAGCACAACCGCCAAGTCAGCACAAAACTTCCTCACTCAATATGGATGTTAACATATCGCAGGGCGTATCTCCTCTTGTTCTCGCTCACTTTAATCCTTCCCTGCAGCTTGGAGTGCAGCAGACGAGTCTACTGAGACTCTGATAGATCCATCAGAGAAAGAGGACAGAAACCATGTGAGCCCGTCAGCTCCACTATCCTAACAGCAGACTCACACGTTTCCTGTGCCTGAGGAGAAGGTGCCATGGGAGGTATCTCACTTCCACCACAAAACCATTAGCTACTGGTTCCCCACATCACCACTGCATTATAACACATTATTTATTGGATTCAAATGGCAACTTATCATGCCTCTGAAGGGGATCGTTTATTTCCCTTTGCATTTTAGCTGACATCCCCTACAGAGGAGATGGAGTAACTTTTTGTTTTTCGTGATTATCTGTCTCAGGTGGAGAGCAGCAATGATGCTCTTCAGTGGCAGGAGGTGAGCGGCGAAACCAGACTGCACTCCCATCAAAGAGTATTTGCGGCTGGTTGCGAAGCTGCACAACAAGAAGTTCTGATGTTCTTGGGTTAGGGGTAGTGCTGCGCTGTTGTAGCTTTAAATGTGCCTCTCCATCCGCGGGGTTTTTCTCTCCCTGTTCATGTGGCCTTTGTATTAATTCAGTTACACCAAAAGCAGTTGAATCAAAACACTTCGAAGCCATAATGTTATGCTGCCGGGATTTGTTATTTTTATTTGCATGAATGTGTTTAGGACAGCAATCAAAATGTTAAGCTACTTTTTCCTTCCCCATATCGATGAAAGTACAGTCTGGCTTTACTTTTAACATACAAAACATATGAATGCAAATCCTCATCTTACTGTTTATACAATTTTGCATTATTCCAGATCAAAATGCATCTACTGTATTATGTACTAGCGTAATCATCCATAACAACGCAACAACAGCAGTTATAGGTTTATAAAACCATGGACCTCTGAAATGGACCATGCTGCAAGTGTAAAGAAGTACCTAGTCTACTTATGAAATAAGTAATCTGCTCAATTCTGCTGTATTTCAAGGTATCTGCACTGTAACAAATTGCTGTCAATTTACGTTGCATTTCTAACGGTATCTTACAGTATGTCATAATAACTAATATACAGGTACATTTCCATGCCTTGCTTGTAAATTAACGGCCAATTTCATGAATAAACTGTTAAAGCTGTCAATTTACAATAATAGCAGACTACCGTAATTCAACTGCATGTTACATATATTTTATGAAGTGGTGGAAATACACATGCAAGTGCAGTGAATCACAATCCATCTACATCTGTTAGGTTAATGTATGGAAGCCCATGTCAGCCACTGAAAAACAGGTCCTGTAAATCATCATAATGAGATGACTTTGACTTACAGGACATTACTATACATGCAGCTTCACTTCTTCGTCACTTTTATCCAAAACGCCCATAGTTTGACATAATTATATGTGGAGTAATCGGGGGTTAGGGGTCTTGCTCAGGGACACTTCGACTTGGCACAGGGAGCAGCCAGGATTCAAACTGCTGACTTTGTGCTGCACAGCACACCCTCCCTATCCCATGCACCGCCTTCGCTGTCGTTCCAGTGGCCTGAATGTAAAGATTATAAATATTTGTATTATTCAAAGTGTTCATCGCCTAAAAGACATTTGAGTGTTAATCGTGACCGACTGCTCCTGAACGTGACGTCAGCCGCGTAATCTCAGTTCATACAGAACACCTGTCAGTGCAGTTCAACATCGGAGGAGTTTCTCATTGCCTCGTCTCTCCAAGTAACGTTGGTAAGTAGCCACTGGATTAAGGACGCCAGCCGTTTGCTGCGGTCAATTGAAAGTGTTCCATAGCGTATTGTTGCAGTTAGTTTAGCTTGTTCCTAATCATTTTATGATTCTTTTTTTTATTATTGTATACATGTGGCATATTTTATGTTTTGTTCTTGGTTACAAATGTCTAACATTTTTGTCTTAAAGGCATCTAATAAAATCCAACCACTATGGCCGAAAAGAGATTGGTTGTCTTTCTTTCATTTGTGAGGAATCAAATGCAAAAGTATACGGTTATAAGTAAACGGTAACATTCTGGTATTTATAACACAAAAACAGTAATCCTATGGTAACAAATATACGGCAACATACTGTATATTATGGAAGGGCACTGTAAATAAAACTGTAAATTACTAGCGTCAACTGCCAGTAAATTGCAGGTAATTCACAGTAAAATTAGTTCAAGTTTATTGTAACATATAGTAATCCATTATACGGTAACATACTGTATTCCACGGCAGTGTACCATAAAAAACAGCAAATTACTGGCATCTGCTGCCAGTATTTCACCGTTAATTGACTTTAAAGTTCACGCCAGTTTACTATAATCTATTTGACAGTAACGTAGTGTAAAAAACATTTACACTATTCTACCGTAAAATAATGGTAAATTCCTGGCATTAAGTTACCGTTAATTTACGGTGAAAATCTTTAGAGTGTGTGTATGGTTTGCAATTAACTCTACCTCATACTTTCATATTATGGTACTTTTTCCTTCTGTTACGGCTCGGCCAGCCAGAGAGTTACGGCTACGGCTCGTCCCCGCCGCCAGGCGCTCACCGGATCACACCTGAAGCCGCTCTGTTTATTACGCAGCTGCAGCTCGTTCTACGGGGAGGTAAGTTGGAGGACTGCCAGTGGCTCGTCGCGAGTCCGTGCCTCTGAGAGATAGGCGGTTCGTCCCCTGTTTCCGGAGAGATAGGTCGTCCGTCCCATGGACTGCTTGTTTGGATATTTCCCTGTGGATACCTACGAGGAACTTTTCCTGTGGATTATTGAGAGTGAGTTTTCCTTTTTTTTGTTGAACTGTGAATGCCCAAATAGCCCAATGGACTATGAGACATTTTGAGTTGTTTCTTTTTTTTTCCCCTGCCAATTAAGGAGCCAGCTTTTGTTTGTTCCTCGGAACCTTACGCTCTTTAGTTCTTGTGAAATAAACTACGCCGTGTTTTTGTCTGAACATAAACCTTGTCTGGTGTCGGAGACAAACCATAACACCTTCCTTATATGGATGAAAGTATAGTCAGGCTTTACTTTTGTCATACAAAACATATGAAGTCAAATCATCATCTTACTCTGTACAGTTTTTCATTATTCCAGATCAAAATGCATCTACCGTAATAAGTACTAGCTCAACCTTCAAAAACAATGCAACAACAGCAGTAATAGCGTAATAATAACATGGACCTCTGAAAGGGACCATGCTGCATAAAGTGTAAAGAAGTACCTGGTCCACTTATAAAATATGTGTCCAATGAACTCCATGTGTGACTATTACATAATCATCACTCCTAAATATATATACTTTTTTTTTTTTTTTTAAGATTCTCAAATTGAATTGTGCCCTTGGTGTTTAATAGAAAAGCATGGGTTGTCAAACGGAAAATGTTGGGATTCATTAAAGCAAAGTTACTTCTGCATGCGTGTGCCTCGTTATCATTTCTAATAATTGACAGTGTCTTTGTCCAACTGCCAACCCAGCAGTCCAGTTGTTTCGAAGCAGTGTGTGCAGGTTGCTCATTGGCTCAGGCCAAGATGTCCGGACTGTGACTGTGCAGTATCTATTTCCCACCCTTTTTCCACTGCAGTTTTATCTTCTCTCAGAAAAAAGTAAATCCGGGAGAATGCTTTTTATTTTGATCTTGTAAACTGATTTCAAACCCCCCACCGGCGCCTTAATAAAGTCTGTGTGTTCAACTCTCCAAGCAGTCCTGCTAACATTTACCCTATGGTTGAATGCACTTATTGTACGTTGCTTTGGATATTTAACTACAGCATTGGAGAGCAGAATAAACGAAGAGTTCTCACTGTTTTTATTTCAAAATACAGCAAACAGTTCACCGGAGACACTGCCCGCCTTCAATCAGCTTTTATTCAAGACAAAGATTTCAAATTAAAAATGCATGTCCAAAATAAAAATGTTACTATTGTCATATTGGAATATTTGATAATGGAATAAGTGAAAACAAGAAGAATGTAATACATATTAAAGAAGTTCGTGTTTGATGATGAAAGATGTCTGTTCATGATATTTGAAATTGTTGCAGTTGTCTGCATCGCAAGTAAGATTTGTTGCAGTAAGATTTAAAATCCGAGTAAAAACACTTTTTAATGAATGAATGAATTGATTGCAGAGCCCAGCTGGCTCGTAGTTTAGCTGTGATCGGTGGTGATGTGCCGACACCCAGTGGTGGTGTCCCGAACAGCAGGAGATATACGAGTGAATCAATTTAACTATAAATTAAAAATGAGAAATAACAGAACTATTTCAGTGATTGATCCCTCTATCCATGATTGACCGTGAGTTTTGCTTTTTGTTTGATAATGAAACAAATCCCTTATGATTTTCATGATTGGAGAAACATTTGTGTGCTTTGCAACTCATTGATTGCTGCAGACAAACTGCTGCACTTTGCCTCAAATAAACCATGAACAAACAGCAGCTCACTACACCTCTGAGCCCCTTTTGGCAGCTTTAACAGTAGAGACTTAACTTTATATAGTCAAACATTTTTTTCTAAAGGGTAAAAATAGTTTTACAAACCAGAATGAGATCAATTTCTCACTGGAAAGTCATGTGGAAGAAGACACTACCACGTTCCTTTAAAACCAATTTAGGAACTCCATAAACACATTATTGATGAATTATTATTAAAATTCACAGTCTACTTTGTTCAATAGTTGAGGTTTTAATGATCTGTGCAGAAAACTCTATAAATGTTTGGCTTGACAATTTTATATACTGTTATAATACAGGTAGATGAAACCGAGGGTTGCCACTATCTGCTACCTGCTAACATGCTGATGCTAAAATCCTGTATAACTTCAAGCATGTTTCCCATGTTAGCTTAGTGTGCAGGATTGCATTTATTAGCTGAGAATTAATAGGATTGTTCACTCACTGTTATCAAATCTTTCTTAATTTTTAAACTTGAGCCTGCTGATTCTTTGAAGTTGTCTGCAGTGTTCTGCTCCAGAGTTTAACTGCACAAACCCCTTAACATTTAAGATTACATTACATGTCCTTTAGCTGATGCTTTTATCCAAAGCAACTTACAATAAGTGCATTTCAACCATTCAATTCAATTCATTTTATTTTGTATTGCCCGAAATCGCAAATAAGAAGTTTGCCTCAGTACAGTCTGTACACATGCGACATTCTCTGTCCCGAAACCCTCACATCGCACATGAAAAACCCTTCCATGGGAAAAAAGGGAAGAAACGTCAGGGATAACATCAGAGGAGGGATCTCTCTCCCGGGGTGGACAGACTACAATGGATGACAATACAAACTCAGAAGATAAAGAAACACGAAAGTGAAATTTTATCAACTAAGCTGATTTACAACTTGCTACAGATAAAAGCCTTTAAGTGCTACAATCTCAACGCATTTATTGCCACAGCAGGACTTACTCTTACTCACAAGGTTTGTGTGAAGAATGAATATGATTGTTTGGTTAGCTGGGAGTTTTATGAGGTTGTGAATGAACTTTCAATTTCATTTTCACAATGTCCAACTTGACACTGGAATGGTTATTACTCTATAAATGTGTCAAATATTAAGCGCAGTGGCAATGACGCCAACAATCTATAGGCTTGACTTTATATACTGCTAAGCTACCACTATCCGCTACCTGCTAACATGCTGATGCTAAAATCCGGTTTAACTTCAAGCATGTTTCCCATGTTAGCTTAGCGTGCTAGCATGCTAACATTAGATGACTAGCAGTAAACACAATGTCACTGTGACGATTAAATAAAGGCTGGCTCATGCTTCTGCGTCGACGCACTCGTTTCAATTCACGGTTCTAAAAGTCTTGCGTGTGTTGCAGAGCAATTCACCGCCAACAGGCGGAGTAACGTGTTTTTGTTGAAGACGACCTAGAGAGTCACGTCTATTTATTTATTTGTTTATTTATTTATCATAGACTATATTGCCCCGTGCATCGCCACTGCTGCTTTTCATCGCAGACACATTTGTCCCGTATTTTCCTCCACAACTTTGTTCACCTCTCGACCGGCAAACCGACGTTTGCGGTAGTGATGTGTCGTTCGTGAACGATTCGAATCCTTACAAGGACTCGAGAGTAACGAGTCCTCTCAAAAAAAAATTTGTTCATTTTCTCGTGGCCACGCATCGGGACTTGCATAGGCTCAGCCAACGAAACAGAAATGATTCGTTGAATGCAGGTCACGTGAAAAATGAACGCTGAACGAATCATTGACCCGAAGACTCGGTTGGCAGATGAAGGAAACATTGACCCGAAGACACGGTCGGGAGGTGAACGATTCGTTCATCTGCCGGATACAGATCTTTAGATCATTTTTCACGTGACCTGCGCTCAGAAGAGGAAACAGAAAGCATTTGTTTACCTCGTTCACTTTCGCGTGGCTAGGTTTAGTAAGACGTGAATGATATTCCATCACAAGTAATAATTACAGGTTTCGTTATTTTAACTTTTTTGTACTTTACTTCTCTATCAACTGTGATACTGAAGTACTCACTTAGCCCGTGTAGCTTCTTCGGCAAACGCCACTTTCAAGTTAGCCGAGGCGGAGACTGCCGTTGTAAAATGCAGTAACTCAACTAACCGAAGGCACGACCGACCGGTGGCCGCCTCCCCGTAACGTTATTCCCGAGCAATGCGGCGTCACCCGCGTGTTTCTCGAGACGCGGAGGGCGGATGTCAAGTTTTGGAAGTCGCCAGGTTAGGCGCGTTAGCCCGCCGTAATTTCGTCCCCGCGTGACGTAAAGCGCCGTGCGAGGGGGGGAGTGAAAACGAAAAGCGACGCAAGCTTAGAAAAATGGCTCGACACACGCAAGGACGCAAGGAGGTGTGAAAAGGCACGCAAGGGACACGCAAGGGGGGCTTACGTCTGCGTCGCTCTGAAAACGCAGAAGCATACACTAGGCTGCTAAAATCAGGTCGTTGTCATAACTTAATGTAATCTATAACAAAATACATGTGGCTCATGTTTGCTACATCGCTAGTTTTTGGAATTTGTTTGCAAGATTTGAATAAGAATTTCTGTGTTATGAACATTGTATCTTTTTTAAATATTACACTATTCTTAGCGTGGTTCAATTTGTAACTGTTCCTGCTTCTGTTAGTTATCACATTTTTCTTACTTTTTAAACTTGAGCCTGCTGATTCTTTGAAGTTGGCTGCAGTGTTCTGCTCCAGAGTTGAACTGCACAAACCCCTTAATATTAGATTAGATTACATTACATGTCCTTTAGCTGATGCTTTTATCCAAAGCAACTTACAATAAGTGCATTTCAACAATTCAATTCAATTCATTTTATTTTGTATTGCCCGAAATCGCAAATTTGCCTCAGCGGGCTTTACAGTCTGTACACATGCGACATTCTCTGTTCCGAAACCCTCACATCGGCCCATGAAAAACCCTGTCTTGGGAAAAAAGGGAAGAAACGTCAGGGATAACATCAGAGGAGGGATCTCTCTCCCGGGATGGACAGACTACAATGGATAACAATACAAACTCAGAAGATAAAGAAACAAGAAAGTGCAATTCTTATAAAATAAGCCGATTTACAACTTTCTATAGATAAAAGCCATTATAAGTTCAATTGAAGTGCTACAATCTCAACTCATTTATTGCCACTGCAGGACCTGATAACTTAATCACAGAGTTTGTGTGAACTTTACATCTTTTTTATTACAGGTCATGGTCCTTATAGAAAATAACCTTTCAAGGTCCTCGATAGAGGAACTCCAGACAATGCAGGACAGGTCACATGTGTCAGGCTCTGCAGGTTTTATAGATTCAACGTCCATAATAGACTAGAAACTGTCATTTGTCCCTTCAAGCTTCCTCCCCATGAAGCACTTCTTCCAAGCGGTTGGTTTCAACTGGACTTTTTTTTCGTATTTCTTCAGAAATTATGCCTAAATTAGGGAGGGGACACGGACACCCTCCCCCGTCGACCGGACCATCGCCGATGATTTGACTGGTCCGGCCCGCGTGACGTCAAGGTGGACAGGATGTGGCACCCTGCCTAAAATTAGTTTGACAGCCCTGCTCTATTACGAGAGCTAATTCATTCCGACTTCCGCCATCTTGTCTTGCTGCATGAATTACTGTAAATACTGTAATGTTCAGGGGTCAAGTCTGACATGTAGACTGAACATTTAACTATTACATTTACATTTATATTTAGATGAAACATTTATATTATTCACCAACTTTGTGTTACTGCCAAACATTATCCTTGGAAAAGTTATTGCATGAATTTACATGAATTTCTCTCTAAATGTTTGAAAAAGTGACATATGAATATTGTCGTGCTTATTTTTACATATGATGATGATGAATGTACCAAAACTGTGCCTGATTTTAGAATGTGCGACATTTTACAAACGGCGCCCTAAAGTGTTCTGGCCGCACTGTTCTGCTCCAGAGTTTAACTGCACAAACCCCTTAACTGTGCAATATTTAAGATTACGTTACATTACATGTCATTTAGCTGACACTTTTATCCAAAGCAACTTACAATAAGTGCATTTCAAGTATATTGTTGAATGAATATCATGCCGTAAGGGATATGAGTGTTTGTCTGCTTCTCATATAGAAGTGATTAGATATAAACTCCATAGCAGAGTTCTGTGTTCCTAAACTGAAAGGTCTGAGGCCAGATAGAAACTGAAGCTTTTTCTTACCTTTCAATTTCATTTTACATTTTGATATCTCCTGAAAAGATAGTTCCTAGAGGAGCTGATGGTTTTTCTATTTTAACTTAATTTATTTAGCCATCCCATTTTATAGATCAAACAAATAATCAGGAGAATAACCCGCATAATTATTATTATTGAAAGTAAAAATGTTGTTACTATTGTCATATTGAAATATTTGATAATGGATTAAGTGGAAACAAGAAGAATGTAATACATACTAAAGAAGTTCATGTTTCTTTAAGCGCATGTAAATTAAGCTTCTTTTGTTTGTCAAATATTGTTTATTTTATTGACTTTTTCCTCAAAGATGTTTGTTTATGATATTTGAAATTGTTGCAGTTTGCTACATCGCTAGTTTTTGGAATTTGTTTGCAAGATTTGTTGCAGTGAGATTTAAAACCGGAGTAAAGTATACTTTTTAGTGAATGAATGAATTGATTGCAGAGCACAGCTGCCCGTAGTTTTTGACGAGCTGTTATCAGTGTTGATGTGCCATCACCGAGTGGTGGTGTCCCCAACAGCGGGAAATATGCGAGTGAATCAATTGAACTTTATAAATGAAATATAACTATTTCAGAACTATTTCAGTGATTGATCCTTGAGACTTTACTTTAATAAAGTCAAACATTTTGTTTTTGCCACTGCAGGATCTGATAACTTACAAGGTTTGTGTGAAGAATGAATATGATTGTTTGGTTAGCTGTGAGTTTTTGAGGTTGTGAATGAACTTTCAATTTCATTTCCCCAAAATGTTCCAAAATATTCCGTCCAACTTGACACTGACATGGTTATTACTAATTAGCTGCTAAAATCAAGTAGTTGTCATAACTTAATGTAATAAAAAACAAAATACATGTGGCTCATGTTGTATTGAATGAACAGTACTGTGGATTACACGAGGAAATTTATAAATGGGTCAAATATCAAGCGCAGTGGCAATGAAGCCAACAATATGGTAGTTTTACTGGATGGCAACCATAAACACGAGGCCACACTATGGCTTTTCCTGATGGGAGGAGGTAATATTGCATATAGAGGTAGAAACCTGTTCGGAATGAAAGGAAAAGCATGGCTTGTGGTAGAAACTGTAATATGTTTGATATTAGATAGTGTAAGAATTTCTGTGTTATAAACATATTGTATCTTTTGGAAACATTACACTACTCTTAGCGTAATTTTTAAACTTGAGACTGCTGATTCTTTGACGTTGGCCGCAGTGTTCTGCTCCAGAGTTTAACTGCACAAACCCCTTACCAGTGCAACATTTAAGATTACATGTCATTTAGCTGAAGCTTTTATCCAAAGCAACTTAAAATAAGTGCATTTCAACCATAAGGATACAAACTCAGAAGATCAAGAAACAAGAAAGTGAAACTTCCTCAAAAAAGAAAATGTACAACTTGCTATAGATAAGAGCCATAATATGTTCAATTGAGGTGCTACAATCTCAACGCTTTTATTGCCACTGCAGGATCTGATAGCTTAATCACAAGGTTTGTGTGGACTTAAAATATTTTTTATTACAGATCATGGTCCTTATAAAAAACTGTCTGGCCACAGTGTTCTGCTGCAGAGGCTCTTCTCTCCTGTCATGGTCTGTGCTCTCAGCCAGAAACACATCTGTGCACTATAGTTCCTCCACCCCACCCTCCAAAGTTGCATTTAGGATGGTGGAAGTTGTTATTAAGTCCAGGCGGTTTCGTTTAACTAGCACAGTGAGAGCGTCAAGGAAGATTTCTCCCCCCCTTTCTTCTCAGGGATCCTCCTTCACGTCCTGGATCAAGGAGAACATCCGTAAGAGGGAATGCTGCTTCTACGAAAAAAGTGTCAGGTAGGATGAGCTGCTCTGACTGTAGATTTCTGCTGGCGTCCGTCCTCCGTTGTGTTATTGTGCAGGGAGGCATCGCCCCGAATAGCTGTGAGGGCAGTTGCATTATTTAAATCAGTCTGTTGTTTCGGGGTAATTACTCAAACTGTCCGTCTACAGGAAAATGTTTCAAGTGGTAGCTTTTGTTTCTCCACCAGAGAGGATGCATGCAAGTGTGGCCACCCAAAGACTGATCATGTGGAGGAAGCTACCAAGCCAGACAATTTCACAGGCGAGTCTTGGGACGAAGACAGACACGTGCGTGAAGTTCCCACGGATGCTTTTGGAGACATCAGCTTTGGTGGTTCGGGACAGAAGACCGGCAAGGTGACACCATCCTTCTTCTATGATGACATTACATGTGAATGTGTTCCTGCGTGTTTTCAAACTGGCCTTCGCATCTGTCCGGCGTTCCCAGTATGCACGGGTGTTCACAGACACAAAACCGGAAATCCTGTACCAGTTACTGACCGAACAGTGGAACCTTTCCCCTCCCAACCTGCTGATCTCAGTGACCGGAGGAGCCAAGAACTTCTATCTCAAACCTCGTCTCAAGAGCATGTTCCACAGAGGTCTCATCAAAGTGGCCCAGACAACAGGTGAGCTTTAGACCTCAAAGGAGCACCAATCATTAGCCACAGTGTGTGTGAGCATGTGTTTTACTTAGTACATGGGGTATTAATGGAGAGGGTTAGGGTTAGGGTGTGTGTGCATGTGGTAAAATGCACCATATACGCCCCAAAGGTCCAATCCTCCTACTACCTAGTGCTCTTTAAAGTGCAGTGTTTCCTCATTACTTATTTACATTCCACTGCTCACTTTCTAACTGGATTAAGTATATGGACCAAATACTTCATGCAGTGTGTTTGTCCTCACAATCCTAAAATTCAAACACCGCTTCAGCCCATTTGCTTAGCATAGCATAAAGACTGGAAGCAGGAGAGACAGTTAGCCTTACTCTCTTAAAAGATAATATTATCTCCCCCCCGCATTGTATGAAGCTCACTGATTTAACACGTGACTGGTGGTTGTGGCCATGCTGTACCCAGGAGCGTGGATCATCACTGGGGGTACGCACGCTGGTGTGATGAAGCATGTTGGGCGGGCCGTGAGGGACCACGCACTGAGCAGCTCCATGCAGGGCCAGATTGTGGCTATTGGAGTTGCAACGTGGGGAACAATTCACAACAGGGATGCTTTAGTGAATCCAGAGGTACTCGCCTCAACATGTTTTTAACGAGATTCATCACCTGCATGGCACGAGTCTTTTTCCCACATCTCTCTCTTGTTCCTGTATGCAGGGTTGTTTTCCAGCCAATTACGAGCTGGACATCGAGGGCCAGGGCCGACTATCTTGCCTTGATAACAACCACACCCATTTCCTGATGGTGGATGATGGGACCCAAGGGAACTACGGAGTGGAGATTGAATTGCGTAGCAGTCTGGAGAAATACATCTCCGAAAGGAATCTTGGAGGCACAGGTAAAAATCAGCTGATGCAAGGTCGCAGATTAAATCTTAAATCTGTTTAAAATTGATCGTTCTACTGTCTTACTTCCAGAGAGTGGCGTCACAATCCCCGTGGTGTGTGTGGTTTTGGATGGAGGACCAGGCACCCTAAATGTGAGTGAATCAGTTGTCTGTCTCTCGCTCTCTCAGTCTTTGTCCGACAGTCTTGTGTGTCTCCTCTCAGACCATTTATAACGCCATGCTGAACGAGACACAGTGTGTGATCTTGGAGGGCTCTGGGAGAATAGCTGATGTGATTGCTCAAGTGGCAGGATTGCCATTGTTCCAGGTCACCATCGCCCTCATTCAGCAGTTAATGAAAAAGTACTTTGGCCAAGAGTATAAAAGCTTCTCAGACTGCAAGATCATAGAATGGACTGAGAAGGTATGTGAACACACTGACAACCTCAACAATTACAGACTATTTCCACACTACAGTTTCTGTACTGCAGTTTACTAATACGTTTACCATGAGGAACTCTTAACTATTTACTGTTACTGTCTAAGATCCCCCGGCATGGGTCTCCAGGTCTGATGTGAAACCTTAACTCTTTGTGTCTCCAATCTGTGCCAGATTCAGGACATCATCCGGAAGTCTCACTTGCTGACAGTATTCAGAATAAGCGAGGATAATCACAGAGATGTGGATGTGGCTATACTCCAAGCCCTGCTCAAAGGTATGGGTTTGTCTTAGTACAAGTCTAGACTGACTATATGCGTACAGCACAGCAGTACAAAGACGAGGAGGCTTGGTGCCAAAGCAGCTATCAGCATGTATAATGTTGCTTCACAGCAGACTAATCGAATGGAGTGCGATAGCAAACGTGTCAAAATCAAGACTGAAAACCATCACATATTCTTCAGGATTTTTTCACCTAGAGCTCTTACTTTTCTAAAAAACAAGACACTGATAGCCACACGTAATCTATTCATACACAATATGAAAGGTTTCATCCTAATACTGATCTTGAGAAAAAAATGGATGAAACCCATTTAGAGCGCTCTTAATGTATATCTAAAAAGAAAACTATACTTACTTACACAATGTGACTCTTTGGAGTTTTCTTTTTTGGTGCGAGGCCAAGTTCCTAGGAGAATCTTTTTTCTTCGAATTTTGCTGCCAATTTTAAGATAATGGCTGTTTGAACTTGCAGTGTGATCCCTGGTCCCCTTCACAGAACAAATACATTTATTTATTTGTTGATTATGAATAAAATGTATCATCAGTTTTAGACTGCAAACTAATTCCAACTTGCCATTCATCTTCCCATATAGCTCTTATTGAATAACTGAAATTGAAAAACCGAATTCAGTCTCACCTAAATCTTTTCACTATATATTCTGCACTCAGCTTCTAAGACCAGCGAGAGACTGGGAATCAAGAGCTGGAGAAGGCAGCTGGAGCTGGCTATCGCCTGGAACCGGGTGGACTTAGCTGAGACGGAGATCTTCACTGAGGAGAGCCAGTGGAAGGTGAGTTTGCCTCTAATACAACACACTATTGTCTGTCAGAACTGAACAACCCCGGTCATCTTTATTAAGATAAGTTAGTGTATTATATGGGAAGTGATCCCGCAATTGACCCGTTTTGCAGTCATCGTTTAAAGAAGCAAAAGGCTTCTACAGTTCTACAAGGAGATTTCAACCAATAGCAGCATAAAGCCATTTCTTGTTTACAAAATGTTTTATTTAATAATAATTTAATTCACTATTTAGGTAGTCAATAAACAAGCACACAGTTCCTAATAAATGAATGTTTCCCTTTTCTGGGTGTTTAAATTGCTGGGCTTAAATTGAATTAGAAAAAAACCTGTTGTGTTTTCCTGTCACGTTCACATCAAGTCGGGCGAACTCTGCTGGGCTATGCGCTTGGCGCTGGAAAAAAACAGGCCTCAGTTTGTCAGTCTGCTGCTGGAGAACGGCGTGAGCCTGAAAGACTTCCTGAAGGATGAGGAGACTCTGTGCGAGCTCTACAGAGAGATGCCCAGCTGCATCTTCCTCCGCAAGCTGGCCAAGCGGGTCAAGCCTCCAGAAATCTCCATGACTCATGTGTCCAATGAGGTGCGCCACCTGCTGGGAAGTTTCACCAAGGCCCTCTACCCACCCACGGACACGCCAAGCCAGATTGAAATGCCTCGAGAGGAAACGCCTACAGCGGACACGCCTCAAGAGGAAATTCCATTAGTGAGTTTGTTTATCCGTCATCTACGATTGAGTCAATGTTGAAGAATGTCAAAGAATGAACACTAAGTGATTCGTACGTATCTTGTAATCAATTTAGGGTTTTGTTATTTTAGACACGGAAGCGTCCTCTTTATTTCACCAGAAGGATTTTTATTCTATATTTTTATTTTTAATGTTATTTATTTCAATTTCTTTACTTTGGGAAATATAATTCAGAGGAAGTATAATTGAACTGATAAAATAATGAAGTAGTAAAAATCCAAATAGGCTCCTGCACATGTTTTGAGAAGATTTGGACTAATGGTATATGACCCCATCCATAAACCATTTATTTAATGCAACAAATTACTTTCCTTTTAATCTAGACGTCAAGAGGTTCAACTGGTTCTCAAACGAAAAGCAGAGAAGACAATGCAGATGCACAGAGGGATCCCGGCAGAGACCTTTTCCTGTGGGCTGTAGTCCACAACAACAAAGAGCTGGCTGAAATTGCCTGGGAGCAGGTGATTAAATCTCTTACTGTTAAACAGAAAATACCCGTTTGCATGTACATGTATGTTTGTGTGTGTGTTTGGAAGTATGCATGCATGGTGTTGCATCTTTCTGTATCTGCCCGTGCACAGTGCAAAGACTGCGTGTCCGCCGCTCTGGCCGCCAGTAAGATCCTGAAGACAATGGCCGAGGAGGGAAGTGATCCGGACGAGGCAGAGGACATGCGGGAGCTCGCCAGTCACTTCGAGGATCACGCCATTGGTAGAGTACCTCAGAAACCACTTTACTAATGTGAGGCGTCACAAGGTCAGCACAGGCCCTCATTGTGTGCGTTTCACAGGTGTATTCAGCGAGTGCCACAACAATGATGAAGAGCGGGCCCGTAAGCTGTTGGTTCAGGTGTCTCCGTCTTGGGGGAAGACCACGTGCCTGAGGTTGGCCCTGGAGGCTGACGATAAAAGCTTTGTAGCTCAGTCAGGCGTTCAGGTTGGGAAAACATTCCTATTTTTAAAATGTCAACATTCGTGTCAGGGGTGCGGGTGGAAGGCAGGACTCAAATGCAGACTTCTCCGAAACAAGACTTTAATAGTCAAAAAACACAGGAACCGGGGGCAAAAGCACACAGGCAAGAAACTACGGACATCCAAGCCGAAAGACAAGAACAGGCGTGGCGAAAGACGATGACGCGACAAGTGACAACAGACACACATGGTTTAAATACACTAGGGAGGTGCAGGTGATTGGACACAGGTGGAAACTATTAGACGATCACAGGGGATGACATGACAAGGCAGGAAGTGAAGTTACCCGGGGACACAAGTGGCAGAAAATTACAAAATATAACAGGAAGTGAACCACACCGTGACAACTCGTATGCTTTGCCATGTATTTGCACGGTGACCTAGAACATTCAATGTCGTATCCAAATGTTATTTGTGTACTAAAAAACGAAACATTGATTGCTGAATATGATCTCACTTTCATTTTTAACCCCAAGTATGAGACATTGATTTCTCATCTCAAGAGCTTTTCATTGCTGCAGATTCAGTCTGATTAAATTTCTGTCTTGAAGGCTCTTCTGACGCAGATCTGGTGCGGTGAGCTTTCTGAGGACAACCCTGTGTGGAGAGTGCTGATCTGCATGGTCTTCTTCCCACTCATCTACACCGGCTTTCTGGCGTTCAGGTGAGTCGATTAGTTACATGTGTGAAACTATGAGAGCAGACCTCTTGTTGGAGTTGACCTGGCCGGTGATTGTGTTTTAAATGGTCATACAGCAGCCACATCTAAAGCCACACAATGTTGAGACATTAACTCAAGATAATAATACCACTATTAAAACTGCAAGCAGCAATGAACGGGCCTGAGCCTCCCTTTGCATGTCGGGGGGGCCACCAGTCAGCCGGACACGGGGTCAAAAAACGAAAAACATCTGTGCCGGGATTCAAACCCAATCTGGCTTCGTAAACCACTTCTGCTCCACGAAGAAGTATTAACTTGTGAAGTCTGGCAGATATATTTGTCGAACTGAACAGATTGAATGTGTCTCTGCAGAACACCTGTATTTAAACATGTCCACTTATGTAGGTCACAGCCAACTTGATTCATTATTCTCAAGCGTACTCTGCTGATAGGAAAGGTAAATCTGTACAGCTGGATCAAAGCTGTGGCCTCCAGGTGAGTGCAATCTAGATCCCAGCAGTTGCTGGGGCTGCTTTATGAACACGTGTAGGGGGCACTATCGAGCCCAAATGCTATTTGGAAGCATTGAAGTCATATGAAAAAACTATATCTATAACTGTAAATGGGTTTTCCAAATTTGGTAACAATTGGAGCACATTTAGTCTCAAAAGGAACTCCATTTTGACCTTGAAGAACGGGTTGTCATGGCAACAGCGTAACACGAAACAAAAAGTTTTTTTCACTAAGGCCTTTGGATTGTTTTGTCAAAATGTGAAATAGCTGTGGTAAAGTCCAAGGAAGGAGTTCGTCAAAGTATGGGGTCTAGAAAGCGCAATAAATAAAGGGAATATTGACACAAAAAAATTATAACTGACTTTCTGTTCATTTTAGAACATGGTCCCAATAGACTTTATTTAAAGTCTCCCTTTTTTACATATGTCCAAAAATTGCCATACATGTAGGTCAAACAGGGCACTGGGGCTACTTCGTTGAAAACGTACCACTTTTGAGCCAAAATTCCACATCAGCTCTGTAATGTTATTACCTAGGACACTGACATAACATTTCAAGAGTTTTTGAGTTTTCCAAGGCACCCAAATATCTGCTTGAACCTTCATCCGAAGACCGTGTTCTCACGGCAACAAAGTTTTCAAAAACTCCCAATATTCACCATGAACAATTATTAATGTCTTAAGGCTTATCTGCAGACAGTTGAGTTTGATTAGATGAAAGGGCTAAGAGTAACTAAAACTTTTAATTTCATTTCAATAGGTGGTGCAATATTTTTTTTTAAATCACTGCATGGGAATAGTTTAAGGCCTACACTAGCATTACGTATAAGTAATTTTGGCCAGAAATAAAAATGTTCCTTGGAGTTATAACATTTGACATTTTCGAGAAAATCGCCCAAAATGGCCACCAGGCCACGCCCAAGTACTTGCACGAAAACTCACAAATTTTGATCACTTTTGACCACACAGGTGTCAGGATCAATTTGCCTGAACCTAAAATTGATCGGGTTTAAACTCTCGGAGGAGTTCGTTCATTTATGAATCAAAAATACGATGGAAATTGGAAGAATCAAGCAAAAAGTCATCTAATGACTGCAGTGCGCCCTAATGTTGAAATATTCGGAAACAAAATCAGGGTATGCTCAGGGATTGGTGAGGAAAACCTATGACTACTTTTGAAGTAGTAACCTGTGTGCAAAATTTCAAGCCAATCGATGAAAGTGGGAAAAAATCTCCCCAGGGGAAACACTTCCAGGGGGCGCTAGAGAGACATTTTTTTATTTCCAAATATATCAAAACTTTTCGCACTTCTGATTGAAGAATGATGAACATTCAAGAGTTTTTGAATATGGGTAAGGCCTCAAAAGTGCTATTGAAGTGGCGAAATAATAATAATTCTTCGAAACATAATAGGGCTTTCGCCCAACTTGCAGTGGGCTCAGGCCCTAATTAATACTCACTATTAATACTCTACTAAAGTAGTGACATTGTTATATAGTAGTGTTTCTTTGTCCTAAAAATTGCTCACATGCATTTTCATTTGTATTTATTTGACTTCACCTGGTGGAAGAAAGAGATATTTTACTGTTTCCTTTGCTCGCCATAACTGATTGATGACAAGTTTTATTAACATATTTGTGCTACTGAGTAATGGTTTGTTACTGGGTTATAATTCTCCCTAGACGGGATGAAGACATTCACAGAGAAGACGAAAATAAGGAGATCAAGTCAGTGGAGACGGTAACAGGAAGAACAAATTCTCGTAACCCGTAAGTTACCTTTCAATGAACTAACAACAAATGAAGCTCTGCTCGAAAAAAGAAACATGAACTATTTGTATCTGTAGGGTCTGTACGAGAGTTTGGTACAGAGTTTGGTCAGCCTTCATAACAATTTACTCCCGAGCGAACGTGAGAGTGCATCATTAGTACGCGTAAGAGTGTCTCAGTATGAGAGTCTGTACACATATTCATATTTTATCTTTTTATCCTTGTGAAAGTAGAGATTTTGAAGGACAATTGGGTGAATAAAGCATGTGCTAGATGTCTCTGACCCTCCAGTGGTCTTTCTGTCCACAGAGACCTCTCCGACCCGAAGCGCCAGAAGCCTCCGCGCCGGCTTGTCCATCTGTACAGCTCTCCACAGGTCAAGTTTTACTGGAATGTTGTGTCTCACTTTGCCTTCCTCTCCCTGTATGCTGTGGTGGTGATGATTGACTTCCAGGCTACGCCCTCTGCTGAGGAGATTCTGCTTTACGTCTGGCTGCTCTCACTAGTGTGCGAGGAGGTCAGGCAGGTGAGAGAGACACAAGTTGCATGCTGCCTTCCGAGTATGGGGCGCGAATTGTAAAATGCTGCACGTTCTAAAATCCTGCGCAGTTTTGCTACATTTAGCATTATTATATGAAAAAAAGCACAACAATATTCATATGTCCTTTTTTCAAACATTTAGAGAGAAATTCATGTAAATTCATGCAATAACTTTATAATGTTTGGCAGTATCAAAGGTCCATCCATCCATCTTCAAACCGCTTATCCTGCACACAGGGTCGCGGGGGGGCTGGAGTCTGTTCCAGCCAACTTCGGGCGAGAGACGGGGTACACCCTGGACTGGTCGCCAGCCAATCGCAGGGCTAACACAGAGACAAACGACCATTCACACTCACATTTACACAAGTAACAAAGTTGTTAAATAATATAAATGTTAAATGTAAATATAAATGTTAAATGAAAATGTTAAACGAAAATGTTAAATGTGAATGTAAATGTTAAATGGAAATTGAAATACATATTTAACATTTAGATTTACATTTAACATTTAACATTTATATTATTTAACTACTTTGTGTTACTGCCAAACATTATCCTTGGAAAAGTTATTGCTGGGATAGACTCCAGCCCCCCCGCGACCCTGTGTGCAGGATAAGCGGTTTGACGATGGATGGATGGAACTTTGTTACTGCCAAACATTATCCTTGGAAAAGTTATTGCATGAATTTACATTAATTTCTATCTAAATGTTTGAAAAAGTGACATATGAATATTGTGTTGCTTTTTTGTTCATATGGTAATGATAAATGTAGCAAAACTGTGCAGGATTTTAGAATGTTCAACATTTTACAAACGCCGCCCCATATCCGAGTGTTATTCTAAGAAATATTCATACCACCACATTGCTTAGCTGACAAATGCAATGTGTGTTTCCTGCCTCAGGTGTTTCATGATCCTGATGGATTTGGGTATCATGAGAAAGCCAAGATGTACATCAAGGACCTGTGGAATATTTTAGATGTTCTGTCCATCATTCTCTTTGCTATTGGCCTCACATTTAGGTAGGTTTCATTCCTCCCTTACACTCAATTTAGGCAATAGAAGTGCACCACTCTCTTGCTTTTCTCTAAATCGCAAAGTTTTTCTATGTTAGGCTGACAACTGAGCTGTTCTATGCCGGTAAAATCCTCCTCTGCATCGACTTTGTGGTCTTCTGCCTCCGGTTCATGGCCATCTTCACTATCAGCAAAACCCTGGGACCAAAAATCATCACAGTCAGGAGGATGGTGAGAGGCTTACGTACAATGTGACGAATGCTGTACTGATGTCATGTGGGAGCAACTACAGAGACCCGCTACGCTTTGCAAACACCGTTTATCTGATACAAAGGGAGGTTTCTGCCTCACTGGGCCTCCAGTTGCTGTTTGCAGATTAATGTTTTTAATGCTAAATAAAAGGTGTTTTTGAGCAAAGGGTTGCAGCTGGTCTGTTTGTTCGCAAACAGTCAGTCAAATATGGGGCGCTGTTTGTAAAATGTTGCACGTTCCAAAATCCCGTGCAGTTTTGGTACATTTAGCATTATTATATGAAAAAAAGGCACGACAATATTCATGTCACTTTTTCAATCATTTAGAGAGAAATTCATGTAAATTAATGCAATAACTTTTCCAAGGATAATGTTTGGCAGTAACAAAGTTGTTACAAATAAATAATATAAATTTAAATGTAAATATAAATGTTAAATATAAATGTAAATATAAATGTTGAATGTAAATGTTAAATGTAAATATAAATATTATATATAAATCCAAATGTTAAATGTTATATCTACCGTGCACTGCCCCGTCGACCGGACCATCGTCAATGATTTGACCGCGACGGTCAAGGGGGGGAGGCGGATTGTCGCGGTCAAATCCTCGGCAATGGTCGGGTCAAGGGGGGGTTGTGTGACGATCCGCGCCCGTGCACACCTCACCCCCGACATCAAAGTGGACAGTGTGTGACCCCCTACCTGAATTGAGATTGACACCCCTGCTCTATAACAAGAGCTTATTCATTCAAACTTGCCAGCTTGTCTTGCTGCGGCGTGAATTACCGTAAATATTGTAATGTTCAGTTGTCAAGTCTGACATGTAGTGTGAACATTTATCATTTAGATTTAGATTGAACGTTTACATTTCACATTTACATTTCACATTTAACATTTACATTAATATTAAACATTTACCATTTGCATTTATATTTATATTTACATTAACATTTAGATTTATATTCAACATTTATATTATTTAACAACTTTGTGTTAATGTCAAACATTATCCTTGGAAAAGTTTTTTGGAAAAGGATTTTAGAACATGCAACATTTTACAAATGGCGTCCCATAGTCAAAAGTCATTGTTTGTGCACAGATTACATGCGGAGCAAAAGGTTAACCTTTTTAAATAGTGAATGTTTCACTGTTAACTATACAAGAAGGAAGTCTCCTGTACATCCTCACATGACAGTGATGTGTGTTGGTCCTTCCAGATGACGGATATGTTCTTCTTCATGTTCCTGCTGAGTATCTGGGTGGTGGCGTACGGAGTGGCCAAACAGGGCATCCTCATCCACAACGACGACCGGCTGGACTGGATTGTCCGCGGGGCAATATATGAGCCGTATCTCATCATATTTGGGCATTTTCCCACAAATATTGACTGTGAGTTAATTGAGAGATAATTACTCACATTTCAAGGCTCAGGCCTGTAAAGAAAAACAATATCTTTGCCCTCTGCAGATGGTGCGTTCGACTTGGACTCCTGCAGCATGAATGGCACCGATCCTTTAAAGTCAAAGTGTCCTGTGCTGAATGAAAACCTAACGCCAGCCTTCCCAGAGTGGCTCACCATCATCATGCTGTGTGTCTACTTGCTCTTTGCCAACATACTGCTGCTTAACTTGCTCATAGCCATCTTCAAGTGAGTTCTCCTCCACATCTCCCTATCTTAAATCACAATTGGAGCTTTTTTCTGCACCGTAATACCACTTTGTAGCCGTGTGTACTCATCGTCCTCTTTATCTCCCTCCACAGCTTTACGTTCCAGACCGTTCAGGACAACACAGACAGAATTTGGAAGTTTCAAAGATACGAGCTGATCCAGGAGTACCACAGCCGCCCAGCCGCCCCTCCTCCTTTCATCCTCTTCAGCAATTTTTACCTCTTCGTTCGGATGTTGGCGGTCAGGGCCTCCATCATAAGCAAGGAGTCTAGTAAGTATGGACTTATACTGCAAAAAAAAAAATCTGTGAAATATACGGTAAATTACTTGCAGCTGTGGTTGCCAGAGGTTTACCGTAAAAAATAAAGTAACACCGTATAAGACATTACGGAATGTTGTTTTGCCCCTGTAAAACTTCCAGTTGAGAACGGTTTTGTTTAGGGAAAACCACCATTAAAAAACCACATACACCATAAAAAGAAATTGTGATATATACAGTAAATTACAGTTGTTTGTAAAAGACAATACGGTATGTTTTTTAAAAACAGCATTTATTCTGTGAACCTGATTAAGGTTTTTCTCAGAGATAAACACACAGTACAACTGTATGAGTTACGTTATTTTATTACAAAGTTCAAAGCAAATTGCCAGCAACTGTATTAGCCAGAATATTTAATATATTTAATAAAATATTTAATAAAGCTTATTGTAAATCAAGATCTAGGAAGCAAAGCGGTTCGGGACCTTCTGCTTGAGGACTTGTATCCTCAGGTGTACACTGCGGATTGGGATGATCCTCTCTGTAGCCAAAAAACAGAAACAAAGGCAAAGTTAGATTGATGCACTGCTTGAGCAGACACATTCACTGCCTTCCCGTGTTTAACTGAGCTTCAATAACCTAGAAGAAACCAACACTCTGAATATAATTCCACTTCATAGTTAATCAAAATGAATAAGAGTCAGGTTGAATGTTAAAAGAGGACCGATTTTAGCACAAAGACATCAACGTGGCAAAAAACAGGACAAGGTAAACCAAGACAGCGTGTGGCATGAATACATAGTTACCTCTCTGACGATATAGAAAGATCTGGTGCTGAATGGCCGGAAGACCCGGGTTGATGTAGGAGAGTCCCCTGATGGCTGATTGCCGTCAGCTGTTCCAGCCATACCCTTCGGGGATGAACAGGAGGAGACCACACCTCATTGCAGAGACAGCGGAAACACGGGCAAAGCAAACAAACACAGGGGGAGCTGGTGGACTGACAGCATGACATTCACTCTCAAGACTCAATCAAGACTTATCTTCATATTTCATGTGGTTCATTTTTAACAACCAGGGTAACTGCACATCTAATTAATCCCATCAATTATACATTTTTGTATACATTTTGTGTGACATGTGAGCAGTGAATGAGGATTTGACCATGAAAACGTTTTTACATCCACTCACTGGACAACTCACAGCGCGTCCTTACAAGAGATGCTCCTTCAAATGAGCTATTAGCTGTTTTGTATTTTGACACTGACGTTCACATAATGCCACACTGCATTTTAGAGCTGTCCCAACAGTAACGTTAATAGAAGCTGATAAGTTAACGATATGTGTCCGGTAGAAATGAGCCTTAAATGCTCCATATTGAACAGAGGTCTTTTTGCAACCAGCTTCAACGCACATAAACAAACAACGTGGTTCATTTCCATGAAGTTTGCAATGAAGCACATAACCCCTCTGTGTTTTAACCGACCTGCCACAGTAATTGCATTGATTTCCTTGGCCAACGTTTGGTAAACTAACGTTAGCTAGCTAGCTAAAGTTCAGTGCAGAAACGCATAACCTAACGTTGCATTACATCAATGTTTTTGCAACGATGATGGAAAATTGGAGAAAACAAAGCATCAAATTAAAATATAGCTTAGATGATTATGTAGGCAAGTTTCCTCAAGAAGAAATGTAGCCCGGAGTCCGTCAGGCCATTGTTCCAGCAATGCAGCAATGTAGAAATGGCACTGAAGTGGAGTTGAAAAGTTCAATCTCCGAAAGTTGTCGGGGGGTTTTAACACTGCCACACTTCTGCCCTTCTCTCGTGTCTCTCTCTTTCCTTTTGTCTCTCTCTATATCCCTCAATCTGTCTCCCTTTCTCCGTCTGTCTCTCTCTCAATCTGTCTCTCTGTCTCTGCATCTCTCACACTGTCTCCTTCTCTCCGTCTCTCTGTCCCAGCCTTTCCACAAAAAATGTGAATGGTCAATATACCCATGTTAACTTCCCCACGGTATATTTCTGTTATTAGCACAATGGTTCGTACACTTACAGTGGTGACTGTTGTATTTATATTAAAGTATTTCTGTAATCAGCACAGTGGTAAATGTAACCTTAACTAAATATGTTTTTTTACAGATAATCTTTGCAAAAATTGCAGTATTGCCTGTTATATATATTCAGTACAATCTTTTGTGCAATTAACAGTTACAAACTGTACTTTGTACAAATAATAAATGCAAAGAGACAGGACCTGCTGTGAACGCCATAATACGTTATATTTCCATTTGCAGCAAAGTAGTCCGTACATTTAATAGTATGTGTTGTTCATATTACCGTGTATTACCGTCATCAGTACAATTTTTAGTGCAATTAACAGTGACCAATTGTATCCTTTACAAATAATAAATACAAAAATAACATGGCTGGCTGTTACATTTAAAATACGTTATATTTCGGTTGTCAGCACAGTAGTCCGTACATTTAACAGGGACAGATATTTTTTTAAAGTCATGAATGTAAAAATTGCGGTACAGAGTGTTTTTCATAATACGGTGTATTTTAGTTATTGGTACACTGTTCAGTACAATTAACAGTGAGAAAATGTATTTCTTACAAGAAATAGATGCATAAATTACGGTTTGCGCTGATATATACATATACAGTATTTCAATGTGATAGAAACAGAAGATAACCTATTTTTAATCAGGGGTCTTTTACCGTTGCGATTTAACGGTTTATTACCGTAAACTCTACTACGTACTTTTTTTACAGTGTATTTATAAGAAGCCTTTGTGGCAGTATGCTTCCGACAATCTTTCTAACTGTATTGCTCTGTAAAAAATCTCAAAGTATGATTGTCATAACCTGGCTCAAGGACCATGACAAAAGAGGGAACAAGGCAGCGTAAATTATGAAGTCATTTATTTAACAAAGGAATAAACTAAACAAGTATATCTTGTGTCTCTGTAACTTAAATAAACCCAAAACAAGATGCAGGGTTGTCAGCCCATGGTTGCCGTAGCGAGAGAGAGAGAGAGAGGTGTAGTCCGACCAGGTGGGTCTTAAACCCTTATTGGCTCACAGATCCCAGGTACCCCAGAACTGCCATCTACTCAGGACAGATGGTTAAGACCAGAGAGAGGTATCACTCCCACAGAGTGGCCTCACTGAACCACACAGAGGCCGCGCCAATCATGCAGTAACACTATTGGATTTTTATATTCCAATTACACATTTATACATTTCTGTCGTGATGGTCAAATCCCCTGATCTGCTTTGGCAAAACAAACATCAATTGGTTTCTGATCAGCGCGAAAATGTATTATTGGCTTCTGAATAATAAGAGATTGAGATTATTTGTTTGACAAACAATTAATCGGATAACCCCTGCACACTCGAGGGCGTGACAGACTTTACATTCACAGTATCAGAAAATGTACGTAAAAAGTATGTGTCGCTGTATTTTTTTAGAGACGGTGTTACCTCAAATGAAGGAACAGCAGCTGTTGTCCTGGGAGGCCTTGATGAAGGACAGATACCTGCTGTCCACAAAGCAGAAAAAGAACCAGAGCATGGAGCGACGCATTCTGGACACATCGCAAAAGTAATCCCACAGAAATGTCCTCCAGTTTAACTGCATGCCAGTCGTCCACAGCCTGTCCACGTGAGGCAACACGCCACGCCTTGGGAGGAGGGGGGTGGGGTGCTGACGGTTCGACTGCCGAACGGTGCGGTCGGTGGGGGAGGGTACACCAAAGTTGGTACCCTTCAGGGAGTCCGGTGCGGCAGGGGGACAGAATTACAAAATTCCAGAACTCATTTTTATCTACAAAGTGAAAATGCAAAAAGAACCCACAAAGACTATATAAGGTCTAACAAAATAACAGACTCCCACACTGTTCTTGTCTGTTTCCTGAGGGTTACCACCATAGCCGATCGGCTGGAGACAAGTTCCGCTGCCGTGGCGCAAAGACTGGCTGGACTAGAGAAGCAGGTTGTGACCCCATATGTGCTCATCACTGATGTCGCACCCGTGTCTGTGATACACACAATGCACAAAAGAGATGACACACTTTGTAACCTGTTTAAATGTCTTCCCGGATGCTGGTGGAAAATCGATCATCTTCACTTTGCTCTAAGATGTTTGACCCAGTGTTTGACCCACTTTTAATTACTCTCACTAGGCCTGCCAGTCAGCCAAAGCCCTGCAGTGGATTATGGACAGTTTGAAAAGTCAGGGTTTTGCAGCAAAAGAAGCACAACCGCCAAGTCAGCACCAAACTTCCTCACTCAATATGGATGTAAGCAAATCACAGGGCGTATCTCCTCTTCTTCTCGCTCACTTTAATCCTCCCTGCAGCCTGGAGTGCAGCAGACGAGTCCACTTCCACCACAAAACCACTACTAGCTGCTGGTTACCCACATCACCACGACATTGCAAAACATTATTTGTTGGATTCAGATTGGTTCAAGTGCTTTGTTTTCTTCAGGTTAGCTTCAGCTCATACAGCCCGGCTTATTATCCCTCTGGAGACGGTGGAGACCACGTGGATGGGTATGTTTTTACCAATTACACTGTACACGATATTGTGTTTGTATTAAGGTTCATGTATGCATATACTGTATCTGCAGTCTTTTTGTTAAGATAACACAAGAGTTTCCCGCTTACGTCTTTGGTGTCATTTATCATTTCTCAACAGATCAGAGTCAGAAGCCTTAGATAATTACAGGTATGGCATTAGACACTCAAGGCATCAAACAGCCTATAAGTCACTTCACAAGCCGGCCTTGATGTCCGATGTGTGTCTGATCTGTCATTAGAAACCCGAGAGGAAGGACTGGCATCAGGGGACGAGGGACACTAAGCCGCCTCGGGCCAAATCAGAGTACAGAGCTTGTGCTTACACGGTACGTCACCCGACGTCTTTACAGCACTTTTAAAAAAAGTTGTTCTCCACCACTTGATTGCAAGGCCTGATCAATGACTTTAACATTTTCTTTTTAGCATTCAAGAAGGCCACAGATCGGTTTTGGAGTACCTGGAGGTTTGGGATGAGAGCAAGGGAACCTTCACTTTACCTGGAGTGAGTCCCGCGTTTGTTCTCCCCAGCTGTTGTTGTTTTTAACTTTTGTAACTGTTTAAGTAACGCACCTTTCTGTTGTCGCTTTAAAATCTGCAGGGGGCGCTTCAGTCAGCTGACTACTTGCCAGTAACTCTTGATAGCACCATTAGGAAAACGATGAATGAAAAAATAAATGCTAATGTTTCAGAGGGAACCAAGGTATGTTTGTTGAACACTGGCTTTTTAAAGAGTAGCACGGCTTGAATGTTGCTGGAGGAGATATTTGGTTTACAGATGGACAGATGTATAAAAATACAAGTTAAGTACAGAAGTGAATAAAAAGTAGTTTGAAACCACATATAATTTGCAGACTGAGCCAAACCATTTTAGTAAGTAAAACCAGAAGGAAATGTATACAAGCGGGAATTCGGGTCAATGAACAATATTTAGGTCTTTAGACTAGTTTCACTCAACATAGTTTGAAGATCTGACCTTCAGAGGGAGAAATAAATGAAAATCCATGCAGTAAAAGGAGCCCTTTATCTCATGATCTGGGAGGTCTGGTGGATTTGATTGGGATTTTAAAAAAGCCCTTATGTATATGGAAACCAACACATCTGGCACATATTGGAGTAACCTACTCTGTGATACTTGAAAAATAAATGTATCATTTAGAAGTGGAGGGGGCGGCATGGTGGCGTGGTGGTCAGCACTGTCACCTCACAGCAAGAAGGTCTTGGGTTTGACTCCGCCCAGAGGCCTTTCTGTGTTGAGTCTGGATGTTCTCCACGTGTCTGCGTGGGTTCTCCGGCTTCCTCCCACAGTCCAAAGACATGCTCTGGGGATCAGGTTAATTGGGGACTCTAAATGACCCTGATGTCTCTGTGTAGCCCTGTGATTGGTTGGCGACCAGTCCAGGATGAACCCCGTCTATCACCCGAAGTTGGCTGATAGACTCCAGCTCCCCCGCGACCCTGTGTGCAGGATAAGCGGTTTGACGATGGATTTAGAAGTGGTCAATTCAACATGCTGGCATTCATTTATATTTTAAAGATCTAATCAAATAGAACCAAATACATAACAATTTCACTATTACTATTTTTTTTAATGTAATGCCATTTACTGAGTCCCCATAGCTAGAACTAATGCAGTCTTAATATAGCAGCATTGCAATAAATTGTTCCATTGTCTTGTAAAGAACAGACATGGTTGGCTGTTGTCAGGCATTGAGCCTGTGTATTTGCATACTGTCTTAAGAATTAAACAAATTAGATGATTTATAATTAGCAACCAGTCTTTTCTTGACTCTGAGGAAGTCGTTGATTCTCAATCTCGTCTGCTGTGTTTCAGGTGTGTGAGGGTTACGTGGACGACTGCAGGAACACGGACAACGCCTGGGTGGAAATCACCGTGCTAAACATTCACCTGGAGAGCACGAGCCAGTTTGCCGCTGACATCAACAGCACGGTGAGGACATCATGATCGTGCCCGGGTTATGAATTGTATTCCTGAACTTTAACTTGATCCATCGGCCAGAACTCGGATCAAGTTCTGGCCGATTGTTTGTTCCCTTTGCATTTTAGGTGACATCCCCTTCAGAGGATATAGAATAACTTTTTGGTTTTCATGATTATCTCTGTCTCAGGTGGAGAGCAGCAATGGTGCTCTTCAGTGGCAGGAGGTGAGCGTTAAAACCAGACTGCACTCCCATCAAAGAGAGTTCTTGCGGCTGGTTGCGAAGCTGCACAACAGGAGGTTCTGATGTTCTTCACTGCTGTAGCTTTAAATGTGCGTCTCCATCCGCGGGGGGGATGGAGGGGGGGGGGGGGGGGGGGGGGGTTCTCTCCCTGTTCATGTGGCGTTTGTATTAATTCAGTTACACTGAAAGCAGTTGAATCAAAACACTTCAAAGCCATAATGTTATGCTTCCGGGATTTGTTATTTTTATTTGCATGAATGTGTTTAGGACAGCAATCAAAATGTTAAGCTGACATTCTGTGCTTTACACTATGTGTGTAAGTATGACGTTATTACATACACAAAGAATATATACCTACTTTTTGGGGTAGTTGTAATTCAAAGGAGCACTCCCATTTCCCTCTACCTCATACCTCATACCTCATACTACATTTTGGTACTTTTTCCTTCCGCATATGGATGAAAAGTACAGTCATGCGTTACTTTTATTTACTTTTAAAACATATGAATGCAAATCCTCATCTTACTGTTTATACAATTTTGCATTATTCCAGATCAAAATGCATCTACCAAGTACTAGCTCAACCTTCAAAAACAAAGCAGCAAACAGCAGTAATACCGTAATAATAACATGCTGCAGTGTAAAGAAGTACCTGGTCCACTTATAAAATATGTGTTCAATTAACTCCATGTGTGACTATTACATAATCATCACTCCTGGCCTAAATATATATATATATATACATTTTTTTAAAGATTCTGAAATTGAATTGAGGTGTCCAGACTATGCAGTATCTGTTTCACACCCTCTTTTTCCACTGCAGTTTTTTCTTTCTTCAGAAAAAACAGTAAATCAGAGAGAATGCTTTTTATTTTGACCTTGTAAACTGATTTTCAACCTCCTGCCGGCGCCTTAATAAAGTCTGTGTGTTCAACTCTCCAAGCAGTCCTGCTAACATTTACTCTGACTCATGTGATCTGTTCCAACATTCCTGCCTTTATTGTTATTATTTGTCCTGTAATACCTCGATGGTCCAGTGCCAATGAGAAAATACAGGTGCTATATTTAACTACAGGATCGGAGAGCAGAATAAACGAGGAGCTTTCACTCTGTTTTTATTTCATAATACAGCAAACAGTTCACCCTCTTATTCAAGACAAAGATTTAAAATTAAAAAGGTATTTATCGATGATGCATGGATATGAACACAGCAATAACATATTCTACATATTTACTAATATCACATATCCAAAGAATACAAAGCAAACAATGTATGGACAAAGTATTTGCCTATATAGCATTATTTTGTTAATAATGAGGAAATGACAAGTTAAGGGAAAGGATCTGTATTTTTTAGCAGAAAATAGTGATGCACAACTGCTGCAGTTTTTATTATTGTTGCTGTAGGAAACTTTTCTTTGTGTTATTCTTTGGACACAACTCATAACCTTTAAAATCGTATTGTGAATTTGGTCCGCTGAACAGAACGCACACATAATACACACATAATTGGAATAATAATTGTGCTTTTATGTAATCATTTTAACCTCTGTGACTCGAAGTCAAAAGTAAAAAATACAATATTTTCTTCTGAAATGTATACATTTCACTATAGTGAAGAAGACGTGTGAAGCAGAAGTAGCAGAAAATGCATATAAAAGCCAGGGTACCTTGAATCAACCTCAATTATCGAAACTTCCGGGTGGGATGGAAGAAAACAACGTTTTTTGGTGATATGACTCCCTTATTTTGTACACGTTCTTCTTACAAACTAAAAAATTAAATAAACGGACTTCTATTTCTCTAATACACGATCTTCGACTAGCGTGAGAGGTTTACAGGTGCACCGGCCACAGAGTACCCGGAAGTGACGTGGAAGTTTCACAAGAGCACGCTATTGGATCGAACGATACTCACATGGAGAGAGAGAGAGCGAGAGAGAGAGAGACATGGGGAGACAGCGGGTGGACATCTCTGAGAGATCCAACGGAGCTTAACGGTAATACGCTGTATTTTGTATTAATTGTATCAAGTGACGTGACGTTGTCACGGCGACATCAGACGGGTTGGTTTGGTCACGTGGTGATCGTGTTTGGCCGGTGTGGCTACGGTAAAAATAACAACATCGAGAGAGTTAAAAAAAATGCGACTCTTCACTCGACTTCTGATCGCTTTCCGTCACCAACTCGACACCTGTGACGTCAACTAAAGAAAGAAGCCGCAAACAGTTTGACTGATACACATTTTCTGCTTTAAGCATCAAATGTGTCGAGGTGTTTTTTATGCTTCAGATTACGCAACGGAGTGGAACATCTCTCTGAATATTAACTCTTTTCCTAGTGAGTTTTAACCGGGAGAAGCAGGAAATTACAGGCTGCTGTTTGCTTGTGCAGGAGTGGAGGCTAAATTATAGTGAGTGGTCAAGAAGTGGTTGTCTTCTTAGTGAAGTAGTGGCCAAACCGAAGGTAATAACAATAAAAAAAGATCCTGGATGGGACAGTTTGAATATTACACAGACCTCTCAGTATACGGCAAAGCAGAAATTAGTCTTCATGAATTCCTGAAACCGATCCAAGTCATAAGCAAGTAGTTATGAACCCTTCAACAGATAAAACGCTATTACAGAAACAGTGATCCCGTTATAGTCGAATGATTGCCCTTTAAACTCAAACTATGTGTTTATGAGGCGTTTGGACTCTTTTTATACAGGGAGAGCATTGACATTCAATCTCATGATAGAACCGGGTTCCCTTTGTTACCATAAACACGGGCATTGGAGTTGACCTTCGCTCAGTTCACACCATCCAATTCCCAACAAAACTAGGAGGAATACTAACAAACAAATTGTGTATTCACCTGCAACTAAAAATTGTGACCTGCAAAACGCACTTTGGTTGCCTTTTTTAGAAAAAGTGAAAAAATGACACTGTTTTAAAAAATGAATGAGCCTTTTTGTTGAGTTTCTGTTGTCTTTGTGTCCATGTTGACTTAAAATATGAAATTATTTTTGACCCGAGGCGAGGATTGAATGATTTGAATGACGAGTTTTTTTTTTCTTCTTCTGGATTTGTTGAGAATGACAAAAATATTGAATTATCATATATATATATATATATATATATATATATATATATATAAAATAATTAAATATTATATATATATATATATATATAAAATAATTAAATATTTTTTGGGTACATTTATTTATTTTTCTGTACAGTCAACGCATGTCGATACTTGCATCCTTTTTTTGTTCTAATTTTTCACATTTTATTTATTTCTCGTTTATTTGTTGTATAAGTATTATATTAAAGTATGCAGAGAACAAAGTGGAACCCGGAGGCAAATTCCGTGTATGCTTAAGAATACGTGGAAGCCAATGAACCCGTTTACTTTTAGTGGTTTAACCCTCAAACCCCCTCATGTCGAGGAAGCGGGTCACCCCGACGACACAACGTTTGTCCTGGTGTCAAAAGTTCCCGCACATCTGGGCTGCCGGGGGCCACACTGAGCCGAGCATCCGAAGCAGAGGAGGAGGAGGAGGTGGTCCTGATGCAGGCGTGGAGATGGGAAGCTGTCTTTATGTAATGGACATGTGAAGCGGCGGCGGCAGCAGCAGCAGCATGGCCTTGCAGCTGGTCTGAGCTCTTTAATCCCGCCCCCAGAGGCTCGGCTCCTGTTTGTTTCGGGTCGCACTCTCACAGCAGCGACTCGGTCGGTGCCGCGTCCCATCAGGCTTAAGGAGTAAGCCCACCGCTGTGTTTCGTGAGATGAAGCCATAACTAAGAAGTGAGGTTCTTACGCGTCATCACAGCTGTGCTGCCCCTGATGAGGATCAATTGTTACAGTACAACCGGGATGGCTGTAACGTGAGGAAAGTACTGTTGTATTTGAAAGGTTTCTGAGGGAGTTTCCTCTTGTCTGCATTTGCTACTCTGTCTGCAATTATGACACAATCGCCTGGCTGCCATTTTTCTGACCATTTTGCACAATCGTTGGATCCCACAGCCATGCAAATTTAAAGCTAGTATTACAAATGTGGAAAAAGAATGAAAGGGAAGGCGGTGCGTGTGATTTCCCCCCGGCTGCAGCAGTGGGTTTGACAGCTGTGCAGAAAGTTTGTAAAACGAGAGAATTCCCATGAAAATGTTGATATGGGAAGCGAAGCGAGCGACGTTGGACGAAATCAGGTGATCGTAACAGCAAAAAACAACTAGTGGTCAAATTGCCAACGTTGGCCGACGCAAGAGATTTAGTTAAGATAAACTATTTAAAGATTGATTGACAGTCCAGCAGCCAACAAGAAGGAAGTGCAGACTCTCGTTTGTCGTGTTAACTCAATTTATTGATGTCTTTGTACATTGAAACAGAGTCTTTCTTTGTATTGATTTTAGAAAATTCAACCTTCAACCCATAATGTCTGTTGTGGGCTCAGTGTTGCTCAATGTTTTCCTTCAAATGCAATTTTCAAGTCACCATTAGACGGTGCGACCCACAGCGTGGCACACAGGGCACCACGTGCACTTTAATTCACCGTAACAAGCTCTGGAGCCATTAATTGCTGCTTTTTTTTATTGCTTTCACATGGATTGTGGAAGATGGCTATAAGGCATTTTTCACACATTTGTTCTATTGACAAAAGCATTAGGCAGCATTCCTCCACCCCACTGAACAAATGAAATAACAAATGAATTATACAACAAAAGTGTCAGAATGATAAAAGAAAAGGGGGTTTACAGTGAACGCTTTAAAAATAGACGTGACATGGGCCCGTGCGCTGCGCAGCTTGTAGCACAGCCTTTGAAAAGCAGTTGAGTGGAAAAATTCAAAGAACAAATGTTGAGTCGATAACATGAATGTCCTGCCCCCCCCCCCCCCCTTCTTCTCCCTCCTCCCATGCTGCCTCTGGCCTCCTCCTCCTTCTGAGTGACATTTCTGTAACGCCGTCGTCCGAGCGCCGCTCCTTGAAGCTCTCCACGGCCCGCAGCTTGTCCCACCGGGCCTCACGTCTGCATCGGACCACCTAACGCCCATAAACCCAGCTTCAGCTTTCTTTAAGAAAGTATACAGGCATCTACTCCATCTCCCGGTGACCCCCCCCCCCCCCCCCCCCCCATCCGTTTTGTCGGCTCCTTCTGGAAACAAACAAACAACAGTCCAATGTGTCATTGTATTTGGGATGGGGCATTAAAATATTTCCACTGTGAGGTTTCATTGGCTAAGCGCTGTTTCACCCTTAGTGGGCCTTGGCTTTGCAGCTAATATTATGCAAGCTTCACTTCCCGGAGGAGCGGTGGAGGAATTTAGGTGGTGGTTTCTTGTCTCGTGGCTACACGCTGGTTATGAGGAAAGAATTATGCATTATTTGTATCATGGAAAAACACCAATATTATGTGGAAAAGTTTGATTAAAATGCAGCTTACATCAATGATTAATTTCTATACAAACATCTACATTGTTTTGGTCGTGTGCGTGCGTGTGCTTTTAGTTTGTGTGCACGTACTGTATTCGCGCAGCTGCACGTGGCTTTAAATGTACTTCTCTCTTGTGATGAGTCTGCTAGCCGAGCTTCTATAATTACCACAGCCTGCAGCGCCTCATGGGGAGCGAATTAACACACACGAGTGGAGCAGCGCACAAGTCACACTGGCCCAGTGTGCGTACGCGTGTGGTGTCTGGTTGTGTGGTTGGCAGTATCTCCGACCGCTGTCTGCACAGTAATATGTGAATAAAAGGGATTGACCGTTACTTGCAGATCATTTCCCCACGAGCACCGTGCGTTGGGGGGGGGGGAGCATTAATCTTGCGAGCATTATCTATTTCTATCATCCATGTTGGCCAAACGGGTTCGTCCCCCCTGCATGAAGTCAACACATTAAGGGCCAAAGGTCATTTTGACGGTCAAAGGTCAAGGTCATTATAACCTGAAATCCGTCCTATTCTCGTCAATGTGTTTGCTCGTATGCTAGCTGGGACAGCTTTTGGACGTGTGTGTAAACATGATGCTCGGAGGTCTAATAGTCAAAATAAGAATCTGACTTATTTCAAGTTCTCTAAATGAAGGAGAGAGTTTATTGGAGTCATTTCTCAACTAAAGGAAATACATCAAAGTTCACTATATATGTTATGAAAAAGCAAAGTATGATTCTTATCTTGACTTATGATCTAATACGAAGTAAACCTACTTAAAGTTTGACAGTAAAACAGGCAGTGAAGTTCTGCGTGTTTCTACGGGTGCATTTCGCTGTGCCTGAACAGGTAATGATTATCTTAATGATCCGATCACTGACCTGCTGCCTGGAAGGGAACAGAGATTGAAAGGTGAACCTCTGTTTGATTGAACTGTTGCCATGCCGACAGCAGACACTGAGCCAATCATATTGGCCCGCAGAGACCTTTACTGAAAGTTTAATTGCACACACTATTTCCAAGTTTAACACTTGCTGGTTCAGTACTTTTTCAGAACCTTTCGATAGGCCTGCTCCACTATAACAAGATATTTAGATATTGAAGTGGAATGTGAAACTAAGCAAACAAATTCTCTATTCAATAAATAATCTTTTTGCATAAAGCAACACAACCAAATGGACTCTTGAACAAAATGTGCAATGTGTGCGCAATGCACACAAGAACAACCTTTCTGTGTTTGTGGTGACATTGTTGTGTCAACACAACAGTTCAACACAGACTCCAGAGATCAGCAACAGCGGCATCATGATATTCTATCATGAGCCAGTATACTAACTATTGGGACAGTCTTCCCTTAAAAAGCACTCTGATCCGCTAACTTCCATCAAGTGAAGCAGAAGCAGTTATTCAGGAACTTTACAGCGATTCTATTGTTTTAGATTTAAAGGTTTTCTGATCAAACAAGCAAACGACTTTAAGCAAATTGTTAAGTACCCAAACTGATAAATGATTTCTTAAAAATGCTTTTAAAATAATTTCATGGCAGGCACATACCTGCAAGCGTTACCGTAAGACTGAGAAGACCTCCATGGAAGACTTGATTACATATTTGTTATGGAGTGTGTGTGCGCGTGTGAGTGTGAGAGTGGCACATATTGTCTACACCTGGCTGCGCAGCGTGCGATGGCAGATTGTAAAGGTAAACCTCCTGTAAGCTGCGATGCTGCGGTTTCTCTTATTAATGCGGAGGACACAGGAGCTGTCAGTGCTGTTGTTCCGCTGCCGGTGAAATAGTAATGAGTGTGTGTGACCGTGTGGTTTACAGCCCCGTCGGGCTCGGAGGGGAGCCGCGGGCACGCGGGGCACCGACCGGCCGATCGTCCGTGCACAAAGGCCAAACACGCGCGCTGGGAAGAAATCACATACATCACAATATTTCAGACCGGATGCCTCGATATGGAGATTAGGAGGATATTGGTGCTTTGGCCAAATCGATAGCACATTGGGAGTTTTGATAAATAATTCACAGTAATGTGAATTCAATGACTAAATGGAAGAAGGCAAATAAATGACAGTCCAGTAAGTTTGCCAATTACATCATTTTACTGTAATGCAGCCTTTAGAAGCAGGAGAAGACAACATGTCTTATTGGGATACACATACACGTTATCCTGAGTCATATCACAACCCATAACACCTTAAACCCGGTAAACTGATTTTGATCATCAGCACATATTTTCATTAGATTTTAAGAAAAAAACAGAGGACTTGTTACTTTTTTTGTTTTATTTTTTTATTGTAAACATAATCATTTAATTTCTTGTATTTTTTGCATCTTTCGAAGAGCCATACAGAGCTCTTCAGTTTTAGTTTGCATTTTTGTATTGTTGTTTCCAAGCTTTTAATGTTGCGTTATTAGTGCACTTTGCTCCGAATGGAGTCAGACTTACTTCACCAACATGTCCCAATTTCCTAGTTGACTGAAAAAGAAATCTATTTTTGTTTAAGACGGATGTCTGAGCAGTCTGTTGATTGAGGAAATGCAATTTAAGATCAAAGCTCAGATTGCTGTGACTTTGGGTGACTTTGGGTTTGGATACGATTCTGAAAGAAAGTAGTTTTATGTTGTGTGTTGGGTCAATTTTTTTAATTTGGTAAATATTGTAAACACTGGAAGGCCTCTTTAGCTTCAGGCTAAGTAGCTAGTGTGGATTTAACGCTACAAATAAAGTAACAACAACAAAAGTATGTCCTTGTCCTTGTCCACTGCTCATGTACGGAGATGCCCTTTTGTGATGGAACCGTTTTATTCACCTTTTATTTTTTTTATCAAGAACGCCTCAAGCGTTGTTTTGTTTTTCTCATAACTCGTCCCTCCTGAGCCCGCAGGCCTGTGACCTGCCGACCTTTTGGAGCTTCAGCCTCTCAGCCGAGCGGCCTTCTCTCAGAACGAACAGTTCAGGTATTTTAGCTCCGTGCTTCCACTGATATGCAGCGCCATCTCCACCTCTCTTCGCCATTATTTAACCAGAAGTGAGGCCTGCTGTGTTTTTGTGGTGTTTGCAGGAGCGCAGAAGTCCCCCCCCCCCTTTAGCCTCACCCCGGGATACCGGCCCTCCTCCCCCGGCAGCCCTGCGGGGGCGTTGCCTGAGGACGCAGAGTGGACAAAGCTACTCCACTTTACCCCCCCGCCCCTCCGCCCCCCGGGTGCATGATTACGTTCCGGCTGCTCCCTTCCTCTCTTTATCATCCCCAGAGGTTTGAGAGGATAGAAGGGGGAGGGTGGGGCATCTGTTCCCCGAGCCTTTTTTCCTTTCATCCACAGGCAACCCCCCCCCCAGTGAAATACCCTCTCTGGTAGATCTATTTTTCCATCACTGTCCTCACATACCGTCTCTACGGACTCACCACCTCCCTTCATCTGAAGTCACCGCTGTGAGAAGCTCGGAGGCCACCCGACGGGTCAGTGCCAGAAGTGCAGGTCTTGCTGCAGGTTATTTGTACGTGCTCATCGAAAAGTTCAGACTTACGGAGAGAAAGCAGAAAACTGTGCCAGGCACTTACGCTTGTTTAATGCTAATAACCCGACGACCACCCGTCCAGAGTTTGTCTCACCACAGGTTGAGAGGACTGAAGGAATCAAAGTCGAACCAACGTGCTGTAATAACGGACACGCGGTGCAGTCACATGTGGGATTGTAAACCGACTGGAATGGAGAGAACTGATTGCTGATATATTTTTGTTTTCGGTACAAAGGGATTTTCTCTTGTGCAGAAGCCGTCTGTCCTACTTACAGAGACGCCGCCGCAGCCTAACCTGCTGTTCCCAGCTGGTGCCGCTCTGAAATACTCCCCCCTCTCCACCCCCTCTTCCTTTTTTCTTCTCCTCTCCTCTCCATCTCCCTTTACTCCTCCTCTCGCTCTCGCTCTCTCTCTCTCTCTCTGGAGTGCGTGCGGAAGGCTCCGCCCCTCCTCGGCTCTCCGGGCCGCGCGTCCTCCCTGCGTCAGACGGCTCCATTCATGAAAAGTGTGACGTGAGCGGGTCTTCAGCCGCCCACTCACTTCCCCGGTGCTGCAGGAGTTAGAGGAATGCCCGTTGATCTCCGTCTCTCTCTCTCTCCACGCTCTTCTGGCCGTTTGCTTTGCTCCGTCTTCACCGCCGGTTCATCCTCTCTCCACCTGGCTTAAAAAAAAAAAATCCCCCCAAAAATTCCTTCTTCTGTTTTTTCTCCATCGCCGCCTCAGAGCTGAGCGAGGACCATGAATCTGAGCCCGGTCTGCTGTGAGTAACCTGCTGATGCCGTTTGCTGTACATCTCAGTGGAAATGTGTGCAGGTTCCTTTGCTTGCACATTTATCTTTGTATTTTGTTTATGACGTGTGTGCGTGCGTGTGTGTGTGTGTGTGTGTGTGTGTGTGTGTGCGTGTGCGTGTGCGCGCTGTTTGTACTGTACGTGGATCAGCGGTGTCCGTGTTTGTTCAGCGGCAGCGCTGCAGGAGTGTGGCCGAGCGGTCGTGCGTCGGTGCGTGCGGCAGCTATTTTGGGCTCAGCGGCGATGCTGCTACTGCTGCTTCTTTTTGATGCAGGACGTCTCTCTGCCCTCTGAAGGGCGGGTGGGAGGTGGAGGGGTCAGACGATGCCCCCCGCCCCCCCCGGGGCATAAAAAACGCTGGTGGTCAGAGAGAGCGAACTCTCTGGGACACGCGTGTGTTGCGCAACATCCGCGGGCTTTTCCATGTGTGTCGTCAACAAATCACGCCCACTCTCCAGGTTTTGTCTTTGCCCGTCTTATTTGCCCGTCTTCCCCCCCACCTGCTTCACCGTAGTTGACCCCCCACCACCCAAACTGCGTATTCATCACTGTTTATTTAGCCCTGCCTGGCAGCAGGACAGCTGTGTGCATGCCCACCTCTGTCCTCTGCCACTACACATGTTTATGTAACTGCACAGGATGAGCAGCCGGGCTTCAGTGGAGAGGAGGAGGAGGAGGAGGAGGGGGAGGAGGAGGAAGAGGAGGAGGAGGAGGAGGGCAGAGTCCGCTGTCCATCCAGTCTCCACACGGGGAATAATGGCTGCGTGTTTGCCATCTGGATTGTACTTCTGGAGTGTCTTACACGTATAAAATATAAAAAACACAGAAAAGTTGCAGGAGAAGGCACTGATGTGTATTGATTCCCTGCCTGTGTGCTGTGGGTGGAGGCAGAAGAAAGGGAGATGTGGTGTAACACCCACTTCTCGCTATATCTGACGTGCCCCATTTTTTTCTGCTCTGGTAGCTTTTGTGTGTATTTTCGTACGGCGACCATTAAAATGGCGTCCGCCACAGCCGGTCTCCTGCGCGATGAGTGTTTGTCTGTTGTGTCACTTTAGTGTGTGTGTGTGTGTGTGTCTTTCTCCCTTTTTGGCGGTGCAGGCCGGCCGTCCTTATTAAAGGAGCACAAGGGGGATTGTTGTGGCAGCAGCTGCTCTGGTGTGCAGTGTTGAGTGTGTGTGTGTGTGTGTGTGTGTGTATGTGTGTGTGTGTGTTTGCCTATGTTGTTCTATGTGTGTGTGCGCGCGCTGCTGTTTCCCGGGCCGTGGGGGCAGACAGGCCCAGTTCACACGGAGCCGGCTCCTCTTGTGTCCTTTGTTGTCGCTCTGGGAGTCTTTTTTTTTTTTCCCCGTCGTGGTCAGTAGAGCGTCACGCCGCAAGCGTCCACGGTGGCGGCAGAAAAGCTGTTTCTCTTTGTGTCCGTTTCTGTTGTCCAGCAACAACATTTTCTCCTCGCTATCTCCTCCCTTCCCGATGCCTGGCTAATCTGCTTCTCCTCCTTCTACATCCCCCTACGCTCCTCTCTCCCTCCACCGTCCCTTCCTGTCGGCCTGCATTCATCATCTCCAGAATGGAGCTGGTTAGCAGCTCTTTAAAGCTCTATCGTTAATCTTTTGCTGGGAGCGAGAGAGAGTCTGCTTCACTCAGAAGATACTCAAGCGCTGTGAGTTCATCCAAAGCGAGTACGTGGTAGTTGAAGTTTATTCTGGGAGGCTGTGCGTCCTGGTTGCAGTGGCTGAGTGAAGCCGGAGGGACAGCGCGCGTCACACGCCGTCCTTCAGTTATTTATTTTCTCCAGTTCTGACGGGTACTGGCTGAGGCAATTTGAGGAACAAATTATGTGTGTGTGGAGTACTAATGATTCACAGCCATGTTAACCCTGTGAAGTGCAGTGTTTTCTTGAACGTTTTGTTGTTTTTGCTGAGCTGAGCCCACCCGACACGCTCCCTGTGACCTCGGCCGGCTTTGACCTTCTTCCTATTTGCCCAGCAAAACCAGTCAAACCCGAGCAGGCAGGTCGGCAGGCTTTATTGCTCCGCGGTCCGTGTCTCCAGCCCTCGGCAGGTCATAAAAGTCAGCTCAGGTGAGTCGCCAGATGGAATCAGATAATGAAGGAGAGATTGGGGGGTGGGGGGGGACGTCAGCCCTCTGACTGCAGATGCCTGAAAGCTGTGCCAGAATTTATTTATTCGCCCGCTCCGCCGCTGTGACATTACCAGCGGATTACTTTCACCCACGTTAGGCTGCCCAATCCCCTCTGGCAGGACTGGTGGCCGTGGTAGCCGGGGAAAGCTAATTTAGACATCGGCCCACATCCCGACAATCAAATCAGAACTGGGTGGCTGTGTCGCCGCGGTCATGTTTCCGAGGCCTCTGGATTCGATGTTTTGGGGGGGGGGTTGTTGCTAAATATGTTCTAAATTCTGTGTGCCTCCGCTGACAAAGAAATGCTGACTTGTGACTGCGATAACGCTGTGTACTCACGCGACCGTGGCGGGCCATGAAAGTCCATAGTCTGCACCGGCGAGGGAAACTAGTACAAATACCAGAGTTCAGCTGCTCAACTGTGACCCAGAACAACAAGACGGTCACGAGTAGTCCAGACTGTGGAGACGCCAGAGCTGCCGATGGTAAGAGCCTCTTGCCTTGTCCGGTGTCATTTTTTATTTCTCTAAGCCGTTCCCTGTTATTGGTCATCAGAGGCGCTCAGGAGGGGAAGAACCTGTTACGGTTGAGCAAGATACAATCCAGCTTGTTTTTCGCACAACCTCACTTTATAAAGAGTGTCGTTATTCCAAACCCGTGTTGGAATAGAGGGAGTGTGGCTGGTGGCAGAAGGTCGGGGCGGATGCTGTGTTGACATGGTAATGTGTGAACGATGAGGTGGTACGGCGGCCAAATCGGTTCTTTGTTGGTGGCGCAGCTGTCCCCTGAAGGTGGCTCCCCCCCTCTGTGGGGGCCCGGCAGGGCTTCCCTTAATGAGGAGCAGGAGTGATGGAGAAGCAGACCAGGCTGCTGCTGCTGTGTTAAAGGTCTGTTTGTTGCTGCGTTGATGTACCGCAGAGGGAGAAAGTAGAATACGCACAAACTAAACAAGCATGTCGGTGTTTGCAGAGTGCCGAAGTCCTCTCCCCAGAGGATTGCTGGAGTATTGGGATTAATGGATCCGGCCGGACACGCCCCTGGTGTGTGTCTGTGTCTGTGTGAGCATATGTGGTCTCAGAACCTGATCCTCCTGCATCACCAGCTGCCGCGCACACACACACACACACACACACACACACACACACTCATAAAGTATGAAGAGTAACGACATCAGCGAGGTCTTTATCTGCCAACGCGGCTCCACATCCACAAGTGCTCTCGTGTGCTGAAGACGTGTTTGTCGTGATGCATCGTGCCGTTGGTCGTTGGATTTAGGTTGTGTTTAGAGGGGCATGAGAATGAAAGGGAGTGTTTAGAGGATAGATGGAGGGGTGAATAGGGTCTGTGTTTGTACAGCTCTGTAGAGGGATTAAAGGATCAGCCCTTGATAATTTCTCTCTCTCTCTCTCTCTCTCTCTCTCCCTCCCCCTCTTTATTCTTTCTGCTGAGCATTGGCATTGTGTACTTTACTGAAGCATTGTGTACTTTATGCCAAATTAAAGTTCAACGCCCGGGGGGGTGGCGGTCAGCGCGTCCTTTTTGCCCAGTCACAACCCATTTCGGAAAGTTCTGTAAATATTGACCGTGTAAATGAAACCGCGGGCCCTTTCTTGACGAGGCCCAGACATTATTCATGGGATTATATGTACATTGAGATCTCCATTAGAGATTAACGGGGGAGAAAGAGCGCTCCGAGTGAGCAGAGAAGAGTATGGAGTTATTATAATCTTTCTTTCTGTCCAAACGTGGCCTGAACTCATCATTTCGTCAGTCTCCGTCGTGTTGTCGGGGTCGCTGCGCGCCTGAACGCGCCCAACCGCGTCCGCCGGTGTCAGAGGCACAGCTCAGAGGATCTTCCGCGGGGTGGAATTTCAGCGCTGGGCCTCGAGTCGCCCGGCTCGATTGCCTCTGCTGAGGAAGAGGCGGATTTATTGGATACCTGAGAGAGGATTCTTTCCTTCCCCTGCACTCTCAGCAACGTGCTTAGAGACCGGCCTGCATTATAGATGAGCTTCTGGCAGCCGCGACGCTCTCACAGCGCTCAGGTTACACCCCCCCTCCTTCAAGTAGAAACAAACAGATACAGTGCATGCATTTGCATGGACATCAGCCTGGAGGCACATTGTTTGTTTCACTCTCATCTCCTCTTTCCCCCCATCTTCTGTTTTTTATATTTGGTGTCCGATAAAGTAAGAACAAGAAATGCATCATCCGACGCCAACGTGTTTGGCTCTGACATGAATGCACGCAGCGTTTCTGCAGCAAAGCTACTTGCTTCAGAGAAATCCTGCGGTATCCGAGCCTGAAGGTAAACGTGACGTGTTTCAGTTTCCCCCATCAGACAAACCTCCACGTACCACAGAGACAACTCCCCGCTTCCTGTGTCCTCCCTCCTGGACTTTGATCTCCCGTTCCCGACTGTACACACTGGACGGCCTCCCGCTGTCTCCCCCACTCTGCGCCCTTCACTGATTTCAAAATAGATTAGATTTCTAAGGGCAAGTCTTTTTTTTTTATAGTTTTAGTTTTTTAGAAAGTAATCGGCACACTTTTTTTTCCCTTGACAAGATTGCGTAAACGAGCTCGGTGAGATTGGGGATTATCGGCAATCTGTTTGTTTGAAAACACACTGTATGTTGCGGTTGCAACAAATGAACGTCCCGATGTGGAGGACTTGATGATTTCTGACTCCCAGCGGAAATGTTGAAAAAGACACCGTGAACGACAATAAACGCTGGAAGACCCGGCGGAAGAGAAACAAAGCAGTTTTCTTCAACATCGTCATAACCAGGCTAAATGCTGAGGTGGATTAACCACGTCGGCTTTGGTTGATCGACAGGTGTAGTTTTCTTAACTACGTCTGTAGTAGAAAGCATTGCCTTTTAGTTCACAAGTTACCTTTTCAAAGCACAAGATATTCACGCATGAACATGAGTAGCTGAAAAAAACAAACTGTGTCCAGGTGAGACATTAAGTCGCGTGATGAAAACTAGCATTTTGCTACTGAAGCCTGTGAGTTTCACTTAATAATTAAGTTAAAAGTAATTGGTGGACGTTGAATTGAGACGATCAGGTTTCCTCTTTGTTTATTCTTTAAGGTGTTGTGTTCTATTTGCGAGGGGGTGTTGTTGTTTTTTATCTGAGGGACTTTGCTGACATAAAGTCATAAAAGTCATAAATCAAATTGCAGCTTTAATTTATGGAAATGAAGTTTTATATTTCTTGATAATTTCTTGTATATATCTCAATTTGGCCAATTGTAGACATCCATTTTGGATATGATTTCAAACACGTGTGTCGAAACCAGGTTGTTGCTCTGCTGGTTAGGCGGTGAGAATGGGCTGTGCGTGCCAGATGTTTAGCTCTCAGCGGTCCTGATACACAGCAGGGCTTTTAATCTCTGCTATACTCCTCCTGCTGCACTGAGAACGTGTGTGTGTGTGTGTGTGTGTGTGTGATTAGTTTAGACCAACTATTTCCCGGAAATTTCCCAGAATATCATTATTCAAATCTACTCCGCAATGCCTTCATTCACAAAGTCTGTCTTATGCTCTAGTTTAAAGCTGATCATTTCTAACCTCCTCCACCCTGCAGTGTTTGCGCTCCATAGTTAAAAATAATCATCGGTAATGAAAGCTCTCGCAATCCCAGATCCATGAGAGGAAATGAGAGGATTTCCTTTCTCTTTGACAAAGTAAAAGGGCCCCGTGGCAACAGTTACAATCCTGTTATCGTTGTGTCTCATGTATCTACAATATTCCAAATGGATTCAACGCATGGACTTTATTAAACGTAACCTGTCTCTCTTTTTTTGTTCTGTGTCCATGTCCCCCCCCCCGCCCCGTAGGTGATATTAAACATTCCGAAGACCAACCCGTGCGTTAGTACGCTCCCCACTCGTTATCTCCGGGTGTCCCGTGCACATGCACGACACCATGGGTAGCTCCCCAGAGGTGCTCTCGTGGACTTCCTGCCCCAGTCTGCTGGTGGGCAAGCTGAAGGAGGAGCTCAAGCTCTCCGGGGCTGTGGACACCGTGAAGAAGTCAAACTCGCCCGACCCCCAACCTCCGCCTCCTCAGGCCCCTCCGTCCAGCTCGCCGCCTCAGATCATCACAGACCTCGCGCCGCCGTTACACCTGCCCGTCCCCGCGCGGACGCCCGGCCAGGACGAGGACTCGGCGCTGGGGGGTATAAGTCCCCCAAACGTAGCCTTGAGTGTGGACTCGACGCGGAGCGAGGGCAGGCACTTTGACAACAGCGTGCTGCAGCTGCAGGAGCACGAGCAGGAGGAAGCGGGATCGCCGGCCTCCTGTGAGCACGGCGGGTGCGGCAGCGGGATGGAGGAGCAGACGGGGGAGGGCGATTGTCCCGTGGACCACAGTGGAGAAGGGAAGCAGAACAACCACCATCACCACCATCACCACCACCACCCCGACGACATCAAGCTGCACTTCCAGAGGGCGGGGCCCGGGTCGGGTGGCTTCTTAGAGGGGCTGTTCGGTTGCCTTCGGCCCGTGTGGAACATCATCGGGAAGACGTACTCGACTGAATACAAGCTCCAGCAGCAAGGTCAGTTCTGGCTTCTTATCTTACTTTTTAGAGGCAACGCACTCTGGTTAAACTAATTTCTGTTCAAAGAATTTAAAATACCCAACCTCTGGCTCATCACATTACCGCTGTCGTTGAAGCTGTACAGCTGCCTGGTTGAATTGAGGTCATAGTTCGGGTAGACTCACCTTGCTGCAGGGCTCCAGGATCGAGTTACAGTCCGACACAACGGCCCGGGTGCTGTTGTTGGTCAGCTAATGCCCGCATGTAGAGGCCCATGTTATTTTAAAAGTGTTTTTCCTCAAGATAGATTTTTTTTTTTTTAAAGGAATAGATCAACATATTGAATTCCATTTTCATTCCTTTTTGTCGTCACAGTTTTTGTAGAGAATATATAACCAAGGTAAAGGTTGTTGAAGGTCATTGGCTTTAGCTCTGCTGGTACCAAATAGCTTGAGGCATCAAGTTGTGTAAATGATCACGTTCAAATATATGAGGGAAATGACAAAGCAGCATTCCAAGTAAGTTATTAATAACATTGTATACAATAGTCCATCTCCTCCTCTCTATGTTCTCGGCCTTCTCAAACACACACACACACACACACCGAAAGTGCCTCAGGCTGCCTCTAGGTCGCTCTATAACATCTATACATAGCACATAATGTATTTATGTACACAAATCTACTCATCCAACTCTGCGGCTAAGCTTATTTCTAAAAATGCTGAACTATTTCTTTAAAGAGCTAAGAATATTGATGGACAAAATCGATGCTAAACCTATAAAGAATTAGACGATTGCGTACAATTCCAGAAGCCTCCATCTTTAGCCTTAATCTTGACGAGCTGTAACCTTTTTGTTTCCAGACACGTGGGAGGTTCCATTCGAGGAGATCTCTGAGTTGCAGTGGTTGGGCAGCGGTGCACAGGGAGCCGTCTTCTTGGGAAAGTTCCGCTCTGAGGAGGTGGCCATCAAGAAGGTGCGTGAGCAGAAGGAGACGGACATTAAACCCCTGCGAAAACTCAAGCATCCCAATATCATCAGCTTCAAGTAAGTCCAAATGCATTTGCACACTTTTAAAAAACAAGTTTGTCAACATCAAGATCTGCGGGTTGTTAAATGTGTGTTTTGTCCATTTTAGGGGGGTGTGCACCCAGGCGCCTTGTTACTGCATCATCATGGAGTACTGTGCGCAGGGCCAGCTGTACGAGGTGCTGAGGGCGGGGAGGAAAGTGACTCCCAGGATGCTGGTGGACTGGGCCACAGGCATCGCCAGCGGCATGAACTACCTTCACCTGCACAAGATCATCCACAGGGATCTCAAGTCTCCCAAGTGAGTTTCCTCGTGTTATTGTAAGAATATCGCATCATTTCTTAGATTCTCCCTGCAGTCTTGATTATTGGGGCTGTTTTACTGTCACTGCTGTGTATTCAACTAAAGTACATTACGCAAGAGTCTCCTTTACAATTGGATTGAATAGACGACAGCTAAATAAAATAAACATGCTTCAGTATGTGTGAGGCCAATTGTATATCTCCTCCTGATCCTCAAATGAGTAGTCTGCTTCTTGGTGTGTCTCTGCCATGGTTACGATGGTCAGAGCAGCCTTCCTTAAGATGTCTTTGCCCACAGCTGCAACAACAATTCCTCCTTCAGCTCTGAGACGTTTGACATTAACTCGAATGCCGTTGTCAGACTTTAAAAGCTATAGTCGCCTCGGCGTAAGACAGCGGCCGGTCTTAACCCGCTCCTGCAGTCTCCTCCTCGGCTCTCTGTAGCCCTCTTTGTTTCTCTAATCAATAGCAGCACGCTGCTGCAGCGGCAAACACTGTATCAGTCAGCAGGATGGTAGCGGGCTGAATGTGCTGGGAAGGTCAGTCTCATTCAGCTAATGGGGGGGGGGGGGGTGGTTCAAATGCAGAAATGTGCTTATGTAACTGTTTTTTACCACAATCAATTGTTTTGAATGATTACCGTATTTTCCGCACTGTAAGGCGCACTCAAAAGCCTTTAATTTTCTCAAAAAACGGCAGTGCGCCTTATAATCCGGAGCGCCTTATATATACATATGGATCAATTGGTTAATCGGTTGATCCATACTGGTTGTACACGGCACTCAAGGCGCTCTGCCAAACATGCCAAAGCTCGGTCTACGACGGCGAGATGCTGAGCGGGCGCTCAAGCGCGTGAGATAGGGAGCTTCTTTAAGGGCGCGTCGGAGAAACAAAGCTGATGAGATACTGGGATTAAAGAGCGAGAGACGGTGCCCTTTTTTTTTACAGTAGCTGAAGCATCTTAACGGGGAAAATAAGTTATTCTAAAAAGGGCCCTTGGCAGGCGGCGCGGCTGGAGAACAGCCGAAGATCTAAGGCGTGGATGGCGAGGGGGGCGGCCGGAGCGGATGCACCTCGCAGCATCGGTCGGACCCTGAAAGCACCGTCTCCCCACATCTCCACATCCCCCCCATCCTCCCGCCCCGACGTCAAACGTTTGACTGCAGTATTATGCGCTTTATAATCCGGAGCGCCCCATTTCTGAAAAATGTTCTAAAATACGTCATTCATTGAAGGTCCGCCTTATACGGTAAATACAGTAAGTCATCGGACATGGATTAATGTTGGTCTGACGCTAAAATGTGAAAGGGTGAACCAGTTTTTTGATATAGATGATTATTGGGCTGCTATAGAATTGACTTGGGCCTCTTAATCACACGGTTGGACATGGCTAACAAGTCTGTGTGTATTCTGTTTGTGTCTGTTTGTAGTGTTTTGGTCACCTCCAACGACACCGTGAAAATCTCCGACTTTGGAACGTCCAAAGAGCTCAGTGACAAAAGTACAAAGATGTCCTTTGCGGGTACAGTGGCCTGGATGGCCCCGGAAGTCATAAGAAACGAGCCCGTGTCTGAAAAAGTAGACATCTGGTGAGTACTGTCTTAGTATTTATGTGTAATATATCAAGAGCCATTTGTTTATACGTCTGTAGTGAGAACTGACTTACATTCTCTGGTTGAAGGTCATTTGGAGTTGTGTTGTGGGAACTTCTCACCGGAGAGATTCCCTACAAAGATGTGGACTCCTCGGCCATCATTTGGGGTGTTGGCAGCAACAGTCTTCACCTCCCGGTCCCCTCGACCTGCCCGGACGGCTTCAAAATCCTCATGAAACAAACATGGTGGGTGCTGATCCGACGTAATGTCTGTGCCATCTTGGTGCAGCACAACTATTAGCACAACTATTAGCATTTATTTTGTTGAAATGGTTTGACTCAATGCACCACACCGGATTCTCATTGAATCATATCTTTCTCTGTCACGTGCCGACTGCAGGCAGAGCAAGCCCAGGAATAGGCCTTCATTTCGTCAGATCCTCCTACACCTCGACATCGCCTCTGCTGATGTCTTAGGAGCTCCTCAGGAGACCTACTTCAAGTCTCAGGTCAGCACTGCTACTGCAAAACGCAGCATGTCTGCTTGGTGTGAGTCACAGAGCTCCGTACACTTTTAAGATGACTTTAATTATGCATCCACATTGAGTGGAGTTCGCAAGCCTTTGACACTATTTACTTCTCTTAGATAATACCATTCTTTTGATGTCTTTTGTGTTTTGAGAGTGAAATGGCAACTTTATTTTCATTGTTCCAACACTACAGTCAGAATGGAGAGAGGAAGTGAAGAAACATTTTGAGAAGATCAAAAGTGAAGGCACCTGTATCCACAGGCTGGACGAGGAGCTGATTCGACGCAGGCGGGATGAACTCAGGTGTGTAAGAACACGCACAAACAGATATAAACAGAAAGAGATCACAGCCATCCGTAGCGTTTCCTGATTTAGACCTATTAATGTGATTTACCATCAGTTTAATTACTTGTAAATGTATCGATTTCTTTCAGTTAATTGTATAATTTCCAAACCAAACCAGAAGTTGTCAGAAATGTATATTTGTCTGCATTTCTCAATCTCTCAGGCACGCTCTGGACATCCGGGAGCACTATGAGAGGAAACTGGAGAGAGCCAACAACCTCTACATGGAGCTCAGTGCCATCATGCTGCAGCTGGAGGTCCGAGAGAAGGACCTAATGAAGTACGTAAATAACTCCTTTATCACAACAGTCATCAGCTTGCTTCACCACCGACCTGCTCTAGTGTGTAAACTAGCATTTCCTCTTCATGACAGGCATTTTCAATCGTTTTTATATTTGAAATGATTATATTGGCTAGTAAGACAACTGACTGTATATTCAGCTAGTAAGAAGAACAGGACAAGAAGTTATTGTTTTATGTCTTTTACACTTTACCTGATTTCTGTCTATTAAAGTTCAGAGTAATGAAATCACAACCCTCTGTAGAGTCCTATGTGAATAATTTGTTCCCTGTCATATGACTCCTTAATAATTCTGCCATCCCTGCAGGCGAGAGCAAACCGTGGAGAAGAAATATCCAGGGACCTACAAGCGACACCTCGTCAGACCCATTGTCAGGACCAACGCTGTAGAGAAGCTCATCAAGAAGAAAGGAAGCATGTCCCACAAACCAGGGATGCCCCCCACTAAAAGGTCTGAAGCATAACAAACAGCTAATTCCAAATGAAAAGGTTTTGATTTGATGTTTCAGCTGCCACGTACCCATTAGCGTGGATTAGCAGGTTTGTCCAGATGATTAATATCCATTAAATTAGAGACAATTCTCAGTAAAGTATTATGAATTACTAGATGCTCTGGTAGAGCCAGATGTGTCATTAAAAGGCATTGGATATAAGTGTTATGAATCGATTCGGTTACATTGTGTTAATGTTCTCAAATGAATTTATTTCAGACCGGACCTGCTTCGTTCCGATGGCATCCCCAGCCTCGACCCACTCCCCTCCCCTCTATCGGCCAGCCCCAAGCTCTCCACGCCTCCCGGAAAGGCCCGCCACCGCAGCAAGCCGCGCCACCGCCGGGCCAACAGCAAAGGAAGCCACGGCGAGTTCTCCGGGCTGCTGAGGCCTCTCGCCGCGGCATTGGAAGACACCCAGTCCCTCCAGGAGCAGCCGTTTCTCCTCCACCAACACCACCACCACCCGCAGACCGAGGCGCCGTTCCTCCCCTTAAAGGGCCGGGAGCAGGCCGTCGTAAACTGTGCCAACAACCTGCGCTACTTCGGCCCCGCCGCTCCGCTGCGTAGCCCTCAGACGGACCACCTCCAGCGACGCGTTTCTGAACCCAGCCCCGACCTCATTTCCACCGCTGTGGATGCGGACACGCGACTGCGCACGTCGCCCGCCAGCCCCGACCCGGTTCCCGGTGCCGGCGCTGGCACTTTGTGTCCCTGCTGCCAGGCTCACCCCTTCCCTGGCTGCCTACACTGCCAGGAGACCCCACCCGCGTCAAGCCATCCGGAGTTGCCCCACTACTCCCTACTCAACACCCAGGAAGGCACTGCGTCTTCTCTCGGGGCTCCGGGCAAAGATGCAGCCTCGGACGGAGAGGCCGCAAAGAAGGCTCAGCCACAAGAACAACAGGCGCCCCAGCGCGCTCACACCCTGCTCACTGCACTGCCCCGCACTCTCAGGCCCCTCAGGAAGGTGGGCAAAGCCGGTTTTAGTTTTTCTGCATGGGTTTGTGTTCGTAAAACTGTGAGAGATGATTTAATAACCGCTGTAATTGCTTCTCTTGCAGGGTGGCGACGAGTCATCTGAAGAGGAAGAGGGGGAGGTGGATAGTGAAGTGGAGTTTCCGAGGAGACAAAGGTAAAATACGTCTTCTTCCGCAGTTGCATTGGCCCACAAGGCGGAAATGAAAAGCGGACTCTAGTTCTCATAGGACTGCTACTACAGAAGCCGTCAGACCTGTTGTCTTTTGGTAGGAGGAGCTTAGGAAAAAGTGGAGCTGCAGGGCGAAATCAATGATTTGCCGTTTCCAGAAAGCTTTTAATCTTTAAGGTTTGCCACTTTGTGCCTACCTGCGCTCTAACACTATAACACTATCACCCCTTCCTCTGCCCCCTCACAGACCTCATCGCTGTATGAGCAGCTTCCAGTCCTACTCCACCTTCAGCTCGGAGAACCTGTCGGTGTCTGACGGAGAGGAGGGAAACACCAGTGACCACTCCCACAGCGGGCCCCTGGAGAGGCTGAGCGCCAGTCAGGAGGAACATCTGGACGAGCTGCTGTCTCACACGCCGGAAATCCCCATCGACATCTCCACCCAGTCAGACGGCCTCTCCGACAAGGAGTGCGCGGTGCGCAGGGTGAAGACCCAGATCTCTCTGGGGAAACTGTGCTCCGACGAACACAGCTACGAGGTACTCGCCTTAATCTCAGCCGCGCTGGTCACGATGAAATAATGCGCTCGATGTTATGGAGCAGATTCTGAGTAGGTCTTTTCGCTCTCATTTTTCTCTCAGAATCCACTGCAGTTTGGGGATTCAGACGGCGATACGTCGGAGGCGGAGTGCTCCGATGCCACCATCAGAAACAACAAAGTCGGGGCCCCTTCCTCCTGGTGAAACCCAACCACAGGGCTGCGTTCAGTTTTTGCCTGGAGGCCATCGTGTCCCACTCAGCCTTGCAGAAAACCCAGCAATAAGAGGACGACATCGTATACAAAGCTCCTTATAGCAAACCCCTCCACGCAATCTCTCCCAGAACCACGCTTCCCTCCGTGATCCCTCATTTCCCATCCTCTCTTGCACAGCATCCAGGCAACACATGGCAGGGATTCCCTTTTGAATGATAATGTACAGTAGATCGTGGAACATTCATAATTTATTTTTGTCTGCGTTTCAAAATCTGAAACGTCTCTGATCATTCAGAGAAAAGGAAAAAAACCTTTTTAAACTGAGCAATCGTGTGTTGTGAGGACGACGATGATGCGAAGGATGATGAGATGAGGTGTGATTTATATCGCTGTGATATTCGTTTTTTCAGGTGACTGACGCAGACGAGAAGTGTCACTACAAGCCTTTCGATCATTGCTGCCAGCATCTCATTGTTTTAGACTGAAACCCACAAGGAACCCCCCCACCCCCCCTTTTACTAAAATAATTTCATCATGAGTTTACAGGACAGATTCCTGTTACCCCACCTCCACCCCTCTGATCCCTCCGCTCCCCCCCATTGGAGAGTGGGGAACGATCGCTTTTCAATACAGTTTGAACACCAGCATGAGCAACTTGCCTCGCAACCGGACACTCTTCCTTTCTAAATAAATGAATAAAAACCCAACGCGTGTCTAGTCGGTCGTCAGGATCCCCGCTGAACTGTCAAAGCATGCCGGCGCAGATTGCAAAATGCAAACGCTGCCAGAAGACTGCATGAAGCGGACGAGTTGGCAGAGCAACGGAGACGAGGACTGACAACTAAAACAAGATACAAAAACACCGGGAAAAAAAGAGACTTTTCCTCTGCTCATCCTTCTCCCAGACACGGCAACGTCATTGTCATCACCAATCAGATGTGAAGACCGGAGTTGTTGAGGGAGTTGTGCGTGTGTGTGTGTGTGTGTGTGTGTGTGTGTGTGTGTGTGTGTGTGTTGGGCGTCTGTGAGAAAACGGCCCTTTCCTTTCCATTCATCGTCAGTTTCGGGTCTCATCTCAGGATTGTTCCAGGTCTGAGAAACTGGACTGGACCAACTAGTATGGACCATACAGGAATATAAAACGAGTCTTACAGACAGCCTCGATGTTCAACCCTGTGTTGCTGTAACTGACATTAATCTTATGTCGAGACGTAGAGCGTCAAGGTGCAGTACCCCATTTTCTTGAAACCACCATCATTTCCATTTTCCAGCAGTGTCATCTGTACTGGCTGATACACGATGTCCAAAAATAAAAATAATTGTTTGTGGTCTTGTGAATAAAACTGCAATATGCAGGTTGGCGCTCAGGTGAGAAAGAAGTTCCTTGCTCGGGATCTGCGGCGTCTAGCTGGCTAGACACAAAACAGTGAGCGGTGGCTGTCGGTGAGCAGCAAGTGTTTAGCAGCTTGTTATAAATGCTATATTCTAAATGTTCATTAATTGGCCTTTGGAGGTGTTTGATGCTCAGGTTTTATGTCACTGATTGGAAGTATGAGCAATATATCAACCATTTTACATTTTATTCCTGCCAAGGTAATTTATCTGGAAATCCAAATCCTAAAAGACCCAGCAATATAACCATAATTTTTCTTGTTGTCTTTGAAAGGGGATACTGCACCGCTGAGAGCTTTATATTTATCCCTATGAGTGTTAGTCATCCACCAGATCGTGCGGTTGAATAATAGTCAGCCAAGGTTGAATTTAACAACAATGATGTCACATCGTCCGCTTACATGTTCCCCGGCGGCTGAGATTCTGAGTTAGGAATAAAAGCCAGAGACGAGGCCACAGAGCAATAAAGACGCTCTTGGTTTTCAACAACCTCATCTCAGTGTATGTTACTCCTGTATATCGGCGTCTATCATCTGTTAATGTGATCTGTTTTTCCCTATAACGTCTAGTTGAAAATGAGCAGGAAATCATCTGTATCGCGTCAGTATTGGGCACTGCAGGAGGGTGCATGAGCAGCACAAGGTGGATCTAAAACTGAACTAATGGATCAATTACCTTTTGCTTGAAAGCTTTGGAAATAATCACACCTGATACAGAACGCAGCTGCTGCTTTCCTCGAGCCTCCTTCCACCTCCTCCCTCCGTTTACGTTTGTGTGAAATAACCTAGTGTATTGTAATAACTGGGTAATCAGACCAAGCTGTTAATAGCATTGTCTTTCTGTCATATACCCTGTGAAGTGTGATTTGTTGTAAAGTTTTAATTTAATATTGATTTCTTGTTTTTTTTGTAGCTGGCCTACGTGATTATTGAATTAATTTATTACGAATGACTGGTTAGGTTTCAGGCAGCTTAAGAAATGTCACGATCCATGATTCCTCTTGGGAAGTATTATCAAAAGGAAGCACAATGAACAGGGGAGAGGACAGTATTTGTATGGGAGGACAAGGCATCGGCATCATTTTGTTTCTTTGTGACTCAGCAGGGGACCATTTAGATCACGGTGTACTGATTTGACAGACTTAAGTTACCAATGTCAAGCATTCCTAAGGTTTTTTTAAAATGTGTTTCTCTACAAAGGCTATAAGGAATCACCAGTACAACCAAAAGCTGTTGCACCAGAGTAAATAAGACCTTACGGCTGGAGGCATGTGTGATGCTGATTTCTGCACTTCTGCAGAGATCCATCTCTGTTTTAATTTTAACCCAAATGCCAGACTTCTGGATTTTGGTGGAATTGTTTCCAACTGTAGACATCATGTTGCCTCGTCCAATGTTTCAAACATGTTTTTTTTTTGTTACTCTCATCTCTAACTCCCTTTCCTGTCGAATGGCATTACGATCAACCAATCCTGTCAGTTTCCTGTATAATCCAGTGTACAGTGCATTTGGTATCTGGGAGAATAAAATCAGAGCAAACAACTGCATGGAATAAATGCTGATGTACTGTACCCAACTCGCTGTGGTCCACCTCTTCTGTTCTCATTTACAGATCCATTTATTCATAGTTTATTCTTGCCTGTTTCACATACGTCCACAGTACATATAGTACTACGGCAACATACAGTTTTGTAACAAAAGTGCTATACATATGAAGAATATCTAAATTCCCATGAACAATGTTTGTGACGCGTAGTTACGAAAATAACATGTTTTTTTTTAAAGCCGGGAAGCACGTTTTTCTAATCTTAAGTGTTTTAAGCATTAAGATTCATTTAGTATTTTCTAGTCAAGTGTTCACTAAACTGAAAATTATAAAAATGAATAAAACTTTATAAAAGGGGCCCTCCCATTAGCAAATCATGCACTTTATTTTCATACATATTGTAGGTTTTTAAGTCTTTTAGCGTGGTAATAAACCTGGTTGGGTGGGGTGGTTCGTGTGGTACGTGCTGTTTTTGCACTCGTCGAGGAGGCGGGGTCAATGACGTGGCGCCCGCCGAAGCCGTAACGCAGCACCGCCGCAAGGTGCCGAGCGATAAAGCAAGCGCTCTCTCCACCTGGGCGGGGCCAGCTCGTAGTAACTCCTGCTCCGTCGTTCACTCAATTTTCTCTTGCCCACAACTGACAAGGAAGCGACTCCCGAAGTAACGCCCTGTTTACCCAACGAACCGCTCAATTCAACCTGTCTGCGGGCTCGCTTGCTTTTTAGTTTCCACGCAGGTTTCGTGTTGTGAACTTGGGGTGAAGATGTGCTCGATGGACTTGGAGAAGCTGAAGATGACGGGAGCTGGTCGAGCCATGGCAGTGCTGACCAGCGGCGGAGATGCACAAGGTGACTTTTAACTCGGCCAAATTTACATTACATTGCATTCTGTAGCCTTTAAATACCTTCTTTAATATTAGGCAAACTCAACAACGGCGTGAAACAACAGCAATGTTTTGTTTTTTTAATGGAGAGAATACGATTGAATCAAAAATAACAGTAGGAATATGCTCACGGGTCAAAGGTCGTTGCATCCACATCCACATGACTGCTGTCGATAGATCCTTGACCTCATATCTAAGCTGACCACATCCCATCGGGCTCGGTGGAAAGCCGTCATGGCGTCGTGGGAAGATGTTGAATGTTGAGGAGGAAGAAGGAGAGTCGATGGCACTTGGAGGCCGTTTGACCAGCGCTCCTGCAGACAGTTCGAGTCTGCTTTTTTTAAACACTTTCTGACAAATGTGCATTTCTGCAGACTCCCGACCAAAGGTAGTTACCCACAATTCACAGCGATGTGACGCCAAACATGGAGACCTAAAGACAGGAAAAGGGTAAACAAGGAGCGCTGCAAATAGGTATTCTGCAAAGGAAATCACATGAAGTCAGAGAGACATTAAAATAAATATTTATTCATAAATGTTTTACTAGTTTAACCAAACCGAGGTAGACCATTTGAAAAGCCCTCTAATCCTGTGAGGAAAAAGACGTTCAAATCAAGGAGTAAAAGACAAAGATCTGCTGTTGAGTTGTTTCCAGAAGCCTTCAGAGAATAAACAGTGACTTCCTGTTCCAATCCTCTGTGTTTGTAAATATGCATTCATGTGGAAACGTGGATGTATCTGCACTCCATGCCATCTTTCATTTGTTATATGTCTGTTGTATAAATAAGCTAATTAAGTATCATTATTATCAGTTAAACCTTTTTTTTACACAATATGATGTTAGCGGACAATTGAGCTAAATACTCTGCCTTTTCACCCTTTTGACCTTGTGTGAATTTATTATTGTACTTCCACTGCCAACATCATTGCCGCTTGCAGTGGACTCTTGACTACTGTCACCAGAGAGCGGATTGCACCTTTGCACCTTTTACCTGCGTTTGATTTTGCCATGCAGGGTCATTGTGTAACAGCCTGTGTGTATTGAAACTTGCAGGCAAATATTATAATCTTTTTTTATTTATGCAACTTTCCTCGCTCAAGGGATGAATGCTGCTGTTCGAGCTGTAACAAGAATGGGCATCTATGTCGGGGCCAAGGTCTATCTTATACATGAGGTAAACAATTACTATTAATAGGACACTGTAAAGCATTGAGTTATTGTCTTAGAAATTTTTCAAATAACATATTTCAAAATAAAATGACCTTTTCAGGGATACCAGGGCATGGTAGACGGGGGAGACAACATCAAACTGGCAAACTGGCAAAGTGTGACCAACATCATCCAGCTGGTAGGTTCAATACTCCTGTTGTAGCTGTAGTTTGGTCTTTTTTCAGGTCAGACGTTTTGACTTGGGTGTTACAAATAATGTCAACGGTGTCATTGTTCTATTCAAGCTTTGCTATAAGCAGAACCATTGATCATCTCATCATCTGTGACAAAGGCCTATTGTGTCTTTTTTAGTTTTCTTAATTTCTGGTTTTTAATACCTCTTTCTTTTACTCTTCTGTGCTTTTATGGTTTTATTAGGGATTTCATCCATCTCTTCTCTCCCTACCTGTCTAATACTGGTTATTACCTGGTATGGGGCTTTGCTGCATGTTTAAGCCTTATCAGTTGTAGATGCATAGTTGCAATCCCACTGTTATTTCTGCATTTGTAAATAAGGGAGAAAATGTGTTTTGTATTGTGCACCACCCACATGCTGGGCCCCCCTGCTGTATAGGGAATGGATGGCAGTTCACAGTAATCAAAGCAATACTATATTTTGACTGACTACTTACGCTCTCCATTTCCTGCTTGAAATAAATCAAATTTTCCATCTTAGATAATTCATATAACTAACAATGCCATTAAGAGGCACAGAGAAAATTTATATTCTGTGATTCTTACTATGATATTATTTCTTGACGGATAACAATGTTGTGTCTTTATTTGGTTTGTCACTTGTTACATGACGTCTCTGCTGCAGGGGGGCACTGTGATTGGCAGTGCTCGATGCAAGGCCTTCACAACCCGGGAGGGAAGGATTGCAGCCGCCTTTAACCTGGTGAAGAAAGGCATCACCAACCTGTGCGTGTGTGGCGGAGACGGCAGCCTCACCGGGGCCAACATCTTCCGCAATGAGTGGAGCAGTCTGCTGGATGAACTCTTAAAGAAAGGTAATAGCCTGCAACCAGACAAGTGGCCACCTGCCACCTAGAAAGGATGCAAGTTAAAGCTACTTAGTCATTGGCCTCACTTTTCAGGCCCGGAGGCTGCTGCCTGGTTCAACAGCACTGAATGAAGCTAATACCGTTTAAAAAGAAAAAAACAGTTGTGCAAAATTTGACTGTGCAAAAGCACTCCATCTGCAGCATACTTGGGGGAGAGCTATGGTAGACAGCATCTGGTATACCGCTGCTTCCTCTGGAGCTAACCAGCTGACACAGATGTCACCATGGATGAGCAAAGAGGCCGGGACACATACGTCTTACATCAAGCACAGCCTGAGAGACGCTGTCATTCTGAAGCTGTCTGACGTCGGGCTGGAGGGGGATGGAGGGAGGGGGGGGGGCAGGTTAGATGCTTTGTATAAACATGCAGAGATTTTGATAACGCTCCAAGTCAGTCATGGAATTATCTGTGTTAATTATATAATATTAGATTAACAAATGGACAAAGGGATGTTTACCTGTTGTGGCTCATTGCCATTAACTAATACGTGGTGCTTTTTGTGGTAGGAAGCTCATTGTTTGCGTTTGTGCATATAATAGTAAGCTACTAGAATGATGTGTGTGTGTGTGTGTGTGTGTGTGCTACTTCAGGAAGGATCACCGACACTATGGCCAAGCAGCATGCCAATCTGAACATTGTGGGGCTTGTGGGCTCCATTGACAATGACTTCTGCGGTACGGACATGACCATCGGCGCTGACTCGGCGCTGCATCGCATCATGGAGATAATTGACGCTATCATGACCACAGCACAAAGGTCAGCCACGGTGGGATGTTGGGATATATATATATATATAGAGAGAGATATATATACTATAGGATATTTTGAAGAATCAGACATTTTCAATCAATTGTTTATATAAGTATTATATGTATATGATATTATTTAGTATATTATTCTTATTATATTATTTTGTGTGTGTGTGTGTGTGTGTGTGTGTGTATGTCTGTCTGATTCTTCAAAATATCCTATAGTTGGTTACAGCCCTACACGTAATGTGTATTTAGTCCTGCATTCTTTATTGGGGAACGTTTGTTCAACACACCCATGTTTGGTGTGATGTCCATGGTCGTGCTCCGACTTGCCCCCCTGGATCTCGGCATGTTGCTACAACAGCCAAATTCTCAGTTCTATGGTTTTTACGCTCCCATACTTTAATCTGATCGCTGGGTTCCTTCCACAGCCACCAGCGCACTTTTGTTCTGGAGGTCATGGGTCGACACTGTGGGTGAGTAACGCTTGAACACGCTTTGCCTTCCTTTAACACACGGTCACTGAGTAAAACGAATGTCCTGTTGCTACAGATATCTGGCCCTGGTGTCAGCACTGGCATCTGGAGCGGACTGGCTCCTCATTCCAGAGGCTCCTCCTCAAGAGGGCTGGGAGGACCGGATGTGCCATCGTCTAGAGGGAGTAAGGCTTCACAGTTGGTTTGCCGGTTACTACGGAAGAAAGACGTGCTTTGATCTGGAAAGATTTCCGTAATACTGGAAGAAAGTCTGTGCTAACTAATTTGATGGTATCTGTTTAACACAGAGCCGCACAAAGGGGTCAAGACTCAACATTATAATCCTCGCAGAGGGAGCCATCGACACAAATGGCAAGCCCATCACCTCCACCTACGTAAAAGATGTAAGTTCAAAGATGTGTGTACCGGTTCTGAGTGATGGGTGTCTTATTCTGTGTGACGCAAAAGCCTGCAATGTTGGAATATATAATTCAAATGTTACACGGGCAGAGGTCGATCTGGCGCACTGAACTGCCTGTATGTGTGTTTTGAAGCTGGTGGGGAAGAGACTGGGTTACGACACCAGGGTGACTGTACTCGGCCATGTTCAGCGAGGGGGAACTCCCTCGGCATTTGACCGAATACTGGTGAGCTAGATACCATTTTTTTTTTTTGGTATAATATAATTTAAATACACATCTCAGCCGACCTCAATGCCGGACATGGCTCTCATGTAGGCGTTTATTACTGATGTGTAAGGGGTGATTCCTTTCAACCGACATCCATGCATGTAAACGCTGTTTTTAGAGCTGTAAGTTGGGGGTGGAGGCGGTGATCGCCCTGATGGAGGCCTCTCCTGACACGCCACCGTGCGCCATCGGCCTGTCGGGTAACCATGCCGTTCGCCTGCCTCTGATGGAGTGTGTGGAGATGGTGAGTCGCTCTCCTCCTCTCTGTAATCCTTTCTGATGGACACGTTTGGAAGCAGTGGGAGGTTTGTGTAATCTTGTGACGGTGCTGTCATTTGCAGACTAAATTGGTGCAGACTGCCATGAACGAGAAGAGGTTCGATGAGGCTATCAAACTGCGCGGAGGGTGAGAGACGATAATATTTATATCAATACAATAAAATACAAAACTACCTTGATGTGTGTCAACATATTCTGGATTGGATGGATTATTGATTTAATCATGCACACAATTGATCATATGATCTTTTTTATTCCAAGCTAAAGATAAGGATTTTCTTGCAGGAGTTTTGAAAACAACTGGAAAATCTACAAGCTTCTTGCCTTCCAGAAACCCGTCCAGTCTGAGGTAATCTGCGTCTGGCACAAACACGCACGGTTGCAGCCTCAATATGTGTAAATGAATCATCAATGTTTATCAAAAATGTGTTCTTTGGACTGGTGTTCCCTCAGACCAGCTTCTCCCTGGCCATCCTGAACGTGGGCGCTCCGGCTGCCGGGATGAACGCCGCGGTGAGGTCTGCGGTGAGGTTGGCGCTGGCTCACGGACAGAAGGTCTTCGCCGTCCACGATGGCTTTCAAGGACTCGCCAATGGAAATGTGAGTGCTTTTCCACCTCTACGCCTGTGTAGCACACGGCAGTAGATCTGGGGCTGGACTGTCGGGGACTGACACCGTGTCTGTCCGCAGCTTGTTGAGATGAAGTGGCACAGTGTGGCCGGCTGGACGGGCCAAGGGGGATCGCTGCTGGGGACTAAACGGTGAGGAGACACTTTGGTGATACAGACATGATACAAATTTAAAGAAAGGCCAAAGCTGATGCAGGATTTAGTCATGTTTTATTAATTGTTGTTGTACCATTAAACTGTGTTATTTATTTCTGTCGTGTCCCTGGTTGTAATGGCCGTTGAGGGCAAATTTAAAAAATCTATTAGCAAGTCTGCATTAAATCTAAATTGAGTTATAAATAGGTTGTTAATCATGTATCATTTTGAAAAGAATGGGATCAAGTTACTTAAATTTTCACATAAGCCAACTAATATTGCAAACCTTTAATCAAGGTAACAGGATAAGTTAATGCTGTGTGATACAACCCAGGAATGGCAAAATTGCAAATGAAATTTATTTTTGATTGATGTGATGTTTCAGAACTCTTCCAGAAAAACACATGGCGGAGATTGTGGAAACCATCACCAAGTTCAACATCTCCGCTTTGCTTGTAATCGGCGGGTTTGAGGTATGAAGCACAACCTCGTACAACCAGAATTGCACAACTTGTCTAATACATTTCAGTGCCAATGTTGCATCAAAGAGGTTTTCCGCCGTTGTCTTTCGAAGGGCTACGTAGGTGTGCTGCAGCTGTTTGAAGCCCGGAGTCGCTTCGATGAGCTCTGCATCCCCATGTGTGTAATCCCCGCCACCGTCAGCAACAACGTCCCCGGAACCGACTTCAGCCTGGGAGCAGACACGGCTGTCAATGCGGCCATGGAGGTAAAGCCGAGCAGATGGCAAATTAAAAGTGTGACTTTGATGTTTCAGGATTAACAGCAACCGAGCCCGAAAACATGACACGTAATGTGAGCCGCTGCATCGCTACGGTACACTTTGAACTCAGAGTTGAAAAACAGAGTTTAGTTTTCAGTTTTTTAACTTTGAGAAGAAGGTGGTGTGGGTCATCTCTTTAGTTCACCCCTGTAGCTGGATGTAGCCCATAAACAACATGCAATTTGTGCAATGTGAGCTCCGTAGGTGAGGGGCTGGTTAGCAGTAAGCTGCCACAGTCTTTATTCACGCTGCCATTTTGGTTTCTTCCTCAGAGTTGCGACAAGATCAAGCAGTCTGCCTCTGGGACCAAGAGACGGGTGTTTGTGGTGGAGACTATGGGCGGGTTTTGTGGGTATCTGGCAACCTGCACGGGCATAGCTGTGGGCGCTGACGCGGCCTACATCTACGAAGAACCCATCAACATCCACGACCTGAAGGTAAGACCAAAATAAACGTACTCTGCTGTTTTATTCTCTCCTTGTGTAAAGCGCTAACAGCTTTCCGTGTCTTTTATCATATAAAGACCAACGTGGATCATTTGACTGAAAAGATGAAGCAGGACATCCAGCGGGGTCTCGTGCTGAGGTGAGGAGCTGTACTCAATTAATTTCAAAGGACAATTTTGCACTCTATATATTTGAAACATTGTCGGATGCAGGTTTTCCGTTGTTGATAATTTTTTCTGTCATAACAGGAATGAAAAATGCCATGAAAACTACACTACAGACTTCATCCACAGGCTCTACTCCTCAGAGGGGAAAGGCATCTTTGACTGCAGAGTCAATGTGCTGGGGCACCTTCAGCAGGTAAACACAGCTTAGCGACCTACACAGGTCTTCAATTAGAGTTGCAACTTAATGCAACTCACAAGTTTACCTTGAAGACACAGAATCTTATAATGTATCCATACACTGCTCGCATGTTCTGCACTCCAGGGAGGGGCACCTTCTCCCTTTGATAGAAATTTCGGCACCAAGTTGGGTGTGAAGGCCATCCAGTGGATTTCAGAGAGACTGAATGAAAACTTCCGTCAAGGTACAGTTACATTAAGTGAATTAAGTCCAATTACGTAGCTCAGACACCCAAAGTGAAATCACATCAATGTATCGATTAAATCATGTTTCAGACATTATTTTTTTTCACCAGGCCGCGTGTTTGCCAACTCACCGGATACGGCGTGTGTGCTCGGCCTCAACAGGAAGGTCATCTCCTTCAGCCCCGTCACCGAACTGAAGGACAGGACTGATTTTGAGTAAGCAATCTTTTTTTTGCCATATGATAAGAGTGCATTATTGCATTATATGCATCATAAGTCTAAATAAAATCTGATTTCATTTTTTTTTTAGGCACCGGGTGCCGCTGGTGCATTGGTGGATGAATCTTCGTCCGTTGCTAAAAATGTTGGCCAAGTACCAAACCAGCTTCTGTGAATATGTGCCTGGAGAGATCGAACATGTGACTCGGCGCTCCATCAGCATTGACCATGGATTCTAGGTTCTCTGACACTGCGAGATCCTCGCAGACTTCATACTTCACAAGTGTTTTTTAACCCACTGCAATGCATGTTAACTGGACTGAAGAATTTAAAGGAGAGTCAGCATTCTGAAAAGTATTCATACATCCAAAGAGGAGCAGGTTTTTCTATTACTGCGATTCCAATGAAGCCTCTGAAGCCAAATCAATGCAATAACAAGAGACTCGGGTGTGCCACCAAGCTAAAACTCTATGATTTACTACTGAATGTATTATATCAAAGCAAATGTATGTGGTGTGTGTCATGGAATATTATATGAACAAGAGGGAACCTTAAGTAAAATGTGTGTGTATAATCCATGTTACCCTGCTAAAATGGAAAGCTACTAAATATGTTTAGAGCAACTCTATCATCAGATTTAAGTGTTGTGATGTGTGTGTGATTTGAGATTGTAAAATTTCGTTCAATTTGCACGGTGTAAGAATATAAATGACTTATGGGACCAGTGAGATGGTTATTTCATTGTATTTATACACTGTGTAGGAAACACTGCTCATTAATTAAGAACAAGAATGAGTGGATACACAGTGTAATAGAAGTAACTACTTCTGTCCTTCGAACAGAGGTATATGTAAGAGATCTGAATGTTGTGTATTGTTTTGATAATGCTGTATCTGATTAAATGTCATTCAACAGTAACACTGTTAGTAGTACATTCTTTGAAACGTGTAAAGCGCTATGGAAAGAAGATATCATCTTTAACAAGGCCAAATACCATTTAACAGAACAATGCTTAAACGTGACTTCAGTTTTACAACCATGAACCCTTACCTAAGAGACGTGTCGTCAACCAAGAAAATAAGCAACAAACTGCTTTAAAAACACTAACTCAGCATTTCAGACATCTGTCATCGATTCCTCAAAAGTTGAATGAAAATGGGAAATCCTCCCTGGTGTCCTCTTTGTCGGTTGTCCGAGGGTTTTGGGATAGAAAGGGAAACTTGAAGGCTTCACTTTGCTCTGGTTGTCCAAACAGGAACTCCGGGCCTATAAATTGATTGACAGTACGTACCTGCAGCGCTGAGCGGATAATACACGTCACAACAAGAGCGGGATTTCACTTAATACATACAGGTTGAAGACTTCGGTTCTGAGTTTTTCTGAAAAGATTGAGACACACACAGTAGTTTAGTATTCTGTTCCAGTAGCACCTCGTGAAAGGAAAAGGGTTTACAATAGAAAGGTAGTACCTTCTCGTTGAAAAGGGGGCAGGTAAAAGCGAAAGGAGACTCCTGCAAAGCAACTTGGAGGTCATTCCAAAACAAATTTAGAAACAAATTTCTGTCAAACTTTTTCCTTTGGCTCAATGCTCACCTCCTCCTGAGAAGAGCCGCGGTCAAATCCGAACCCAGAGAAGGCCAGCGTGCTGGGATCAGAGTTCAGGGAGAACAGGAAAGCTGGAGATTTGGTATCGGAGGTGCCTTGACGTGGTGGGCTGGCAGGGCTAAAGCTGAAAATGCACCAGTGACACAGTTCTCACCGGCTGGCTTGACAGGGATTCTTCAAGTCAGATAAAGCCTTACGTAAATGGGAAGGTTGGGGACGGAGGAACGGCTGTCATTTCCACCGGGGCCGACTGGGGATTTCTGTCTTGAGATGACGGAAAAGCAGCGAGTCCCTCGTTGTCCTCTTCGCTCTGTGCCTCCTCCTCACCGATGGCTACTTCCTCCGCCTCGACCTCGACTGCCTGTTGCGCGGCTGACGCTCCGGATTGCTGTTCATGTACATAAAACACCTCGAGTGGTAAAGCATTCCCAGCAGGGCGAGTTGAAATGTCTAAAATGTGCCACTTAAATCCATATTTAAATTTCAATATGTGAAAACAACAGATTTACGGTTACACTGGACCATGTGATCCGTTTGTCCCATCAGCGGTCAAACTTTGGTAGAGAACGGTTTACTCCATAAGGTTGGGACACTAGTAGAGACAGTCTATGTATAGTGAGACAATACCAAGACGTGGTCCTCTTGTCTAGATTCCTCCCCATCGTGCTTGTTGCTGTGCATCTCATCTGGCTCTCTTTCCTCTGCAGAAATAATGGGTTTAAAATGGACGTAAATATCCAAACTTGACACCACTTCCCTCTACTTACCGCCCAACGGTTGGCATGACCACGGCTCGTTGTCTTCCTCTGCAGAGAACGGGCGGCAGACGGTAGAATACTGCACCTTGTTTTCCTGACAAATGTCCTGCCTTGCCTCTACAGAAGTTGGATTACCATTCTGAAAGTTAAATGAAAACACGTCTTAACGACCCGAGCTTTATGAAATAGGCTTTACGTCCAGCATACGAGGGTTTGCCTGGAAATCCACAATGACTTCATGTGATTTGAAGTGCTGAGCTGGCGGTTGTCATGGATGCACCATGTGATTGTTTGGCATACCTGCTAAAGGTACGCATCTTCCTTGGTGATTGTTACGAGTCCACTTATGGGATTGCAATCTGCTTGTTTAAAAAATGGTGACTGACTGTTGTGGGCAGTGGTTTGTGTCGAGGGGAAAAAAGCCATGTGAGAAATGCATTCATGACCACAGATGTTAGATCAATTCATCTGAAGCTATTGAGGCAGGAGATTGTATTTAATTGTGGCACAGGAATTATGCGCGAGTCCTTGAACCACTGCGGCACGTTGACACACGGAGGCGTTGAAAATGTTAGTGAACAATGAGCCGCTGGTTTTACTGTAGCGGGTGCAGCTAGACTGATGCACTTCCATCGGGAGGGATGTGAGCTAATTACTGTGGGACCAGAGACATTTTAGGACTCTAAAGGAACTCATGGATGCCATGGAGGTCACTGTCAATATCAGGCCATTTCACAATGGCAAAAATTTGCCAGCTTTACAAATCTGTTGGCCTTTTTTCAATATGTACGAGTACCTTTGTCTGGTCAAGATGAAGAGAAGAGATGTCTATTGATGAATTGCTCTCCTCCTCCATCTCCGTATCAAGTTGTTTCTCTGGTTCTGCTGTGGGCGGCTGACCTGCAACACTAGGAAGAGAAGTGAATTAAGATCAGTTTAATGTGTCATTATTCTGTCTTTGAAATTGGCTTGGCGATACCTGGCATGTAGTTTCTCAGGGAGAAAAGAATTGACGGCTGGACCTGGTCAAGGAGACATTTAATTAACTGCATCACGAATGGTAAATATTTCCGCTCCACCAGAGCAAAGTCTGAGGATATAAAAAAAACGTATTACCAGTGAGTTGATCCAGCTTCTTCTGTCTCATTGTAATTTGATCATCACAAGCCCTGATCCTAAACTCAATCTCCTCCTTTTCAGCCTGCAGCGTGAGGAGCTTTTGAGCTAAAGGATTTTTGCAATAATATTCCTTATGCGACTGGAAAGTCTTCCGGCAGCTCGCCAGTCTCTCTTCATGGACATCCCTTGTTAGGTTACGAAAGAAAACCTTTGTTGTTAACACGAAACAATACGAGATGCAATGCAGCACCACAGGCGGGTGAACTCACAGGTCGTGGTTGTAACTTGCTTTTCTGCCCTCCAGCTCTGCTTTCAGCGTCTGCTCGTACTGAAGCAGCAGGGTGTTATTCGCCTTCATGCTGAACGTGGTACGTGGATGAAAAGCAGTAACATACGTCAGTCCCGTGTTACGTCACATGTCAAATGTGTTGTAGTCGTCATACCTTTTAGCATTTGCTTTGTTACGTGTCACAGTGATCTGCTTCGCCCTGATTTCCTCCTCAAGTGTTTGGATATTTCTGTGGATCGCTTCGATGGACGACCTCCTCTCAGCAGCGTCAACTCTGTAAACTGTGGACAGAAATGCGAGGCCTTGATGGACACCAGTTCACCAGGTACGTGACATCACAGCGTTTACCAGTTCACCAGATATGGTGATTTTTAGCTCGTTAGTCAACGTTAGTTAGGTTGAGACACAGGTGACGTTACCTTTAATCTGTTGGTTGATTTCATTCTTCTTTTGGGAAAGCTCCCTCGTCTGGAGAGCTATCAACACACAAACAATACAAACCGTCATTATGTTTAAAAGAACGCACACCCAACGTTAGTTATGTTATTATTATTATTATTATTAGTAGTAGTAGTAGTAGTAGTAGTAGTAGTAGTACACACATAGCACATATCCCCTCACCTCAGTTCTCACTACCGTTTAACGTTTTCTACCGTTAATAATGATTAGCTATCCGTTAGCCAAGTAGCTAACGGTAAACGGGCGGTGAAACGTCACATTTTCGGGCGAAGGAAACATCAACTGACGACAGACTAAAGTGTAAAAGTACCAAAGATTCAATAACGCAACTCACCAAACTGAAAAACCAGCCTGTCAATGGTATTAAGTGAAAATTGGTCGTTCATATTGTCACCAGCTTAAACCCTGAAGAGCTGACAGCGGATCAGAAATCAGAAACCAGCGAACGCGCCACGAAGCCCCGACAGATAATTAGGCAACGCGCATCAACCTGTCGAATAGATGTTAATTAAAATCATTTTAATTATTATTTTTTTGTGTATTTTACAATACTTTAAAAACGTTGCAGAGTTTTTAAAGCAACCCAAGTTAATAAAAGCACACTGCGGTCATTTTAGGTACTAACGTTATATACACATCTGGGAAGCTATAACACGTTTTAATAATAATCTAACTCAAAAGCAAATAAAACATGTTACTCAACAAAAAGTACAGAAGTATTAACAGCAACGTTGCCCAGTTATCATACAGATTGGCCCATTTCAAAGTGAAATATTTTGCCAGCAAATAAATACATTGGTGTCTAACGTCGATCGGTTAATGCATCATATTTTACAAATACATCTTTTGTAAATTGTCGAAAATATTTTATATTTATATGTAGATCAATATGTATGCATTAATTTGATTGCTGATGTGAATTTTTATATTGGGTTGTTTTCCCACATAGTTTCCTCGGGGGACAGATGTGCACCCCCGCCATGTTATAAATCTTCGTGACGTCAGGAACATGACGCTTCTGGATTGGTGTGGCCCGGTTGGAGGGGCGGGGTTAGCGCCTTGCTGGAAACACAGCGCTGCGATGTGCGCGCTCCTGCATTGTGCCGCACAAATGCACTGATTAATCCGCACTCGTTACAGTTTAACTGCCCGTTACTCGTCCAAACCACCGAAGGTAAGAATACAGCTCAATTTCAGCGCTATTTGGGGGACATTTTTTTCCGTCTGTATTTTAGTCGTCTGCAGACAAAAGAGCGGACGTGGGTGGGATTTAAATGGGAGGGGATCAGCTGTGTGAAGAATGGGTCGTCGATTTCATCCGCTCCCATCATTTCTGGAAATCCGTATTCGTCTATGAATTGTGTAGGTTTCTCCTTCGATGTGTCTGTAAGGGCGGTGGGGTTAACAGACTGGACCCCCTGAGAGTTAATAGCACATCGGTGCCCTGTCATGCAAAAGAGAGAGAGATAAGCCCCCCCTTTTTTGGACAAATCAATGACGCTTTGTTTGTTATCTATATAGAGCGATTTAGTCTTTAGATGCTCACGTGATCAAAGATGATGTGATATTTAGATGATTTCTTTTTTATTATTATCAGTCGTCATCATCACTCAAGCAGTGACTGTGCAGAATCTAGGCCAGGATGTGCATTATTGTGCCTGTATAAAAGCAACGCCGCTATACATAACGCCTCTCCCGCTCTCTCAATGTGTGTGTGTGCTTTTGTTTCTTTGCTGTCAGCTGGAAATCTCCCTCACATTGAACACTTACACATAATGGGTGGACACAGGCTGTGCTGCTCCGCACGTCACTATTAGTCTCCACATAAGCCATCCGAAAGTATCCTACAAGAGAGTGTTTGGTGGCTCCGGGGACAGCATGGCACAGGTGGAGGAGCCTCAAACCGAGGGAGAGGGAAGCCCCCAGACCATCTCCTTAAGATCAGAGGTATCGGGGAACCACGTGGACGACGGAGACGCGGGGCCTTCCGTCAGGAGGAAGAGGAGGAAGAAGAAAGACCCGCGTCCGGAGTCCATTATTGTTTACCGCTCTGAGATGGAGAGGGCGCCGGGAGAGGACCAAGACGTTGAAGAGGGACCAGAAAGGAGCTCGGAGGAGGGAGCGAAATTTCTCTGCACGCCTACTGGCGAAGGTGAGAGGGAACAACTTCTTGCTCGCCTTCCTTTGCTATTTCTAAATTTGCCATTGTGTAATTTTCTCAACTTGTGCTACCTCTCCACAGGAGAAGGATGGAGTCTTCCTCCAGACAGTCGCTACGTGACCCTGACGGGCACCATCACCCGGGGGAAGAAGAAGGGCCAGGTCGTCGACATCCACCTCACTTTGACGGAGCGGGAAATCCGGGATCTGGCCAAGTCGAAGGAACGCCTCGACGCAGAGTGCGAGGCCGGGGACGGCGGCAAGCGCACCTGCAGTTTAGGCGTGTGCCACGGACCCCACGTCGTCCTGTGGAGCCTCTCCTGCGCCCCTGTCATTTTCCTCCTCTCCTTCATCACCTCCTTCTACTACGGCACTCTGACCTGGTACAACGTCTTCCTGGTGTACAACGAAGAGCGGACCTTCTGGCACAAGATCACGATATGCCCCTTCCTCATCATCTTCTACCCCATGCTCATCATGCCCGTGGCGCTGTCGCTGGCGCTGTACTCCGCCGTGGTGCAGGTGTCCTGGGCCTTCAGCGAGTGGTGGCAGGACGTGAGGGACCTGGAGAAGGGCTTCTGCGGCTGGGCCTGCGGGAAGCTGGGACTGGAGGACTGCTCCCCGTACAGCATAGTGGAGCTGCTCGACTCGGACACCGTCTCCGGCACTCTGCACAGCAAGGCTCCCAGTGAACTCGCCCAGACGTCCTCGGTGTGAATTTGGGACTTAAATGCCAGAACGTTTTAGTCAGTCCCGGTGAAGCACTTGAAATCTGTTTACTTTTCTGTAAATGAAAACCGAACACTGCCTGATTTGTCCTGAAATGCTGAACTGTGTATTATTTTGTAAAACACTATTGGATCAAGATCATTCTAGATGATTCCCTTTAGCGTGGGAGTGGAAATGTTCATGTAAGTTATTTTTCAATCACTTATTCCTACGCATGACCTTGTAAATACAGGTAGGTTTAGATTAACTGGCGGTGGTCATTCATTTGACGCCTGAAAGTCAAACCAAGTTTACCTTCATCTGTAAATATCTGTAACTAAGTGTGATCACTCAGCTGTGCACTGAAATCAAAATGAAGATGCATTTCAAAGGCCTTTGAAATGCATCTTCATTTCTGTGTTGTATGTGAAGCCATCATAATCACTCTGTCATGTTGTAGTGGAAGTGAGGCTGGATTAGTGACTGTAAAAAGTTAGCAACTGACCCAGTGGATTTTATCGGGAATAGACAATATACGCACCTTACCATGGGCAGTTTTTGTCAGCATGTAGTTTTGAGGATACGGATGGCATTACTTTATATTTTTCCAAATGAACAACATCAACAATGTGCCTCATTGATGTGTTTTAATGTGTATGGCTCAGTGGAATAAGCTACGTCAAGCTTTTGATACATAGGAATAACATGCTGGAAACATTAAACCAGCGGTGATTTTTTATGGGTTTTGTTGAAAATAAGAAAAATATAGAATATTACCAGTCTTATCCTTTTATAACTCTGTTATTGTGGATGGTATTGTGCTTACATATGGCATATTCCAAAAATTAACTGTATTTCATCAGGAAATAACCAGCGATTGGGTACTTGTTGGTGTCTGGGCATCTAGGCTGATTAAAATCATGCCGCCATGTGTTGCTGCTGATGTCTTCTGTACTGTATCTGTATATGTGCGTGACAGAGTACAAAAAGAGAGAGGAAGTGGAATCAATAGGGGCCCACGGCAGGTAAAAACAGTCACGATTTGAAGCCATAGTCAGGACAAGATGAAACATTTGGTGAAGTAACATGTTTCATGTAATCTAAGGCTCCATTCACATGCTATGTGATTTCAAAGTACTGGTTTTGTTCTCACAATTTATTTTCCCACGTGAGCGAAACAGTTCACTGTAATTTTCTACCTTTTGACTGGTGATTTAATTTATACATTTCTAATATTTAAGTCTAGTTCAACTCATGAAATTGTACTACCTAGCTGATTTACTCTGGAATTTTGAAGTAAATGTATTGCAAACAGCCAACATGCACCGGTTGTAATGCATGGCTGATGGAGCTGGTTTAAATAGATCAGATTCAATCATTCTGACGTTTATATTCAGAACTGACTGGCTGGGGTAATTCATCAGTGTTTGTGGATTGAGTCTGTATTCCACATCACATGTTGTGAAACATGCAAATAAAAAGAAATACACAAATTAAATAAAGTGTTATGTCTTTACATCAAAACTATGTGAACATTTTTTCCTCTCTATTGGGGAAAACAAAAACAGCAGGTCGATGATCTTGGTGTGACTCATTATGTCTGGGAAAAAAGCATACATCCCAGCATGGTCCTAACCAATGCAGATGGCTTTCTGGGGTTTGGGGGATGTGATTATTGGCACCCCAGTGTGACACTGTGAGGCTTACTGAAGAAAATCCATATGTCCCAAAACAGTATAGAGATAAAAACACAGTCAGGGTTAATACGTATTTACAAACCTGTAGAGATCCGTGTGGTATGGTCTGTTTTTGTTAAATTAATTTTGAAACAATTTAAGGTTAAAACAACACAGACTGTGGGTCCCATTTGTTTGGGAGTGGGGGATTTGTGTCATGAGTGTATTTTTGTATTATTAATGTACGCATACAATAATCTCTGCATACTTATACATTCATTTTATAATATATTTTTTCATTACTCATTTATTTATGTGTCATAGCATTTGACCTCGTTATTTCAGAATTCCCTGCTACTGCGATGCACTTTGCCAAGACTCGACCCGATTTGCATCACAGCACATCCTTATTTTCACCGCGCGCACTGTGCCATCTGAAGCGGTGGGGGGCGTTTGACCTACATCCCACCGTTACATATCATTTCATTGCATTGACTCGTCTCCAGCTCTAGAACACATCACAGACTGACACAATCTGTCGTTAAAACAGTCGTACACTCATTTATGATGAGCAGCAGAACAGTAACACGTGTGATGATGCGTAAAATGAACGCGGAACAATTATTACTCGGTACCGGAACTACATTCGTGCTTCTACTGTTCACAGTTTCTCTTCGGAGCCATAATAGCGTAACGCAGACTTTGTAAGAGGGAAGAGAGAAAGATGGCAGGGGGCAAAGTAAGTCACTTTTTGTATCACATTTATTAAATAACTCAAGGGCCTTTGCTTCCAGTTTGTTACCTTATGTTTACTGCTTTGAACGTAAAGCTTCTAAACGTTGGAAAGAAGTAGTTCTCAGTCACTGGGTCGTTGAGATGTTGAGACCGAAGCTGTCGCTGTCACGCCATTAAATGCACACGAAACATTATGCAAACTCAATCCATCAGTGCGTGTTGTGTTAACGTTTAAGCGCCTTAGATAATACATGTTGATGAATGAACGATGGTTTCTGGTATCGTTGCAGGCCGCGTTGGTGTTGTGTATGGACGTTGGGTTCTCCATGTCCAACTCGGCCCCGGGTGAAGAGTCCCCTTTTGAACTTGCCAAAAAAGTCATCCAGAAGTTTGTCCAGCGCCAGGTAAACTTCTACCACACAACCCCCCCCCCCCCCCCCCCAATGAAACATCTTTTAGAATCAATAAAAATCTATTAAAAAAAAAAAAACCTTCTTTGACAGGTTTTTGCAGAAACCAAAGATGAACTGGCTTTAGTCTTGTTTGGCACAGACTCCACCAAGAACTCCCTGGACCGGGACGGCCAGTACCAGAACATCACCGTGCATCGTCATCTCATGGTGCCCGACTTTCACCTTCTTGAGGAAATAGAGAATGAGATCCACCCAGAGAGTCAGCAGGCAGATTGTATCCTTTTGCCTACTTTTCGTTGTAGTTAACATTGGGGTGTATATGTGTGCAGGCTGCATCCAACGGTACTTAAGGTTTTACAGTGGCAGATTTGGTACAATAAAATGAAAAGATGAATGTTTTGAGATTATTTTGATCAAACTTGCTTGGTTGTTATATTATTATTATTTTGTCATTACTGTGGCATCAATGAACATTTTAACTAACTTTTTGACATATTTAATTTACCGGACCTGCGAAAGCTGACAATCCTGGATTCTTGTTTTAGTAAATAAAATTAATGGTTTTCCCCCAATAATATTCTATGACAACATGCCTTGTATTTATATTTTGATATTTTTGATGTTGTTCATGCATCAGATCCTGTTTGTGTGCAGCTACATCCCAGATGATTCCTCCTTAACTCCCACTCAACAGGGCTGGATGCACTTGTTGTGTGCATGGATCTCCTTAAGACAGGAACACAGTAAGAAGCTGCCTGTATTGGTCACATCATTCTCACCATTCGCAAAAAAAACAAGCTGATGTCCATGCACTAGAATGTCAATTTTGCTGGGGGGGTTATTGTTCCATCAATGATATGACACTGTGTTTGGGGATCTTTTCCAGGGGGAAGAAGTGTGATCGTGTCAACATTTCCCTCCTGACTGACCTCAACACTCCGGCCAACTCAGAGCAGCTAGACGTTATCATTGAAAACCTGAAAAAAGCAAACATCACCCTGCAGTTTTTGTAAGCTTCAAACACATTCACAAATATGATACAGAATCTACTGATAATGAATTAAATGTACAGCATTATAATGGAGCAAATTGTGTGGTAGATATTTAATTTTCACCAACAATTTGTTATTTTTAAAGAAACCTAGCATGCTACACACAGGTTTTAATTTAAATAGGAACACAAACTTGTTTTTTCATCTTCCTCATACTACGTGAAGTAATTAGAAGTCAATCTAGACATAACGGGCCTTCGGACGTGAATCAAGCCTTCAACGTTGAACTAGTAAAGCACATGTGTAGTGTGGTTTCATGACATTAACTCATTCCTCTGCATGCTCCCTTCCGCCAAACCGACCTCAGCTTGCCTTTCCCCGCGGAGGATGACGAAGAGGATGGAGGAGATGCGGACAGAAGAAGCCCTGGTCGCCCGGGCACGGGCAAAGGTCTGTCGAGGGAACAGCAGAGCGGCCTCGACATGGTGAAACACGTCATGCTGACCCTCAACGAGGAGGACGGTCTGGATGAAATCTACTCCTTCAGGTTGATTCCTTTCTTCTATACATGCGTGTTTCTCTCTTAATAACGTGGCGCTTTTTACACTTCAAATAAATATAAGGCCGTTATCGGATCGGGTCACATGACGTGGATTTTCCTGTGCTTCACTCCCGCTTGTAGGAAGGCGGTAGAGCAGCTGTGCATGTTTAAGTGCATCGAGAAGAGACCGACGGCGTGGCCCTGTCTGCTCACCATCGGCAGCTGTCTTCCCATCCGCATTGTTGGATACAAAGCAGTAGGTTTACTGTGAGACACGCTGGACGAATATACACTAAACTATACAAACTAAAAGTAGTTTACAGATTGTGTTTAACAATCTGTAAATGTTTCTGTGACTTCCTGTGTATTCTTTGAAGGCTGCTGAAAACTCACCCACAGCTTTTGTCACATTTTTTAAACACCCGGCGCCGTCGCGCTTCCTCTACGGGGCCGCCTAGTTAACACGAGCAGAAAGAAACCTGGAGCGCAACACTCACTGCGGGGGCGGGGCTTCCTTCTCCGCCTCCAGGTGACCGAGGAGAGGCTCAAGAAATCGTGGACGACAGTTGATGCTCAAACCAACCAGAAAGACGACGTGAAGAGAGAGACCGTCTACTGTCTGGATGATGACAATGAGACGGAGGTGCAAAAAGACGACACCATCCAAGGTGAGCCAATCGAATGAGCTCAGACTACTTCTAATTACCACTTTCTGACGCTCTAATGAAATCGCGTTTGTTCACAGGTTTTCGTTACGGAAGTGACATCGTTCCCTTCTCCAAAGTAGATCAAGAGCAGATGAAATACAAGCACGATGGGAAGTGCTTTGCTGTCCTCGGCTTCACCAAGCAGAACTTGGTATGATGCTTCTGTGCGTGGCGTGAACCCCAAACCTTTTGAGACCGTGCCACGCTTCACTTTGTTCACCGTCTCCCCGCAGGTACGCCGCCATCACTTCATGGGGACTCAAGTCATGAAGGTGTTTCCCGCCAAGGAAGACGAGGTGAGAACAGAAAGGGGGGGAGACACGGCACGTTGCCGGTGACTTTGCGTTGATACTCACCCGCTTCTGTTTGAGCAGCATGCCGGAATTGCGCTGTCGGCTCTCGTCCGGGCGTTAGACGGACTCAACATGGCGGCCATTGTACGCTACGCCTATAACAGCATCAGCAGCCCTCAAGTAGGAGCGGCCTTCCCCTGCATCAAGAAGGACTATGAGGTGAGATCAGAACAAAGCTCACCGAAGGGTCAGTGTGGAGGATTTAGCAGCATCTGGCTTTGTAGTTGCGGATTGCAACCAACTGAATACCCCTACTCGCACCCCTCCCTTTCCAAGACTGAAAATATATTCCATGTCTGCTATTAGATCCTCCCCCCTGGACCTTTATAGTGTCTAGTAGCACAGAGGCTAATGTTGTGTGTCTCTCACCCTCATAGTGTCTGATCTACGTCCAGCTGCCCTTCATGGAAGACCTCAGGCAGTTTACATTTCCTTCTCTCGAAAACAACAAAAAATTCACTCCGTCAGGTACAAAACACCAGTTCATAGCCAGTTAATATGCGGCGCAAGCTGTGCTTCTTCCAACAGAAAAATCAATGAGAAAACCTCAGTGAGGGACTGAATGGATATTGTGCGTTTCCTCTAGACAAGCAGCTGTCTGCTGTGGACTCTCTCATTGACTCCATGATGCTGGTAGAGGAGGAGGGCGACGATAATGGAGACCAAAAGGACATGTTTAAGGTGCACCACCTTCCCAACCCCGCCTTCCAGAGGCACTTCCAGGTACTGCTGTTTCACAGATACAGTATGAGGCAGTTAGTAAAGTTTTTTTTTTCTGACCTAGAGCTTCACCAGCTGTTCATATTGAACCAGGATTGCGTCTTTCTCGCTCACTGTCTCACCCAACCGTTTTGTTCAGTGTCTGCACCATCGGGGGGTGAGCCCCGGCGCCCCTCTCCCCCCCATGGAGCCCTGGCTGAAGGCCGCCCTTGAACGCCCGCATGTCATTACTGAACGTTGCCGGGGTCCACTCGAGGAGGTGAAGAGGACGTTTCCTCTCACAGAGGTGGAGAAGAAGAAGAAGCTGAAGACAAGTGCACAGATATTTGGGAAAGAGTGAGTTACAGAGAGAAATGTTTGTCACGTAGTGCTCAAAATCTTCATTGTAGAAGATTGTGTGAAATAATTCAGAAGGTCGTAAGTGATTTTCTTGCCATTCACAGCTCTGAGGAGCCAGATGCCAAAAAGGCAAAAGGAGACGAAGAGGAGGAGGAGGAGGATGACTACAACTTTGCGGACATTGCCGAAGGGTCTGTTACTTCGGTGAGAATCAGGGGAGATGATTGCATAGAAATCATAGAGAGCGGACCAATCTCTACAAAAATCAGTTAGTCCGTATAAAGTCCTAAATTTTGTATTCTTATTTCTTTTTGTTTTTAACATTTTAAACTCTCAACCAGGTGGGAAGTGTGAATCCAGCCAAAGACTTCAGGTTGTTGATCAAGAAGAAGAGCCTACCATTCGGGGAGGGTGAGGATTTTTTTTCTCCTTTCTTTTCTGTTTGTATTATAAAATATTGTGACTCATGTTCGGTTCTTGCAAATTGTGTTTCTCTTTTGTTTGCTTGTGGTGACCCCCGTGTCCTTCCCAGTCTGTCAGCAACTGACTGGGAGGATAGAGCAGTTGCTTGGCAACAAGAACACACCGTACTACATGAAAAGCATCACCTGTATCCAGGCCTTTAGAGAGCAGTCTGTTAAGGTAAATAAACACTTGCTATCTTTCATTCAGGCAAATGCAGGGATGTGGTGGTTTCTGGTGGTAGTCTGTCATATTAGCAGAACGCACAGTTTGGGTTTTCCTATGGAGATAAAGAGTCAATCTGAGAAGATTATAATGAGCCCGTTTAAATTCTCACAAATGAAGTCCAACGTCAGTTCTTCTGTTAGTAAATGTACGAGGAAGTTAGCTTTTAGGTGACTCATAAACGGATTTTGAATGATTCATATTTCTGGTAATTCAGCTGGGGGAGGCCAATCTGTACAACGGCTACCTCCAGTCCCTAAAGAGAAGCATCCCAAACAGAGGGCTGGAGGTCTTCTGGGAACTGCTGGTTCAAGGTTTGATAAGCTTCTCTACTCGCGGCCGCAGGATTTTCTCCAAATCATTTCTCCCTTGAGATGAGAATTTCCACATCATTTCCTGGGAGCAAAAAAATAAATAATAATAAAAAAGTAAATAATGCAAAAGTGGGAGCTGGTAGATGCTTAAAATGTGCTGCCGGCTGAATCACAAATCTGCTCAGAGGCGTTTTGGGCTTATTTCTTGTTGTTTGATTGACAGATGCTATAACTCTGATCAGCAAGGACGAGGTTGAAGGAAGCACAGTATCCAAAACCGATGCTGATCAGGTGACTCCCCCATTTAAACCAGTGTGAGCTGTTGATAAAAATGTGATATTTAGACTCTACTCCTAGTGACTGAAGCATATTTTGTGTCCTCAGTTTCTGGTTTCTGAGGAGAAGAAAGAGGAGGCGGCCGCTCCGCCAGTTGAAGATACCGGAGATGTTGATGACTTGGCAAGTGTGATTTATTTTATTCTGACCTCTTCAGGTTTTAGATATTTAACCGAAGTCTGCAAAACTTGTTGTTCAGACCATTTCCTGTGTTTTTAGGACGGGCTAACGAGACCTTCCTTTTTAACCTCCCAGTCTTACATCTGGTTTTCCCATCTCTTCCTGTGCAGCTGGACATGATGTAACAGTGGAAGCAATGGGAGCGTCTGCAGAGGGACAATAATACAATCCACAGACCAAAACAAATTCAGCCGTCCATTGTTCTGCCTCCCACTTTTGGACCCTTGATACAGCAATGCTAAGGAGCTACATTCGGAATAAAACGGTGTTTGACTTCACCAATGCCTGTACCAAGGTTGTATACTCTAATAATTGTCTTTAGTACTTTCATATTGTATGTTGAGGGCTTTAAATGTATTTTTTTTATTTGAAATAATCTCCTGTTCCAATTCCATGAAAATTTCAGTATTGGACAATTGGATGCTTTAAATCTAGAGAACGTCTTAATGCTTAACTTGTACTTTTGATTTATGTATAACAAAACATGCCGAATAAAGTTTTCCTTACAAATGTGACAAAGCACAATGCCATTGGGTCATTTGCAAATTGCACAGTGCACAAAAGAATCTTGGTAAACCAGTGTGAAAATGCAGGATTAACAGCAGTGCGACCGGTATGATGTCGGCGTCCACGTGGTCTGTCTTCAACACACCCACTGGATGAAACGGTCGAACAAACTGGACCGGGCCAGATCAGACAAGTCTTTTCCTCTAAAGATGGCGTCCTTGTCATCCATGGCCAGCTTCAACAGGACTTCTTGGTTAACGTCACTTCTCGTGGCTATCACCGTGGAAACCACCTGTTCCCTGCGCATGGCGCTCACGGCCTCGTCCAGGTTCTCGCTGTCGGTGACGCCGTCTGTGATGAAAACAAACGAAACCTCGGCGTTGGGCCTCGTCTTGCGACCTCGCCCTCTACTAAGGATGTTGTCGATGGCGTAGGTGATGGCGGGCCCGACGCTCGAAGACGAATCGAAATAAGGCAAGCGCGAGATGCCGTCGGCGATGACGGCGCGGTCGTGTGTGAGAGGAAAGGCCACTTTGTTCTCGACCTCCCTGCCAAACGCTACCAACGCCAAGCGGGCTCTCATGGGGTCGGTGCCGCTGCCGGCCAGGGCCAATTTATCCGCCACCTTCTGCACAAATTCACGGACCAGCCGGAAATTCTCCAGGCCGAGGCGCTCCGAGCCGTCCAGCAGAAACACCAAATCCACCGGCCGGTGGACGCACGCAGATATATCGGGCTCTGTAACGAAAGAAAGCCGGGTCATTCACCGAGCTGCGATTATGCCATCGAACGAACCCCCTTCGGCGCGAGCAACACCTACGGCTTTTGCAGGGGAGATCGGGGCACACCATCACAGGTTCTGGAGGGGAAACCAAAAGGGAGACATTTAGAGAACCGCTCAGAAGTTCCAGTGTGGTCTTCCCACTGCGTGTACCACTGGCGCGGGGCTCACCGGGACAGAGGACATTCTCCATCGTGTTGGTGAAGACCTCGGACACCAGGTCGACGTAGCGACTCATCTCGATGACGCGCTCCTTCTTGTTGCACGCGATGGAGTCCAGGATCTCGTTATCCTGGGTCTTGTCGAACATGTCGCCGACCCCGATGGCATTGACCACCACGTCGTTGTCGCAGAGGTACTGGAGCAAGTTGTCGTCGTCGCGCGGGTCGAAGCGGCCGTCTGTGATCACCACCACAGACACTTTGGCTTCGGCTCTCTTGCCGTCCCTGATGAGGTTGTCGTAGGCAAACTTTAGGGCCGAGGGCGTGAAGGTGCCGCCGGCTATCCACTGCAGCTGCTTCACCGCCGCTTTGAAGGCCGACATGGAGTTGATGTTGGGATCGTCGAGACGGATGGCCTCGAAGGTCCCGTTGTGACTGAATTGAACGACTCCGACTCGTGTGCCTGGAAGATGTAGACATCAGGTAGGAGCAGAAGTAGACATATCAAAGGGTGCTCTTTAAATCCTTGTTGTAAACAGAAATACCAAAACTAAAAATGTATACTTTTTTGGTAATTCAAGTGTAAACTGTAAAAGTGACAACTTTGAATAATACAAACATTGTGCTGTTAAGACTCTTTTTAAATTTGCTGCAGGATGTGGTTGACGGAACAAGCTCAGAAATTAACCAAAGTATCCATGGATGATTTACGTGTTACTTATTTCCTAATTGTTAGACTGCCTAATGAATTAAATCGTGGGTTTGCACACAAAGTTGTTCCCCAAATAAAAAATGGTCCGTTGGTCAAATGTTGATTGTAAGAAATTCTATATCTGTAACCTTATTCATAAATGTGTAGTAGGTGCTTCTCAGAAAAATTCAATCAAAAAATTAAAATGTGCACTGGTCCCACTTTACATGGCTGAATGTATGCAAAGCTGACAAACTCCTTACTCGTTACTGTGCAGTCACAGGATCGATGATGCCTGTAGTGACGCCTTTCTCCACATATTTGGGCTTTAACTGTATAGTCAGTGGTGGATTAAGGGTGTTACTTTTTTGGAGACGGCTAATCTCTTGCGGCACCCTCTACTTCCTGTCACTTGATGCCGTGTCTGCAGAGGGATTTGCACGGGTGTCTGCTCGGCGTTTTTGACTGTACCGCTTGGCGACGTGGGGTCGCTGGCCATCGATCCCAACCGGTTGATGGTGTTGATAACAAAGTTCTTTTCCAGGGTGAAGTTTGTCAGCCCGACACTCTCGGAGCTATCAATTACAAATACGATGTCCAGAGCTCCACAGTGCTTCTCACAGTCTGAGGCAAAGGACGAGAAGCGGATCAGTGTGTTGAAAGATACCAAACAACGGAGGTCTTTGAGCGGCGATATTTACCACAGCAACCGCACGTCTCCCTGATGTAAGTCATGACATCACAGTCCTGCAGTGAGAGGTGTGCATGTTTCAAGAATTACAATCAAAGTAATCTAATTACTGTAAACTGCACTGCCTTCTGAAGTTGACTTACGTTAAGCCCCGGATCCCCTACTGGTCCTGGCTCCCCCTGCACGCACGCACACACACACACACACACACGGATACACAAAGACAAAGCAAAGCAGTTGCTTGCGTGGCCATGCCGTCATTATAGTCTGAGCGCTTGAGCTGTTGCTTACATCGGATCCACGATCTCCTCGGGGTCCTCTCGCCCCGGGCTCACCCGGCTGACCCGGCTCCCCCTGCAGAAGAAGCCATTTTACAGTGTTCTAAGTAGTAGTAGTAGTAGTTATAGTTTTTTCTACAGAGGGCGAGCAGAGCATCACAAACGACAACTTGTTTTAAAAATGGTTGATTAGTTGTTGTGTGTCCAAGTGAGTACAGAACTTTGTCCAACATCTATTTACTTACAGGCCATTAATCTTAATCTAATCCCATGCTACTCATGCTGTATCCAAGGCTGGGAGCAACACACAGCGTGAATTAAATGGCTTTTTTTTGCACATCAAAAAAGCCAATTGGTGTGTTTTTCATCTACAAATGCTGGTCAGAGCACCGATTGCTCTGACTGAAACCCGATTGCACTTCAAATGGTTGTTCATTTAACTTACATAATCTCCTGGTGGTCCGTTATTTCCAGCTTCCCCTTTGGCACCACAATCCCCTCTGCCCCCCCGGGGCCCTTTTAAACCTGGATCGCCTTTGTCTCCCTGGAAAGGGCAGAGTTACTTTAGACTCGGTGTGCAATGTGTGGGACCTTTGTGAGGTGAACAGGACAACGTACAGTGGCTCCTCTCGGTCCAGAATAGCTGAATCCCTGTCTTCCGTTGTCACCCTTTAAAAGACAAAAAATAAATCAAATAAAATCCATCACAATTTGTAAGAGCATTTTACATCTTGAAATTGATGATGATTTGACCCACTTTTGGCCCTGGTGGCCCCGAGTCTCCCCTTGTTCCAGGATCTCCGGGATTTCCTTTTGAGCCCTAGAACCGATGAGAGAGAAACCGAATAAAGTTTTTATTATCAGCGGTATATTTCACACAAATGTTGTGAATACACCAAAAACACAAGCCGACAATAAGCGTTTTTTTCGGTGTCATTGATGACGCACAATTTCTCCGGGACCACCCAGTTCTCCCGGCTGACCCCTCGGTCCTGGCAGTCCTTGGTCTCCCTGGAAGAGAAAGCACCCGTGAAATCATTACTAGAAATGACCTTCACCCACATACACTGACGTCTTCTAGTTGATGGGAATTTTGCGAATCATAAGCATTTCTTTTGCAGTTCAAATTCCATTGGATAAATGATTTTTACGATAACAAGCTCAGCTCAGGGTATCTTGGCAGCAGATCCAGTACACGAAGGCGGATCTAAATAACGATCTCTCTGCCAGAATCCTCCCATCACCTTTGCGCCCTTGAATCCGTCTTCCCCGGGCCGTCCTCTGGCTCCCAGCGGCCCCAGTTCTCCCTGAAGGAAATAAACCAGTTTGTCAGGATCCGCAAATGTCTACTAAACTTTTTATTTCACAGAATCTGATTGGAATATGCTCAATAGCAACACGGAGCGGAATCACGCTTGGAACAAAAGTGATTCCGATGAAATCACTGCGGAGGGGTTTGAAACACACGATACTCGTCTCCCTCGTGATGTTGAATTCCAGTGTTAGGTCAACAGAATCTACTTCTATGAGCTTTTAATCTCTGGAGCAGCGCTGTTTCCCATCATGATACTCTCTGCATGTTTTTTTTTTTTTACAGCACATTGCACTAAGTTGAGTGTTGAATTTCTGTAGAACTGTATGTTTTTGTGCTTCCTCTGAGCGCTGAACTTACCCGTTCTCCTTTCAGCCCATCAGGACCTGGTTTTCCCCTGGTCCCTGGGTCTCCTCTCCTTCCCTGTTGATATTTATTGGATGAGCCTTTTTTAACGAACTATGGATATCTTTCTTAAAATAATGAAATCTTTTTTAAATGAGTGGGTGTGACATACGTGCGGGCCGCTTTCTCCAGGTGTGCCAGCAACTCCCTGCGAGATTTAACACAATTGGGTCGGTTTGGTAACTTACTCAGTAATATACAGCAGAAGTAATTCAAATGAAAATAAATGTTGCTCCATACAACAAAACCCTTTTCTCCTGGTGGCCCTGGATTTCCAGGATGTCCGTCTTCCCCCTGATGAACAGAGATTTTTCATTTGTGTTTTTTAGCAAAGGACAATGTTAATCTTCCTATAATGTTTTCTGTTCCGTTCAGGTCAAAGTTTACCTTTGCTCCTGGGTTTCCCTGAAGGCCAGGACGACCCGACTTTCCAGAGAGGCCTGGATTTCCCTAAAAGAACAAATGAATTTATCTTAACATATTTGCACGGATGCTCTCAGCTCCAATAACGATATATTTATAAATATAAACAGTAGTTGTGTTGGTTGATGGGTCTTTAACTTTGGTCCCAACTGAAGCATCTTCTCTGCTGTAAAAAATCCTGTGACCCGTGCAGGATTCCCAGAGGATAAATCCTGCTGACGTTGGTGATCCATTGAACTTTCCTCAAGCGCCGCCACTTAGTTGAAATGTATTTTTTTTCATGGGAAATTACCTCAAAGGTTGAGACATTCATGTCCCCCTCAGTAATGACGCCATGATGAGTTTACACTTTATGACTAAATGCCTGTGAACTGACATCTTCAGCAGCCTCAGCTGTACGTTTTATTGGGTGTGAGCAAATATTAACGCACACGCTAAACAAAGCCGGTGAACATGGTAAACATTATACCTGCGTGTCGTAGCGAGCATGCATGCATCGCGGGAAAGCACATCGGTGCTACACAGCGCTGCCGGCATGGCTGTTGTCTCTTAATCTTGTTCCTATCGGAGGATCATTTACAGCGGACAAAGATCCCAAGTTTGTTCAAACACAAACCTTTACTCCGTTTTCACCGGGTGGCCCAGGGGCTCCAAAGTCTCCATGGTAACCTTCTGGTCCCTTTCATGGACATAAACAGAAGTATACAGTAATTCAGTAAACATAATTATTACGACTCAAATGAACAATTTCATCTAATAAACATATATAATGTTAAGTAAGACAATAGTAATAACACTGGATCCATTAGCCACAGATAAACTTTCTCACCTTTCATATAAGTTCTTTACTAACCTGGTCACCCGGATCACCTTTGCAACCGGGAGCTCCAATATGGCCCATTTTACCCTGAAGAATTCCCAGAGACAACGTCATGACATCAGTGTGCTGAACAGACTAAGAGTCACTGCACACCGCATATATTTTGTCTCATGAAGACTCACCTTCTGACCGTCAGTTCCATTCCCGCCAGCTACTCCCGCCACACCCTGAGCATTCAAGTCAGAGAAAACAGAGAAAAGCACGACAGTAAACAAACCGCTGATGGCGTAGCATGTGGTGGGATATACAATATGTGCAAGGACACATTAAAACACTTATCTACCTTTGCTCCGACTGTTCCGATTTCACCCTGATGAGGTAATGAATGTCCATCAATTTAGCAGAATTTCATTGAATTTCTCAGATGAATTGAAAAGCGGGAGTATAGAGGTCGCTCTCACCTTGTCACCTTTCAGACCGGTCGCTCCCTACATGAGAGCACAGAGGCGCACGTTATTAGGAATGACAAATTAGTTAACCACGAATGTGTAGCACACAAGGTCATCAAGCAGCAAACCTTTGGACCGGGTTGTCCGATTGGACCTTCAATGCCGGGATCACCCTGGAAAGTAATAAATCATATGCAGCTTTAAAATCATTGACATCAGAAACCGAATCTCTGTTATAATAACAGTAATAATCTTTGACCTACCTGTTTACCCTTTGCTCCTCTTCGCCCAGCAAAGCCCCTCTCTCCTTTTGTGCCCTTAAAATAAGGAGAAAGGACAACAAAATATTTGGCACAAGCAGAAGTATAAATAATTTCCATATTTTTTATTTAATTTTTTGGTACTCACTTTGAGACCTTCAGGCCCCGGTCGTCCAGGCATCCCAGGTGTCGCCAAGCATTTTGGCTGGTAACACTAAATGATCAAATGCCACAACAAAATCATGTAGTAAATCAACTGTAGTAAAACACGAAAACCGAGATAACGACAGGTTTGTCCCAACTTCTATAAGAAAAAGGTATGCCTTTTTAATGTCCATTTAAAATAGCATATATATATATATATATATATATAATTGTTAATCATTCCTTACCTGTACATAGGCTTGATGTTTCTGCAAAAAAACAATAACTTTAAATTAAAAGTGGCCCATAGTGGTACTGTAAATTAAATGTGAATTGCATTATCAGTATGACTTCAGATCACCATAATTTGTATGATACGATCGATGGATTCGGTATTTATTTCCAGTCTCCCACCGACGATGTCCACGACCTTGTAGTCATCCCGGTACACTTCATGGAGCGGGCCGGCTATGTCCTTCATTCCAGATTCATCGACGCTCCTCGACGCGGCCACCGAGAAAATTTGGATTCCCTTTTCCCGGGCCTTATCCGCCATTTCCCTCATCCCTCCGCACGGTTCTGCCGTCACATAGCCGTCAGTGATGACCACAGAGAAGAGGACGGGCTTGGCCCCTGGGTAGTGGCTGGTTAGTTGTTGAGTCATTCTTTGGAGGGCGCAGTCGGTGTGGGTGCCTTTGCCTTCGTACACGATCCTGTTGACGTTCCTGATGAAGTTCTCCTTGGTTGTGAACGGACTGAAGACGTGCTGCGTCTCGGAGTAGTTCAGGCCTCCAATGGACCAGGACATGTGGACCCGGCTCCTGTACTCCTCGTCGAACAGCCTCTGGGCAAAAACCTTGGTGAACTCCATGACGGTTTTCACCAGGCTGCCGGGCGGGGACTCGTGTAGGGCGATGGTCTCTGAGGTGTCCAGGGTGAAAAACACCTTGATGGGACAGTCAATTCTCCCATCTGCTGGAAAGGGCATTGACAAAGAAAGTTTAGTTATTTACTGCGACGTTACAAATGTAACACATGCAAGCACATTGGCTGAAGCGTTGTATTTAGGTTCTGTTTGAGGTTATTTTAGGCGTTTTCATTGCCCCTACATTACAGAGGGAAGTAGTGCATTTTTTAATAAGCAGAACTGTAGAAACTCATTCCTATGAAAGCTGCGCAGTGGCACATGAAGCAAATCAAGTTCAACTGCAGAGTAAATAATTAATATGACTGAAGAAAAATAACTTTAAATAAGAGTCGGTTTACCTAAAATTAAATAATGTGCTTATTTGACATGTCATTTTATTCATTCTACTGAATGTGTGTTCATCTTATCTACTTTCATATGTTTTCACAATCCAAAGTTCCAAGGGTTTTACTTGTCACTGCAGGACACATTTGCAAAACGATATTTAGATTGAGGTCCCAATTCGCCTAATAGGAAAGAAACAAATAAGGAAACGTTATACGGAGGGTGATTTAAGGAGTCGCTCCGCCGGAGCAAAGAAGCTGTTTTGAGGTTTGATAGTTCAGCAGATTCCAGATGGCAGCAGGGTAAAAGGTTTGTGGCTGTGGGGGGGGGTCTTTTAACGGCCCCCCACAGAGCGCTTCACAGCTGCTCTTCTTACCAATATTGTAAAATGATATTTTGGATGGTTTTAATCACTTGCTGTAAGTTCCAGCACATCTCGTGCTTGTTTGTAATGTTTGCGGTCAGAATGCACATCTGTAAAAGTTAACAAGAACTTGGCACGAAGATTAAGTTCCCGAGAGAAATACAGACGTTTATGAGAGTTAATGTCCCATAAAAGCGTGTACTGGCAACAACATATTACATAATCATATCACATTTTTTCACACAAAAAATATAAAGAGCTTATCTGAACATTTGTTGTTAATCGAACTATCCAAAAGTATATTTAACGATTACTGGTGAAAGAATATTAAATGTCAAATATTTTGAAAACTGTTTAGTGCCGTTAATTAACCTTTATTAAGCTGTTGAAGTGTTTGTAAAGCAGTTTGGTGACTGTTATTCCATCAAATCAGGCAGATAGATAAATAGATTATTACAGCATCTTGTGTTAATTAGAAGCTGCTTTATTTGTCAGATTCATGCCAACGTTCATGATGGGTTCTGTTTGTCTTTACTCCAGGCAGCTAAACACCAGGCGGGTATGTAAACATCACTGCTGGTTCCTAACGATGATGAATTTCATTATTTCAATTGACTGTAAATAATTTAATAGTTTGATCTATTGGTTAAACAAAATGTTACGGTGTTATAGATTTATAAACAATAGCGAAAAAAATACTTTTACTGTTGTAGAATGTTTAGAATTATTTTTCAGTAGTTTTATTGAAGTAAAGGAGCTGTATATTTATTTCGCCACAGTTACTTAAGCACACCAACAGCAAAGGAATCCTTAATTGATCAGAGCTGACCAGTTTGATTGGAGTTTGCAAAAGAAGCACTGAAAGAGGACAGATGATCGGTTTCATGTCTCACTGCTCTCAATAAATAGTGACAGTATTAGCAAATATGAACATAATAAATATTTCTATTAGCTACCAACTATAGCTCCAAAAATATGTTGTTGCCAGTTTTATTGAGGTAACATTTTGAAGGATGAAGTATATCTACATTCTCATATTCTAGTTTAAATAAAATAAAAATAACTCACTCATACAACCTGGGGGTATCGGTGGTGGAGGCGGAGTCGGATCTGGGCTGTCACCTCGACCAGGTACTGGCCTCGGACCCCGAGGGACCAAACCTTGAGGAGCCGCAGCTCGGAGCACGCACAGAAAGACAAGCGCCGAAATCATCGCCATTTTTCCTGCAAAAAATACAAGACCGAGGGGAGAGGACAGTTGTTGAATGCTTTCTTTTCACTCCAACACTCCCTTTAGATGCAGGAAATAGCTGTCAAACAAGTGAGTCTTCGCAGAAGGCATCTCCACAGAGCTCAGGAATGTTTATCGTCGTTTTAAACAATGTCTGTGAATAACCACTCTGTGCTGTAAAGAAGGACTATTTAGTATTAATATTTAAATCTGTGTCTGAAATGGAATTTATTTTGCTGCATCCCACACGCCGAGGGTTCTCAAACCGCTTCACGTCATGGAGGATGCAACGGGAAAAAATCTAGATTTGGTTTTGTTTAAGGAGGGTCCACATCTACGGAGGAGTTGTACAGCTTGGCGGGGGCAGATTGGACAGCCGTTGGCTTTATGTGAGCATGACTTTGACTAAAAGCATTTCATAAACTACTAAATAAATAAAACACAGCTTGAACACTGTCAGTGTTTCCAATCTTAAGAAACACGGGTGGAGATGGATGGGTACGATTTTATTGAGGGAAATCAAATCTGGGAAAGCTGTTGCTCAAACGTAAGAACTGTATATTTACGTAGACTATTTTGAGGTACTAGTCACGAGTATTTCCTGCTACTTGACATTTCTTCTTTATTACAATACAGCAGGAAGTACAGTATCATACGTTTTAGCCCATCATTTATTTAACAGCTATATACCAGCACATATTTTACATTAAACATTGATTAAATGTCCCAAATGTAGATTTTGCAAAAGGAGCACTGAAAGAGGACAGATGATCGGTTTCATGTCTCACTACTCTCAATAAATAGTGACAGTATTAGCAAATATAATAAATATTTCTATTAGCTACCAACTATAGCTCCAAAACTAATTACAAAAACATTAAACATTGATTAAATTTCCCAACACTACAGTAGATTTTGCAAAAGGAGCACTGAAAGCTCAACTTAGCTCAACTGGATCACCTACTTAAGTTTAATTTTTTTGTTGGTTAGGTTGACTGTGTATTTGATCTCTTTCTTAATCGGGCAATCGTAATGTATTTGTTACAATATTTTGTAATCAAAGTAGAAGGTACACCATTCCCCTCCAAAATGTAGTGTAATAGAAGTATAAAGTATCATTAAATAACCAAGTAAAGTCAAAGTACCTTAAATGTTTGGTCTTTACTTGCCGTAACCTAATTGACTTAATTATAATGTTTGAGTAGACTTGTTTCTTTCCACAACTGCTGCTATCAGTCATTTGGTTCAAATGCTATAACATCAAAACATATCAAATGTGGTATTTCTGGCCAAATGCTACTTTAATTTCATTCATCAATGGTGAAGTAAAGTAACCGAAGACAAACCGCTTTATATTTCGAACTGCTTTAAATTAAAAGTTAAAAGGTAAAGTGAACTCACCGCAGCGACTGGACGCACCGACCTGCTACCGCGCGCAAACAGCCTTTCGGGGGATTGAAGCAGTTACCAAAGAATGCAAACTGAGAATAATGTTCCCAATCACAGCTCCCATCGCAGCTCTCGGTCTCCCGGACGCCCACTTTGAAATCCCAATCCACGCGCACGCGCTACGGAATTCGATTTGAGCGATGGTGTTTACACAGTGGTCTGGGTGCGTGACGTGGAGCTGCCGCAGCAGGCCGACCGACACCAACCTGTCTGAAATATTGGTGTAAATCTGCACAATAAAGTAGCTTTAAATAAACACGCGGTGCTGCAGTAAAGTGTTCATCTGCCCGGTTTGACAGAATAAATGCGCGCGGCAGACTGACTCTCTCCAAACAGCAGCCCCGCGGACGCGTGCACGCGCACGCGCCGCTGCCGCTGCATGTCCTTACATGGGAAGAGCTGCCGGTCTGTTTACACGCAGCAGCAGAGATGTCATGTAGGAATTGAAATGCTTTATATCCCCAAAGTATGAAGTAAGGATTTCATTAATCAATCAGGCGATTCAAGTCAAGATTGTTTGAGTTTTGGATGGATTGTGAGATAAAAACCAGCTATTCAAATACGTCTCCACAGTCCTGGTTTTTGTTTAGTAAATTTCCAGTTTTATTTTGTATTTCCCTAAATCTCATGTTCCATCTTCACTTTGGTTCCTGCCTTTCAATGTTGTCCATCTGATGGTCCGCTCTGCTCCAGATTGAACACTATCCACATGTTGTTGTACTTGTAGTGCAACGCTATAAATTACATCCCGCAGCTTAGATGAGATTTACATCATGTAAATCAGCTTAATCCTGAAAAATGGTGGTCAATAGACATGTTCCCTTTCAGACTCTGCATGATCACAAATGACATCATGTCTTTTCATGCCTCCTTATTTCGTTATCGGCAGAGACTTGTTGCAGTAACCAGCGAGGTCCCTCTGGTCCTGATGACTAAAACGTTCTTGCTCTTGTATTTAAAAACAAGTACAAAAATGTGAAAAAATACATCCTGCAAACTGAAAAGTATATTGTAAGACACCAGGAGCAAGATAAGAGGTCCGCTTGGAGAGAAGGGCGTTTAACGAAAGAGGAGAATAGATCCGACCCATCAGCCATTTGCTGTTTATTCGGTTTCTCTGTCACCACTAAAACAACAGCCTCAGGTGTAGAGAGAAAACGTCCCTTTAAAAAGAAAAACAAAGAATGGAAAACATGGAAAATACAATGAAAAACCTTTTGAAAACAGCAAGCAGGACTACTGACTAAAGAGCACTATCAAATGTGGAAATAATGGCATAGCTGATCCAGATTTTGCTGAATACAATTATAAAGCTGCGTTGTTTACAAGGGTTGGACATTTTTAGGGCATGTGCCCTAGTTTGAGGGATGTATTCTAATCAAGACGCACACTGTTCTCTGCCACAGTGTGATGAACAGCAGGAATGCAGAGGAGCACCAGGCGGTCTGTTTATCGACATTCAAAGGCATCCTGCTCAGGAAGTCCCTCATCAGTGGCCCGGTTAGGGAAATACATGTGGTGCTGCTATTGACCTGCTCGCAGAGCGCTGCTGCTGTTTATAGAGAACCCAAGTGTGTGTGTGTGTGTGTGTGTGTGTGTGTGTGTGTGTGTGTGTGTGTGTGTAGGGTGGTGGAGCATCTGACGAGATGCTGAGGTAGCAAGTGAGACATTATTAAGAAAGAGGCTAGCGTTTTTTTGTCCTTAGCGTCTCACTTTTTTTTAATGGCCGGCTGCATTCAGATGATCATTCAAAGGTAAAGAAGCTGTGAATCTTACACATCTCACACATTACGTCCTTAACTGTTCATTTCACAAATAAAGACTGAATCTTTTAGTCAGAATATAATCGATCTGCAAAAATACGATTTGCTATCTTTCAATAGAGTGATTTTGCTTTTAGTGTGTGTTTGTGCACGTGAGCACAGGTTTGTCAGTGCTGTTGCTGCTGAGCCGGTTACATATTAGGATGAAAAACATTGGAATCGTCAAAGTAAAGGCCGTAGTTACCATAAAAGTCCATGTCTCCTGCGTGTGTGGGTTTCTCTCTTTGTGGATTTGTGTCGCGGGTATTTAAGGATGAGATTCTTGAGTAAATGTACGTTGTTACTTTTTAATGAAGCCTAAACTGTACATTTACCTATGACAGTGAGTACTTGTAGTTTGAATTGTTTTATTGCAACAGTACATTGAAGTATCAGCGTTGAACAAGCTTACTAAGAGTTTCCTGTGTCCAGAGCTGTGAATCACATTCTGTCACTTGAGCGTAAAGTCAAAGCTGGTTTCAGTCAAAGTAGCCAGAGAGAGAAGAGTTCAGCAATAAGCCACCAGGGGGAGAACACAAGCTGCAAAAACCTGTTACTGAGAAACATTTCTATTACTGATCTTACTGATCTTTTTTTTCACAAGAGGGACACAGAATGTGATTCATCTTTTCAATTAGTTCCCTGCTGGCAAAAGTCTAGTTCTCCTAATAAGATCATTTATTTAGCAGTGGCTGGTTGTTGGCTGGTTGTCGACTCACTCCAAGAATGTTGTGGGTGGGAATTTCCTCCGTACTTCCTGTTTGGAGAGTCATCCTCTTGTGTCTATGCAGATGCCCTGCATGGGGCTCTACATCACTTATGTCTTTTCTGTGACAACTAACCCACAAGATTCTGCCTCAGGCTTCAGTCGTTCTGGACTCTGAACAGGTAAACGTCTGTGTAGGAAAAAGGATGGATTCAAATGATAAATAACCTAACCTCAACTCTTAAGACTGCCTGTCTTACATTTCTCCCAACATTACCACTGATCCTAGCCTCTATATAACAACTATCACTCCATCAAACCTCAATGACGACTATATGTAAGATGTAAGCCTCAAAGGGAGAAGAGGTAGCAGAGAGTGAATGACCGTCTGATAACACATTGTGTATATATATATATATATATATATATATATATATATATATATATATATATATATATATATATATATATATGTCTGCAAATAGCACATTAGCTGTATTCAATTTGCCCAGTTTCAAAGGTTCAATACTGTGTATAGTCTGCAAAAATGATTTTAGGGTCAATTTTCTGCAGATGAAAGCGGTGCTTATAAAATGTTTTTTATTATACACAGGAATTCTTTGTATGAGTTTCACTCAGGCTTTGCAAATGGCCTCAATTACTTGCCTCAGCAGAGATGTTAGGAATATTAAAAGCTTTAACATTTGATAGAAATCTGATTGATGAGTTTTATGAATGACTTTTTCCCATGTTTGATTAAAACAAAATATACATAACTGTACAAACGAAAAAGGAAATTCTGCTTGGTTTAAATTTAGTCTCATTTTGTGTTTAAGTAATATTTTGGATTGGAGAATAGTATGGAAATTATTAATGGAAATTAATTGCACACGGGCAGAATTGTTTAGTGAATGTGTCCCTTAAAAATAAATTGCCTTAAAACAAAACAAAAAAGATGAGTTACAATTATGTCTTCATACTCTGCTACTGTGTTTCTAAAGTCTAAATCAAGTGAAATTGAGCGCAGTAAAATATAAAAACTGGATGTACTCCATAAAAATTCTGATAAAAAATATATATATTCTTATGCATTTGGTTGTTTATTTGAGTTTCAACAAAGCTATATGTGTGAGCGTGTGCGTTCAAAGAGACAAGGTGTGAAGAGAACTGAGGCAAGCAGAATCACAATGAACTCTCTGCAACCTCCCAGTTCTTTGCAAGCTGAATCTATCCAGCAGCCTCCCACCCATTGATATCAGCACTTCATGGCTTAAATAATTCAACAGAAAAATCATGGCGCTCTACCTGACTCTCTGTAGATACTCTACTCCTGGCATTTGATTATAATGAGAAACAGCAGCTGCAAAATCACGGATCCACCAGGTAACATGCAGATTAATAAGGACGATCAATAATGCAGGTTATGCATTTCATGATCATTCTTTGTTTTCCCATCAACAGGTTGATGAAATTCTCTGCTAAACAAGTAAATATGTTTAAATTGATACGGCAAAGTCACTGTGTACTGTTGCTTTGCAAAGAAACCTACAGGAATACAAATCAGTTCCATGACATAAAAGCTTCTCATTGATGTTTTTGTAGGCTGACATTTGTTTCTGTGTCATAAACAATGGAAAAAAGTGTGTCTGAGGCAGAACTCCTAAAAAACATTTTCCCACTGTGACCATCTTTGTTTTTGTTTTTTTGTAATGTATCTTGCTAGCGTCTGAATGAGACTCGTCTCTGCACAGCATCACACTCTCAGCCTGTTGAAGTTGTGCGAAAAAAAACAGGTCTATTGGTGGTCAACATGGACTGGAATATTATTATTATCAATAGTTTCTTCTTCGCCATGTACATCAGTATTAGGAGTATAACACCCTGCACCCTGACTGACTTGCAACTGTTGCACTTATTAAACAAGGAATCAACGTGTTGTTGATTGTATCCCACAAATGCCACTGATTAACTTTGCATTAGTTCGGAACGTTTGAAGGATTTCTACTGTAAAAATACATTTAAAGACAAAGACAATTGGACATCAATACATATTTTAGCAAATATTATTTACCCCAAATATTTAAAAAAATACATTTCCAACCAATTGTGCAAATCAAACCACTTTTATTCAATGCACATAAGGACATCAGAGATGCTTTTTGAAACAAAGAAGAACAGTTGAGATACGTATTTTTTTCCCCCCTAGTTCATGACTGGTTCACCTCCATAAGGCCTCTAACGGACTCCTCAGACCGTAGTGACTCTCATGACCAGCTCGCGTGTGCCGTTGCTTGGTTGTCCGCGGACCTCTGGCTGCCTGAGGTGACTGAGCAGGTGGAGGATGCTGTAGGGACAGTGCTGGTCCGGCACCGCGCTGCCGCCGTCGGGGTCCACGTTTGTTCCCACTCCCTCGGCGGGCGCCACCACGGCCGTAGTGGTGGAGCCGTCGGCCGCGGAGGCCACCGCCATCAGCGAGGAGGTGGAGGTGGACACTCCCACGCCGGTCGGATAACCCGGGCTGGGCTGAGACAGAGTCCTGTCCACGGGGGATTTCTTCAGGTCTTCACTGTCCATCGACTTGCAATAGTTCAGGACCTTCCACTGCTGGTTGACGGCCTGCCAGCGGTGGAATATCCGAAACACCGACGGCCCCTCGTGGACAATCAGTGCTGTGAAGATCAGAACATCAGTTAGACGGTGCTACTGCCTGGCAGCAGCGTCTTTGACTCCACAAAGTGAAATATATCTCTGCGGCGGTAGATTCACTTCAAATTAGCAGTACAAAATCTTTAAAGTACTGCACCATAACCTGAGATATGATTTGTTTGAGAGACTGTAGATAGGGCACAAGTTATGACACAGCAATCCTCACCACTTTGGGATTTATGTTAGGAGAAATGATGCATCTGCTCTCCGGGGTTGTTCAATACAATCTTATCGCAGTTTAAAATTGCTTATTGATTTATGTTCATTGCACTCAGTATGTGGGAAATTGAAATCCCTGTGCAACAAGAGCTACTTGGACCCATTGTACTGCTTTTATTCCACTATAAAGTCTGTGGAGGGAAATACTGTACAAACGGGATGTTTTTCCTGCTTAAGCTGAGCTGATTATCGTCGGTACAATCATGTCCACTTAAGCCTGAATACAGTATGACTATACTGCTAAACAATTGTAACGTCTTTTATTATAGTCATGGTAGAATATTGTCCTCTGATGTAAGACGTCACATACCGTTCTATGCCGTAGCAGTCTGCTAAAAATGAACAATTAATCATTTCTAACCATTTTTTGTATCGAATTCCTGTCTCTCCTCTTCAGCTCCGTTTCTCTCCCCCTCCAACTTGGTGGCTAAGTGAAAGTCAGGTGTTTGTGTCTGCTCGGTGACAAGTTAATCTCTTTAAAGTGCAGAGTTAATGAATCCACAGTCAATCTTTGCCACCAAACCGGAGACGATCGATCTCCTCTTCCTCCCATCCTGCTGTCCACTGCAGCAGTAAAGAGTGTTCTTTTAGACGCAAAGTGTGGCGTTTCATTCAATGGCCAAAACAGGGGGAGATAATCAAGAGGAAGACAGGAGGCTGAAGGAGGTCGCGACTAGTTTGAATCTGGACACAAATCCGAAAGTGTTAGAGTTAAAAATGTGTTAATGAAATACACTATGCCATAAAAAACACAGCAGTTGTTGAATGTAGAACATTTTAATTTATGTTTAATTAATTACATTTTCACTGAGCCTTTTCCTCGCGTTTCATTTTCTTCCTGGAAATATATTAAATATATTGAGCTAAATAAATAAAAGTGGCAAAAGACCATGTGTGTAATTCAAATACAAGCCCTTGAGAAGACTCGTATGTAGTAGTACAGGATGCAGATCGATTATCACAACGTAAACCTTGCATGCCGATGCAGGCGGGAGTAAATGTTGACCACCGACATTATGTCTGCTTTGGCTGTTGAATATAATAACATGCTCATTCTTAAAAAATGCACAACACGAAATGCGCCAAACAAGCGGTAAACCAATGTGAAAATCTAGCACCTCACCGATGCAGACGATGTCCATGAAGCCGTACATGCCGTAGCAGATCTGGAACAGCAGATCTTGCCTCTGCCAGCGGGCTGACGGGCTGAAGGACGACCACACCAGCCAGGAGATACTGGCCATGAGGAACAGGGAGCCCAGGATGGCTGCTGCTATCTGCACTTTCTCTATCACGGTCAAGGAGATGGCTTGCCACTGCGGGAAGACAAAGACCACGGTCAATTCGTCTTTTAACTCCACCCAATGCTTGGGAAGCTTGGGAAACAAGAGAAGGATACGGACAATGGGTACTGATTGATAATATTCAGAAAATTAGTCCTCTGAGCGGAAATAGTGCCATGCACTGTTACTGCAGACAGTGGGACATGTATTTAAAACATATGAATTATTGAGATTTGAGGTTTGTTTAGCAAATGTCCTTTCATAGAAGTGAGAAACTGCTTCTGCTCATATTTCTGTGTTCTGTGTCAAAAGGAAACCAAACCTTGTTTAATGAAAAACTTTTGTTGAATTCCGTGGTGTATGATGAGAAAAAGAGTAATTCCCGGGAATGTTGCATCGTCCCAAATAAATGTTGATATTAAATTTGAAAGGGATTTTGCATGAGTCCCAGTAGAGAGGGGTCAGGGGCTACCCCACGCTCACAAACCCCAAGAGTCGGTTCTCTGTATTTTGCGATTTCTTTTGGACTGTTATGTTGCCTCGACCTTCCATTCTTCGACATTTCTAAGGACAGCGATAAAACCTTGACTCTGGATCCAGCTGTTTTCCCTTCAAATGCCTGCAGTGCCGCCCTTCACGCCTACAGCTCACCTGAAGCGGGTTCTTGGTGCTGATGGCGATGACCTGGTATTTGTAGTAGCAGAGCTCACACGCCCAGGAGCCTCTCTCGCTGATCCATTTGATGAGGCAGGGATGGTGGGTGCAGCGTACCGATCCGTTGCACCGACATGGGCTCAGGAGCTCCCCCTGCAGGAGAGAGCTAATCAACACCAGCACCCCATGACAAGACTTGGCTCACTTAAATGCATGCATATTACTTGTTTAGGTCATCTGTGCTGCTGTTGGCTCAACATGAACCTACCTGTGCAACACCGTGATGTAAATTAAGAAAAGGTCGAGTCCTCATTCTGTTGAACTCGACCCTTGAGAGCGGCCCAAGCAGTGCTTTGTGATTCGGGGTAAATATCTCCCTGAAGCATTCATTGACCGCCTGATAATCCTTTGTTTTCTCCCTGTATTTACTGTGTGCAGGTAACCTTTTAATATGCAGTACACTGCAGGTTGAACTGCACAGATACATTGTTTTTGAAGTTCTTTGTGCTAGCGTATTGATTTTGTGAGAGCGTGGCATGCTCAATCAGGCCCGCATGCGTGCATACACACACGCACGCACTCAGCCACATTATGGCAGAACGGGTGTGAAATGAAAGCTTTGCCCCACGGCCACATCGAGTAGACAGGCAAAATACTTGAATACTTGGAAAAGTGGAGAATTAGTCACAGAAGATTTGATCAATGAGAAAAACCCAACAAAGCTATAAAAATACTGCCGTGAACATACACTGCTCTTAGATTAAACGTTGCTGCCACACATACATAAATATTCTTTTGAAGTTCTAAATAGTAGAACAAAAGAATGAATAACAAAGAAAATGATTTTCACCTTTACTCTTCCTTTCTGCTTTCAGTGCGTCCTCCTCATACTGCACGCGAGCTTTCTCAGCTTTCTCAAGTCTTGTGTCTGGCTGTCCTTTATTTTTTTATATTTAAGTGTTCATAAGAGTGTCTTTACCTGTTATTGTAAAAATAAATGTGGTTACTTGTCACCTCGAAATCAGTCAGTCAGGGTGTTGTTATAATTGAGGGCCAACATATGACTGATCACTGCGGGGCGGATTAACTGTTATGATAAAGTGTGGTTAAGCTCGAGGCTGCAGTAGCTTAGATCTCAAAGAGAAAACCAGACGCACCCCAGAAGAGTAAAGACCTGCTTTTGAGAAGCATTTTGATCCGGACAATATCATCAATTCACCCCTGAATCCCCCTGGTCAGGCTCGAGAACTCCAAACCCATCAGCGAAGATAATACGAAAGCACTTAATTTGCAATCACTAGGTTTCCACTTAACAGCAATATGTGCTTAGCCAAACGAGTCATTACTCTTAAGTCGCATCCAGCCTGAGGATGTGAGATTTATAATCTTTAACCGTGGGCCACAAGCTGATACAAATATATTTCTAGGCTTGTCATATTGGATTTAGCTGACGACCGAAATGATGTCGGCCCGCCAGCCTTTTTTAGGTCCTGACCCATAAAGCACTTTGGATCCACTAACGTATAAACAGGACCTTCTTGTGTAGACGTGTGATTCTTAGTTGAACTGAACATAAAACCCGTAGTAAATGTAAAAATAATAAATTAGCCAACCATTTTGCTGTAAGAGAGCTCCCCATTCAATATGAAGCCACAGAATTGTTGATTCAATATGAAATACCGCCCGGTCCCTGTCTACCATCAATATGGCACAGAGATTGAAGGAAGAAAAGCAAAAGAAAAGTTTCCAAATGACCTCTCCGAGGCATTAACGGGCCGACGTGTCTGACAGACGGAGCGGCACCCTGGTCGAGGAGAAGGGAGGGAAAATTAGGGAGCTAGAGGAGAAAACGGCCCATCTACAGATGGCCAGGGTGGGAGTGTGTTGGCAGGAGCCCGAGAACACTTCTGCCGTGTCCAGTGGGACGCAGACCGCTCACTGTGACTGCCCCGCTTTGCAGCCAAGAGCTGAAACCTACACCACTCCATTACAACTGAGGCTGGAGGGAGCACGAGAGACAGATAACAAATGCGACATTACAGCCCCCACACACAGGACGGGATAACCGAACGTTTTGTTGATCAATCGGCGATGGGCATTCAGAATAGTAACAATAGAATAACTGATTCACTCCCAAAATAGGGACATGAAATTAAACTGGAGATCGCTATTAATGTTTCTTTAGGGTCCGGAATCAAGGAGAGTGGACTCTATTAACTCTACAGCAGGTCGAGGGAAATTGTTGTGTAAAACTGGCTTCACATTCACAGCTCCTTTCAATAAACCGCAGTGAGGCCAAAATGTGTCATATTGCCTGCTGGCTTGTTTTTACCCCATTTTCAACAACTGGAAGAGGAGTTTTCCCATGTTCATGTGATGGAGTACAGATGCATTACGCCTCTGTACTGTGGGGCCATTAAGAAAGAATTATGCTAAAAATTACCCCTCAAGGCTTCGTATTGTGTCTCAGACAAGCACGCTGTGCAAGTGTATTATCTTTGATACGATACAGGAGGGAAAGCCACATTTTTTTCAAAGCACTCACATATTTTTAACATGCAGCTCAAGTAAGGAGAACACATTAGAAGCATTGGACCCAAAGGGCACTTCAATGCAATAACGCATGACAATTTCAGTTTATTCTCCACACTGATATATTTCAACACTTTTCCTTGTAAATCCCCTTTGAAATGGTAAGTTTGTGCGCAACACGACTCTTACTTCGACATCGCTATGATCTGAAAATATAGCTGAGAAAATGCTTATTCCCTGAGAGAGACGAGGTCGGGATCAAGTCTGAAAAACACAGGCTTGAATAAAGCACGCAGGCCAGCCGGTGCCCGTACAGCTTATTGCTGACCTTTCGCTAAACACATTCAATAGATGTAGATATGTCTCAATGTATTATAAAATAAATTATAATACATGAAAAACCTCAGAGTTTATGATAAAAGACGCATGCCTTTGTGGCACAGGCTCAGCTGTTTATTGCATTGTGTGTGATTAACTCCATCAGAAGCAGTCTGGCTTAAATGATCGCTGAGAGAGTTACTGGTCTTTGTAATCATTCCTCCATCCTGAAGATGTCGTGTAAATGTACTAGAGGTGATGCCTTTGCCATTAACTGGATATGATCCAAAGTATTGACAGTATTGTGCGTGTTAAGTTTTGTATTCATTAAAATGTAGTAATTAACACTTAACAGTTTTATCATGTAGCACTTTGGGATTTTCTTAAATATAAAGTGCATTACAAATTCAATGTATTATTATTATTATTATTAATAAAACGTTCCTATTTTTTAAAAAGCAGAGGGACTTTTATTGTGAATCACAAAGGGCACCTTAGAGAAAATGGCACCAAAAAAACAGACGAGTTTGATTAGATAGACTTATTTGATGGTTTCACGTCATATTAAATCAGTGTACAATCATTTTTCAATAGTTGCCTCGGTCAGACACTCAAGGCCCTTTCTAGCGCGGCGCTTGAGGAAAGCAATGTCTCTCGCTCCCTTCTTTACTCTGTCTTGAGTATCTAAGCCTTGGGGATGGAAATGTTTTCGAGGTGGATTGTCAGATCGGATACTGGCTGCCTCTGTCCGTGTGACAACCTGGAGGCTACGGGAGAGCCGAGGATAACTAATGTGTCCACTGCCTGCATCACACAGTGACCCGTACAGACAGCCAACTCATCTCTCTTTCCGAAAAGGAGAGTCGTGCTCTTTGTTCCCATTTACACCTCAGCAGATCCATATCTGGATTTCACCCAAACCAACGGCGGAGATAGGCAAGACAGTGAAGGCCGGCGATGGATGAGAACTTGCATAATGAAAAGATGGCATGGAATCAAGTGCTATTGACTGGCTGCAATGTCTCAAGGGATAATCAAGGAGATGAGTTGGAGGAGGCCATGGGAAACACTGCAAATTGGGAAAGCGGTTATCTGCATGCGCTGCAGTGTGCAAAGGATGAGGCCTTGTCTCTCAATCTCACAAGTAGACCCCATGTCAATGATAATTAACACGCCTGTGCTCAGGCGTTCAGTAATGAAACATTGACATTTTATATTGGCCATTCACAGCGCGATGGCCATTGAAATGATACAGTTCAACCTGACGCTTGAGTAAAGGAAAACCACTAGCACGGACTGACGGATAACAAGTCATGTTCTGCGCCTCAGTTTTCATGCGTTACGCTTTTTTGCAACGTTCCGACCTCCGTTACCAATTGGTGAGGTGTGACATATTTGTAGAGGCGGCTTCAAAGCCTCTGTCAAACACTGTAACTAATGTGTCAGCAAATTGCTGAGAGCGCCCTTGTCTGGTCTAGTTTGATAATATTTATTGTAGCACACCTTTGCCATCTTCTTTCAAATGTTTCTTCTCCTGATTGATGGAGTGTGACGTTATCATCTATATGGCCCCAAAGGTGGAGGCACGCGGTGTGAAGGCTCTTGCCATCGGTTCTGTGCCCATTCTTCTTCTTCCTTTCTTTTTTTCTTTTGCTGTTTCCAGTGTGTGTGTGCGTGTGAACAGCAGAGTGAGGGGTATTATTTGATTTTTTTTTTAATGAATGAAACGGGTCGATGTGATTTCACTGTTGTTACCGAATCTCTGTGTATTGTCCTCACTTGTCGACCACGGGTGCCAAGGTCTAACTACCCTTCCACTGCCACACAAAAGGACGAGTGCAGGATGCAGTGAGATCCCAGGCCAGAGGGTTCCCTATTAAGACATATAGGGAGTAGGTTTTGACACTTGAAAGAAATGTTGGATCAGTGAATCCGTCGAGACTGACAGGTAGGGAGGATTTTTGGATTTAAATGGTGGACAACACCACCACCTGATCTGTTCTTCTGTTATCATACCCCTTGGAGAGCAAGTTGAGCCAACAGATTTCCGACAGAAGTTGTGCAAAATAATTTCATGCAGATGCACATACATGATACAAACAACAACCTTTTCTCACCACTGAACACATGCGGGTACAATTGACTTACGTATTCGGGTCCCTGGAAGCAGATCCTGCACAAGGGAGTCCTGAAACCACTTTCCGTGTAGCTGGTGAGGGAGAACCTCTCCTCCAGTTTGCCCTTCGAGCAGTCGTCGGAGGAGCTGCTGCAGCCGCGTAGGGCCGCCGACAGCTCGGCGGCGTCAACCCAGCACGGCCGCTCTCCGGACGACGCGCCCGTGGCCCCCGCCGCAGGGGGGGCAACCCGGTCCCCCGCGCGCTGATGGCTCCGCGTCAACGTGTTGTTGTTGTCGGGGACGACGACGACGCACGTTTCGCGAGTGTCCGTGCCTTGGACGCTCATGGGGGTCAGCGGGGGCAGCGGTGTCGGTGGCCCGAGAAGGAGCAGCCTCAGGTCCCCGAGCAGGACGCAGCAGCGGCTCTTCAGCATGCCCGGGCTGCGCAGCATCGGGCTGTGTCCGGCCACCAACTCACGGCACCATGCGGAGGTCAACACTTGCTCATATGGCGTTGAATGCGCGGTGCGGGGTTGCGGGTTTGCAAGGAGCCCTTTTAGTTTTCCGGGTTGATATTGGTGTATTCTAATTGAAAGTCGCTTATCGTCTTGATGCGGTGACAGAAATCCAAAAGGCAAATAAATCCCATCGATGCAAACAAGTGTCTGAAGCCATTAAGTTAAAAAAAAAATGAAACCGCTAAAAATAAAATATAGAAAAAAGGAAAGCCACACGTTAGATTGAGAGGCATATGCATTCACGTAATAACGCTGTGGCTCGTTCACAGTAAATTGTCAACCTGCTGTGTTCAACGTAAACTATCTAGACAGGCTTCACCCTCCAGATTCACAAAGCAACAATCAAATCTGCCTCTGATACAACGGACTGATGGAGACTAACAACACGTCAGCGCTCATTCTTTACAATTCAAACAGGCTCTCACAACAACATCGAGACACTCTTTGAAAAAAACATCAGAGCTCAGATTACTGTCGATGTATTTCGGCTTTCAAAGCAAATCAAGTCAATCGACGGCGTGCCACGAAGCAAAATCGGTCTTACCTGGCGAGACACCCAAAATTGCCATACGACTCACAGTTTCAGGATTCTTCTTCTTCTTCTCGTTAAATCTCCTGCCAGACTGCAGGTGGCTGACAAGTCCGCGTGAAGCTTACATCCCAAATGACCGGATCCCCACGTTCCACGCGTAGAAATCCCTCCCGTTAAAATCCAACACGATGGTCGGACTGTCCTGTTGTGGGTGAAAGCATCCGTAGCCCCGGATCCTCCCGTGATCATTGGCTGCTGAATCGCTGCTGCAGCTGCAGCAGCAGCAGCTTCAGCACCATGATTCCTGGGACAGCTCCCAGACGCCACACGTCACCACCGCGCAGTGATGCAAGCAGACCAGTTCACACTCAACCGAGACGAATGTACAAGGAAATGGTCAAATTAGGCCGAGACGCACATCGTCGCAGAGTGAGGCATTTAGTAGAAGGTATGGAATATATATATATATATATATATATATATATATATATATATATATATATATATATATATATATATATATATATATATATATATATTTATTTTATTTTTTTTTCAAAGAAGGTGGCGTTTACTGCCTTTCATTAGAAAAACAGAGAGCAGAAGAATTAAGTTGAGCCAAAATTATTCATATAGACACAGTTCAATTATCAGGAAACACACGGTGAACACTGATTATTCATAGCAGCTGCTCGGCTAATCGAGTCATTTTGCTCAACTGGAATATCAACTAAGTTGAAGCTAACACAAATAAAATGATGAACATTTTAATCCGCGCCAAAGGCAGTGGAGCAGAATTATAAAATACTTGAGTAAAGTAGGCTACTACAAAGGTCATAAATCCAAAAATTGAGAGAAGGCCAAATGTGCTTGATTCATTTTCAGCATTAATGAATAATGCTCACGTGGGAGGCAAGAGTCTGTGTCTTGATTAAACAATTGGAGTCAAGTGGACAACTAGTAGCCATGGAATAAATATTTAATAGATTGCCAACAGTCCTGCTGGTTTTGAATATGCTAAAGTTCACAGCAATTAATTAAGACATTTTCACATCCACCACTTAACTCCGCTATAAGTAAACATGCTGGATTCAAAAGGTTATTTTTTCTCTCAGCCAGCATACAACAGATACCTTAACTACATTTCATCGACACGACAACATAGAATATTATCGTATTAAATAACACCTTTTATTGTGACAGGTCTGTCTTTGCGATCTCGCTTCACCCCCAAGCGGCGCCTCATCCACGTGTCCGCTTGTTGTTCTACGTCACTTCCTGCGCGGCAAATACTCGAAAAGCTAGCAAATGTTTGACTTGTGTTAGCTTAACATTTTCTCACCCGACTTCTCCCAGATTGTGTTTGTCGTCTTTCTATCACACTATTGTGTTAATTTAAGCCACTGTCGACATTAGTGTTACTCGTGTTGCGAGGTAACTGTCGTTAGGTGTTACTGCCACCGAAGCCGCCCATGCTAACCACATTAGCAGATACCTTTAGCGAGGGCAGACTACGTAATACAAGTTAGCGACATTTTTAAAAAACAGTGGTACTAGTGCTGATAGTCCAGATGGGTTCACTCGGCTCGCTTGTTCGCAGGTAACCACCGTTAAGGCTAGATGTCTTGCGAGGACTATGACTGATACTCCTCCGAATTTATATAACGTATAATTAGCATTAGTTTAAGCAAAGTTGACCATCATGTCAAATCAGCTGACCGCAGAGCAGCAACGAAAGATCGAGGAAAACCGGCAGAGGGCTTTGCAGAGAAGAGCTCAAAGACTTGGAAATACCAGCAGCATCAACACGAACGCGCCAGTGAGCATCATCCGCACTCCTGCGCAGGTACAGCGCTCGGATCAGCAACGACACCCAGGGGCACTCGGCTCAGCTTTGCCACCAGAACGGGATGTTCAATCCTTCAAGAAGGATTTTACGAGCTTCAATAACTCTAATCAAGGACAAAAGTATAAGCAGCTGCCTGGCAACCAAATCAAACAGGGTCTTCTGCATAACTCTGCATCTGCAAGACAGGTGAGATTTGTGTTGTATTGTTCAGTCATTTGATGTTTTGAGGAGAGAAAGCGTTAAACCGATTCCTGATCCCTTGCTTCGTCCTTCCTTGTAGATACAAGTCATCGACCCGCTTCCTCGGGCACAAAGCCGACATGTGAGCAGTCCTGTCTATCCTGTTGGTGGAAGCTTTGGTGCCAAGCCGGCTCATCCCGAACCCAACGTCACCGCCAGCGGTTCTGGTGGTGCGGTGGGTTCATTCTACAAGCAAACCGGTAAACCTGACCAAAGGTCTGTGGCACAGCTCCCCTCCAACTCATCAACTTTGAACGCCGCACCTGCTAAGAAGCCTTCCATCGCCGTGAGAGGAAAGTGTTTACCCCACGCGGAGGGCCGCTTCCGAGTGGAGGTGGGCTACCACGTAGGCTTGATTGCTGTTTTCAAATCCATCTCCTCAAAGAACTATGGTAAGTTCCTGCTGTTTCACCGGCACACAGCCGTCTGCATGAAGGACATTTAGTACCCTTTCAGCGCCAGTACATTTTTAGAAATACTCTAGTAATGTAAAGACACTTCATTCATTCATAACAATATTCAAGATGGACAGGACGACAATATCTTTCAACATTTATTTCCTCCTGCTAATTGGGTTCCATCCTGTATATCCTCATACCAAGAGTTAATACGCAATCTTGAAAAAAACTATTGTTTTTTAAGTGCTGACTTTTTGCATCGCGTTTTCTGGCAGCAGACATGGAAATGTTCAAATAATATAATAAGCCTGAGGGCTCGATTGCGTCCTCGCACACAATCAGGACTACCTGCACTCACTGACTGAACTCACAGCTGTACAAAATAACACGGTCATATTATGTGGCCAGACAAAAACTGTATGCACTTCCATCATAAACAGTATCAAACTATTGTTTATGTACCATATATCTGAATGTCTGCACTGTCTTTTTGAATAAAGTATTCTGTTCTTCCTTAGAACCTGCCACAAAGTTTTGGAACTTCAGTCTGGAGGACTATCAACAGCTAAGTATGAACATCTCCAAAGTATTAATGGGATCATGCACTTCTGATTCATTCTTTGCTGAAGCAGCCTAAAACAACGTGATCTGTTGCAGTGGAGGAAGCGGCCGCTATACCCTCCGTGTCCCTGAGGCCTCTGGAGGGAGCAGAAGCAGTGGATGCGGCCGAAGCCCCCGGCCGAGCTCACGAAGGCGCGGCGCTGGGCGCCCTGCTGAAGCTGTGCAACGGCTGGCAGAAACCCGGAGCCACTCTGCAGGGCATGTGCGTCCTGGTGTCCCCGACGCGGTTTGAGGTCGACGTCGGTTACAACGCCGATGTCGTCGCGGCATTCAAACAGATGCCGACAAAGAGCTACGGTAACAATGAAACAAATTATTATTAGGATTATTCTTATGTTTCATTTCCTGTCTTTACGATCTTTGATCATGTTGTATTTGCATTTAACAACTTTTGACGCACAACATGATGTCATTATGTTGTGTGGCAGACATGAAAACGAGAAAGTGGAGCTTCTCACTGGGGGATTACAAGAGGCTCTGTGAGTGACAACATTTTGCGTTGTTTAGCCGGTTTATCTCCGTGGTTCTGTTTGTGACCGCGCTGTGCCCCACACCCAGTGGATCTCCTCAGTGGGATCGCAGCAGTGGAGGTGGAGCCTCTGCCCAAGGCTGTAGTCCAGGCCTTCTTTGCCAGGTTCGACGGGACCGAAGCCAGGTCTTCAGATGTCCCTGCGGCGGACCTCTCCGGCATCGACCCCTCGCTCACCTGCAGCCTCATGCCCTTCCAGAGGGACGGAGTCAAGTGGGTGTCTTTGGAAAGCCGCTTGGGCTCTTTCTGCATTGAGCAGCCAATAATTCAATACCATCTGTAATTGGCTCAGTCTTGTGAAAATAAGGAGACAGTTGTAGATGTGTTGTGTATAATAAGAGAGGGTTTTGGAGCAGTGTGTCCACCATCTGTCCCGACTGTTAATTTTAGCATGTTTGTGTCCTTGTAGTTTTGCGGTGTCTAAACAAGGCCGCCTCCTCCTGGCTGATGACATGGGCCTGGGGAAGACTGTGCAGGCCATCTGTATCGCAGCCTACTACAGGAGCGAGTGGCCCTTGCTGGTGGTGGCTCCCTCCTCTGTGCGATTCACGTGGGCCGAGGTAAAAAAAAAAGAACGAAAGAAAGAACTTTGCAGTGGGTGTTTTAAAGTGTTAGTTTAAAATGTACTGCAGATCTTTAAATCCAGGAGGCAGACGGCCTCTTGAGTATATTCTTCTTCTCTCCTCGGACAACAGCGCTACATCTGTGCTCAGAGCTCATCTGCATTTCAGCAATGTTAATGCTCAGGGCTGCTTGTATTCTGTTCCATACTTCATCTTCAGCAGGGGAGATCACGTTAGTATTACATTGATTTCCGGCTCTACAGTTTATTTTCTTTGTTGAATGGCTTTTGTTGTTAAAAATGCACTTTATCTGACATTGCTGTTAAATGTTAAATATTTTCACAGACTATATTCAATATGGCTTTTGAATTACATTTTTTTTTTTTTTTTAACAGTACAGCTAGACTGGTCTTAGACTACAAGGCCATTATGACGCCCCCTCGGCATAATTTAAATGTTACCCTTTGTCTCACTTTCCTTTTACAATATCACCACTTTGTAATTTCACGTTGGGTGTCTCTCTTCTCGTATTGTCGTCTCATTTTCTGCAGCATCTATTGTCGGCCTATCTCGCATTCTCGGGCTTCACTAGCGGCACTTTCTCCGAGGAGCTTTACTTGGCTTTCTGTCTATTGACACAACGAGACAGTCTGCTCTCTAAATAGATTTCTTGGCTCAAGCACAGTCTTCAAATCAAAACTTGGAGTCGCCAATGAGGGTTTAGTCACACGATGTCGGCCTATTAAGGGGCAGTTACTATGTCAGTTTCTTTTTTTTCTTCTTTCTCATCTGCCCTGTTCTTTTTGTGCACTTGGCCAAATCTACTGCTGAACACGGAAGCTATAATTTGTGAGTTTAAGTCCGGTTGACAGGCGAATGGGGAGCGAGTAAGAGGACTGTCAGAAACATTTGACCGCGGGGGACATTTTTCTTTACTACACGATGGGTTATTTCTAAAAGCGAACACTGTCGCAGCAGTTAAAAGGAATTGTTTGCAATTAGTCACATTAAAACCGGCTATCAGTAACACAATTCTAATTGGCTGTGCTCATTTCAGCGTCTCGACTAACTCCCGGTCTAAAGTACAGCGCTGTTTTGCCGACGAGTCCCTCCTGCTTCTCTGACATGACTAATTATCTGTACCCGAAGGCCTTCAGGCGCTGGCTCCCCTCCCTGAGTCCTGACCGCATCAACGTGGTGGTGAAGGCCAAAGACGATCTGCGATCTGGTTTGGTCAACATCATCAGCTACGACCTGCTGAGCAGGATGGACAAGCTGCAGCTGGGACACCGCTTCAACGTTCTCATCATGGTGCGTTTCTAGTTCAACTATTCTCGTCATTGATGTGCTTTTATTTGATGTATTTTACCCATGGGAGAAACTTCTGTGTATGTTAAGCGAAATGTATGATTGTGTTGTTGTGTGCAGGACGAGTGTCACTTTCTGAAGAACATGAAGACTGCTCGTTGCAAAGCGGCTTTGCCGTTGTTGAAGGTGCTTATTCTTCTCCTCTTTTTCGTTCAATGAGTTCCACGGTTCATTAAAATTCTTAGATTGAGAGGCAGATTTACATAAAATTGGCTGTCAAACCCCTGTTGGGCCAGTTAACCAGTTTCATGTGAAACCAGATTTGGGATTTCTTCCATCAGACAAATAACATGTTTTTGTGTCAACCAACAGTGACAGTTTGCGTTCAATTAAACCAACATGTTTAGGAAGAATCTTCTTCAATCCCAAAGTAAACAAGGACCACTGCAGCACCATTCAGAACACTGAAGGGATCCTTTTCTACACAGTGGGCTACATTCATCTATCAATTTCTTCTTTTGATTGTACATTCCCCACAGTGTGTGATGAGATCCCCACATTAGAGCACAATCTTCCCTCTGACGACACATCAGAGATGAAAGTGCGTAGTGTATTTGTGTATTTACCTGTAACATAGATCCACAAACCGGCTGAAGCCCGTAACATGCACGCAACATTTGGCTCACGGTCGGCTTTGCTTTTTCTGCCTCGTCAGCTCGACTCCCCCGACAGTAATCTGATCAGACTTGTTTTCTTCCCATCCTCAGGCTGCAAAGAGAGTGATTCTCCTGTCCGGGACTCCTGCCATGTCCAGACCCTCTGAGCTCTACACCCAGATCCTGGCGGTCAGGCCGACGCTCTTCCCTCGCTTCCATGAGTTTGGGATGCGCTACTGCGGCGCCACACAGGTAGAGGAGCCCTGTTTGTTACGTGTGATGCTCAATGCTTTTTATTCTCAGACAAACCTCACAGGATACAGGAGGCTTTTGGTGAGGCAGTGTTTATTTATCCACTTTACCTGCCTCACTTACACGCAGGTACGTGAAATTGAGTGACCTCTGTGATTATGAACTGAGCATTTTAAAGTGTACATTGGTGAACGGCGTATTACGGTACGTTAAGACTGCTTTTAAGATCCCTGCAGATTCTTCTGCTGTGATTTTTCCTGTTGCTTTGCTCTTTCCACTTAATCTCCTAATTAATTAATTAATTTGGGTGGGTTCAAGTAGGGAACAGCCTTCATGATTTAAAGGCCGATTACATGCCTAATTTGGATGCGATGACTCATTTAGAAGATTTTCCTTCTTAAATTTCTGCTTTTGTCCACCGTGGAAGTCACACATCCACCTCCATCTGAGAATGAAGTCCTGAGCTTTTTAGTCTTTCTAATCTTCATCTTCCCATTAGCCTCTATTCCTGCCTTCTATTTTTTCTCACCGTCCTTCCCTGTCCCCCTCTAGTCCACCTGGGGGTGGGACTACTCCGGCTCCTCTAACCTCGGCGAGTTGAGGCTGTTGCTCGACGAGTGTCTGATGATACGCCGCCTCAAGTCCGACGTTCTGTCCCAGCTTCCCGCTAAGCAGCGCAAGGTTGTCACGGTGACCATAGATGGTGGCAACACCCGCGTCAAAGCTGCTCTGTCAGCTGCTGCCAAGCGGTTGGCCAACGGACACCAAAATGTAAGTTACCAATCCCCGTGAAAAACTCAGTCACAGAATCTGTAGTTTTGGCAAGAGGAGTATTTACAAACTAAAAATAATTCTGTCCCGGCGCTTCCTGTGTTATGAATCTTCATCTTTCCAACAATGGCTGGCAGAAATAACTCTGTTGAAGAAATAAAATAACTAAGAATACTGGCAGCTATGTCAGTTTTCGACAGAAAAAGAGAAATGTACTAAATGTCTTTATTATCGAGCAAGAATTGTCAACTTTTGGTTAAATATATCCAAAAAGCTAAACGCAACAGTGTGTTCTACTTCAAATGGAGTTTCTGTCATTAACACGGCAACATACATAAAATAACATTTTGTTTAGTACTGACGTTATGTTACTTCAGCCCTCTACACAAAGAGGAGTTCTTTTACACTCGTGAGCGGCGTAGCGGCATTGTTCATTTTGCCACCGCTCATCTGAGTAATGGCCGTCTTATCAAATCCTCTATCAGGTTCCTCCGTCTGTTCTTATCTTTATTTGCTATTCCTTATCTCTCTCTTTTAGAAAATAGAAGAGAAACAAGCCCTCCTCGTCTTTTATAACCACACAGCGGAAGCCAAGCTGCAGGCCATCATGTAAGTACGACGGCGCTCTAATACTAGAGATCAGTAAGTCAATTCAGCTCATATGTTGTGAGCACCGAGATTAAAATGTAAGAAGAATCCAAACCTTTGTGTCAGTCCGTTGTGCGTGCACTGGATCTGAGATCACTTGAAGAGTTTTAATAAATCCATTCGGGAACTGAATAGTTCTGTGACATAGTTCAGAGCTGTGGTGTTTCTCTGCCAGGGAGTACATCACCGACATGCTGGAGTGTGGGAGGGAGAAGTTCCTCGTGTTCGCCCATCATAAGCTGGTCCTGGATCACATCTCCACCGAACTGGTAAAAAAGGTTAGTACGATACGGACTGCACAGGAGACTCAAGTCCACACCGCCGGGAGTGTGGGCAGCAGCTTACCGCTGCTACTACAACTCATATTATAACCTAAACCCATCTGGGCCTTTCTAATTTCTCCTCCAGAACGTCACCCACATCCGTATTGACGGCTCCACTCCGTCTGCTGAGCGGCAGCAGCTGTGTGAGAAGTTCCAGTTCTCGAGCAAGACCTGCGTGGCTGTGCTGTCCATCACCGCGGCTAACATGGGTCTCACCCTGCATGCTGCTGACCTGGTGGTCTTCGCTGAGCTGTTCTGGAACCCCGGGGTGAGAAGAGGAACCAACAAACGGACCCAGGAAACATTTTGTGATGCTAAGAAAACTAAAATGCTGTTTTTTGTTTTCCTGCAGATTCTGGTTCAGGCGGAGGACAGAGTGCACCGTATTGGACAAACCAGCAATGTGAACATTCACTACCTGGTTGCCAAGGGAACCGCAGACGATCACCTGTGGTATGTATCCATGTATGACCCAATTGCAATGATAATTACGCAGCATTTTAAAGTAATTGTTCGGCCAAATTCCACTAAGGGAACAGCAGGGGGTCTAGATAATTAATCTGGTTATTTGGGAAATTAAGTTGTATCTGCTCTGTTACAACAATGGTTCCAGGCCTATGATCCAGGAGAAAATGAATATCTTGGAGCAGGTGGGCCTGTCTGAATCCAACCTCTCAGACAAAGCTGTGACCGCCAGCTTCCACTCGAGGGTAAGCTTCTGCACCCGTGTAGAAATACATGTGTCGGCCCGTTGGGTTTTCAAGAAGCATTGACCTGGAGCTCACCGAGCGCGCTAGATCGAGAGTGGTGTCTGCACATTGAGTGATTAAGCTGATGGATTGTATTGTCTCAGGACACCAACCAGAGGGACATCATGGAGATGTTCCAGAGGTCTTTCACCGCAGGCGAAGACGACATTGACGAAGACTTCTTACTGGAGGCGGCAAACGACTGGGAGGACACGCCGCCTCAAAACGGCTTAGTTGACAAATGATACCAACGTGACTCTGTTTAGATCTTTGGAAGAAGTCCCAGTTTTTAGCTCAGCATCATGACTGATGTGAACATTCATTCGTTTTGTAAAAGCTAACAAATGCATCTGCGAATTTGAAGAGATGTAAAAGAATAATCTATTTGTACATTTGCTTTACGCTAAGAGAAATTAAATAAATGGCTAACTGAAGGGTTTTTTTCTTAATCCACTGGGAATTGTAACCTACATGTAAAGTCGTAATTAATGTTCAGTTCAAACAGTTGATCTGATTTTGCCTTTAGTTTAATAAACCTCGGCCCAAGTACCAGCAAGCTGTTTATGGTACAGCTGTTTATAACTTGTGTTCTAATAGTTAAATTAGTTGTAATAGTAAATTATCCTCAATTGTTACGATATTCTGTCAACATTCAGCTCAACAGAAAAAAAACACAAAGCAATCAACTAATCATGTAGAAGTTAAAATTGTTAACACTTTATTGTAGGCAAACCGAGGATGATTGAACACTTTGGATTAGGCTGAATACTTCTGTGTTGATGAGTTGCTCTGTGGGATCCTTGTCTTGGTTGTAAAGCTTACAGCTGCTGTGTCAAGAATGTCTATAAACGGTCAGTGACAGTCAGCACTATTTAAAAGGACGCCAGTCTGCAAGTACTCCCTCTAACTGGCTATTGATCTTCCACATGCATGTCTACGAAACACGTGTCTTGTCGATTTCCTGATTCGTGGAGTGATGGATTGTTCCCCTAATGTTAGAGAATGAGCCCACGATACAAAAGAAACTACTGTGCTAAGACCGCCGATTCAGTTTGCGTGTTGTCACCTCCTGCCGGCGGGCTGCGCAGATTCAAGTTCGTGGTTTCACCTGTAAAGTAAAGAAGGGGAGTTAGCACAAAGCTTCTGAAAGGCAGCTGCGTATTCATACTATAGAGGGGAAAATCCTGCAACAAATAAAACTATTAGATGTTATGTTATTCATCAGGAAAAGGACTCAGAAACATTTTATCACCTAAACCGCTGAAAGCATCAACCAAATGGAGTTGTGAGAAGGAATTGCACGTTTGAATTATTCTCAATGCAGCTGGTGAAGATTTACTTTACTGTCTATAAAAGCGACTATAAAAGCAGTTTCATCTCCATTCCAGTTGATGTTAAGTGACATTATGAAGACCAATGGCCTCATTCTTCACTGAATCAGATGAGATGCCTCTCCATACTCTTGCAATCTATCTGCTTGTTAGTCTCACTTCGCAGGATGTAATGCAGTACTTGCTGTGTGTTGATTCAAGAGATTGACACCGACAAGGACCCAGGTACAATTTTAGCAACACAAAGAGGAAAAGTAGCTTTTGTTTTGGCCAGTACCCATCAAATGTTTATCATGTTAAGATGATAATGTTAAAATATCAGCGGTAACCTGGGAAGTGTTACCAAACTCAAGGATTCTAAAGATGTCAACTTAGAAGGCTTTGATGAGCTGGCCCTTGAATTCGGATAGCTAATGTGTTAAATACTCATTGCCAACCTTCGGGAAGGTTGTCAGACATTTCTCCAGTTGAACATCTTGAGTTTCTTGTGTCTTCATTTGCAGAATCGTCTGTCTCTTTTTCTGCAAGAAACAGATCTTTATTTTACGTCTCAGCTTTGCACCATTTGTCTTTTTAACTGTAAGAAACATAGCTGGATGAAATATTGTTGATAGCAGGAATAAACATCACAACAACATTTTTATTTATTTGGAACCAGATGGTGAGCCAGATGGGAATAACTGTCACACACATCATGTGATTACCCAAACTGGATGTGTCAGTCTCTCCATCACCGGCGAGCTCCGTGCAGTTGTCACCAAAGATGAAACGGATCTTTTCCTCTGCGTGCTGCTCATCGGAGGAGCCGTGCACGGCGTTGTGGAGGATGTCGGAGGCAAAGCGGGCTCTCAGGGAGTTTGGGGATATCGTCTTAGCTTGATCAGGGTCTGAAGGGCCCATGGCGGCCCTCCAGTCCTCCACTGCGTTTTCCTTGGTCAGTACGAGCATCATACAGGGGCCCCTGAAGCAAACGGGCATCATTATTTCCTGGTAACGTGCATTCAAAAGGTGAGGCTCAGGTTTCATCGATGACACAAAGGGCTGGTGAAGTGATGGCTGGCTGCTTTAAATGTTTAGCTAAATGTAGCTGCTTTAAATCACTATTTGTAGCAAGAACCTGCTTTACACTGAAATATACCCGTTGATTAAACACTTTTTAAATTAAAAGTTGTACAATTTTAACCTTAAAATTTAGATCAATGTTGGAATGCAAACCAACAAATTAGAGATATATAAGAACTATAACTTTAAAGAATACCTTTGCGTTCATATTGCTTTTTCCAGCTAGAAATACTGTTGCTAAGTACATTCTTGTGCTTGAGTAAATGTTCTTAGTTACTCTCCACCTGACATCCCCTCTGGGTGTGGTCACATGTGCAGAAAAGCACACTTTCCAACCACACCGAGAGGTGAAACGTCCAACCAGAAGGTCTGGTGTTAAGTTACTCCTTAAATACATTGTAGGATAAAAAGTGGTAACTTAGCTAAATGACAGAAATAAATATGAAATATTCTACAAAGGTGAGAATACAAAGCGACACTTTAGAGTAAAGCGAAGCCGATCTTGAAGAAGACGGACCATAAAGGTCGTTTTCTCAGGCTTCAGTGCTCAGCCGCAAACATCTCTCTGCTCATTGTGTCCAAACAGTTGTGTAACAACCAAGTAAAGGGACTAATCGGAGCGGAAGATCACTCCAAAATCTAGATCAGCGGAACGAAGGATGAAATTGAGATGGACTTCTTTAGCCACTTGCCTGGGGCCTCTTGGATTTTAACCAGCTAAGATTACTATTAAAAGTACTGGTGATACTTCCAGAGGCAACGGTCTGCTGTGTTCAGGTGAGTTCTTACCGACACATGAATTCCACCAGTTGGCCGAAGAAAGGCTTCTCTCGGTGCTCCTTGTAAAACTGCTCGGCCATCTCCCTCGACAGCACCATCTCCTTCAGCTGCGTTACGGAGAAACCGCTGCCTCGGATCTCCTCCAAAATATTTTCTGTTGCAGGGGAGAATGATGACCGCAGTTAGATCATGTGACTGCTTGTGCAGATCCAAAACACAAGCAGGTTTTTATTTTGTACTAAACGACCAGGAGAAGAACCTCCGTGCTGATTCATGGCATCGGGTTTGATCACTGCCAGCGTGCGCTGTTTAGGGAAGAAGAAGTCGATCTCTCGTTTGGCCTCTTTGTGACTTTCGCTGCCATGCAGCTGGTTGATCGGCTCGTTCTCCACAGCAAACTGGGCCCTCAGACTGTGATGAGGGATTCAAAGGTCAGCATTAAAGGTGGGATTAGACTGTTGGTCATCATCTACATCTAATAAATTGTTTCAATCTGCTTGTCCCAAAGTCAATTTCTACTTACCCTTTACAAACGGTTCGATTCATTTGGACTCATCAAGTAAGAACAAACGTCAATCGTTATGCTAAATCTTTATTTGAAGTAATAAACCTGGAGTTCCACTCATCTAACGCACTAAACTCGTGTTTTTCCATTGTGTGAAGGAATAGAGGCACATGTCACTCACCATTCAGGACTCTCCTCTCTGGCTTTATTAACATCAGCGGGACCAAGGATGTTCTTCCAGTGATGCACAGCCCCCCTTTTGGCCAGAGCCAAAGCCAACACTGGCCCACTGTAAACACACACAGGTTGAATTCCTGTCGGCAGTAACACACTACTCTGTAGCTTTGATTAGAGCATGTGTAAGTAACCTGGTCATGCTCTGGAGCAAAGCAGGGAAGTAGTCCTCCTCAACATGTTGGAAGTAAAATTGTTTGACCTGCTCCTCTGTCAACATCACCTCCCGTTTGAGCGCCACGGTGAAGCCTGACCTGTGGATTTGAGCCAAGATCTCCTCTGCAGAACAATAATAAATACAAATTATACATTCATTTGCCAGTTTATTCGGTACAGCTAGCTAATGTGGTCTAATGAAACAGCCCAGCAATCAATCTAACCTTCAATAAAGTTAAACCGTCAGTTCCTGTTTTAGCAGTGTTCATACATTTAATTGAAATATATAGCATTTGTTTTAGCTAGATGTACATGTGGCATGAAGAGATGGCCACATTCCAGTTTGAAAGGTGATACATTTTCCTACATTGATCAATTACCTGCAGCTGCAGCTTTGTCATGCAAAACCTCTGTTGTGTGAATCACAAAGCAGTCCCACCATGTCAGTATGAACCACCTGTGTGTGTGTGTGTGTGTGTGTGTGTGTGTTTATTTGGCACAGGCCCACCTCTGTTATCTCTGGCAACGTCAGGCCGGATGAGAGCCAGTGTCCTCTCCACACGCTCTTCCTCCCCATCCTGCTCCGTCACTGAGGCCGTCCTGAAGTTTGGGAAAAAGAAGGCCAGCTCCCTGCTGGCCTGGTCCGTGTCCTCACTACCGTGCACCGCGTTGAACAGCGTCTGCGTGCCGTATTGTGCCCGCAAGCTGCAGGAAGCCAGGGGGGGGAGAGAAAGGAGAGGAGAGCAGATGGTTGCTCGGCTGGTGCTCGGCTAGAGGGAAGCAGAATGTTTGGGTGTGTCTGAAGGAGCAGGCGAGAATGTGCTGTTTGTTTGCTTTCATTGTCTCACACTGTCGCAATCAGCGAAAAGTTCTTATATATAACTATAACACTATATATATATATATGTATAATATATTTTATGAATGTAACGTTTGTGTCATTTCCAGAGACCAACCTTTGTGGTTTATCTCTCCTAGCTTCCTCTATGTCAGTTGGGCCAATCAGCTCTCGCCACGCTGGCACAACACCAGCCGAGCCCTCGACCCGAGAGAGCACCAGAACATGGGACGGACCGCTGGACATAAACTGCACCAAGTCTTCAAAGCCAGCCTAAAACCACCATCACATACACACGTGCACACAGACGGGTTGACAAACACATACAGAAGTCTTGAATCAGACCTTAGATTTCCAAAGTGAGAAGAGGGAGGAACATTTGTATTTAATATATTTATAAAAGTGTCAATACTGTATGTATAGTACTATATTATTTCAACAACAACAACTAAATGTTCCGTATTTCTGAGTCTTGAATCATTTAGTCGCAGCACAAACAGCCAGATAAGCAAAAATAAAAGGTGCTCACACAGCAGATCTATTTTAAGCTCTGTGCAGAAATGCACATGGAAGTGTGATGTATTGCAAACTAATTGAAAGGATTTTTGCACCGGTTGTGACCGCTCTCCCACTGGCATGTTGGTTGAATATAAATGGACCGATATTAACCAACTAATAGTTTGACTAATATGAGAACACCTGCAGTCAGATCAAAATGTGTGTGTGTGTGTGGGGGGGGGGGGGGGGGGGGTGATGTGCTCCTTTGCTACTATCCTGTTCTACTCTCACAGTACCTCTTCTGCTCTGTGTCGGTAAAAGTCTTGAGCCTCAACCTCAGTCAGGGTGCGTTCCTCGTGGGCCAGGATCTCAAACCCAGCATCTTGAATCTAGCCAGGGGAGTAACGTCAGCGGGAAGGCTTGGGACAATCATATCTTCTCAGGTAGCGAGCAGTGTTAAGTCTCTGGGTACCTTCATAATGATCTCATTTGCTTTGCCGTGAGCAACAGCATCTGGTTTGATGATGGCAACTGTGTAGGATTTACTGGCGGGAACTAGAGGAGACAAGAACAGCTTGAGTCTAGATCAGTAATGCAGATCCAATGCTGAATCATGATGATGCTGGTAAACAACAACGATAATCACGTTAATAACATTACCAGCAATTAATGACTAATTTGATTGGATCGTTTTTAATAGTACCAATTAAGCTTTCGTCATTTTCTGACTGCTGTGGTGACTCCTCCTCGTCCTTCTCCTCAGCATCCTTCAGACCATCATCTTTAACCTGATGGACACAACAAAACCGATTTCTACAAAACGCTGGTGTCTTTTACGCCAAAGAGAACGTTTGAAAACCAGAACCCAAGAATGTTTAGAGTTTCTGATGGTGAAATTACTTAAAAGTATATATTGGAGTATATGTTCAACATAAGTAGAAAAAAAATGCTTCAACAATGAACTGCTTGTCTAAATAGTAACTTATTAATTTCTGTCTACAATAAAATTAAACAATGGGCAGAGCTGTCAAGTTAAATCTGCACAAAGAGGAGAAGAGAAAAGAGGAGGAAAGCATCAAATCAGATAAACGATTAAATCAGTGGTAAATTGTTGTTACACCCCGAGCCGAATCGACATATCAAAATCACACCAGTCTCACTTCCCACCGTTTTGCGTTCACCACCGCGCTCCAGAACCGACTTCTCGTGGGCCAGTTCCTCCACAATCATCCTCTGTAGGAGAGGAGCGTTGGCCCCTCGCAGCACAGCCACCATTTCCCCTCCCTGTTCATTCGACACAAAGACATTTCAGATTTAATTACACACCCCGGGCCACACAGATATGCGTTGACAATATTAGGCCCACGTAAGTAAGACGCAAAACAATCAAATAAGTCTGAACAACTAAAAATTGTTAGGCAGAGTTCAGGCAGAAGAATGAGCATAATTCTAATACAACTAAATGAATAATGTAAATGAAATAATGGGTAGCATATTGCATCACCACCAGAAATCAGCACCCCGTCCACAACCCTATTTCCTGGCCTACATTATTACACTGTGTACAGTAAAATAACACACACAGTATACAGTATATTAACACTCTTCATCTCACCCCATAGAAGAGGAAGGTGGGCTCACATTTCCCTCGGTACTTCTCCAAGGCGTCGATGCCGTCTGCCTCGGCCTCCACCAGCAGCGACAACACACACACACACACACACACACACACACACACACACACACACACACACACACACACACCAGTCAACCTCCCTCACTCATTTAGTCCTGAAATTCATTTGTTAATTTAAGTTTTACATTTTCTCAGGGCTCACCGTGGCAAAATGCAACAGATCATCACTCAGCTCGTTCTTTATTTTGCGCAGGAGACTGACCACTGCTCGACAGGGACCACACCACTGCTGGTACACGTCTACAACTGGAGCAGAGACAGTGGGAGGACGGGTGCGCGCGATGGACCTGCAGTTACCCCGGTGAACACAGTGGGGCAGCAACGCACAATAAATGACACTCACGGCTCGTTTTACACGACGCTATTGAACAGATGCTCAGTCTTGTGATTAGTATTCACCTATGACGCCACATAACGCTAGTTGTTTTAATTCTGAAGGTCTTACCTGTTAAACCTTTGGTCGCAAGCATCTCCTCCCACTGCTCTTGGTTTGTGACGGAGGCCTGCACAAGAAAAAGCTCAATTAATATGGGAGCTTTAAGCTTTAAACAAACTCATGTCAACGTTACACGCGGCGCGTTGTGTTCGTCCGACCTGGAGACTCGCCTCTTTCTTCTTGCCCGCCATTCACCCGGTCGAATGGAAAATATCTCAGAGGTCCGTCGAGTCACGTTCCGGAGGAAAGTTAACGTGCAGAGTTTTCTGCTCGCGCTTGTTTGAGAAGTCGGTTGCTAAGCAACGGTGCCTTCCGCCCCGCCCCCCCCGTGGCGATCCCGCTATCACCGACCAATTAGGCCGCAGGTCGCGGCAGCCGCTATATAACGTTCTAATAGAATGTTTTCGTTATTAATTAAGAGCGAAACAGGTCCTCGTTTCTACGTCTTAACTCGGTGTGTTACCTTCACTCGGGTCTAAAAGGCTTCAATGAAATGTAATTATTAATATAATAGATCATTATAGTTATTAATACTAAGTCTGATACCAGTAGCACAACATAAAGTAGGCAACGTTATATGTAACGTCATGTCATACAGTAGCAGAAGTGGAAAGTGAAATTAATCTACTGAAATGGTCTATTTGTACCCTAAAGTTAAGTTACTAAATTACATATCAGAAGGACGTAGTTCTTTCAACGCCACTTTATTTATTTAACCGTCACTAATTAATTTCTACTAAAGAAATTCCACATTCAAAGCATGTAATGACTTCTGAAAATAATTAATCTTCAATTGTTGAAGATATTGTTGTTTATTAAACTATCCAACATCATAACACAAACGTCTACTGACATGTTGATGAATCAAGTGTAATGATGCAATTATATAAGCATTATATAATGAACGCTGCGGGGAGCAAATACTTCTGTAATTAATAATAAAATATTGAATGCGCCAAAACCACCAGAAAAAAACAGTTTATTCCTTCACGTATGAACAAGTAACCAGACATACTGCACCTCCATTTTCACTTAATCTCAATTCACTATTGTTCTTGTTCTTGTATATATTTATATCGATATTATCTACTTGTTAAATGTTTTAACCCTCTGCTGTTTTTACTTCTTGTGTTTTTATATTCCTCTTGTTTATTTGTATAAAGAAACAATATGTACAAAGTTCAAATTCCATGTTTTCTTATGCATGCATGGCCAATAAAGCTGATTCTGATTCTGAAAGCAGGGAACTTAAATGCAACCGAAAGAGTGTGGGATCCCGTATTCTTTGGAGCTTCACTCATACTAAGGATTGAAGATCTCAGTATTGCCACATAGTGACAGATCTTTTATTCTGCTGCATTCCCCTAAACTAAATGGGAGCAGTTCCCCATAGAAAGAGCCTTGCATTCTTCCTTTTTAGTTTTTTTTAAACCTTTTTTCTAGTTGTAAATACTATTATGTTATTCTAAATCCTTATACTTTCCGTTGCTGATTTAGTAGGCAATAGCATCAGGTGTTTACAGCAGGTTTTTGGATAATTATTTAATAAAAAGCACACTGTAAGATTACCATTTCCTGACACCTCAAAGAGGTTTCCCTCAAACGGACGTTTTATTTAATAGAGAAATAGGACCATTTCCTCATACGCTTCCCTCCTGAATTCCCATGAGCTGCTTGCACCTTCAGCTCAACAACCAAAAACAAGTCCAACAATTTGAGTGATATTGTTAAAAACGAAATCAAAGCACATTGCGACAGTGAGCCAGAAGGAGCATCATAAAACGAGACACTCAAAAATAAATTGTAGGGCCCTTTATGCTATTGTCAAAACGGTTTGCCACGCGGTTTGTTTTGCTCCCGCTGCGCTGTATTGTATGGCATGTTTCTATTAGTGACCCTGCGTCTCGCTCCGAGCTCATTATTCAGCCAGATGGGAACTACAATTTCCTCACCTCCACCATGGCAGCTGTGACAAGGTCCTTGCCCTCGGAAAAAAAAAAGATTCATACAGTGCCCAAATATTCAGGCCTGTGTTTTTGTTCTACTTTTCATCTGAGAGATTCGATGAAGTGATTGCTTTTGTTCTATCAAGTCAATACAAAACATTCATTTGATGTGTCCCATGTGCCCAATTCAAATCTTGGCCTTTGTGTTGTCAAACGTCATCAGCAGCGACTGCTCCTGAGTGTTCGGCGGTTGACTCTGTGCTGAACAGATATGCTCCGGCAAACTGAAATGTGATTGCTCCGTCCCGGGGGACGGCAGTGGCAGAAGACTGTTGGAGGGTATTGAGATGAGATGCACCAATCTCATTCCAAACGGGCGGAGCTGCATCACTCATTTCTGTAAGTCAGTATGTCAACTGTTCAGACAAAGGGTGGCTGTGTGCTCTGCAGATTAATTTAATTAATTTATGTAGGTGGTGAGTGATGGTGGCCGTCTGCTTTTTGTTGTCTGTATTCTATATCATTATATAATCTTGATGCATCAACAGAACAGAGAAACCTATGTTCTTACTTATTTTAATACAGGTAGATGATCTCCAGCGTTCTGATTGGTTGAGAGTGAGTCACGGGGGGTACATTATTGAGCAATAATGTACAGTTGCTCAAAGTGGCAAGTTTGATTTTGTGCGATTGTTAGTTGACATTTTAGCTTTTAGCTCGGTGGCGATCGCCGAAAACCCCCCAGAAATCTCACAAATGATCAGTTTCAGGCAATGCGAACTTCTGCAACCGGACAATTAAGGTGGACGTCATGAGCGATGTGATTGAATGAGATGGTGCAGGACCCAATGCACGTATGGGGACTATGTTTTCTCTAGACTACTGAAATGAGATACACAGCGTTTGGTGGCTAATACTATTCTGTGCTGAAAGGCAGCTACTTACTTACTATTTATAATTAACCGTATTATAAAAGCAGTTCGAGGGCTCGAGGGTTGCTGGGCCTCCGCCACGCGTCGGGCCTAACAATCCCCCTAAACTGCTACATTATTGGACGATAAAGTACAGCCTCTCGTACCTTATTGATTTATTATGACAATGTAGTCCATCTCATTTAGGTTCTTCATGCAGTAACACAGTAAAAAACGTGTTTTTTTTCTGCTTAGATTATGCCTCAAACATTTTTCTTGGGCGACATCAATGAAGACGTGTGAATGCAACAGTACTTTGCTACTGACCCTCGACGGAACTCAGAGAACATGAATCTGCAGGATGTCAGAGGCTTTGCCACGGTCGATGCTTGGCGCCGGTTAACATGCTAATCTAAAAGGTTTCCGTGTTGCCGTGCAGGTCCCTCTCCAGGATACAAGCCTCCAGTCCCTCTGAGGCCTTGAAGAAACCACTCGGCATCATCTCTGGCGGATAACTGCTAATCTCTCGTCAGTGAGGGAAAACACAGAGGATTTCAGGCTACGACAGTTCTGGAGATTAAACCCCATTAGCACATCTTACACACACAGAAGTCATATTTAAGCCTAATTACCAAACTCCATCTGCTGTGTTTATTCTTGTAAGAAGCTTCATTCTACCCTCTTCAAAACATAAGCCCTAAGGGTTTTGGTCTAATTGTTCAGAAAGAAATGTTGTTGCACTCCCAGTTGATCTGTAGCTTCTTGCCTTTAAGGATTTCTTCAAAACAAACTAAATATCTTAATCGTTTCTTTTCTTTCACTCTGAGATACAGTAATTTACATGTACAAACATGAGAGTAAATGGACTGCGGTAGGCAGAGATGAACATCTTCTTTATTGCTGAATCTGCTGAATATTATTTTTTTAATAATTTGTTAAAAGATCCAAAAGGTGACATCTTCAAAGTTTCCAATATCTATTTTTGTTTATAAAAAATGACAAAATGCAGTATTGTGTTTGCTGATTATCTTTCTGTGCATTGTCGGTTTGTTTTAGTTTAGCGCAAGTTCAAAAAGTATTAAAAAAAGTGATGTTGCACATCTGCAATGCAGAATGTCCCAAATTGGCTTTGTTAGACGAGGATGAAAGTTTCAGATTTATGTCAAAAACGTATCTCATTTCACTTGTGACATGCGAGAAAGAGAAAATGTCAGAAATGTTTAATTGACAGATCTGCGAATACTTGTTACTTTTTCTGACAAAAACATCAGGATGCATCATCATACAACAGAATTAGGGATGAAACAAACACGTGTCTTTGCTTCCCAAGAGGGCACTGTTGCATCACCATTGGACCACTTACTCCCCGACTCACTCCTCCCAAGAGTGCTTCAAAGCAAGAAAACCCTGTGCTTTCAAAATGCTGGTTGTATGCTTATCAGCTCTTGCAAGCCGAAAAACGTATCCAACGTGCAGCGATGGAATACAGAATGGCTTAATTGTTTTTAAAGATTTAGAAAACATTTCACTAGAGTGCAGTGACAGGTGTCTTCTGCGAGATATTCTGCTGGATGTAATGTAAAGACCCATTTTTATCAGCCAAATTCCCGATATTTTCTTTTACCTCCAAACAACCATGACCAGACGAGTCTGCGTGTATTCACACACATGAAAGATACCATTTGAGAGATTACTTTTTTCTCTTTTTGCTGCACAAATGGATAATCTATAGAGAGTGAAGGGGAAACCGTGGGAGTCTCAACATGCAGACAGACAGCGGCGGTGATTGACTGTCAGCGCGTGGAAACAGGGGCAAGCTTTCCTTCGCCCTGACAGGCGGCTCCACCAGTGACAGAGCAAGCCGCTATGGAGGAAGTCATCTGCATCTAAATAAAGACCGCCAATGGCTTTGTCAGAGTCCATTAAGCAAATTGCCACGTTTTATAGATGCATCCAGCATTTATTTTTTCACACGTTGGTACAAATTGGCCTGAAGCAAAAAAAAAAAAAAGGGGCTTTTTGTTGGTCTTCCTAAAAAGGGAGAACATGCAATGAGCCATGAGAAAATATTCCAAGGAAATATTATTTTGAAGCAAATCATGAGTGATTTGTGGATTGCCGGATGAGTTGCCTTATGTCAGACCCGGAAAGAACATTTCCTGAGGCTAAACCTGTTTTCACAAAAAATGTGGAAATTCATCGTTCCATTTTTGTCTTTGCTTTGTTAGTGCAGGAGAACTGCAGTGGATTAATAAGGCAGCTAATCTTTGGTCCCACTCCCCTCAATTAAAGTGCTGGATTGTTTCTGTGGCTCGGTGGCATTAACGGAGGCAGATCTCTGTTATCTGTCACAGCTCAAACTGCTTTAGGTTAATAGCTGCAGTCACACAGTCTTTTTATACAGCTCTGCTGCTTGCAAAGATTTGCAGCTCACTTCTTCCATGTGCAGTTTTGATTGGATTGACAAGCAGATATTCTTTTAACTATCAGGTTCATATTTTCTTTCGGTGAAATATTTTTCAGCAATTGTAAAAGTCCTAAAGATAATACGCCGTTTGTAGAATAAGCAGAAAAAACGAGTGGTTGATGCTTGAGAACTTTGCCCTTTGCTCTCCTCCAAAGCTGTCATCAACACCCCGAACACAGACATGAAAAACACTATCAGGACCTCCAGCAGAATGGCTGGCCTGCTATCTTAGATGTGCCCTCAGTACTGATGATTCAAAGAGATACCTGGTCCCGGTTGGCGAAAGAAAACGCCCCAGGGAAGCAGCGGTGGAAGGGAGAAGAAATACCAAGTCTAATCAGACCTATTAAGTGGATTACGAGTTATCTGTGGCAAAGCGTGTAATTGGTTTTGTGTTATCGTTGTAACGTCAGGTAGGTGCTAATTGAAAAGCCGTGTTTATTAGTGGCTAGACAGCCTTCGCAGGGTGAGCTCGGGATTTAAAGGCCGCGTTTCGAACATCCTCCCAAGGGATTATAGATAATACACCTGATGCTTGCAGCTCTTTGAGATGTATTCCCCGGCCAGCCTTACTTGCTGCTTTAAACTTACTTTGCGTGCTATAATTATGAGAATACAATCAATGTTGAGGTAATAATATGTTTAATATGTTTCATTTTCTATCTGCTCTGCAGGCCTCTCAGCTGTGTTCCTTTGTACTTGACGAAAACAATCTGTGTGATGGCCTCTGTGAGTCATGAGGCAAAACAAGCACTGCAGTCCGGCAATCTATTTCTGCGGCTTTCGGGGAAATCTATACAGACAAGCATTGTCTGTATAGCAACTGCTCATTTCATTACTTTCAATTGTTCTGTCTGTAACTTCAAAGGTTTCTTGAAGATCCAAGTGTTTAGGAAATAGCAGCGAGTGAATGGACTCCAAACGCTGGAAAAGTCCCTTGAGTTAAAGACGTACGTGGCAGCAGCTGACTTACAACTGCCAGACCTCTTTGACCAGTGTGCAAAAGGATAAAAAAAATGAGATATTTTAAAACTCGAAGCACGAAATCCTCAAATCTCATACAAAGCTTCAACAATTCAGAGATTCAAAACAAACAAAACATCAAAGCAAAGGAAAACACTGCTCCCTATTTCTTCCTGCAGATGGCAGAAAATGAGCTGTGATCTTTGCCATTCAAATGCAGATGTGGACTATTTGCTATTTGCTTTGCCTCCCTCTTTCATTTCTCACATGTGAGAGTCTCACTGTCTTAACCACCGGTGACAAAATAATACAACTAAAAGTAGGGAATAAATCGAAATAAATGAATACCAAAATAATCCACATGGCAGATAGGAAGGCCGTGTTCCATTTGAGTAAATGGGTTGTTGAAGTCTCAACGTTTTGGGGAAGCTGAGGCACTACTCCTGGTGCTTTCAATGCTGACGGGCGGAGATGGGATGCCTGCAGTGGTGACCACAGAGGCTGCGTCTGCTGCTGCTGCTGCTGCTGATGCATTCTGGTTGCTACAATACATTATTCAAAGAATGAATGCAGCAAAGATGACATTCTTGACTCAGATGGGAGGATGGACGGCCACCAGAAGCTCTCAGTTAGCTGCCTCCCTCAACGCTGCCTGTGATTCAGCCAGGAGAGTTTTCACTCAGCAATTATACTGGTCCTACTAAAATCCCTCCAGAACTGATATCTATTCCCTGAAAATGTATAAAACATCACAACTGTTATCTCTTGCTATAGATGCAATAAAAATGCAGCTGGCTTTTCGTTAATCTCACAACAAGAGATGATCCGTTCACACTCTCAGCATTAGATGTCAGCCTCCATTTATGGTGTGTATAAAAAAGTGTTTATTGATTTAGCCGTATCTTTAAAGTGAATTGGAGTTAAGAGTTTAAATTCACTTTTATTCAGGTATGCTTTCATCACCGAAAGGTGTTAAGCACCACATCGAGCAATCAGCTGAACCAATCTGTTCGTGCCTCAGCGCCTGGAGGTGGCCTCCAATCCACAGCCTTACGCTAACAATGCAAGACCATTTAAATGGTGACATCTCTAAATAAAGGAATCTGCTTGTTGTATGAAACATCGCTGATCCCTCCTTGATCTCTGATTGCCTTCAAGAAACCTCAAACTGCAGATTCTAATCTTAATCGATTCCTAAAGCTCTATAAGCTGCTGTTTGTATGTACAAAATGCAATCTCTGTTGGCGAGCCTGCCTGTGTGTGCAATTCAATCGTGGATGTTGGTGGAAAGAACAAACCCCACAACCGGCTAAAGAAATAGTGATGGACCATCACCATTTAGCCCTGGTTGACATGTTCTCTGCTAAAACATGTCTAGAGATGAAAGTGTTGGGACTAGTTTAAGTAGGTTAAATATGGTTGAAAGGTGGCGGTAAATTAACTGTTTTAACCGGATTTTCACCCCGACATGCTGTATTACACGCTGCCGACACTGATGCACAAGACTGAATTCATGTGTCTCTTTCCATGTGGTGAATATAGATCCCAAATGACATTATTATGCAACACTAACTTCAGCTTTTCTTTGGTCTCCATCAACTCCTGAAGGGAATATCTGCCTCTTTAGCTGCTAAACTCTCCTCACATGTGGGGCTGATCGGTGCTGATTGCATTCAGTGGCCATATCATTGTGGTTTTTTTTTACTGATACACCTGCCAATTATGGCTGTAAAGAAATGCTTTATTGTCATTTCCTCCATTGTTAAAATAATAGGTGTTAACCCTTTATCTGTAGGTTTGTCCACATGCTGCAAAACAATTCAGTACAATAAGATCTTCCCCATCACACCATAACAACAATCAAATGAAGTGCTCTGTAACTTTGTACCATCAAGCAAAAATATTCTTCTAGTTGTTTCTAAATGCATTGAAATATAAATTCCCTTTATCATGTATATGCTTGAGAATAAAGACACAGTTTAGATAAATGTAACAAAAATTCAAATGTAATCTAAAATAATAAAATCTGAACCATGCAACTGCTGATTGTGGTCTAAAAGCTCCAGAGCAAAGTGAAAGAGTGGACCTTGAGTTGAAATTGTTTTGTCACCTGATTACATCTAAACTCCTCACCAGTCTGTAAGCCGTGTACACCGCCGACTTGTTTTGCAAATGATCTATTATGTTCTCCTGCATCCTTCTTTTTCTGGGCTTCAAAGCACTACGTGTATGTGTTGCATGCAGCTCAGGTGAGCTGCTTAGAAGGATTGAAGTTGCTTTTAAACCTGCAACAACATGTTTTTTGTTGCACTTGGGGGCAACAGAAACAAGTTGTATATTCACAATTCATTGCTGTTAATAAACCACCATTGCCAGAAGAATAAGTAATGCAACTAAGGGACCAATACATAACCCCCTCCCCCACCCCCCACACACACAACCGCCACAGAGCAATATAATGCAGGTGTCATTTCTTAGCATATATTTGCTCTTGGAAATTAGTGTATGAACTTCATTCCTAAGAGGCAGGGTTTTCAAGCTCTTCTCTCTGAATAATTCCCCCTGGTATAAGAGCAATCTCTTACGTGTTACTTCATTTCCCGTTTCAAAAGAACATATGTAAAATCACACGAGGTGCTCTCAAAGTGCTACTTCACTATGAATTTAATGGCAGTTTATCCGCTCAGTACTTGGGGAGTTGCAGCTAAAAGCCTTTTTTTGAAGACTGCTGAATGACTATTGACTATCATAGAATTACAATCAAGCCTTTTCAAAAGGCATCACCGCGGCTGTCTGATTATCTATGAATATGGGCTGACTAAAGAGCTTGTCTTCCTTGAGCCCACCCTACTCCACACCCCCCCCCCCTTCTTCTCCCTTACCACCCCCTCCCAACCCCCACCTGCCCCCGGCGCTCTGAACTCTACAGCCCCGAAAGTTCAAGGGAAAATCAGCCCACCATCAATCACTAATGCAGATGAGAGGAGCGGGCTCTCCGGATTCGCCTCAGCCTGTTGAACATTACACGGCACAATTAAAATCCCCGAATGCAAATCATCTTCAGTAAACCACTAAATGAAAAGAGCCTTCCTTTCAAGAGTGCTCGATAGTGGCAGGCTTTTCAAAGCCCTTTGCCCATGTGTGCAGTTTAATGATGAAAGGGCGGAAGGAGGCAGTGTCAGAGGGAGACTGCGTCCTGCTTCGCAAGGTTGTTACCATGACATTTAGCAACAATATCAGGCTCATGAGGACGCTGTAACACGCTGGTTTGATTATTTAAAGGTGCCATGGGGGGATTACAGCCTCGTTCATCTTCAGATATTCATTCGTAGCCGTGCTCTGCATTAACTGTTCCAAAGTGGGACATATGTGGAAAAACTTTCCTAATTAAGAGGAGTATCTGAAGGGACTCTTTGATTTTGGCGTTTTAAAAATATTAATTTCTTTAAGTGTTTGACCTTGCTGCCTCTGTGAGAATGTTTGGGAGCGGAGTAAAAATATTCTCAGAGGACTCTGGCCAGGACTGCGTAATTAAAATGGGATCCTAACCTTATTATTACGGCCTTGGAGAGATACCTTCAGATGTTCTTAAACACTCCTCAATGGGCACGGGTAAGACAGCTTATTCTAGACAAAGGGTCCTAGTAACTTCTGCGACATTTTGAAGACTAAAAGTCCTTTCTTATTAGGGCTGTGTTGGCTTTGCATTCTCTATAGCAGCATTCTTCTCTTTAGCTGCGGGGTGCAGAATGTTTTCACGCTGACTTGTACTCGGTTAACCTCACATGATGCTGGCAGAACATGCTGGCTGTGTTCTCCAGGAGCAAGGCTACTAGTTGTCCACATAAGATCCAGTCTTGCATCTCGTACGAACACAGTCTGAGCCCACATTTTCTCAAGGTGAGATATGGAGGAGTTGATCATTCAGGAATGTCAACTGAAGCCTGGAGTGATTTACCATCCAGTCATTTATCTCTGAACACTCAGATGGTCTTAAATTGACCATTTATTAAAAGAACAGATCATTTTGGAAAACAAGAGCCTGTTCTAGGGGTATCTTCCTGCCTGACTAAGCATGGGAGATCTACTCCACAAAACCACCCAGCTAGTGGTTTTCTTGGATTGGGATTAAGCGAATTTAGTCCGGGTAAAACCCTACCGAGTGTAGCCAGGTTAAGTTCATCACAAAGCAACTGGAAGATGTTGCGCACTGACAGCGTGGTTGTCTTGTATTATCAAAGCCGTGTTGAAAGACAGTGACTTCAGAAGGAGACTGCAGAGGCTCAAGGGAACTTTTTACCAATGTCTTGCGAACAACCGGCAGCTCCCGCTGTGGAGAGGACACATGCATTAACCAGGCGCTGCACATACTTTAACAGTGGCTGCAGACATAAATGTGCAGGACATGCATTTTCTCAATGCAAATGTTATCCAGATTCATTCATCAGAATATTGAAGATAATTTAAAACCAAGTAGAAAAGATGCAACGCGAGGCCGAGTGAGGTGGCCACCCAGTGCAATCACAGGTCTAATGAGCGTTAAGGAAGCAAACCTCCTACTCTGCTCAGGACCCTTGGAAACAGAACACCTGGAGATCTGATCACTCCTGAGGAGAGGAACCTTTGTGAATCATTTATCACACAGGAAGTTCTCTGTGACTAATTGGTGTGTGGCAAGCAAGCGTGTATCCGTCATGTGCGCTCACATTAATTAAACTTGTTACCAAGCTTCCTGGCAGTCAGCATCCTGTGTTTTATTGGAACTTTGCAGCATCACCATCATCTTCAACACAAAATTAAACGCACACTCGATAAATCTGGATATAAAAGCAGAGAAAAGCATTAAGCTCCTCCTTGTTTTTTTGTTTTCTGCCTCTGAGGCCCAGACGGCTGAGTTTGGCTGTTTAGAGATCCGTGCCACCTGTAATCAGTATGTTTACTGTCCAGAAGGCAGCTGTTCATTGCCACGGACGGGACACAGACGAGAAGATAGCCGCCATTCTAAAGCCACTGATCCAATTCACCATCTGCTCAGAGAAACCGAGGGACAGGCTGCACGAACCAGATGCTCCGGCCTCATCACCTTCCCAATGTCCTTTGACTGCCAGTCTGAGGTGAAGAGGTTTGAACCAGTGGTCTGAAAAACAACACTCACAGAGGTGATTATGTTTGACGTTGATGTGACATCAGTTTTGGGCAATGGTTATGAAATAAAACGGCAGAAGATACAAGACAAATGATTTATTTTCAATCATGCTTGAACTCTGAAATTACACTCTGTATTTTTACTCTGAGATGGTATTAATACCTTCTGGGCAGGGACAATTTTCTCTTGGTTTGATGCAACAAGCAACTAATGTCACATTACCTGTAGTCTTCAGATCGCTGGTTTATATAGAAGATGTTAGTTAGTGTAGCCTTCATGTACCAGGTAATCAAGATCAAATCAAAACAGAATGTATTTGAATAAGACACCAATTGTGTTTAAATGGTGTTATAATACATTTGTTTTCCCTGCCCGTTTGTCCGTCTCCCTGTCGTTACCTCTCTCAGATTCCCTCTGAGGCTTTCACGCTGTTGCGTATGGTCAGCTTCTCTCACCTCAGGCTGCAACAACACCGGGCTTCGTGCAAAGTGTTAATAAATGTGACTGCCACTCAAATTGTCGAGGGACACATCGATTCAAAGATTGCAAGGTGCTTCGAACGAGTACAATAATGAGCTGGTCACCTTTTTATTACCTCTGTGCGCTGGGACAGGCCACTGCTGAAGGCTTCTGCCATGTTATTGGATTATAATTTTAACCTGTCGAGCATTTGGGCCTAAAGCACATAAGACGTTCTTTAAATTTACAAATGGAAGGAAACGGTTGGTATACGTCTCAGTCATCTAATACTGCGCGTGGTACCTGTAAGACAATAAAGCATTACTTTTTTATATGTCACAATGCAGTATTTAATCAAAGAGGACATTTCACACTTCACAGTTTATACATTTTCCCAGTGAAGTGAAATGAAAAATCCTCAACTTTAAATCTTCCAATGATGCAACACTTACACTTAGAACCTTACATTACATGGAAAATAAGATTAACTGATGCAAGAACAAATTTTATTGGATTAAGAAATTCTTACATTTTCTTACCACAATTTATTCAGACTGAATCGTTTGACTGAAAATAGGATTTCTTTGTATTGCTGGTACTGTGGAGGCTATCAGCATTAATGCTGTTGGATCAACTCTTCGTATTTGTGTGTGTGTCTTACTGTGTCTTTGTTACTTCCATGCATATTCATTCAAGGCTGCTAGGTTCATTAAGTGCTCTGCAAGAAGCTGTCGAATGTGTGCATTTAGTAACAGCATGACCTCTGTGACTAAGCTCAATTTAGAAAGGCGTCCTGTAGAAATAGCAGGAAGTGATGTTGTGCAGCATTTGACAGCCGGTACTGTCAGCAAGGAAGAAAATTCACTCTGGAAAATGACTTTCCCTCCCACCCGAGATCAGATATGTTGATTTTTCTGAGGGAAATAAACTCTCTGGCAGCTCTCTCTCACTCCCACGCAGGCAAATTAGCTGTCAACAGGGACATTAATCTGTCATCTTCTCAAAAATGTCTGCAGCATGTTCTGTGGATGTTACTTCCCAAATGTATTTCTGTAAATAGCAATATGCAGTGTATGTTCTCTCTCTTACCACGAACAGAAACTGACGGCATAGAGGGGGAAAAATACAAGGATATGACGTCATGTGATGTTTACAACCTTTCTCTCCCTATAGCCGACTGAAAGCAACCACAGATACAACTGCTACTCTGAAAGTGCAACATCACACCGCGGTGCTGGTGCCTGAAGTTGATTTGCTCCCTGTGTGCGAAGATGAAGTGCACCTCATTTTGCATACTAATGACCCACATAAGGCCCTGGAAATGATAGAATGGCTCTTTTTCGGCGATAGCAATTCAAAAGGTAAAATTAGTTTCAACGCATCATCCATCATCCTGGTTATAATTACGTTGGTGTATTAGCATAAACCTGTAAACAAAGACAATTTGCTCTGAGGTGTCTGTTGGGAGAACATTCCACATGGCTGAAGAGCCATATGTCCTATTTATGTTTGAATACAACATTGTTTCTGCTCTTAAACAGCACGAAGAAAAAAAGATGCTGCCTTTCCATTCCGGAATGACATGTTCGCGTTCATCTAACGGTGACGAACAGACGGCCCTCCGTTGTTGCTTAGTCGTCGTCTTTGGTAACTTTGCACTATCAAGTAATTGTTCAGCAGTGCGACAACAGCAATCAGAGCTACTTTTTACACTTACAAAGTTTGGACCGTGTTTATATTTCAGCGTATGACAGTTTAAGGGCGGCAACGCTTGTAGAAACACAACAATTACCCGTCAGCGAGGCGGCGTATTGAGGGTGTCAGAGGGTAACTTAATCACCTCACACCCCGGCCTCATTAACACACTCAAGAAAGAGTTCATAAATGTGGAGATCTGACAGGTCTTCATCATGGCTGGTCGCTCCACCACTTTGGTTCAGATGAAATATCTCAACAATTCTTGTTTGGATTGACAGGACATTTTTACAAACATTCTTGTAACTTTCATTCATATCTTTGTTGATCCCCTGACTTTCCTCCAGGGTCTACCATGAGGTTGACATTAGTATCTATAAATGATTTAATGGATTGCCTTCAAATTTAGATCCTCTTACTTTTCGCTAGTGCAGATTTAATGGCATTCTCAGCAGCCTAAACTTGGTATCCAGTTCTAAATAGCCAATGTTAACATGTTCACTAAAGATACGTGTGTACATGGAGTAAAGAAATAACAATTAAATGAGAAAAGCATTTTTTAATTTAGTCTGTTGACCTGACGACACTTAACCAAAAAAATAATAAATCGTGTCTCACGAATCATATTACATCTTTTATTCATCCTCAAAGTCATTTGCATCCCAGAAGTGATACACATTATCCATGCCCCCCCCCCCCAAACCCGCGCTATGGTGACTAAATTGCGTGAAGCTCCTTGTCGTTCATCTTGAGAGCAGGAGGAGAAAGGTCAGACCAGTTCCTCCGGCAGCCGGGCTCATATCGGCCCAAAGACACTGATCTGATAACTTCCTCATTAGCCGGAAATCCGGAGCCGGAGCAGGAGGTCTGCTCTGTTGGTGACAGCCAGCGCCTCGGCGCCGGGAGGGTCCAGATGCGTCCAGATGGCGGCTCACGCACCTCTGGGCTCCATCAATCACAACGTATCTGTAAGAGAGAGAAAAGGGCACAGTTGGGAGACTGCTGCTGTTTAAGAATGGCTCCGATGTTTTGCTCTGGTCAATCTCACCGTGTGACGTGAAAATATAGCACCTATCGTCCCGCATAGTAAGAGACAGCAGTCGTGTGTGTGTGTTGTTGTTGTTGTCCCATTTCAAATCCTCCTTACCGTCAGTATCCCAACTCTCTTTCATCTTTCTATCTCTGTCTTATGGAGCATGACTTGGATTTGAAAAACCAACAGGAAATCACGCCGGCACATCTGGGGCTTCAGCTTTGACTACACAGACAGAATATCTAAATTGAAAGCTCCACTGTGGTAATAATCCTGTTCCTGCGCCAGCGCGTGTACTGTCTGCTTAGGTGGTTTTGTTCCTCCTTTGACAAAGATCAGTTTATAGCCTCAGTGTGAAACTGTAGAGGAGGAGAGATCACTGCCACCTCCCTGACTGATGGGTCTCTGAATTCATTTCTGCTATGAGCAAAGTCAGCATGAAGAGATTCCCCCGAGTGTGTACACAAACATGTCTGATGCTCCAGGATAACGCTGCCAAGGCTGAATGGAACAGCAAGTGAAGGATGGTGCAACTTCTTTTAGGAATAAAAGTGAAGTGAATATATATATATATATATATATATATATATATATATATATATATATATATATATATATATATATATATATATATGTACAGTATGGGATGACAATTTTATTTAGTTCTTTATTTTTACATTGCTTCAGTTTCGGACGATCCGATTGGGTTTGAGTCTCTCAAGAATAAGTGATACTGTGTTAAATATATTTTCTGAAGTTTCTGCAATTTGTTGGACTAAACAATTGTGCAAATATTTGTGTCAGCAGATTGATTGGTAATAAAAAACAACGTTTATTCCAGGCCCACAAACAGGAGATGAAGAGTATGGAAGTGATTCGAGAACGAGAAAGTTCGCACAATAAAATGAATGTATGTATGTATGGTCTTTCAAAAATGTAAAATTGATATTTTCAAGTAACATATTAATGTGTGCCGATAATATGAACCCATTTCTTTTGGGTTCTTCTTTCTTGTGTCATATCTTACATTTCAGTAGTGCAATATCTGAACACAACAAGAAATCACAGGGGAGGAAATGCCTGCAAACCAAATGTGCCTCATTTGACAGTGAAATGGTGCTTGGGATTAATTCACTCGGCTTTGCAAACAATTTAGTGGCTGTTTTGAATGTGATGATCATATCATTGAATTGCATTGAATTGTAGATTTTCAGATTTTAAGAACTCAAATTCAACATTCATTCTTGACCTGGAAAAACAGCACTTAACAAAACAACTTTGTCAACACAGTACTCTTTCTCTTAATCATCATCTGAAAAGAGGGGAACTATTTTAAAGTGCATCTGATAGAACCACTGAATGTGTGGCACCTCGTCCAACCTTTCTCCCTGTTCATTGCTGCAGGCTGCGTTGAGGTTACAACCTGACCATCACTCACTGTCGCGTCATCATCTCTCCTCACGCGCAGACGGGATTAGCGGCAGTGAACCTTCACGTCAGCTGATGGCGGTGACCCCCCGGCTGTTGTTTCAATCCTCTGCCCTTAAAGATTCCCTCGTTCGGTTCCTCGTTGGCCATCTGTCATTCGCAGAAGCCATCAGCACCGAACACTCTGGGCTCCTGGAGAGGGCAGAGGCCGCTTCACGTGCATTTCCGTGACATAATGTTTTTGGGCAAACACTGGCAAAGGCCAAGCAGGCCGCTGTGGTGTTCTGTCATCTTGCTTTCTCTCAAGTGTTTTTTCCGGCCAAGAAAGCAATGAGGCTGAGAGTAAAATCACGCAGTGAGTCGAGCAGAAGGGCAATGAAGCTCCCAGTGGAACGTGCATAGCCAGCTGGGTTTAAGGGCAGGTGTGTTTTATGTGATTTGATTTCAAACCAGCAGCAGGGAAACGGTGGAACGAGCTCTCTGATGCCACCAGGACCGCAGAGAGCCTTCACATCTTCCACCGCAAACTAAAGACACACCTCTTCAGACTCTACCTCCACTAAAAGACTAACAAATTGTAGCACTTAAATTGTACTTGTAACGCCACTCATCTATAGCAAATTGTAAATTGGCTTATTTGAGGAAATTGCACTTTCTTGTTACTTGCTCTTCTGAGTTTGTACCCTATGGTTGAATGCACTTATTGTAAGTCGCTTTGGATAAAAGCGTCAGCTAAATGACATGTAATGTAATGTAAAAATGTCAAATGTGACGCTAACTTACGTGTGACATTTTGGTGTATTTCTGTCCCGTCGTTCACGTAGTCTGACCCCGATGAAGTGTCATGTGTAATTGAACGCTCCGTCCCCTCGTGGCTCAAATAATCTGGCAAGTTTTGGAAAAGCCTGTCATTGCAGGTAAAGAGCAACCTAAAGGAAATGAGGTAAGTCTTTATGCAAATTCAACTCAGTGATGTAGCAGTGGGCTGCTTTTTGTTGACTCGTATGTTACTATGGGGAACTTCTAACGTGCTAGAAGTCTAAGATGCCTCTATGAGCAAAGTCAGAAAGTAGTCTGAGAGAGAAGACTCAGGGATTTGTTGACAGTAAGAAAATAATCGTTTGGAACTCAATAAAGCCAGAGGAAATAAAATATCTATGACTAAATGTGCCGCCTTGTCGACAGCGGCGGATATCACAACCCGGTTCCACAAAATAATATACATTTGTAAAACTAATTAACACTGAAAATCTGTTGTGTAGCTAATCAGTTAGTGGTGGAAATATGTTTTCCAAAAATTGGGTGGGCTTTGAACAGTTGTGGTTGAGATACTGTATTGAGACGATAACAATGAGATGTGAAAATCACAAAGCCTATAAATCCAATTTGAATAATTATGTAAGCTGTTTGTGAAGACGTCTCCTATCGGAGGAATGATCTGAACACCCCCTTATCGCTGCCCTTTATGTCCAACAGTCACAGAAATGTCATCTCTGGTATCTCATTATGATGCCTTTTTGTAAAATAATCATCCACCATTAACTCAAGCTGATTTATTCAGATTCATTTACCCTCTGCAGATTTTATACAACGTAAAAGAAGGAATTTTTTTTTATTAGCCAATGATTCACCTTACATTTAACAATGCTGATGTGGACCCATGCAAGCCAGACAGTCTGACAGACACATCTGCACAAGTCTTTGCATTGTAAACACTCACATCCGTGTGTAAGGGCCTTGCAGACAGACTACGGCGCTGTGCACTGCTTTGTTTCCTCGGGTTACACCGACACAGCGTTGACATGCTCGTGCTTATTCCTGCTCGCTCATTCATGCAAGCTCTCTCTTCCTCTTGCCTTACATATCTCCCAATATCCCCCCCCCCCCCCTCCTCTCTCTCTCTCTGCCTCCATCACTTTGCTCTCTTTCCTGCTTTCCATCCCCTCCCTTGCAGACCTGTTCATCCGTAACTGGTACATCGGTGGCTACCCCGTGTGCCGTGCCCGATGCCTATAGGCTGCTCTCAGATCCCTGTCTCTCCCCTAAGCAACAGCACAGATTAAATACTTAACTTTATTCATTTTTTTCTCTCTCTCTCTCTGTCTGTCTCTCTCCGTCTCTCACTCTCTCTCTGTCTCTCGCCTGGCATTAAAAATTCATCCACTCTATGTTGTGTTAAAAGCACATTACGCAAGACTCTAAATATACCCCCTGCCAGGCAGGAAGCGTTTGTCCCTCGCTGCCTTTACCTCTGTGCTCTGTCTGTGTGGATGCTTACATTGTGTGTGTGCCTGTCTGTGTGAAATGAGAGCTTTTTCAATGCTCTGTTTATGCATCTGTTATGTCTATTATAGGTCCCAGGATGGGGGGGGGGGGGGGGCAGCTACAGTAGTCGGAAAAATCCCTCACGTGGCAACAGGGTGGAACAGAAAACAGACAACAGGTAGGTTTAAGTTAGGACCTCTCAACTCAGAGAGAACACTCAAAGCAGCACATGCTTTTCTGTTGCTGTGAAAAAGATTGTCTGTGTTGTATTTCAGTGCCTTCACCTCTATCCCCCATAAGAGGTCATAATCACGGCAGAGTTGAAATGATCACTCCTAACACCGTTTATCACCTAGAGATGTGCGTTTGGAGAAGGAGAAAGTGCTGCTGTGTCCATCAGTTTCTCCCCCGGCTGGTCCGCCTGTCTGCCTGCGGCAACAAAAGCTGAGAGCCCGACCGTTTGATGCTGCCTCACGGATGAAAAGCCTCGTTAATTGGATGCTATTACAGACGGTTCGCCATCCTTGAAAAGAAAGATGTTCCGTCTACCACCTTTTGAAACGTTGTATCTGCCAAAGAGCAAAGAACAAACATGCGTAATTGGAAATTATGCATGTTTCTAATGTGGCGTTTATTTTTCCGTCTGTTTTATTCAGTTGCAAAGTCTCTACTTGAACTACTTCCTGGTTCTGCTGTGCTCTAAAACTCTTTTCATTTGTACTAAATTCCTAAAAAAGGTTAGTTAACATGACAAATGTTTTTAAAAGAAATTCAAAAAACGTTGAAATGAAATATGTGATGGAAGAAAAGGACAAAAAAGTCAGAATGTATTTGGTCAAACTTTATCCATGAAAGAAATATGTAAGGACAAAAATGTTTTGGAAAAAATGTGACGGTTAGGTTGAAAAAGTCTAAATATGTAAAAAAAAATATACATACAAAATGTAAAGCTAGCTGCAACCCAATATTGGGGCTTATCAAGAGGGGATGCTAGCGGGCCAATTTTCTATTCTGTAACTCAACACCCGTTTCCCCAAAACGTTGTCTTTTTTTGTTGATCTTGAGTCCAGTAGATCTAACCATGATAAATATCACAAGGTTGGCTGCGACAGAATAAGGGTTCTGTTCCAACAATCCACTGCACATATGACACCCCGGACTTGGCAGCGCCTGCACTGATGTGTGGCGTTCCTCACTCAAACACAATCGTCAAACACAACACTTGCCTCCTATAAAAGGTTCCTCCTACGAGACATTTCTCTCTCTGCACGTCTTCCTTTCTTTGTCCCGTTCTCTTTTATGTTGCCATTTTTCACTATTTGTACCAGGCGTGTTGTGTGTGTGTGTGTGTGTGTCTGTCTTTTGGGTTTGCAAAGGACACCGGCAGAAGCTTGTCGTTAGCAGAAAGAAAATGCAACCATTCCACACCTCGAAATGCTTCCTCTGCTCCACACAAATAAAACCACCACGCCGTCATGATATTGAAGTTGCATGGAAAGAAAAGAAGGATGTAGTTGAATCCTGCAGTGCAATACCGGGGGCATATATTAGTTAGAAAATGCTGCACTGTAGAGGAACATCTGGTCCCTTGTGGCCAATTCGTCTGCTTGAGCGTGGTGTGTTTCCAGCGTCCTCTTCCTCGCTCTCCTCGGCAGTAGGCTGTCTGAGTGACAGTAGATTGCACGCTGGACTGTTCTCTCTTCCCGTGGGTCTAATTTGCGCTGGCTGCTTTTAAATTGTTGCAAAGGAGATGCAGGAACAAAGCCAGTGGAGGGGACCGGGGAGTGTAGGACCTGCTGTTCCTCTGTGCCCCCGTAGTTCTGATGACAATTCATCTGCTTTCTTCTGTTACTCCTGCACTCCTCTGGCTCTAATACCAAAGTGTCAGCCTTGTGTTTGCACTTTTTGTGTGATGTGATTAAGTCGCTGCGGCGTGAGGTGTTGGGGTTAATGGGGAAATCCTGAGTACAGGTAAAAATGAAGCACCAAATATTCACGGGCCATATCAAGATGATTATTTTAAAAGTCACTATTTTGCACACAATTATTTAAAAATCTTATTCACAGGACACTGGTCAAACTGGAAATCTTTTTTAACCAGGCATTTGCAGCAGGAACTAATTATATTCTTCAAAGACTCTGATTAATCTGTGACTCAGAAACCTGAGTCCTGCTGCTAAAGTACAAGAATAAAACTGTAGTTTGTTTCTCAGCGGGGGACCAGATGAAAAACATGCCAACACGCTGTGCAAAACAAACTGCAGGAAAAAAATTCAACGGTATGAGCTGAGACCTTGAAAGTGTTAGCTTTAAAAAAAAAGTTTGACAAGTGAAGATTAGTCACCTGCAACTTCCAAGGAGGCGGGGAGGGAGCAGAGCGTCGGCTGTCTACAGTAAATGTGCGATGCCTCTGCTGAAGGTTTGTCTTTGTATGCTGGCTTTCGTTCACCTGGATCTAACAAGCGAGAGAAATAGATAGAGATAGATAATAGATAGAAATAGATAGACACAGATGGTTAGTTGACTTCATTAATCCCCGGATAAAATATAACAACTGCTTTTAATGCTAATGCTCTGGATTTGCAATAAGCGGTCCAATGGCATTTAACATGACTTATCCCCTCCATTGCTCCTTTACACAATAAATCTGTTGCTTTGGCTCGGCCGTCATTCTGTGTAAGGGGGCGGGAGGTGTCATCCTTGATGATCAGCGGGTTTTGCCAGCATTCGGTTCTCCGCCTCCTCCTCCAGTGTGGCCAACTTGGATTACAAACCAAGCTTTTTTCACAAGTTGTTTTGAGTCGGTTGGGGTTGCTGCCTTGATTCCCCTCGTCCCAGCAAACCGCAGCATGGAAGACGGTTCCCACTATAACAGACTGAAAAACATCTTCTTGCAGATGTTGAAAGATGGGAGGCTTGTCGGCGAAGGGAAACCAGTGCAGGCCCTTCGTACGGATGGCAGCGCGTTGAGGGATCATTCCAGTTCGTTCCACCTGGATGTCCTCCAGCGTTTCCTTCTGTAGTCTGGCCTGGATGGTATTAAAGGCACCAGAGAGGTTGAAGGACATAATCTTCACACCACTGTTGGGTCTGTCCAGGCATAAGAGCTCCTGACACCTAAGCTATAATGACATGTAAATTTACAGCTCCCCAAGGAAAGAGTCAGGAACGTTACAGCAGAAAGTAGACTCGGTGCTCAGCTCCTTTAATGTTGCCAATGCTGCTTTTTTCGAGGATTTGAATGAATGCTGACAGGAATTGGAATATCGTGTTCCAAGTTCAAAATATGTGTCTGAGAAAATATCTGACATCAGAGGCCCAGTATTATTAGTCCTGGAAAGGAAATGAGCGTTTTTCCAGTTTAATGTTAACAAATAAAACATGTTCTGATGACCGTTTAAAGAGCCTGCGGTAACCCCTCCAACACCTTTGCCGTTGTGCTTTGTTGGGCAATCCCACAATAATACACTTAATCTGAAATACGCATGGAGCTTCTTCAATGTATATATTCCATATCCAGTACATGATCACACACACACAAGTTCACAGAGGCTGAAGGTTGAGCAGCCCAGAGACTCATCTCTTTGAGAACCTCCTCACACACCGACTACTTTCTTTTTCTCTCGTTAGCAAGCACTTAAAACAGCTTCGGGTGGCTTGGGAAAGTAAAAAATGAAGAGCTGGGGTCACCCAAAATCTCAACAGCACAACATAAAACGCATCTATTTTTACAATCAACGAATAAGAAAGTAAATGCAAAGCAGGGAGATCTTTGGAGGCTCAGTGCAACATCCGTAATGATCCATGATGGAGAAGAATAGAACATAGATCAAATTAGCATCCAGCTTGAAACAATGGGAAATTAAACTGGGTAATGGAGTGTGGGAATAAACTGCGGAAAAGCTTGCATCAAATTTCACCAGGCGTGCAGAACTATTGATGATGTCAACAGAAATCCAACTCTGAGGCTGAAATGTGAGTCTTTGTGTCTCCTTCGATGCCTTTTAAGTGAAAGGGAAGGGCATCACGTTACAGCAAGTGATGAGAAATACCTCATCTGATTATTGAGTTTTTAGATGAACAATGAGTCAGTGTTTGATGTCTAAAAGTGTGCCTCAAATTTTAAACAGAGAGCTACAGTGGAATCTCTGCGAAGTAGGTTTAGGATTTCTGAGAGTAAAATGAAGCAAATCATTATTATTATTATTATTCAAGAAAGACACCAGGCATGTGGAGAGCAATTTACTGTTGTCTAATTAAAATACACAAATTAAAGAAACATAAAATCAAGAGAAAGGTTCCCTTCCCAGCAGCTACAATTATAAAACACTTTTGAGACATTTACGAGACACTGATTGAAACAAGTTGATCTTCATTTTGTGCGTGTTTTTTCAGCCAGCTGCAATTCTGAGGCAATATCTGATATTTAAAATGATTGCTCCACAGTGACCTTTGCAACATGCAATGACGCAAGCTTGAGACGGTGAGTGTGATCAAATAAAGGCCGTTTGACACAATGGATCCAAACCATGAGGGATGACGGGTGATGTTGATCTGGAGTGAGAAGTATGACAGCAGGTCCCGGACAATCGCCAGAGTTTAAAAGGACCCATTGTCCGTGTGTGTTTGTGTACATGTGGAGGTGTAATGGCAAGTAAAACCCTGCATACTGTCTTTTTTTATTTAAATCCAATTACACCAAATGAATTCAAACTATTTGCGTGCTTTTCCGGCTTTGCCGCAGTCACAGCTACGGATGTAACTGCAGACAGCTTTGACAGACTGTGAAACCGAGTCAGCTGTGTTAAAATAACATGCAGGTTTTGTACTTGATGCGTTTCGACCGGGGGGCTGAAGACAGTAGAATCGATAGCGTCCTCTCCGGACAGTTTTTTTTTACCCTGAAGCTACTGTTGCTAGTCACAGCATAAACGGAAACCAGGCTGCAAAACAATCAGTGTTATCTATTAATTGTTATTCATGCTGCAGAAACATGGTAAAGCGGTCTGTACACGCGTCGTAGAATTTCCCCAGATAAGTGCAGAAGTAAGAAAGAGAGTGTACTGTTCTGCACACATGGATTTGCTGTAATAAAAGATTGAAGAGGCGAGGTGCTGGGAACAAGAGTGAGAGGACTCAGTGATCATCTATCACCCTTTTCAGGGTTGATTAGTCACGCCTGAGGATGAGGGGAGATGGACTGTCACCTTCAGAAAGGCGTCTCGGTGTGGGGAAGTGAGGGGGGGCGCTGGCAGCGATACAAAAGGCAGCAGAGGTTGAGTTGAGGACTGAGGCACTTCTGTTTGGATCTGGCTGCGCCCACCGCACCGACGTTCTCCTAAGACACGCCGCCATCCTCTCGCCTGTGATCCTGCACCCTTCCAAAGAATATAGGCCTTTGTTCCTGCCTGGCAGCAACACATCTGCCTGGAAACCTTGCTTCTACTCAATTTGCAGCAGAGCTCTTTGAACCGGATACCAGTCCTGTGACAAAGCCACCACCCGCCGGATTTCTCTGCCTAGTTATTTCCGGCATCGGCGCCCCGGCTACCCGCCTGCATCTCCGTGGGCTCACGGGACGCAGTGGAGAGGCTGTCGGCTTTCCTCAGAGATGGCTGCTGTATCATAAATAATTTAGCGCTGGCACAAACAAGCTCTGAGCTGTGAAGGACATCACTAACTCATGGCACTGTATACAGAAGCTGTAGTAAAACCCACTGACCTTGTGAGTCGGTAAAGCAGGGAAGCGCAAATAAAAGCACAGTGAAGGTATCGCCTACTTTAGTTTACAAAGCACTAGATGCAGAATGCATAAACACTCGAATCGGCATGGTGAAAATGTGAGTACAAACCAAATAACTCACAGAGAGTACAGGTTATTAAAACATGTTGCGCGTAGTAAATTGGGCAAATTAAAGGTTTGTGTATGATGTGACATGTACAAGCATGATCATTAAAGTATACAAATGCGAGGGAAGTCAAGCGCCATCAACTGGGCTCCTGCAGCAGACAAGATGAGACAGTGGAAAAAAAGGGGTTGATCAAAGGAAGCAGCAACTTAGCACTGAATTCTTTATGTGTTTTATTTTGATGGGGTGTGGGTTGATGCAGGATGCGATGTTCATCAACTCCTTTTGTGTCATCAGTAGCCTCTATGCGTAACAATGAGCAATAAATCCAAGTTATTCTAATTGAGTTAGAATAATAATTGAAATAAGCCTTAATGTGATGCATCAAAAATTAGAAACCCATATGGGGAAATAATGGAAATGGATTTGGAAACATAGAAAGAAAGTAGCAGCATTGAAGGCAGAGGAATCCAGCGTAGATGCACCGCGAGGAGGTATGACTTTGCTACAACAAAGGCAGCTGTGAGTGTGTGGGAAAGGTGTGTGATGATATTCAGTGTGCAGAAGTGTTGTTGAGGCACTCGCGAGCGTAGTTATTGAAAAGCCTTCTATGTTGGCTGTTTAGTCACAGTGGCAGTTCAAACACGCCCACACGTTTCATCAGGGCAAAAACAAAATGGTTGTCTCAGGACTGGATTTGTACATTTTGGCAAATAGCCGCATGATCAATGTGGACAATTGAGTAGATTAGTGTAGTAGATTAGTGCCATCTCTCAGGTCCTTTAGGTCAAGACGATGGATTTCAGTGAAAGCAGAATCTAGGCTAAACTTAGGATCAGTGTTATTTAGAATATACTGGTTCAAAGCATAAACCTACTCACTGACCTTGCTGCAATATGCATTTGATATTTATGAGGAACAGATGGCAAAACATTTTGTTAGGATTCTTGATCTCCTGACTCATATTATCAGGCTCTCTGTATGTGCCGCTCAAAGATCTGCTTAACGGAGATCTCCCCTTTGTTTTACTGCTCAAAAATACACAACACAACAACCTTTCACATTCATGCCAAGTATCATGCAACGTAATACCCTGCATGCATGATATTAATGCACCGAGAAGCGGGAGGTTTGTTTCACCCCATCAGCACCCACGGGCGAAGGGGCCCAGCTCTCATTTGCATGCTAATGGTGTCGGTGGAGGCGATGACAATGGGGGCGAGGCGGGGGGGTCACGCTGTGCAACAAGTTAAGGCGTTTTTTTTTTTTTTGTGGGGCACAGAGCAGCCCAGCCGATCGAACCCCACGTGGTGTGGAAAAGCATCTGCTGGTCCTCATCTGGTCCAGCCAGCAGGTCCATTTACACACTGCTTAATCCGACGGGCCTCCTCCTCTTCCCTCCCTGGCGCAGACACCGTCGGGCGTCTTTTCAAACACAGATTAGTCGCTCTTATTTCCTGCCGCTCAGCTGGCGGATTTGTGCACCTGGCTCTGGCCATCATCAAATGCCTTGCGGTTTGAAGAAGTTACATTACATTACATTACATTACATTACATGTCATTTAGCTGACGCTTTTATCCAAAGCGACGTACAATAAGTGCATTCAACCATAGGGTACAAACTCAGGAGAACAAGAAACAAGAAAGTGCAATTTCCTCAAATAAGCCAATTTACAATTTGCTATAGATGAGTGACGTTACAAGTACAATTTAAGTGCTACAATTTGTTAGTCTGTAGTCGAGGTAGAGTCTGAAGAGGTGTGTCTTTAGTTTGCGGCGGAAGATGTGAAGGCTCTCTGCGGTCCTGATGTCTTCAGAGAGCTCGTTCCACCATTTCGGCGCAAGGACAGCGAAGAGTCGAGACCTAGTCGAGTGTTTTGCTCTCAGTGAGGGAGGGACGAGTAGTTTTGCAGATGCAGAGCGGAGAGTGCGGGTTGGGATGTTGGGTTTGACCATGTCCTGGATGTAAGCTGGACCCGATCCATTCACAGCATGGTACGTGAGCACCAGTGTTTTGAACTGGATGCGGGCGGCCACCGGTAGCCAGTGAAGAGAGCGGAGGAGTGGAGTAGTGTGGGAGAATTTCGGAAGGTTGAAGACCAGTCGAGCTGCTGCATTCTGAATGAGCTGCAGAGGTCGAATGGCGGTGGCAGGGAGACCTGCCAGGAGAGAGTTGCAGTAGTCCAGGCGGGAGATGACAAGAGCCTGAATCAGTACCTGCGCTGCCTTCTGAGTGAGAAGGGGACGTATTCTCCTGATGTTGTAGAGCGTGTATCTACAGGATTGCGTTGTCGCGGTGATGTTGGGAGTCAGGGAGAGTTGGCTGTCGAGTGTGATGCCGAGGTTCTTAGCGGTCAAGGTGGGCGTTTGTACGGAGTTCCCAAAGTTGACTGTCAGGTCCTGGGTAAGCGAATCTTTCCGGGAAAGAGAAGTAGTTCAGTCTTGTCGGGGTTGATTTTCAGATGGTGGGCGGACAGAAGTCTGTTATTATTGTTAGGATTTAGCTTCTGTTTGTGGACTTTGATGCGTGTTTTGAGTTTAAATGTCCCAGCTAACTGTGTGTGATGTCTGTGTGTAACGCACCTTCATCAGCCCGTCGTGTCACTAGCAGCAGGATTCAAGGTCACGAGCAACCTTTTTCACCCACACTCTCACTGTGCGGTGTAGGTGTAATGTCCTCTATTTAGATGCAATACAAAGGTCGGTGTGGGTGGACTGCAACTAAAGTCATCCAGAAAGAAGCAAAAAAAGCACAAGGATAACCTCCTACAGTGGAGCCGTGATTGAAGTATACTGGTAACCACAGCAAATACATGTATGCTGACAAGCGTCCCGCACATCACAGTCAGATATGTGTTAGTTGTGAGATTTGGAGCAGCTGGAATACAGAGTAACTTCAGACTGTTTTCAGTATTTGTGTATAATTATTCAGATGGAACAGATGGGAAGCTGTTGATAAGTTCACGGAAAGAAGGCCGTGAAATAATGTGATCGTCAGTGTGGAATATTTTGTTGACACGCGTGTTTTGTAACTTAAGCCGCCGAAAGCGAAATAAGAAAATACCCGAGAACAAGCTCCTGGATAACCAAGTGTGAAACACTAGATTATTGCGTGTGATTAGTAAAAAGTCACACAGTCTGACATTTTAGAAACATAAAGAACCTTTTCAAGTGCTATGACGGTCGTCGTTGCTTTTCATACTTGACTTACAGGATAAAGGGTTTCTGAGATTTTCTGCAAGATCTCCACGCACATTAATGCATCCACAAAGCTCATCCTGGGGCGCTGTGGTGGCCAAGATCTCGTAATGGAATAATTCCCCCGAAACCAGTGTTTTTTTAAGGTGGACGGGCACTCGGCCTTTAGATTTAGAAGGCTGGCGTCTCATATGATTTCAGTCGTCTGCTGGAAGCAATCTGGGTGCAGTACTGGCCTACTTCTGTTCCTCTATTCTGGGAAAGCTTTTAGAAAGTATTAAACGGTGGAGAACAATGGTATTTTTGAGCAGCAGCATTATAAAATACTCCGCAGACGAGGGCCACATCTGTCCAAAGTGTTGTGGGAGGGGCCTGGAGCTGCCAATCATGTCAATTTATATTGTGATGCTTATTTACCCTCGACTGGTGCAGACGAAGAATTTACAGAGTCCCAATGTCACATCTGTAATTTCCCTGTAATTCCATTATTTCTCAAGTTTTGTGTGTTGAAGTGATATGAATCAATATCGTAGTTCTTCTGTTCCCCATTGGAGTCTTAGACATTTTAGGTGTACTGACCTTTGAATTTAGGTACTTGTGTTTTATTTCAGTGCCGTGTGAGGATTAAAAGAAAGATAATTACTCTCTTGTCAGCATAATTAATGTTATAATGAAATTATAGCCGGCACAAGCCTTCCCGACACCCTCCCACTCTTTGATGTGATTAAGATGGATTCACGCTTTTCCTCAGAGCTAAAAAACAAGGAATTACTCGGCCAACGGCCACTAGTAAAACCGCAAAAACTGCAGAAAGTAAGCTTTTATTATTGATGATTGTTGAACCGGTTGAATCAACAACCATTGAGTGAGAAACGGAAAAGAAAAGTCATCATTCATCCAGCATTTTCTCTAAGAATCCCCATCTATTACAGCCTAATACTCAGCAACAAAGCCAACTAATCACGTTACTGTACATCACCGTGAGTCACTCTGCCATCGCACAAAGGCCTCGCCAGCTCTTCAGCAGAAAGGATGAGTCACCAAGAGGCTTTGAGCGACAAAGGGGCAACAAACACAGAACCTGTCTGTCCTCACAAGAACTTGAAGCCGTAGCCTGGAGTTGGCGGGGGGGGCGAAGTCACGCTCTGTGTGTGTCAAAGGAAAAAAGCGCTCTCAAATCCATTTCAAAGACGAGGGCAGACGGTGACGGGAAAAAGTAATGAATATTTTAAAGGCGGGGAGCGCAGAGCTGCTCTCCGGGTGACGCTCCGGCGTTTATGGAGCTTATCAGAAACCCATCGCAGGTGTTTGGTTGTTTATCAGCGGCCCGCTGCTGCCTGCTTACCGCCTGCATCAGGCCAATCACGGGGACAGTTTGCTGTGAATTGGACATGTAAATGAGCCTTTTTGATGGAGTGCTGCGGTTTGGCTCCGGATGTCTCACATTAGAGACGGGGCTGTGTGAGGAAGCTGCATGCAATATGGTGCAGGTTCCCTGAAGGGAGCGGATATCCGTGAGGTGCACCGTCAAATTATAAATGAAATTAACCCTGTAACTTCTGGTTGCCACTTTTAACTTTCCCCTCAAGGTTACTTTGAAGTTGGTTAAATTAGTTTTTTTGGCGCTGCCTTCCGTTTGACAGATTCACGTTCTTCACTTGTCAGCTTGTATCAGCTCTCCTTTGAAGCTGCGTGACGTTCGCATGATGGCGTCACACAACTGGGGTAAAAATGTAATGTTTCTTACCAGTGTTTTTACTTCACGCTTACAGTATTTGGCATTAAATAGACAGTTGATTTCAATTGAAAATCCCAAATTACCGTCATTTGCTAAATGCAAAGCATCATATTCTCTTAAATACCTTGAATGTGTAAATAGGTTCGTTTTTCAGAGAGAAGCTTTTCAAAACATAATAGACGTAATAGAATGGATTTACTAAATCAAATGAACAAGGTGTAATATTCAACATTTTTCCTAGAGAGAATGCTTTAAATTGATCGAGCCTGAAGCCTCTCTTACGCTCTTACGCGTTTTAATTTAGTCACTAAAATCTTAGTCTGAGTATTTGAGTTCTAGCGATAAAGGGCAACTGGAGAGAAAGCGCAATTATGTGAAATTAAAAGGAAAACCCCGGAGGAAGCTAATCTGTCTGCATAGGCAAATCAAAAGAAGGAGCTGACAACATCTCTCTACCGCTTGTGTGACTGTGCCAACCACGCTTCCACAACAGTCCTTGAACAAGGGCGCTTTTTGATTTGCCGTGTATCGTACTGTGTATGTGTATGTCTGTGTGTGTGTGTGTGTGGTGTGAGTTAGAGAGAGAGAGAGAGAGTCAGCAGGTTCTGCAGTGCTCAAGGTGCCTGCCAGTTGAATGACTTTGCTGTGAGGGATTAACAGTAACAGCAATCTATCTCTTCATGAAATCTGTCAGTAGCGCTTGAAAAAACTATTTCTGGATGTTGAACTACATGCAAGTCTGTGTGTCTGCTCTCCCACATGCACGCACACACACACACACACACACGCGCGCGCGGCAAGTCCGTGCAAAGTATTTTCATGTGCTTGCATCATCGTCGTTAATTGAGATTCCTCTGCCTGTCGCTTCCATACTCACACTTTCACTCTTTGCTGTCATCCAGGCTCTCCAGTTGGCACACACCTTCTCCTCATGCAGCCGGGTATCGACTGCATATACATAATATTAAAAAAAGTCAAGATCTTATCTCGGCCTTGGTTCGGAGTACAAATAGTCGATAGACGCGATGAAGCGGAAAAAGAGAAGCACAAAGAAATCAATCTGGGGCTCAAAGTCAAGGGGAGAGAGGTGCATTGATGGTCTCTCACAAAGTCCGCTGCTGGATGAAGACTGTGTGGTGCAGAGACACACGGGACATAGCTGGTTTGGGTCAACAGGAGTCAGAGGTGGAGGACTCTAACCCACATTGCATTTCTTACACCATACACAGCATAAAGTACGGCCTCAATTCTTTCTCTTTTTTTCCTGCTCTAATCTTGATTTTTCATTGCCGTGCAAGAGAGAAAACGTTGCAGGGAAGAGAATCAAAAACAAAGAACATTCATAAAAAAAATGTAAAGGTGAAAAGAAAACAGAGTTAAAGTGATGACTCAATCTATCTCTCGCTTTGCTTCTCCACTCAAACTGTGGAGAGCATTAGTCATCTGTGTGTCAGGAGAAGGATCTTTGGGCGCTGTGCAAGGAAAGATTTGAACTTTCTTTTGCAGAAAATGCTCTGCAATGACTACAAAAGACAAATCGAAGGAGAAAAAGTGTGAGTATCAGTTGGATTTATTCATATGAAAATAATATGACAATAGTGAGAACATAACATATGTTTTGATGCATTACAGAGGGACTGTCTTGAGTGTAATGACAAGGACTGTTCCCGAATAAGGAAAAGACATTTGACAGATTTGTTTACGTTTCAACACCGAACCATAAATTTGTTAAATTGTGTTTTTACTTGAGGGACTTCAGCAAATGAATGCAGTCATGCAAAATTATCTTTTTCCTTCTTTTTTTCGTTACATCTAGCATTTCATTGTAACAGTACATGTTTGTGAAGATTTTAGTGGTTTTTGCAGATAACTCTCCAGGAAATAAAAATAACAGTTGAAACATTAAAACAATTTTCCTAAAAGACCCAACTCATCTTCCTTCTACTAACTGACTAATGAGGGTCTGTCTGACAAGTATTATATTTGAGTGTATTTCTTATAACACATCACAACATCATTCTATTCCATACATTAACCTCCTTTAAAGGCGCTCTAAGTGAGATTTCTTGCACTTTAACATAAAATAGCTTTCAATCCTGCACAACGTTACCAGACTCTCAGCTGGAATCTCGCCATCGAACCCAAAAAGCCAATAGCAATTTAATTTTAAAGTCTATATGTTAATATATATTATATATATATATATATATATATTCCCTCTTCCCTAGGTGCTCTCTTCTAATGTTCCGCTGCAACAACCTCTGCTTTGTCGCTGTAACTCTGCCAGACACGTCTTTGCTATTTCATTTCCTGGATGCTAATAGAGGTCAATACAAGTCATGTTTTGCTTAACGCCCCATTTAACCTGGAACAGCACAGCAGTTCAGACCAGGTTGACCAGAATATGCTGTCAGAAGAATGTGTTAATGTCCGATGAATGGTTCCATAAGAGTCTCCTTGCCCCCCCGCTGGCAGGAACAGTGTATGAATGTGCTTCTGTGTAATCCTTGATTGTCGAATACTGTCCTGTCTTCGTACCTCCAGCCTGTGTTGGTGTCAGTGAGGTAGCACACAAACTGTGGGCCTTTTATCGACCTGACAGTCGTGTCCCAGCAGCCCGGAGCTGAGTGGTTAACTGGCTGATTTGCTTTTGGGCCCATGAGAGGCGGCTGGCCTTGTAGTTATTATGCTTGATTGTAAGAATTAATAATACGTGTGGGTGGGTCCATTGACCAGAGGAACAAGAATTGCAGACCTACGTATCTGCAGAGTGAATAAGAATAAAGTCTGTCTGGCAGATTGACGAATGGCGAATTGCCTAACTGCGTATTATCATCAGGAAACCTACTTATGCCGCCTTTGTTCATACAAAATTTCGCTCCAGTAATATATGCCTAAAGAAAAATCTGAGAAAAATGTCCCGCTTTTATTTTTACTTTCTTCTGACTGAAGTGCACCTATTATTGAATAATGCTGTTGTGCATAGGTGTATTTGGTCCACTGTGCATGTGCTTAATATTCTTGTGCTTGTGGCTTTCTGTATTGTAATAAATTCACTCCATGCAGGGGAGCCGGATGGATTAGATGCACAGTCCTCGGCCACCTGCCGCAAAACAAATTCAACCAAACCACCAAGCGGAGCTCTGCCGAACAGCAGGGAGGGATTTGTGTCCCATTAGTCCGCGTGGAATAAATCCTCAAGTGTGATTCTCGTTATTTCTCCTCTGCAGCTCACAGCCGGCATCCACGTCCCCGTTGTGTCGGTTACACCGTCGTTTCAATCTTTTCGATGATCTCTATCATTGACTTGGAAGGGGAGAGCAGAGAGCAGTCGTCCTGATCCCACACGCTGCCGGGACTGGAGTTCCCACCTGTGCTCAGCTCGTCTTCCTCCTCCTCCTCCTCCTCTTCCTCCCCCTCTGTCTCCTCCTCGCAGGACTCCAGGTAGTGCAGACCCAACGCGTTGATGCCGGAGTCCTCAGAGCTGGACGGGGAGGAGCAGTGGTCCATTTTGGGGCCTTTTATCTTATCCGCAGGGGTAGGATGTTTGTGTTCGCTGTACACGTGCTGGACCTGCTGGACCTGCTGAAAAGGCGCATGTTGGGCCGGCGGCGCCGGCTTCAGCGGCTGACGAGGCGGAGCGGGCCTCTGGGGCACCCGAGGTGTGGAGGGCGCAGGCGCCGGGGGTGTGGAAGCACGCGGAGGTTCGGGTATGGAAGGCGGGGGCCGCTGCACGTAGCACATCTTTCCGTTGATGCGTTTGACAACGTAGTCGTCCACAAACAGGTCGGCAATCACGCAGTACTTGGGCGACTCCAGGTGCGGCGGGGACTGGAAGCAGGGGGCGAGTTTCAGGAAGCGCTCGGCCAGCGCGACGGACAGGTCCATGGTTCCGCTGTACTCCGTCCCAACAGCTGGCACGGCCGTGGTGGGCAGCTGGCACACGTTGGTCATGGGCTGGTAAACATACTTGCCTAAAGTGGGTGGAAAAAAAGATAATAAAAGGCTGTGATTAATTGGCCGTATGTTTCCAAACAGCAAACTGACACAGTTAACAAGTAGTAGGTGTACGTATTGGCCTTCTGGAGCTAAGGAGACGCATATTTCCGGAATTGTTCGACACCAAAAAGAAGCTTGAAGGAGAGTGGATATTGGATCTATTACTGGAGACTAATGTGTTCCCCACGTCAACTTAAAAGGGGATTTTCTGTCAATGTAGCTTGTTTAAAAACACTTAATGCCGGTTCAAATCAATAAAAAGAGTCAACTCCTAACTGGCGCCACGTAGAGACATTTGGCAGGGATCCAGATAGCACGATAGCAAACATAGCTGTGAAGATTTAAAAGATTTGCAGGGAAATATAAATACATTTGACCAACTGTTATCCTCTGTTCTGCTGTGTTCATTTCAATCCTTCCAATCAAGCGTAAAGCCCTTAGCCATTACATTGTTTGTTGTATCTAGCAAATAAATATTAGTCGTAGAATCAGTAGGTAATTTGTTTTCAGTCAGTCTCGGCCAAGGACAATGTTTTCTGATGCCGAGTAGGGAGGGAGGCACTAGTGAATAGCGTGCATGTAAGAAACGAAATTAAAGAAATGAAATTGGTAGCTAAAGCAATTATCACACCAAAAACGATTTTGCGTTGCCCAAGGCCAAAAAATACCTGCCTTGCCACCACTATATGAGATGAAGCTGAGCGTAACATCATTTAAATCCAGGCCCTCCTCAGTAGTGTAGTAATCATTTTCAACTCTGTGAAACTGATACAAGGCGTAATGAAAACATGACAATATAATATTTAGGATTATGACAAATCTGTACAAAAATGTTTTTGATTCACAACTGTATTATTAACACAATGGCTTACGATGGTGGTGATGTGGTGTCATATTAATCCTAGATATAGATAAAGGCCCCAACATTGTGGAAACCGTCCACTTTTATACAAATTTTCTAACCCCCTCAATGTGAGTAAAGCCTCACATTTTTGGCAAAACCTAAACTAGTGGTGATATTTCATGCTGGTGTGCAAAATGAATTCTTCCAAATGTTACTCATTGTTTGCCGCCCACCGCCTCCGACTCTCAGATGTGTGTTTAACCCGCTCCCTGAAAAGAGAGAGAAACTACAGAAGACGACAGGACCACCCATCGCTTCCTCTCACTCCGTGTCCTGGTCTCACTGGCCGGATCCATTCAACCAAAATCTTTGCACAGGTTACATTGAAAACCTCTTTCATTGGATGGAAGGGGCTTTGTTTTGGGAGGATGAGACATTGCACCACCACAGATATACTGAGTATAACTAAAGTGACAATCAGTACTGTTTGTTGCGTTATAAAGGGAAAACCGTGGCACGTGCCATAGAATTGACTTCATATTTTCATTTCTAGTGAAAAAACAAATTGAATTGTGTGACTGTCCAGGAATATAACCATAGACACAGATAATGTCGCATTTTCATCAGTGGGCCAAAGCCTCAATTGCTATTTAACTATAGACCCTGACTTTTCAGACATGTGTCCAAATGAAAAATGTTGACATCGCATCTTAAATCTCTATTAACCGCCTATAAGAATGGTTGACTTAATTCAGTTGACCACATTAAGGAGACAAAACTGCATTATCCACCCATGTGAAACCATTTAAAGAGGCTTCATGTCCGTATTCTTTGAGAACACTGTTCACAAAACACATGAGCTTATTACGATACAGTCAAAAGAGGGAGAGAGTAAGCAGTCCTCGGTTTAATGAGAGAAACCCAATGGTCCATGTTGGGACTGGGATGAAGCCACTCAGGCAGACACAATGGCGGCACACAAATGTGTAGGCATTTAGTTTTTAGCACAACGAAGTCCCATTGCATTCATCCATCTGGAGTTGCAAAAACCAAGAGCAATACTGTGGGACGGACAGATGCAGAGCAACAAAAAACAACAACAAGCAACATAACACAACATTGGTTGATATTTCTAAACCTGCTGCAGTGAAGACCGATTTTGAGTCAGTGCTTCAGAATCAAAAGAAGAAGCTTCACTGCCTCCACTTTACACTTTCAATCTTCCTGTAAGAAATCCACTCCAGTGGAAGCCAGGCATCAATAGAACAGAATAAAATGCAGCCTCGGGGCATTTTGCACTTAGTGTAAAGAAAATGACTCCTTATACTTGTTTTATAAGTGGCCTTTCATCACATTAGAATAAGAAGCTGCTGAAAGCAAGACGTTGACTGGAGGATGCTGAGAGGCATCCTGGGGGATGTAGGAGCTCGGGGACTGGACGAGGTGGAAGGCGTTCCGGTACATAAAAGGAGTAGTAGAGATTGTAATTACAGTTTTGGGGTTTGTCAACGGAAATATGACGATACTGGTCTAAAGATAGAGAGAATCAACATAAAATAAATGTTATAAAAATTAGGGAAATTCTGTATCAATCATTTGAGATAATTAATTGGCTTTATTTATGGGTTGAAAAACGGGTATATAGAATCTCAAAGCGTTTTTTCAAATTCATAGCTCAAAAATACGGGTATCTGCAACTCCTCCCATCTCCCATCGGCCTCCATCTTGCATATCTTCTCTGGTCTCTCTCTGGGCTGCGGCTGCATGTTCTAGTAGTTTAATACAGTCTCTCTGATAAGGTCTCTCTCTCTCTCTCTCTCTCTCTCTCTCTCTCTCTCTCTCTCTTGGCATCGCTGTTGAAATTTCAGATCCTTTCTATTGCAGCTGTAAGAAAAATATATATATATATATTTTTACTGTGGACAAGTTCAACATTTAATAAAGATGATCAGCATGACGCATCATTTTATTTGAGAGCCTCAGGAGTAACCGAGTCATTAACCCCCGTAAATTGTTTTTTTGTGTACGTTTGGGCGGAAGCCAGACGTCTTTATGTGCTGCGTTGATGGAATCTTCTTCTAAGTGCAGCAAACGGGTTCAAAGGTCGGCAAAATCAAGTGAACAAACGCATTTCGGTAGACTGTTTCCCGTTTATCAACAGCTGCTGCACCCATTTGGTGGTGGTGGTGGTGGAGGTGGGGGGGTGGGACGCTGCGCTCACACATCCGCTGCTCATTGGGTTTAAATCCGTCCGAGAGGTTTCAGGTTTCAACGAAGGGGACGGTCCGACCCAGCATCATGTGGAACTCCTTTCCTATTTCCTGTTTCATGCCTCCAGAGGCACACGGCCGCTCCTGACTGGCTGCCAGTTGGAAAAGGCTTTGGTCATGGGGAAGAAATGCAACTCTTTAAATGCCTTAAAGGATTGGTTGGGAGTTTGTCTCAATAAAACTCACAAGCCCCAAAGTAGCTTTTAAGAAATGCACTTCCTTCCCAGTAATCTGCTCTATGGATCTACAGAAGAAATACATTTTTTGTAGCAGACGATTTGAGTTGGTATGAAAAGCACAGATGTTACTAATAACATTAACGGCTCTGTTCTGTTAGTGTCGCCTTGGGTAAGTTGTTGTTCTCTTTGCTAATGCGTGATGAGCATGTACACCCAATCATTTAGATTCAACAGCATGCGAGGAGGGAAAGCATCGGGCATAAAGGTGACATGAGCACAACAACAACAACCATTTGGTCCCGTGTTAGTTTGCCCACAAAACAATAATTAGGCTGCGTGGGTTTCATGTTTGAGCGAGTGGATTTCTATGAGGAAGGAATCTCGTTGCAATGTGGATATTCGTTCTAAGGCATCAACAAAGACGTGAAGCCACAAAGATATATGAGGCTTTGTATTAGAGAAGTCAAGCGGGCGTCTTTGAAGTTGCAGTCTTTCTTGTACATTATCCCCACTTTTTGTGATTCCTCTTGCCGAGCCGCAATGAGGGATCGTAACAACAAACATCTTTTTTTTAAACTTGTTTGACTTCCCTGTTTCCGGCATGCTGGTTCCCAAATATGAACCACCAATCAAAACGCATCCCCTCTGGCCTCTATATAATAACAGCTAAAGCCTTTTATGACGGAGCGCTGCGGAAAATTTTGAATTGGTCAGCAAATCAATCGACGTAAGGCAGAACTTTGACCAACAATCCTCCGTATTCCCTTCAGAAATAGTTGCATGCTACAGCTGCACGGCGTGACAGATGAGATGAGCAAGTGGGACAGAACGATCCCTATTTTCTTCATCTAGGAGAGAAGCACACTTTGTAATGCACAAAATTGATGCTGGCAGAGAACAAGCAGACTGATAACAATGTTGAGGACTCATTGCACTGCGTTAGACTACCTTAATGAGTAATTCATTGCTTTGCCTTGTAATTGTAATCAGTTAGTGGAGGATAAAAAGAGAGAAAATAAATATTCAAACCAGGTGGTTTCAGTGTTGCTGTGAGCAGAACACGACATATTGGCGGTGACTCAAAACACGGCTAATTACCACTGAGAAGCTTGGACTGATGCAGTCACCAGCTGGGGAAAGGGGCCTCCGCGTCCGTCCAACTCCAGTTCTCCCCCTTTCCTCAGCCAGCCGGCTTTGCAAAGCTACAACTCAGTGGAAACCACTGGAAGGCCACCAGAGCATTGCTTTCATTCTCTCGCTCGCAAATATGTGCAGTCTGCAAGCAGCAAATGAAAGGAAAGCAAACAGAACTTTTTTTTTTTGCTTGCTTGCTTGCAACAGCACATAGGAAGTAGGAGAAGCCGGAAATCATATCACATAATCAATGCTCCACAGGGTACGATAGCGGGAATAATTTGTGTTACAGAATTGGAATGCCGACATGCCACACATTGACCTTTTGTATTTGTTTGCCTTGAAACCTATTAAAAATGTAATTAAAAAAGCAGTGTAGCATGCTTCCCCCCCCCTGTGGTGAATGCACAATGATCAGCCTCAGAACAAGTGTACGACCCAGACGACAATTATTGAAATGTTTAATTTAAAAACTGACAAGATAAGGGTGGTTTCAAAATGTCCCTCTTTTGCATCCGGCACAATTATGTATTGTCTAGAAGAGGGTGTGAGCTCCTTGCAGAAGCGCGCTGCTATACTTTCTCTCACTAGGTGCTCCGTTTCTGCCTGATTCAGCAGTCCAAACTGGTTTATTCTCCCCGTGGTGCAAAATTACAGAGGAAAAGAGAAGAGGCGGTGAGAATCTCCTTCATGACCGGGCTGGCTTCTTCTTTGTCCATTCACCAGCACATTTTTTAGAGAGATCCATTTTAGAGAGATTTTAGAATTTTAGAGAGATAAATATTTCAGAGCAGAAAAGAGGACGCAAGACTAAATGTTTACAAATGATGCAACACTACACAGGCTTTGCTGAGAAACATAAATCCCAGTTGGCTCATGATAAAAACCAGGAAGAAGCCATCGTTTTTTTTTGGGGGGGGGGGGGGGGGTTGCCTCATCAGATATATGAAATCACTGGTCTCATTCTGGACGGAAGAGGGCATCTAAATCCAATGATTACATGGCAAAGATTACAATGTGACTTGTGCAGTTGCACACCCATAAGCCCTGACGTGGGGGCTGCAGAGTGGAGGCTGTTTGTGTTTCACGCTGATCTGAGGATTTTCAGAGCGGCCAGAGATGTGATGAATTAAGGCAGCACAAAGGGACGGACACTAGGTTGTAGTTCTGCGGCGGCGTGGAAGTGACAGGTTGAGAAAGGCTCGAATGGAGAGACGGTGTCTTAGGAGGTGGTGAAGGATGCACTTAGACTTCAGTCCAATTGAGTCTCTTACGGTCAATTCAACAGTCAATATAAATTGATAACAGTGTCGTAATTATATTACGTTAACATGATCAGGTACTGAAACTGAAGAATATCAGCTGATGAACTGGACTTTGTCTCAACATGGGAGGATTTTTCTCAAAGAATGATGCTAAATGGGATTAGTTGTTGTTGTTGTTAATTAGTCCCATCAAAAGACCAACAATGTTCATTAACCTTTCAGGACTTTCCAACATCGCTACACTATTTTGTTTCCTTTATAAAACGTGCAAAATACTCAGCTGGGCTCTGTAGTTTTTAGCAATAATTACTCAACTGTGGGGAAAAATGTTGTATTTGTTGGGGACTATTTTCCACTCTCATTGATGCACATTTGGTGCTTACGTGTATTCACTGTATTTGGATTTGGTATTAGCTCATAATGAACTACATCTTCAGTTGATGTTACAATAGTGGAGCATAAAAATACATCAGGTTTAGCCAACACAAATACTTTACATCTTTTGCTTGATTTGCGACATTGAGGAAGACATCACAAGACGTGTCCTTAAAAGCAGAAATGAGAGTGACGTCATTCAACTGTGCACTAACATTATATATCTTTCCGTGCAATTATTTTGATGGTTTTACATAATATAACCTCCGTAATAATTAGGATGTAAGATGGACGGATGCATTCATAACAGGTAAGCATATGCTACAGTGTCAGCTGTAGGCCTGTTTGGACTTCAATACGAAGTGAAGTTTGAGCTGCGAATAAAACACAAATGAAATAGGAAACAACCAAACTGGCGACACAACACCCAGGGTGGTGGAACATCTATTTCCCTGCTTCTGAACGTGAGACCCTCGGACGTCTCCTCGCAGGGAGGATAACGATGACTCCAAAAAGCTATACCAACAAAACTAGACTCCAAATACGTTTCGGAAGTTTTAACAAAAAAGATATTTAGCAACACTGAGGCGAACATGGAATCATTGCGCAAACAGTGCCGCGATGCTTCTGCATTCTTGTCACCTCGGATTTAAAAAAAGCAGCACGTAGACAAACTCACAGTGACACCAGCCCAAGTGGCAGCACCAGTGCAGCTTGAAGCACTTCCCGTGGCTGTGGGTGGCGCAGATGGAGAGCCCGTCGCAGGGCAGGAAGTCCGGTCTCCCCGCGCAGCTCTTGGCCAAAGCCTGCGCCTCGTCCAACTTCTCGCTCTTAGGACACTTCTGTGCTCGCGAGGTGGCCATGCCAACATCCCATGTATTCCCCCTCCTCCTCCAAAAAATAACAGGGGGGGAAAAAGGCTTCGTCCGAGCAAACTACAACTACATAACCGCGACGGTCCACGGAGCCCACGGAGCCTCTCAACTGCGGGGGACGGACGGGAAAAAGGCGACGCCGGAGCGGCCGGGTCACTGCTCACGTCGCGTAATAAGTGAAAGAGAGAAAAATCGTTTCCGCGTGACGCGACGTTTAAAGCCTCCCACGGTGGCGGGCGGCGCGTCTCTCCATCCTCTCCTCGCGTCGGGAACCTCCTCTGTGCGAAAGCCGGTGACGCGCGTCTGAACTTCATCACGCGACGGGAGGAGTCCGCGGACACGAAAGCCAGCTGCTCTGCGCACGCACGCACGCGCGCACACACACACACACACACACACACAAACACACACACACACACACACACACACACTTCAATCGGCCCCTTTCATAACTTCAAAACAGCGGGGTCTCGATCTGATGGAGCAACTTGAACGCCGCTGTGTGAATCCTGAAGAGATGCTCATTATATAATCTTGGTAGCATCTCGTGTCTATTCGTACATCCTGCTCTTTTTTCGTGGCCTCGTATTGGGCTGCTGTTAAACAGCCATACGATCGGAAATGGTTTTATTTGGTTGTATTTGCAGACACAATGGAGCGTCATAATGGTTTATCCAGCTGCTGATTTTGGGGGCGTCAACCGCTGGATGGCGACCCCGTGATCTACTCGCTGCCGAGGTGGGGGACGTCTTTAGAGAGTGAGCATTTCATTTATATGAAAGCAGTTTAGCATGTTGAGCTTTCCGCTGTCACCCAAGTCCCGAGTCAGAAAAAAAAAGAAACCCGACGTTTGAATGAATCTACTCCAGAGCAGAAACACAAGCCAGAATTACTCGGATGTGAACCAGATTCACACAAACGGGACAGAAAACACATGAAGCCATAACCGGGCTTTATTGAGGCATCAGAGGGTAGATTTATAGGATCATTATGACATATTTCATACAATAGGAGTACGTTTATTAAATCTGATTTAATTACAAAACATCATTGTATTTCAGTGTAGTTTATTTATTCTGCAACACATTGATTTACCATTTTGGATACATGTGCACATCTAATGCATCTAATTCACATCCACATAAGACATCCAATCGCTGCAGCTTTTCATGTTGAAGTATATTGTCCGGTGCTTTGACCCACCATTTAAATACAGGTGGATACTGATATGGCAACTATTCCACCCATAAATCACATTATATATAAGAAATATCACTACGTCAGCTTTATTGTAAAGCACAATATAATTGTATTTCATTGACCGCTTATCACAGTACAAGACCCTCATTGTTAAAAGAGATTAAAGCTGAGATGTTTGAGATTTAAAGCTGGCTATGGAGTTTCTTGATGACTTCCCTCCACCTGTGGACAGGTGGGCTGCCACTGGCCACCAGCCGCCGGAGGAGGCCGCAGGGCTGCAGGTCGGGCACGTCAGGGTGAGCCTGGTGGTAGTGCTCCAGCCTCTCCAGGACCTTCGGCAGCCCCACCGTGCTGGCGTAGAACATGGGACCTCCCCGGTGCCCGGGCCAGCCGTAGCCAAACACATAGATGACGTCGATGTCTTCGGGTCCGGCGGCGATTCCGTCCTCCAGGATGCGGAAGCCCTCGTTGACGAGGGCGTAGAGGCAGCGCTCCAGCACCTCCTGGCGGTCTATGCTGCGTGCCACCAGGCCGTGCCGGGCTCGGTACTGCTCCAGAAAGCTGTGCAGCCAGGGGTCGGACCTGGCCACCCGACTGCCGGGTTTGTCATACTGGTACCAGCCCCGGCCAGTTTTTTGGCCAAACCGTCCTTGCTCGCAGACCAGGTCTCCAATGGGACTGTACCTGGAGCCATTTCGTATTCTAGCCGATTGCCCTGATGCCTCGCCAGGCTGCGCTTGGCCGGCTGCCTTCCTGGTTCTCCAGCCCACGTCGAGCCCGGAGAGGTCGGACATTCTGAACACACCCATGGGAAAACCAAACTCCTCCAGCGCTCCATCTACCAACTCCGGTGTGGCGCCCTCCTCCAGCAGGAAGAAAGCCTGCTCGACGTACAGCCTCAGCATGCGGTTCCCCACAAAGCCCCTGCAGTTGCCAACTGCCACACTGGCTTTGCCCATTTTCTTTCCCAGCTGCATGGCAGTGGCGACTGCTTGGGGAGAGGACCGTTTCCCGTACACCACCTCGAGGAGCTTCATGACGTGGGCGGGGGCGAAGAAGTGCATCCCGACCACCAGCTCCGGATTAGGGGTTCCGCGGGCCAGCTCGTCCACGTCGAGGGCAGAAGTGTTGGTGCACAAGAGAGTTCCTGGTTTGCAAAAAGCAGACAGCTGCCGGAATACCTCCAACTTCAGGGCCATGTCCTCGAACACAGCCTCGATGACCAGGTCGACGTCTGCTACGGCCTGGATGTTGCGGCTGTAACTGATTCGATCGAGCGCGGGAGCCGCCCCGCGCCTCTTAGCTCCTCGCTCCAGCATGCTAGTGACTGCCTGCTTTGCCTCCATCAACTGCTTCTCCTGGGTCTCAACGGCAACCACGGACAACCCCGTCTGAGCCAGGGCCACCGTTATGCCTCTCCCCATGGTGCCGAGACCTTTGAAGACAAGATCACATGGCAACCACAGAAGTATTACCCCAGAGTCGCAAGTCATACATGTCACAGCAGAGACGTGCAGCCTGGGTTGGCAAACGGGGCACGGCCTACCCTGCCAAAATAATTTAATAAACTTGTATTTTACCGTTTATTCTTGTGATTTATACACGCAATATGTGTATTCCAATTGTTTAGACGTTACAATGACAAAAGGTAGCAGTTACGCAAGTCAAATACAAAAGAATAAGTAGAATAAGCAGTGGTTTTACTGTCCATTCATTGGGGAGGACAAGCAAAAAAACAATGTTGGGCGAGCAACTTCGATCCTGTATTCTTCAACAACGGCAAAAAGCACAATAATGCAGGTACATATGTTATGCTAGTAATCATCTACGTAACATATCAAACATGGACCAATTAAAATCAAGACATTACCGGACATTTGCGCCGCTAACGTCACTACACCAGCTACATTTTAAGCATAATCGCTTACTGCAGCAAAGGGGCTAAAAAACAGAAACTGATTGTTTCAAACAGACTATGTGGCTGTGCAGTTTCTGGAGAACCGCTATACCTGCCTGCTTTTTTCAACGAGTCAGATTGTTTGTACTTCAATGGGATGCTGTGATTTAAACAACCATGGCACAGCTTTAACCAAGCATGAAATGTTGTCAGCTCAATTCTAGTGTCAAATCACGGTGAAATCCTTTGGCAAATCTCGGATCGACCTTGCACTTGACGAGCAAAGGAGGCTGAATTTAACCTGCTACGATAAAAAAAGGTAAAAGAAAATCGAGAGGTATCGAAGGATCTGATAAATGCGACCTGCTTCCTTGAAAAGCAAGAGCTTGCTTTTGGTGGCAATGATAAAAGCGCTAGCTTCAGTAATAGCGGCAATTACATTGAGTTGCTGGATGTGCTATCTGAGAGAGAGACGAGAGGTCGGCTAGACATCTACGTACGTCTACTGCAGTTTCTGGAACATCTCACAGAATACGAGGTGATCTGATCGACTCAGTCGTAGACGTGCTCCTCGCTGACACCAAGAGTGACGCCCAATACGTCATCGAGATCAGAAATTTCTTGATATGGACTTGACGTTATATCGTTTTGACGTGTTAGCCTAAACAATAAATGAGGTAATCGGACTTTCATAACGGAGTGCCTAGCCTGGCATCGCCGCACATCACTGTATCAGTCTAATCAAGACAAATTACAGTATATACAAGCTTATATCACAGAATTATACCATCTGGGCACTCTACATAAGGATAGGCTGTAAATAGTTTTAGCCTGGGAGCATAAAGTTTGTCCAAACCAATGCAAGATTAATGCACAAGCTGCAGAGCTTCACATATCCAGATTGTCATGCAGCCAATCCTCGCTGCAGGGAAGAGCGGGTTCATCCATCTACACTCAGCCAAACTATAAACCAGGGTTTAGTTTTCATAGGCAACACAAATTTTGGAAAAGCCACACAGATAGCTTGAATGAGTGAATGCGCTTGTGCGTACGGAAGAGAGATTAAAAGTCCACAGCTCTTACCAATGACAGCTGCTTTATTTACGGGCCTGGGCTTGCTCGTATCCCATCCGGCTCCACTGGGCATACTCCACCTGCCCACGGCTCTCTGAGCAAAGAACACATACTGCAGGGCACGGGCCTGGCCTGAGGTGAAGAGAGTGGCCATCAGCTCCTTCTCCCGCTCCATGCCCCGCTCGTACGGCAGGGTGGCGGCCGCCCGCACCGCCTGGACACACGCGACCGGCGCCATAGCTCCACGGGCACTGCCTCGCACCTTCCGCATCGCCTCCTCAAACAAAGCATCCGAATCAGGCGGCCGGGGACACGGAAAAGTACTTATACGGCGGGCGTCCAGGGGCTGACCTGAAATAGAAACATGGGAGGAAAACATGGCTCCTGAGGAATTGCCTTTTTACTTAGTCCTCCGAGTTTGTGAAAAGTACATCATAAAATGTACTCTAAAGGATATTTTTTTGTCCTCACTAGCAGAATTGTATTTTCTAAAATGAAAAGCGCTCCCTAGGTTCCAGTAATACAGCTTTTTCCCCCTCTCCATGTCCTATTTCTCAACCAGCACTCAGTCTAGGAATAATTGGCCCCTCAATCACAAAATACCCCAGTAGCTTATATGGGCAGAACGATTTGAAAGACCATTTCCAGCATAATTGGATGGACTCCGGTGCCAATGCGCTATTACTGTTAACTTTCACCAAATTTGGTTCTAGGTTAAATAGTTATACCTCTAACTCTAAGTGCAAAGGGATGAATATCTGGAATTCTTGGGCCTGAGAGCAACCGTACAACACTTACAAGGTCATGTAGTTCCACCATTACAAGGTGGAACTACATGACATTGGATCTTACAAACCTGCCTGCTGAGATAATAGCCTGCAAACAATGAGAATGAAGAAGGCCACTGTGCTAAAACGTTGTTAAAAGCATCGTAATACCCATTTATGTCCCCTCTTACACGAGCCAGTGGTCAGAATCCTTAACAGCTCCACTGAATTACACTCATCCGAGGGTCGAGGCCAGAATCTGGGTCACCGTGGCAAAGCTTAAAAGGGGAACAGCAGCCATACGTGATCGGTTGTCTCCCATTTTTGTTACTTATAATTTTGCCAACAAAAAAGTCAGAATCAATTCGCGCTGAAGAATGAATGAATAAAATGTTCCGTTAAAAGTACATTCAGTTTAGTCAACCGGCATGTGACAGAGCAATGGGATACCAGCGGACTTCAGGAGGGCATTATTCCAGCGGTTAAGCTGCAAATGTTTGAGCTGCGTCGATGGATTTGTTGTGCAGCGGGTGGAAAGCCTGGTCGTCCTGACAGATGTGGCGGGCAGATGCTGCGACTACTGGGGCGAAAACGTTAATCTCGTCACGAGCAGAGACTTGAATCTGTGGTGTGTGTGTGTCTGCGTGCACAAATGCAAAGGCCTCCGGCTCCATGCACCCATGTGCCAGCTTCACTGCTGTGCAGCGCTTCATGTTCGCATCTATGGACGTGACAGACCAAACCGCTGCGTCTCAATGTCACCAACAGTCGCACGTTTAGTTTGAACATTTAGACAGACGTTTCCTGTCCTGATTCAACACGCCTGATAATCAGTACTGGAGAACCCAGAGGTCTCCGTGGATTTCAGTCCCATCTCCTAAAATCTCCCACCATGTGTGTGGTTTTGGCCTCTCTGTGTGACTCACTCGGAGCCTCGGTGTTACAAACGCTCACTTGCTCACCCACTCATAGTCATCTTGGCAGTGGGAGTGGAGATGGGGGGGGGGGGGGGGGGCGCATTTGTAAAAAGCAAAACACTTCAATTGTCTTTTGGTTATGAAATGTTTCGCAGGTTGTCCCGGAGACTTACTGGCTCCCTAAAATATTGTCACAAAAAAAACTGTAACGTGCATGTAACACTTTTGTGTGGCTCTGCAAAGACAAGACTAAACAAGTGACTCCAGCCACTGGTGTAATCGGACGACGTAAACATACTAAACCAAACGCCAGATTGGGAGGTATGCCTATTAGTTCACAATACCAATTACCGGAATAGTTTAGACATTTGTGGGAAATATGCATATTTACTTTTTTGCCAATGGTTGAAAAGGAAGCTAAAAGAAAAGCATTAGCTAAAAAAAAATAAAAAAAATAAAAAACGACATCTTGTTTCAGTCGCGCCCACTAATACTCCCTCAGCATTATAATGTAGCAGTCGTGCATGTGAACGGTTTGTCTTTACACAGACTGAGAAATCATTGCTCCTGAGCTGTAGGGACGTGGCACACTTTAGCATCCATCCAGTGGGTTGACGAGTCTCATGCTCGCACATGGAGCAATCTCCATCCCCAAAAATGAATGGTGAGGGGCGGTTATTAATATTCTAGGAAAGTTTGTCCCTTTTCACCTTCTGAATAATACAGCAAAAGCAGTGAAGACGTCGGAGCACATCTGACAGAGCCATGAAACATTCATGTCTTCCGCGGTGGAGGACGCGCCTGCCGTGTTCTCTGCTTCCCGTTTTTTAAAACCCGTGAAGAAGGGAGTGGATTTTTTTTTTCTGCTGCTCACCTGCAACACTCAGGGCAAACTTCACAGCTGCGTCAACGGTGTTGTGCTCAGTCACCTGCTCCACAATGCCGAGTCGCAGGGCCTCGGCGGCCGTTACGATGCGTCCTGTGAAGGGCATCGAAGGTCGATCAGAGTGACATGTGGCATTTCAGATTATTAAAATACGGTAGGACGAGCCTTCCAGGCACTTGAGAATCCCCTGTTAGAATCTTTGAAATGAGGAAGAATTACGATCTGGATGTATTTGTTGTGAAAACGGCGGTGATTCACACTTCTGCGAAAGCGAGCGCGGTAAAACTGAACACATGCTGACCTCTGCTGGTCATCAGAGTACACTACCAGTCTCCACATCTCAGGTTGATTTACAACCAACAGTGCCGTTCAGCTTAATAATGAGTTTTCAGAACAAGGTTAAGCCTGCATGAAGCTCAACTGAAACACGACAAAACATGGGTGCGCAAACAACCCTGGAAGGAAAAGTGATCACAATATATCTATTGATACTTCCTTGTATCTGAATTGATACATTTTCAAATTTCTACTATGAAGTATTGATGGTCCTGCAAGGTTAATCTGTCTTTGCTACCTGTGGTGATGAGGTCTAAGGCATCTGGGACCCCGATGAGCCTCGGCAGCCGTTGGCTGCCTCCTGCAGCTGGCAGCAGACCCAGAGTCACCTCTGGAAGACCCAGTCTGGCCTGAAAGGACACAAAGTTTGATGAATGGGACGTGCCGATCAGTGGGGGGGGTTCATGACAATCATAGACAGCTTTCAAATATATAGCACACCGATTGTTACATGGAATACTTTCGCAGTGCATGTGACGTATTACTACGTCAGTCACGCAGTGAGGAAGCACGGACTAACTTTAGAGTGTGCGATTCGATAATGGCAGCCAAGTGCCAGCTCGAGGCCTCCACCTAAAGCGTTCCCCTCTATGGCCGCCACCATCGGCTTGTTGGCGGCCTCGATGGCGTGGATAATCGGTATCAGTGGCGGTCCGGTCATTTCTCCCCCAAACTCCTTAATGTCTGCCCCTGTTGTGCAAAAGATTGAATTTACGCGGTTAACAGGGTTGCATTGTAATTGGGATTCCATGAAGATGTCTGCTTGTGGATGTTGAGGATTTTAAGGGTTTAAAGTTAGAATATTTTTTGAAAAGAAAAAAAACCCTCCATACCTCCGCAGAAGTTTCCATTCTGGCCACAGATGACCACAGACTTCACCTTTGGGTCACTGAGAGCTATCTTCACCGTGTCTACAATCGCCTGTCTCACCACCGCACTGTATATAAAAAGAAGACAAGTTCACCTTTATCCCCCTTAAATTGTTGGTTATGCTTAAGGAACATTACAGAAATGTCTACTAGAGCCCTTCTTCGCCATAAATACATTCATTGTGCCGAATAGGACAATGAATACAATACGTTTCAGTAAAATTGGGCAGAGATGGTCAGAACTTCAACCCCGTCGCTCCTGCAGTAGATCATTGACCAGGTGATCAGACTTTGCTGTATCCCATAATACTACAAGTGAAAGTCCTGCAGAAGGATTCTCTGCAAAATATACTTAGAGAATTCAAGGTTAGAAGTATCTGACAGTGCCATAACAATACTATGACATATAATATTAAGTTCAGTATTTAAGCCAACCAAGTCCTTGATTTGAGAAAGCTCTTCCTATGACCTCAACAATCTGGCAAAACAGGGATTTTTTTCTATTGTATTTAGAAATTATGTTGTTCTCTTTCTTAAAAAGTGCGTTCGGAAAGGTTTTTGCATCTCTAAAACACAACATACGGATTTGCGGTCAATTGTAACATTTGCACATGTTTTTAAAAAACAATTTGCATTAAACAAGGTCTCCAGGCTTCTTTTTGACTTCAGCTCACCTGAGTGCGTTAACAGGCGGATTCTGGAGGGTAATTACGCCAACAAACCCCGATGCGCGAGTATATTGAGCCATCGCTCCTACTAGTCCCACTACACCGTATCGCGGTTCTTTCAGCTACGGAGACGGAACTTTGTAACGACACTCTGTCAACGCAGCATTACGTCTGTCAATCTTTGATCACGTGATAGCATGGACGCACAATCAGAACTACACGGTGTCAAAGATGGCGCCACGTTCGTTCCCGTGAAAGTTGCTCAATGGCGCATGAAGCTAAAAAAAAGTTCCAACTTCCGAGAATGAAAATAGATTGTGAAATACCCGGATGACTGGGCCCACTGAGCATGCGCAGTAGCGTTTGCCTTAGCCCCGCCTCCCATCCGTCGGACCGCCCACGTGCGTCCTCGTTCTCAGACTACTCCACGTCGACTGGGGAAGGAAAACAACTTTAAAGATTTTATAGTGTTAATAATCCATATTAGCAGAGTTTCCGATATGTCTTTCCCAGTATAATTATTCCACCTATAGTTCCAATGTGTTATTTTTAATTTTCAAGATCGAACATAGTGAATATGGAGATATTCGTTCAACGAACTTTGGACTTTTGACTGTATTTGGTAGGGTTGATTTTGATTGAGAAAGAAAGGGCCTTATTGCCCCTATACTTTTGCTTGTTCTCGTGGGCTTTGTTTTGTTGCCGTTGTTTATTGTGTGCCCCATTTTGCATTAAATTATCTGTGTTAAAGTGTTAAAAGTGTTTGTCTACACCCAGTCACTCTTTCTGTTTTTCTTTATTTTATGTATGTGTCTGCCAACAGACACATACATGTGATGGCAACAACTTCCCCGCCCCCTTTTTTTTTATTCACTTAACTTGGCTTGGTGGTCGCAGATCAATTTTTAACATCATAATATAAACGGAACCCGGTAGCTCTGACTCCTCCCACTAGGGGGCAGTGACGTAACACCGTCGAGGTCAACCGCAAAGAAGAAGATCCGGCCGTTTGCTTCGCTCGCCGGCAACAAGGAGCCGAAGCCCGCGTCCTGGTGGTCAAAGCCGGGGGGGGAGAATATGCGCTCGCTTGTCGGACTGATCGCGGTGGTCGTCGCAGCCAGCGTGTACCTGTATTATCTGTCGCTGTACCTGCCGGCCGCACCGCGGCGACGTCCTCCTCCGCCCGCCGAGGGACGTCATGAGGAGACGGAGGAGTCCCAGCCACCCAGCAGGTGAGGGACGCTAGTGGCTCTCCGCTGCCCACCGTGCAACTTAGTTAACGTTACATTTCTGGGTTATTAGTTCACCCGTCTCTCCTCCACTCGCACTTCTACCTGGGATCCGCTCTAACTGAGCAGTTATTTACGCTGCGCTCTGTTTAAGATGTTGGATGATGTGACAGATTTGTTCCTGCAGGTTGAAGTTCCCATCGGACCTGGAGGAGCTGAGGGAGCTGGCTGAGCTGCTGCAGTTCTACAAGACGGAGCACACTGGATATGTTCTGCTCCTCTTCTGCAGTGCATATCTCTACAAGCAGTCCTTTGCCATTCCTGGGTCCACGCTTCTGGTAAGCGTAAAACAAAACAAAAAATACAGTTCAAAGGGCTCTCTGTTCAGATGACACATTGATTACAATTGGCTAGAAAATTCTTGTGTCTGGTGGGTGTGAAAGAAAGTAGACCTGCATGGGAGGATCACTTTAGTGAAATGTCTCTTCAGACGTCCTGCAGGGGATTAAAATATTCCGCTAGATCAAACAACAAAAGGGATGACAGACTTTGTCTTTGTATCGGCGATCTAAGGCTTTTGTGACAGTTTTTCTGTCCCCGGATACATTCCTTCAATCCTCCTCTGCAGCACAGCGAAGAGACCTCTGCTAGTTAACGTGCAGGTCACTCATATTGGTGATGTCTATTAACCCGGGCCCTCTCCGTATGTTGTTGTGTAGAACATTTTAGCAGGTGCTATATTTGGACCCTATCAAGGACTGCTGCTAGCCTCTGTGCTCACCACTGTGGGCTCCACCATGTGCTACCTCCTGTCCAAGGCTTTCGGAAAGCGCTACATCATCAGCCTCTTCCCCGATAAAGTCTCCATGCTACAGAGGAAGGTAAAAATATCACCCCCATCCGCGTCGGGTTTGAAAGTAAATTAGTTTTCAGTTCAGCAGTTTGTCTCTCAAGTACAACAAACTACAGATAAAGACAATACAGTACATACAAACGTTTCCAAATAGATTTCATTAAAACAGAACATAACATAAAGAAAATCCCATGCAGGTTTCATTGCTTCCCCCGTGATGTGTTATGTACTAATATTGCCAGTGTTACTCACCCGAACCCTCCTGATTCTGCTATAACAAGGTAGTTGTTATTGTATCAGAAAGTGGAGTGACGTAACCTGCCGTCCCTACGAAGGTCATTTTACAACCTCTCCTCTTTACCTCCCAGGTTGAGGAGAACCAGGACAGTTTGTTTTTCTTTCTGCTCTTCCTGAGATTCTTTCCCATGACTCCCAACTGGTTCCTGAACATGTGCGCCCCGATTGTCAACATCCCCATCACCTTCTTCTTCGGCTCGGTCTTCATCGGTGAGCGCAGGTCATCGGCTGACCTTTAAACCGTGCGATGACGCATTTATCAAACGCGCACTCACTGAATCAAAACGACACAGAGCATGTTCCTCTGTTGTCCCTTTAAATCTGCTTTCAATTCTAAATTGTGAGACATGTTTACATTACGTGCCTTTTGGAGATTTAAAAGGTATTCATCAAGCATTTTTTTAACTGCAAATTCTGCAAAAACAAAGCTCAGCATATCTGTCCAACCAGGGTTTTGCTCTGCTTTCGCAGGCCTCCTGCCGTACAACTTCATCTGTGTGCAGACGGGCGTCATGCTGTCCGAGTTGACGTCGTTGGACGACCTGTTCTCCCGGGACAGGCTGCTGCAGCTGCTGGCCATCGCCTGCGTGGCCCTGCTGCCCGGCGCGCTTATCCGACGCTTGAGTCAGAAGCGCCTCAAAGCGGACGTCCAATCGCAGAACGGGTCCGTCGCGGATAAGAAGGTCCAGTGATTTGTCCCGGGGATGTAGCACCCTCCACCCTTAAGAAGTGGATGTGTTTTTCTGGGATTTGAAGTATTCTGTCTAACCAAATGTTGGTGTTTCTGTGCCATGATGTCTATGGGCACAGCATGTGTACATGTGACGTTGATTTGTAAGTATGAATGTGCAGAAAGGGACAATCAGCTCTGAGAGGTTCGAGATGTAAACAGCTAGTGTTTAAAATGCCATCGTGTCACTGTGTCATGCGGTGATGGTTTAAATCTTCAACCTCCGTAATGGGAGTTAATGTGACAGACTTCTCCTTTAATGTGGATGGATGATTCCTATTTTTAAAGATCTGTGCGAATACTTTTTGTAACTGTATGGGGTTGGCAGCACACTTATTACGTGTGTCTTTTGTACAGTTGTGGTTCTATTTTAAATGTGATTTCCCTGTGGGTTAGCTTTCTGTAAATTCAATATTTTAAGTGCTGTTTACATTTATATCGTCTCAGATCACAAATGACGTGCCATTTTTTTTAATTGAACTTTAAAATATTATAATAAAATGGTAAACATGAAGAAACTTTTTTTTTTTTTCAAATATTCTTTATTGCTCAGATCCAGGTTGCTCAGCAATACAGTTCTCTCACAACTCAAAACAACAGCATGGCTGTTACCAGAAAGGCAATGGATCCAGCAGATGGACTCAAAAGGGATCAAATGTCTGTCCGGCGCACAGTCACCAATTACCTTGAGGTGTTTGGGACCTGCAGGTCCGTGGGAAATGTAGGACTTGAGGGTTGTAACAAAAGGAATCTCCCAAATGGTGAAATGCAGTTAAGAAATGGATCCATGTAAAACCACTACTGAGAGTGTGGTGCTATATAGAGTGTACGTACTGGATCGCCTACAACAGTCTCATGCTATGCTTTGTGTTTCCCCATTTAACAACAAGACAGTACAAAAAACACTGCTGCGGTTCTTAACAGAGTTAACTACACTTTTTCTCAGCTGTGGTTTTCTGATCGTTGTTGAATGCCCTCTTTTTCTGCTCCGATGCAAACGCAGAACAAGATTTTATCAGCTTTTAAAAAATATAAATCAGACCTGGATAATCTGTCAACCTTCCTTCCTTGCATGTCAGATTTATTTATTTTGCAATTTTGATTAAAAATTGTTAAAACTCCTAGCTAGGATCTGTTTCAAATCACATTTGAACCGCTAGTATTATTGGTAGTGATCTAAAAAGGAATGAAAATTAAAGCAAAGAATCGCAGCTACGGCACAGACTACATTATTAAATCAGTGTCAATGACGAGAAAACCAGATCAACAGGAGAAAAAAAAACTAAGCTATCAAACCACCATGTTATATGACTAACAACACAGCACAGTGAAGTGTGTATTTGTGATTTTCTGGTACTGAATATTAATGTCTAGCAACACCCCACAAAACCTAGAAACACCAATCCTTGGAAGTAAAATAAAAAATAAAAAGTTACTGTCATCTTGACGAGTTTTGCCTCGGGTTGCGGTCGGCTAACGGATGTCTCAACAACCGGGACGCTGTGCTGCCAGCGCCACGGGGAAACCAAACCAGCCCGACCAAAACCTGCACCAAAACCTCGCTGTGTAAAAAGAGCCGAAAACACAAGAGCAACAGAGGTCTGGAGAGTCCTCTGCAATGCAAGGAAAGCGCCCCAAAACCGTCAAACCGCCCTATGAAGCTACTACCGACAAGTCCAAACAAACTAGGATATCCAGTGCTACCGTGAAAAGCCATTATCTCAACGTGCCCCACTACGGTGAACCGGAGCAGCAGCACCGTGCTGCGATCACCTGGGTCCGGTCTGAACCTGGTCCGGTGAGCCATCATCGTCGTCGTCAGTGTGAGGTACCGTGCCGGCTGTGGGGAGGCTCGCTGAAGCGGCCTCAGGCATTGTGTGAGTTTGATAGACCTTGTAGGTTTATTTTGAGCACTGATAGTCTCGTGTTCAGTGGGACGAGGATGATCCGAGTCATCCGAGGACAAGAGCCAAGAGCTCGAAAGATAAACTAAACTTTTATTGTTCATACATTTAATTACTTTGCCCTACATCGATTTTAGTAGCTAACGTCAGCCTTGGATTCTGAGAGGTAATTCTGAAATGTACAGCACAAGAACAAAAAACACCTACTCCGCAGGGGGGCGAGGAGACCGCTCGGAGGAAAATCTCCGGCGATCTCGCACAACGCAGGCCGATCACCGTTGTGGAGAGACGGAAAATGACGCATCCACGTGTGACTCCACTGTACGTGTTGACAGGGATACAGTCACCGTACACAGTGACGTATCCACCACTAGAGTTGTTCTACATTCTACACAGACGACGGGGAGGTTTTCAGGAGTCCCCTCGCCGTGTTGTTGCAGCTTTCTTTTTTTTTTTTTTGTTGTCAAATCCAAACCCCAGAGAATGCTGTTATCAAAAAGAGCTGGTAAGATTGAATTGGGTTGTTAAAAAAAATGTTTTCCCCCGCAAGTGAAGGAACTTCATTGTGTTCTTCAAAAGTCTAAAAAAAATAATAATAACCTGGAGGTACAGTTGTTTTCGGTTTGATTTGTACCTTTTTTTTTGTCGTTTGTCTTTGATGGTTTGATCAGTACACAACATCCACATGCAGAACCACTTCGGGCAGGCGTGTACCCCTCACATCCCGCTCCTCATCCCTCTCTAGCAATAATGCTTTTGACGTGTGTCCTTAAGATGGAGACGCATGGCGCCCAGGCGAGGACAGTCCAACAGAGTTCACTACGCTTTGCAAAGTTTCACTAGTTGGCTGGACCTGAAGAGTTTAGTGAATCGCCTACTGTAGATCTTTTGTGTTGTTCCTTTTTCTTCCCCCATTAAAAAAGGAAAATAAAAACGCCCAAATGATCAGTTAACAAGGCATACAAATGTGGGGAAAAAAAGGGGGAAATGAAAGATTGGACTGAGGTACCCTGAAGCCTGAGGTAGATCACAATACTGACATGCGCACTGTTCACATCCTGACCAACGTTAACGTGGTGGTTCACTTTACTGTTCTCCTATTTTTCAGGTTTTAGTTGTATTATTATTATTCATAGTCTAGTTTTCAAGAAAATAAACACTTCCCTTCAAAATAATATGGCAGTGTCCCACTGAGGAGCAAAAAAAAAAAAAGGACTTGGTTTTCTTTTTAGTTCTTATCAATAGCTCTCATCACAAAATAGGAAAAAAAATAGATTCATAAATATTACTCTCTCTTTTTATATATATATACACAAACATGCGCACACGCTCGCGCACACACACACACACACACACGCAGGAAGCTGTGCGTATTGGCAATAACTTTGTCTGGAAGATGAAGCTGATGGGTGACGGGTGACAAAATAAGGCAACAAGCTTCCACGGTCTCCAAAGTAACGCACAAAGGGACACCAGGACCCGCGTGTCCAGCTCGCCAAAAACAACAAAGAAACACAAGAGGAAAAGTTAACAGAAGAGCGAGAGCGACGACGACGGTGACAATCTGTGCCTCTCGGGCCGGCCAGCTGGACTCGGCGTGGGGGGGCAGCGAACGATCTAAAAAAATAAAATTAAAAAAAAGGCTGCATATTGTACATTCACAGCTGTCACGCCGCTTTCGAAAGCTCCCTGACGAGAGAGGGCTCGTGGCCGCGGTTGGTACCACAGGTCACGCGGTTCCTCCCGGTGCCCGACCTCTGCCCCAAACCGTTCCCTCACTGCCACTCACACACAGCTGGGGGTCTGGGGCCCCTCAGCTCGCATGTTGTGTCGGCCCTCGAAGAGGTTCTCATAAGGCGAAGCGTGTGGCGGTACACATTCAAAATGACTAGTCGCCTGTTGGGAGAGCAAAGGTTCATACCTTTGTTGTTGTTGTTTTAAGACGATTTTTTTTTCTCTGGTCATTGAGGGGAATGCCGACGGAGACATCCTTTGGATTTTTTTTTTTATATCAGGATTACAACGAGAATGCAGATTTGGTCTGCTGCACATCGCGGAGGAGTGATAACAATCCCTCTGTTGTGATTTGGCTCCGTCGAGTGAAAGTGGCAGTCTGTTCAATGTTATCAAAAGGCTACGGGGGGAAAGAAAAGCGTTTCTTGGACAACAAATATTTCATCCAATTAAAAAAAAATATTAAAAAAAAAACATGCCAAATGAGAGAGAGTGATGAGAAAAAGAAGCAAGAATTAGCAGAAAAGAAGACAAAAAAAAAAGAAGCATCAGATAGGAATAGTGAGAGACGTTTCGAAGGGACGTTATCTTTTCGTTGGCACACAGGCTGCTTACAAAGACCCATTCACCATATTTACTTATAAAGGGTTTATCTCCTTTTGATTTCAGTGGCCTATAATGTGAACAAACAAGGGGAACTGCTTCATGTGACTGTCACGCATATCGTTTTCTAGAACAAGTAATCACATTAAAGACTACACCAAGTTGTACTGCCATTTTGAGAGAAAAACAACAGTGCATACCCAAAGTGTGTATCAATATACGCATCTACGGTGTGTTAATACTGCTAAGGACAATCCACTTTGCAATCTGAATATCTCAAACTCTTGTGAGAGAAGGTGTCCATTGTCACTCGCTGTCGTTCTAAACCAAAATAATAGTCAAAGATAAGGCCGATGCTTTATCAGTTGGTTAGGCCTATGTTAGTCCAGCTAAAGAGATAACGTTATGCAGGGCAGTATACTATTTCCTGTTTACCTTTTTTTATCTGTGAGAACCGCAGGGGCCAATTTCTCTGCCATTTCCACCTAGTAGATTTTTTTTTTTTTTTTGGTCTTTTACTGTTATATCACATCCGTACGATTTCTCTCCGCTCAATCTGCTCTCGCGGGGCTGGCAGTGCACGCGATACCCTCGGCCTTTGGCTCTCACTCGTTTTCCCCCCTGGTGAAGTTCTTTGGTTTTGATCCCGGTGCTGCTGGTCTCCCCCTGCACGTCCCCCCCTTGGCCTCGGCCCTTTTGTCTGGGTAGTTCTCTGTTCGTTTGGGAGGGGCTACATTCATTGACTGGCGCCCGATGGAGCCGCGCCCCCGCCCCGGTCACTTGGAGTGGTGCGGTGACACGGCGCCGCCCTGCTGGTGCTTCTGTTCCTGCTGTTTGACCTGCTGGATGATCTCCCGGATCTTTCTCTGCGCGGTCTGTTGGGAGGGACGTCACACGCGGAACAAGGGGTTAATTAACACCTGACAAGGTGTTCGGGAAATATTGCCTTAACATTCCAATTTGTGCAGTGAAATTACAACAAGGTGCACCAAAGTGCAGTAAGCAGGAATGACCACATGATGTCAGATGACGCCCCGATGACAGAAAGGAGAAACATTCATCCACATACTTTCTGTGATCGGACGGCACGCAGCTGCTCAAGGAAGTTGCTGTGAAACATTCAAACTAAACCAGTGTTCGGTATTTAACAAGGCACAGCGTACCTGGCTGGCAAAGAAATGCCCGCTGATTTTCACAAAGACCTCGTCGTTCTCGTCTGGAGTTTGGTCCCGCGGTACGATGACTTCAGCACTTGTAAGGTTCTGCAGCTCGTTCACCTGTAAGAAAAGTCATCATCTTGCTTTGAATTTCACCTCCGGCAAACACGCATTACTCACCGAGGTGAACTGAAACGCCCTTTTCCCCAAAACCAAGCCAATAAAGTCCGATGCTTATTGTTAACGCCACGCAAGTTGATGAAACCTTCTTTTCCATCCTCGACCGTAACGCCGCTCAGTTGAAGCGTGTACTCACTGTTTTTCCGCCTTTACCAATGACCCTGCCAGCTGCAGTAGAGGGGACCTTGATGTGCGTCTCCAGTTTGACCTCCTCCTTTGCTGAGAAGAAGTTCTCCTCTTTCAGCTTCCCAAATATCCGACCTTGGGCCTGGAATAGAGGAATAATTCAAGTAGCTTTAAGTAGCTATTTTATAATAGTAAATAATAATTCAAGTAGCTATTTTACCTTGAAAAGGGTTCCATGTTGTGTTAAATAATTACATTTGATTGCATGTCTATGGACTCATTTATTTATTACCTTGAACTGAGACTCCGGGGTTCCAGTAATGACAACCATCCTTTCAGAAACATCTGGGCCCTCAGCTGGAGCAATCTGAGACACACACACACACACACACACACACACACACACACACACACACACACACACACACACACACACACACACACACACACACACACACACACACACACACACACACACACACACACACACACACACAGAGAATGGTTACGAAATGTGTCCAAAAGATGGAGATCTTTTACTGATCATTTTATGCATTTAACCACTGAAATATCTGAGAAGTCGTGTAATTCCTACAAATATTTAACTTTAAACTAAATTATGACAATTCCATGACCAGCTGTTCAATATCACCACACCGCGACGCTCATCTTATCAGCCTTCTCCTTTTTTTTGCCCGTAAATATCTAACATCCTCGGCTGTGGTCTGTGTCACCGTCACCCTCCGCGTGAAGCTCCTGAGGACGCGCCGCGTGCTGATCAGACGCGGTTTGACCTCTTTGCCCCCCCCCGCGAATCAAAAGTCTCCAACCCACTTTGATGGAAGCTCCGGCGAAGTGGGCGAGTTGTTTGATGTGCTGGCCTTTCTTGCCGATCAAGGCCCCGACCGCCTGAGTTGGAATAAAGAGGTAGACAACCTCCTGTTCTGGAGCCTGTTGCTGGAGGAAAAAAAAAACAAAAAACCCAGATGTTTCAGTACACGTTCACGAAACTCTGCCACTGACTGGGGCAAGGAAAGCCGAACTTCACTTTGAGTAAACAGCCCGCTGGGTTTGAGCGGAATATTTCCTATTCAGGCCGAGGGTTACCTTATGTTTTTCTTAGCATGGCAACACTCATGTACTCAGGGTTTATGAAGTGATTTTTTTATGAAGTCCTGGACAACTCTTGGCTAGAAAGTCTCCCTTCAGAAATATTTGTGGTGTTCTGGTGACTGGGTGAGGAATGCTTGACTCACTCAACATAGCCGCTGACTGAGAGGTTCTTATGGTCTCTTATTTATGTCCCCCATCCATCAGTTTTATATCTTTCTCTTGTTCTGTGGAGCCAGTCCTTTCCACGTTTTTTTTAAACATCATTTTCTTTGCAAAAAAACGTGCTTTCAACTATAAAAACACATTAATGTAGCTTAACAAAAAAAAACAAAAGATCTGTGGTCATGTCTTTGATCACCAAGGCAACATTGACTGGTACATACTGAGTGCTGGTGGGTGATGGCACTCGCTGGAGGGACGCCGTACAGGCCACTGAGATGTGAAGAGTGACTCTGAAAGTGAAGTGACAAGCAGGCCGTTCAGATGGCACGTTAAACCGACACGCGCACACACACACACACTCAACTCGAGCTCTCACAAGGGGGAATTCAGGGCATTAACTCACCGTGAGTCCCACGTTGACCTCCGTGACTACAAAGCACACAAATACGTTCTTGCACACAGCCTCACAGGCAGTGAGTCAGGACTTTGTTTTAAAGATGAAACTGACTCATCTCTGGGAAAGACAGGGGAATTCTGGCGGGTTCTAACTTTGTTGTGTTCAACATTATGCAGGAAGACCTGAGTCAACACTATGGTACTCCGGCGGGAAGTGGTTTACCATGTGCTGGAAACCAATCACTTTATCGGGGTCAAAAGGAGCTGTGCATGGTCGTTCTAAAAGAAGAGCTTCAAAGCGTCTCAGCGTTTTTCACCGTTATTTATGTCTGTGTGCAGAGGTTTAAAAAAAAAAAGAAAAGATCATACTCACAAAGAATGGGTTGTACCCCGCTGGCGCCATAGGGGGCGCTGCTCCACGTGGTCCAGCAGCCGGGGGCAGAACCGGCAAACCAGAGGAGAAGATGCCCAGAGCGTTCAGGTTCAAGCCTGGGATCAGGTTGGACTGTTGCTGTGCACAAGAAGACGGGCAGATTGTAACCACTAGTTGAAGGCTACAAGAAAATACATGAGAATTGAATTAAGGCTAATTTTCTAAAGAAAAAACATGCTGATATTGTGAGGAGCACACGCCATTAAACAGAGCTGTGGTATTTCCTTTTGCATGAAGATGCTGACTAATGACTAACAGAAAAAGCAAATCATTGCAGTCAGCACAACGCCTACTGCAAATAAATGATGAAAGACAAATATGAGGGAAATGGGTCTCTTTTATTTTTAAAGTATAAAAAAAGTCCTCTAAATGAATCCAAATTCCAATTTTCATGATTTTATCTCTATCAACTGTGAGATAAGAAAGAAGATGGACAGTAACAACTATGATAATCCAATAATATTAAAATGAGTGTTTTTAGTTTCTTCATTATAAGCAAATGCTACTTTGCTGTAAACTGAATCAAATTTATTGGGATTTGATTGTTGTTCAGACAAAACAAGCTATTATTTGAACATAATGAATTAAGAAAATAATTAGCGGATTAATAATGATATTAACAGCTAATTGCTTGTTTTCTTAACTGTTCCTTGACTGATAGTCAAGTGTATTTTATTTGTGTATTTTGTCACTTTTCTAAACAAATCATGTACCGGATAAAGCGAAGGATCAAATGATCCTCCTTCTTAAGGGAGAATGAAGTATTTAAAAAGCTACTTGACCACCACAAGGAAACGTGGTGGCGCGACAAAAACATTTCTCCCTCAAAGTCAAAGTCAGTTATTCCGTGTTTTGACACGAGACATGAGGCCGCCGCTCACTTCCTTGTTCCCGGTGCGCTTTGTGTAATATCCACAGTGTCTCACTAGATGGCCCTCACCGCTCACCGTAGAGACGCCGCTCGGGCCCGACAGGTGCCGCCGCTTCTCCCCTGCCGGGACGATTTAACCGCCCGCTGCCAGGCACTTCTCCTGATTATTTCTGAGCCAATAATGGTCCGGTCAAAACGCGCCACGGCGAGAGAAAAAAAAAAGCAGATAGTTTCGATCTCAGCTCTGAGTAACTGCTGCTCATCGCGCGCAGCCTCATTACGGCGAACGCAGCGGCCGTCCCCGTGTTATAGGGGAGTGTGATATCATCACCGGTGATGTCATCGGGGCAGAGGGAGAGAGCGGCCTGCGCATATCACATGGATACTGGGAAGCGCAGTGTGCCACAGCAGGAACACACACACACACACACACACACACACACACACACACAGACGCGTGCGCAGCGGGCAAGCGAGCGTGAGTCAGAGGCTGCGTGAAACACACACACACACAGACGTACGCTGTAGTCAAAGACTCAGTGATGAGCCATTCAGCTATCGTTTACTGTGATCCGTTTACCAAGCAGACGACAGCTGGTATTACTAACGCCGGTGGTAACTGAATGGGGAGGCGATATGAGCCCCCCCCCCCCCGCCGCGTGTCACCACGGCGTTGTTCACGTGTCAGTCTGCGCGAGTCAAACGCCGAGGAAGGCCTGCAGATGGTGACCTTTGAGCTTGGCTTACGTTTACAGCAGCGATGTCGTTCTCGTAGGCTTCCCTCAGTTTCTTCATGATCTCCACCTCGGCTTTACAACTCGCCTCCAAGCTGCCCTTCACCATGATGGTCCTCTCGGGGTTGTAAAGGGTTAATTCTTGTAACCTGAGAGGGAAAATGCACACAGACACACAAACATAAATATGTATGTGGAACTACAAATACAGAGGGCAGGAACACTCACGTTGTGCATTTCCTGACAGGCTTGGATGTGACTGAGCAGATTTTAATTGCATTTCCCGTCTTTGTGTTTATCCAACTTAAGTGTTGTTGAAGGCTGCGTCATCTCCACCAAGAAGTAACATTACTTTTTTTTTTCCTCCTTCTTTCCAGCAAACAGTTTTGCTTCAGTTTTGCATTAAGTTGGAGGACACAGAAGAGGACAAAGGGATAATGAAAACTGAGGCAGCGGATTGTACAATCCAAATTGCTTCCCACAATGCAGCACGATGGGGTTTCAAAAGCACCCCGTACACATTGCATCATCCCAGCATTCAGAAAAACCTCCCAGCCGCAATAAAAAACATGCGTGTTCACACAACTTAAGAGGTTGGATATTGGTAATAACTTCCTAATTAAATAAATGGGAAACACAGACATATTTTGAACCCCACGCCATCAATTTAGCGGTTTCTTTGCCCGGAGTAAGATGGCAGTACTCCTCCAGAGACACGCTACAGAACACATAACTCAGCGCTCTTTGCAGCTTTAGCATTGCACTCCCGATGACAGGTAAACACATCTGCATGCGAAGGCTTCGCTCTTCAAACAACTGCTCTGCCCATCTCAAGGTCAGGATGTGAACATCAGTAGAGATGAGAAGAGATCAAATAGATTCATCAATCCTCTGCACCGTATGTGGCAAATAATGAGCTAATCTACAGGTTTGTTACACTTTAAAACCATGGCTTTTTACATTTTGCCCAGGGAGCAATTAGGGGTTAGGTGTCTTGCTCAGGGAAGAAGACGGTAAACACATGTCAAAAGTGGGGTTCGAACCCACACCTCCAATTGGAGACCAGAAGTCTCTTCACTGCGGACAGAGCCGATCCTTAAGTCTGGCGCCTTAGACCACTCGGCCACCCTGACATCCTCTGAAAGCAGAGACGATCTATTCTCTCGTCGGCGTGGGTGGAGGACGCGAACATCACATGACCAATAATGTTGAATGTGCCGATCGCCTCTTTTCAAAAGGACCCTCTCCTCCTCTCATTACCTCTCTGCCCAGAGCTCACACAGACGCAGGCAATTCATTAGCCCCAAATGAACAAAGGTCTGTGAACACGGCCCGTTAAACGGGGGGGGGGGGATCACCAGCGCTCTGACACCAGTGTGTAAGCTACAATTCACATTTCTGTCTCAAACAACTCGCTTAAGTGGAATCACATGCCAAGTGGTTGATGAGCATGTTTTTTAGAATGGGGTGGAAAAGTTGGAATGGCAGCCTGTAGAGTGTGTGTGTGTGTGTGTGTGTGTGTGTGTGTGTGTGTGTGAGAGAGAGAGAGAAAGGCAGGAGCGGCGACTTACGAGGAGATGCCTATCTTGGTCCCTGTCTCCTCCTCAATCTTCTTCAGGTTGCGGCCCTCCTTCCCAATCAGCCGGCCCACCAGGCTGTTGTGGGCGAGGATCTTCAGAGGGATGTCCTCCGTCCTAGACACACGCAGACACACACACACTGAGCTCTCAGGTAACAGAAGGTAAATGCTGAGGAGTGTCACTGAGGTTGCGTGAATCTGGACCGCTCACCACAAATGTTAAGAAACCAGCAATTTATTTCCTGCTGTAAGGAGACACTAATACGTCAGTTTACAGTGAACACAGAACTGTTGCAACAACCAAAGCTTTGGGTAATCGGAGAAGAGAAGAACAGACTAGAATCACATTTTGCAAACATATTTTTGCATATTCAGGACTTGTATGCAGTGTTGAAGGGTCTCACAGTGGATTCATTTTCTTCTCCTTGCTGTTGAGGTTGGTGGGCATCAAGGGCTTTGGCTAAAACTAATTCAGATTTCTCGATTGTGTGTTTTGTAGACTGATGTAGACTGATGGTCTGAATACTCATTTATGATATGACAATGTATTTTTAGAATATAATATAATATACTATTTGGATCAATTTGAGCTTTTCTTTGAAGGTAATTTATCTGGAAATGCTTTTAAACACAATAAAACCAAAACTACCTCACGTCTCAGACCTTATTCTCTACTCCATACTTCATTAAAAAAATGCATGGTTCTCTCCAGGATACCTTTAAGAGAGTAATAGAAAATAACCAATGAAAATAAAGCATTACTTGGAACACCCAGGTTTATGTGCGAGTGTGTGTGTGTGTGGATGGGGACATGCTATTAGGGGCAGGAGGAGCGTACTGTGTGTGTGATCTATATTCCCATTTTGTGGCACAATTGTGGGGTGTTAATGAGAATTAATGTTGTGGTGGAGGATAATCAGAGGCTGCAGGTTTCTTTTGGGCTGTGTGTGTGTGTGTGTGTGTGTGTGTGTGTGTGTGTGTGTGTGTGTGTGTGTGTGTGTGTGTGTGTGTGTGTGTGTGTGTGTGTGTGTGTGTGTGTGTGTGTGTGTGTGTGTGTGTGTGTGTGTGTGTGTATTTAGGGGGAGGCAGTTTGTGGCACGTAATAATCTGTACGTCTTTATCTTTTCTGTAAGGTGGAATTAGTTTAGGGGGGAGCGGAGTAAGGAGAGATGACCGTGTTGTGTGTTTGGGGAGCACGTTTAGGGGGTTTGGGTTTTACTGGGTGTAAAAAAACACTATAAAGGTGTGAGACGGACGGCTTCACGTGTTCATTTCTGAATGTCTGCCTTCTCGCTGAGAATTAAATGAGACGATCGATGCCACTCTGTGCAGTGAATAGAAAACCACAGCCAGCAGCCGATTAGTTCAGCGCTGCATAAAATCTGTTCTAAAACAATACACCTCGCAGTACCCGTTAACCAATTAAGACAGAAGAACAAGCAAATTGTTTAGCAGTTTTATGCAGATAATACTAATTATATAAAAAGGCAGATTAGCCGTTTCCCCAGTTTTAGACCCGAATTCCTCTAGATGTCCAGAGATTGCCAGGAATCAAAATGTGAGATATGAGTCAATGCTGAAATAATGTGTGAATGAACAGGAGCCCGAAGTGATACAAAACACTTGGCAGGAGAGATCTAAAGAAAAAAAATAGCCTTCAACTGACAACTCTAAGTGTAAAGTTTCCTAGAATTCAAGTGGAAAACACTTTGGTGTTTCAATGAATTTAAAGGTATTTTTCAGACATGTAGCCCTTAGATTTCAAACACACGCTGCGTGTTGATGCTTTGAAAGGGGCAGCGTCTTGTCGAAGGTGTCAAGCCCGATTAGACAAGTTGGCCTCGTTTTCTCAAATGCTAAGCTGCGATCACGTGTTAGCCTACGCTAAGTGTGTCGTGTGCAGCGTGTTTACTGTGCCGGTGGGCCAAGCGATAGAATGCACGGCGAGATTAAAAGGTGTGCATGCAGGTTAAAAGGATAAGATTACAGCCCTGCAGACATTATGGCTAATCTCTCCGTGGAGGCGTTTGCATGCTCTGCATAAGCAACGCAGGTCCGCGGCTGCATTCATGCGTGTTTGTGCGCGTCCACGGGGAAAGACTCACGTCTTGGTCTCGCTGGCTTCCTTCTGCATGATGTCCAGGATCATGCGGCAGGCGGAGGAGCAGCCATCGGGAGTAGAGTGGATGGTGATGGGCTTTTCTGCCGCACCTGCGTTTTCCTTCCGATGGATGTCCACTCTGAGGGAGGGAGGGAGACAATCGGAGTGAAGTCCACTTGCATTGTGTGTTGAGTAAGGTATTAAAAAGAGACAACTCACTTTAAAGTTGCCCCTTTTTAAAATTGAACTCGAAACTTAAAGCTTAAGCTTCATCGTGTGCTTTCCTGCATCAAATCTCAGACTATTGTTTTTCAAAGGCGAGCTTCAATAAAAACAAAGCCAAAAGGGGCCAATTCATTCAAGCCTCTGCAAATAAAGGGCGGAGCCTCTTGAGAAGTTTACAAAATGATTTAACAAAGCAGGAGAGACACCAGACGAGCTGATCAGATGAAGCTTACTTGGACTGCGTCTGTTTGGTGACGTTCTTGATGGTGAGGCCCTCCTTGCCAATGATGGCTCCCACAAACTGAGTAGGCACAAGCATGCGCAGGGGGAAGTCGTGTTGTCTGGTACGCGGGGCGCCGAAGTCTCCCGAGGGCCCGGCCTGACTGCCGCCCTGGTCTCGGGACGAGCGGCCCCCGCGCCGCGTGCGGGGAGCCTGGTCGGGCGGAGCGGCCTCCATGTCCACGATGTATGACACCTTGAAAGAGTAGTCGTCCAGCTGGTGTCCCGTTAACTTCTCGATCGCTCTGAGGGGGGAAGGAATAAGGGGTATGAGGCAATAACAATAAAACCACGGGTCTAATTGTCAATATAGAACTTGTTTATTATATTATACTTAACGTAAAACGACAGAATCTAACTTTTTGAGATAAACTTCCTGGTGACCTCCGTTATTTTTAACGTTAATCCACTGCGGGCGCCTTTTAAAAAAAAAAAAAAAAAGGGGTGGGGGGGATTGGCCCCGCCTCTTGTGGATAAACTTTTTAACCCAACAAAGTACAGGGATAAGTATGTAAACAAGGCTGCTGGTCTGTGAAAACACTTGGCTGACTTGGATTCTTTATTGGCTCTGCTTACTCTTTAGCTTCCTCCTTGGTTGCGTACGTAACATTCACCACCGCTGTTTCTGTATCCGTGTTCACTGTGGAACGAAAAGAAAAAGCATGAGACAAATTGTTGTTGCCGAAGGTGAGTGAGACGAATTGCCCAGGTTTCCGTGGTGACCCCAAAAGAGCCTCTTAACTGTGTGAATCCATTGCAGGCATCACCCCACTGGCTTCCCTCCAGACCAAGCAGCTGCCTTTACGGACAGCGGACGCTCCACACAAAAGCCTCGGCTGCCATTTGCACAATAACAGATTTAAATTGGACACGACGGCCTAAGCGAAGCAGGTTTATCGGTGATGAAGTGCAACCACTGGGTCACACTTGGGGGAGACTCGTGGCTTCGCAGTGCTGCTCAGAGCTCTGATTCCCACGGGGGTCACACATGCTTTAACGGATTGCATTGTGGGTGGACTGAGGTGTCCTCCGTACAGCGCATGCAATGTTGAAACAATCTCACGATGAGTCAATTTTTGATCGCAACTATTTTGATAAAGAATCATTTATCAATTTTCAAGCCAAAATGACAAACATTTAGGAGACTTTCCAGCGAGGATAAATGGTATATCATTTGACTGTGTACTACCAATAACCGATAACGGAGTAGTGTGGCAAAAAAGAAAAAAAGCACATCACGAGCCTTTTATATTAAATGCTTTTTTGAAAGCACTTCCTCTGTCTGACCAGACAATGGCATCTGTGCTCTGCCACCGAAGGATCTTCTTCGTTGGTAAAATGGCAAAATGATAAAATCAACAAAGAAGCCACTGTTCTTTGATCAGGAAGCCTGCTCAAAAACATCCGCTACAGATGCTTTAGATTTCTCAGAAAATAAAGTAATGCCATAGGAATTTTTTGTTTTGTTTTTAAAAAGCGGTAGAAATAAAATTATTTATCACATGCGGTTTCTCTGTCGGTGAAAACAAAAAACTTGAAAACCCTTCGAGTGCGCTGCGGACAGCATGTTTGGAAGGGTTCAAATCGGTGAGAGTGCCCCGCTGACTTAGTGAGGGTGAATGGGCAGAGCCTGGCATGGCGCCCGGCCCCAGCGTTCACAGCCAGCTCTGCCCGGCCCCGCCCTCGCCACGGGCGGCCTCCGCCACGCCACACAAGAGCCCGGCGCTCCAAAAACCTCCCCTCGCAGCCAGAGCGCGCAGAGGTGGGCAGGGAAGAAGCGACAGACGGACAGGAAGTTGGACGGAGAGACACAGAAAAGCGGCCGCCGCGGGGGAAGCGACATCACCGAGCGAGCTGTCGCTCACGCACCGATGGGCCGGACTGGAAAAAAAAAAAAAAAAAAAAGGCCGGCGCTCCGCTGGCATCGGCCACGGCACGAGATGAAGTGGGCCGCGTCACGGCGGCGTCTGGGAAACTCTGAGAGGAGTAATCTCTGTGCAGGGTTCTCTTTTAGCACCTGTCATGACTACAGTGGGTGGTAGTTGGAGTTGGCTGCTTTGACACACAGAGAGACACACTGTGTGTGTCTGCAGAGTAGTCTATGAATGTTTAGCTGTCTACACACACACACACACACACACACACACGTGTCCAAGTCGTAGACGAGCGCACACACAGGGACAAATAAACTCCCTCAGACGGTGCAAAAGCCTCACGCTGTCCTCCCCCAAAGCACCTTCACAAAACAGACACAGACATTCAGACACCCACACACACACACACACACATACATACATACATATAGAAACATTTCCGCTGGACTTTTGCCATGTCTGCCAACTTCAGTCCATACACTGAGACCAATACGCGGTGCTTGTTATGCGAATCAAACGCTGCTTCCTCTGGATCAAACTTACATGACACACATGCACATGATGATAAAGACTGATTTACATGCAAAGATGGGTTATGCTCAGATGATGGGCGTGTGGGATGGTGGGAACAAGGAGGTCGAGTCACACAAGAGACTTGATTCACTGGGAGGTCTGTGTGTGTGTGTGTGTGTGTGTGTGTGTGTGTGTGTGTGTTGCTAAATAGAGGAATGTGCATTGAAAAGCTTGAGCCGGATGATGATGTGATGTGAATAAAACAGGAAGGACAAGAGGTCCGTACCTTGTTCCACATTTTCTACAGTGCCATACTGCGCCAGAAGGCCGTCCAAAACCTGAGGGAGAGAGGAGAGCGGCGGTTAGACACGCAACTACGGCTGCTGAAAACCACCTTGCGTACACACGTACACACACACACACACACACACACACACACACACACACACACGTCAATAGAGGAACTACGTAGCAAGTGGAAGTACACTGAAATTGACAATCCCTTAGAGATTTGTAGTGAATAATCAGAAGTTTACACAGTTGTTTGTGATTGAAGGTCTCTCCCGCTGTTTCCTAGCAACCAATTTACACAAACATGCATTTCACAATTTGACACATCTGAAAAAAATCTGATTTTGTAACTTTGTAGGGAGTTGATAAATCCTTATTAGGATGTTAAATTATTTATTAAAAACGACTGCCTGTAACTACCACCTACTAATGTTAATTTAGAGGACAAGTTTAAAGAATCGGTATAAATAAAAAACGATGACGTTTTAATACATATTAGATGGTTTTCTTGTGCTTTTGAAAGCTGTTTTAGGTCATTTCATTTAGCTGTGTCTTCTTCAGTTCCATTCCAAATTATGATACATAGGAAATACCGTAAAAATTATGTTATACTTGATATTGATGTAAAAAGACAAACCATCCATTTATCTATAACGGAGTATTGGAGGGTTTACACTACACGTACGTATATATGCCATGGTTCTATATCTGTCAATGAAAGATTACATTAATGTCAATATTTTTATACTCCTGATCGGAAAAATGCAGATACAGTCGCTGCGCTGACAAACGGGGGAATCGGCGTGCCTGTTAACGGAGACGCGCACAGCTAGACAGCGGCGCGGTTGCAGATATTAACGCACAGACACATTGACCGAGTAACAAACACTGACAAAGACATGAGCGTACGCGTGCATCCAGAGACTCGGGGCTGCAGAGAACACAGTATGGTGACTTATGGTCTGCAGACGGTGGTTTCTGTGCTACCTGGTGCTTGACTGGGCATCACACACACACACACACACACACACACACACACACACACACACACACAGACAAACAACTGACCTCCCACTGTAGATGAGGGGGAATGTTCCGGATCTGGATCTTCCGACTCCTGCAGAGATGAGAGACACAGACTGAGTGGATTTAGGAGACCTGAACCACACGCACTCACTCACACACTTACAGAGTTACGGTCTTACGTTGAGTTGTGTACAGAAAAGCCAAAGTCATTTACAGAACAGACATTGGACAGCTGAGGAGCGGGGATTCAGAGATGTGCGCAGAGAGTCAGTGTCCTCTTCACTTTGTCAAACACCCACAGCTCATTAGACAGAATCATCACGCCGTGTGCAGGGGGACATGTTTACTGGACTCTCAATAACACCCTGCTCAGCCAAAAGTCCCACTACGAGACGTTGAACTGACACAGAGCATGAGGATAAGTAGAGTGTGAGGGAAATTACTGTGATAAATCCAACAACAATGATGACGCATAATTGGATGAACCAAAAGCAATTTTTGAGAGATTGTTAGAAAATGACAAATATCTATAATTTATTTGTCCCACCTGCAAGAAAGAAAATGCTTGGGAAATAATAGTTGTATGACTCTCCCATTATTATAGTACTTTATGAATCATCTTATGAAGACGTTTGTATAACTATAAGAATACATTATATCAGCAGAAGTGCATGACGCATTGTTAGTGGTTATAAAGCATTGTATCGTTAGAGTAAAAAAATAAAACCCGAAAAGAGAAAGGCAGTCACAAAAAAATACCAATATTAACTAATAAAACAAGATGTATCAAGATGAAAATAATTGGAACGAGGTAGTTTTAAGGAGTTCTTCATCTAAACACGTCAGGGAAGGCAGCGATGCAGATGCACGAGTGTGACAGCGTCCCTCTCCGGCCGCTCGCTTTCAGGATCCGGAGCTTCCACGTGGGGCCTCCGCTCTCTCTGCCGAGCGTGTCAGCTCAGACTGCACGGCCACACAAACCGCCCGCTGACCACAGGCTGTTAACAACTACATTAACGTGACAGAGTCCAGCTCCGCTGCGAGAGCCGCTGATTTACAAAGCAGAGAGGCTGGCGGAGAAAGAAAAAAAAAAAGAAACCACACTGCGGAGAAACCGTATCCCCCAAAAAACACAATTTAAGAGCTATTAGGAGCACAGAAGTAACGTGGAGGGAAGGTTATAAAGAAGTGGTGGAGCCTGCATATTCGCTGTGCATCAGGTGCTACACACTAAAGGCACATCTCCATCTAGCTTTGCCATCTTTCTATCTGTATCTGAAAAAAAAGGGGGAGGAGGGGGCTGCGAGTCAGACTTTCCTGTTATTAGGAGGGTGAGAGGACCGAGTCGGCAGCTGCACGTGAATGAATGACTCTTTCTGATTGTGCTGAAGAGAAACACAGTCGCATCCATCTTGATTATTGTTAGAACATAATAGAATAGCAACAAAATAGACTGCTGTCATTGAATAAGTAAGCATGAGGGAAGAAAGTGAGAGGGAAAATAGTAGTAGGCAGTAGTAACTAAAAAGAAGCATATGCTTCCATATATATAGATAGATAGATAGATAGATAGATAGATAGATAGATAGATAGATAGATAGATAGATAAAAAGGGAAAAATGAGTCAGGTCAGGTCAATCAGCGGACGCAGAAGACCGAAAAACAACTATTCCCGGCGAGTACGGTGGCCTGCGAGCTTTCTCTCACTGATGGCGGTTTAATGCGAGTGGCTCGATGAAAGATCTCTCTTGGCAACCGGTATCCAAACAGAAGTAAGCCAATAGAAAACAGCGTGTACCACAAAAAGACATGTTTTTTTTTTTTTTAAACATAGTAAAACAACCTCTTGCTGTCCAAAAGCAGCTAATAGCTGAAAAGGGTTTGGCCAACTCCACGCCTCAAAGCAGCCCCAAACGCTGGCCTCCCCGAGCCCACTAATAAAGAAACTAAAAGATCCTGTGTTCAAGTAGCCCAGTGGATTCACACGGCCCAGTCCTCCATTGTTTTTTCCCCAATGGATTTGCCAGTTGATGTTGGCCTGCAGACGCTGAGCTGCAGCTTGAAAACGTTTAAAGGCCTCTTGCACCGTGTGTCATCCTGAAACACGCGCGACAGACGCCGAGTGGACATCCTTCGGAAAAACGGACAGGTCCCATTTCTCGGTATGCCTGTGGGCGCCGGCTCACCATAGGGATCGCTGTTTTCTGTCCCCGTCTGTCTCCGGCGTAGGGAGAGGCCCGTGATTTGACCGCCAAGCCAGATTCCTTGTATGTCTAGCATATTTAGGTAATAAATGTTCCAGATTCCTGATACAAAATATCCTACTCTCTGTAGTGTGTTAAGTCCACTTGCAAACATCAACTGCCATCAGGTTGTGTGAGTTGCGTTATAATCCTGGCGCACATCGAGCAGCGTGCTTCTGCTGATATCGGTTTGTTTCTTTCCCATATGTCCAAAATGAGCCTCCGAGAGGCCGGACAGAGGGGTGGGAAAGAGAGTATTTATAAAAACGGCGGAGTTATACATTGAAAAACTATTTTCCTACACTTTAGTTACCTTTATCTGACACTGTTGAAAGTGCAGGATTATTATTATAGTGCTTGAATAAAGTACTGTACCGTATAACATTGCACATTGTGGTGTAGTGTACTTTATGCACTCCATAGACGCATGTAGTGTTCAGGAGGATCTATTGTCTGAAATTAAATATGAAATTAAGAAACGAATGAGTCTGAAAAGTGATGCCGATGAAGACGTGCCTTAACCTTGCATTTATTCTGATGGCCATTTGAGATTGGCTCCTTGGGTCGAAATGTATAGAAGTCCATTAGAAAGACTTTCACCATGAGAAAATTATTTTTTTCTTACAGGATTTATTGTTTAGGAATCGTCATTTGCTTCTGTGACAATGGAAAGGAGGGAATCTTGCAAAATCTGTCAGTATTCACGGCACAAAATGGCTCTTAAATCGGTCATAAATTCGGTTTTTAAAAAGTCCCTCACATCGTTAGGAATCGCCACACATAAATCAGAGCACTTTCCGATACCTTTTGGACTTCCTTGATTGAGGGAAAAAAAAAAAATCAATCCCTTTTCTTTTATTTTCACAGAAACTCCCAGGACATTTCCTTCTGTCGACTGAGCCTTTCCCCGCCCGCTCCGTGCGGAGGTCGACGCTGTCATAGATCAGCTGCTCCCGGACGAGGAGGCTCCGCCTCAGGACCAACCAAAAAGGCGTCCTTAATAGCCGCTCAGTCCACTGGACCCAACCGGAGCGCGCTGCCTTCACCCTTCTGCACACCGCAGACAGAAACCTCACGCCAAATTATTTCTACATTTCTAGTTCACCTGGCGGATAATGCTTTTTCTCTCCGTGTAGCTTCCAAACTGCTTTGCTGCCTCTGAAAGCTCGGCGGCGGCCGCAGGAATTCCACATCCGTCCCGAAACCGTCCCGATGAAAGACTCAATGTCACACGCGGGATAATTGCTGACTTTCAAACTGAAAAATTATGTGGTGTTCGTTGCTGTCATGCTTGTGGAGATAAAAATAGAAAACCTCTCCCTTCATAAATCACACTGGAGGCATGCAATAATGCACTTATTACCCGATCATATTACCGAGCCGGTGCTACGCACTGGCCAAGCACCACTAATGTGTCCGCTTCCTTTCTGTGTGAGGGTCTAACGTTTCAGCTGCATGTGCATGTATGTGAGCCCTCACATCCTCAGCTCAAAGCTGGGAAATACATGTTGTTACTCCTTTACAACTCACTGCAACCACAGATGATACAAGGTCTGATATGCACCATCAGACATGGGGCAGTTTGAGGGATTTGATCAAATACTCCGGTGGTCCTTATTCACCAACCACAGACTCGTCTAATCTAAATTAATCCAATCTCTAGCTTTGACCCGTAAGCTCTTAAGCGCTTAAATACCCTGAAATCTCAGAGAGGAAGCGACAAGTCGACAATATTCAGAAGAGCGTACTGTGGGGGGGGGAGATGTCCCTCTGCTCCACTTTTCAAGCTCCGGCGGCGCTCCCACTGTGTCCCACTCGGGCTGTTGGATTAAGACCGAGCTCAGGCCCTTTTTCTTCGCCGTGCCCCTATGAGCACTCCTCCGGGGCCCATCCTATTGTTGTTGAAGGAAATAATCGGATTTGCATGAGAAAGGTTTTTCAAACCGTTTCATTTTTAATCATTTTTAGTCCTACCACCTAAAAGGAAGTTACGTAACAAACGCTGTTTAGAGTTTAATAAACATCAACTTGAGCAGCCGACGTTTTGCTCCATTCAGTTGCGGGTGGAGCTCGTTAGACTGATGGGAAATAATGCAGTTAGTTCACAGTTTAAAAGAAAAAAAACAAAAAGATTTGGTGCTTTTGAGGCAGCAGTGGTGGAGCTTCAGTTCAGCTTCAGAACGCTCCTCACAGATCCTTCTTTTTGGCTTCATCACAACCAGCGACACCTTTCCCCTACATGTAGCTACTGCATGTAAAAACACTGATCATAGCAGCTTTAACAAACTCTAAAGACTCTCATTCGCGTATCACGTTTTGTTGAATAGGGAGAACATTAAATCAGACAGAAAATTGCTTATAACGGCCGCTCCTGCCTTTCCCCATCACCCACAGAACTACGGTTGAGGTCACATAAAGACAGCAGAGGGCTTCTCTCGAGCCAGCGTCTGGTTTGTCCGCTCGGGGCTGCTGTAGAAAACATGGCGGACTCCTAAGACGTTGTTCTGTATATGGGCACAAAAGACTCATTCTGAGGTTTTCAGGCTGTTCGTTTCATGTGATTATACATGAATGAAAACTTCTACATATAGTCATTTTCTGCCAATAAATCCCCCTTAATCCTTCACACTGCTCCTTTGAATTGCAGCGACAAAATAATTGTTCCTGTTGAAAGGTTCTTTACATTAATTCTCCGTAAATCCTTTAATTCTCTCAGGTGTTACATCAAAAATGGTCCCCCCCCAACCCCCGTCCCCATCATCTAACTAAGAAAAACAGACAATGCATCAGCTGTTCATCTCCGCAACCGCACATTTCTCACACTGACAGCGCACAGAGTGAACAAAGCTGCCGCTAACCATCTCGTCTCAGCGCGCGAGCGGCGCTCTGGTGCCCACTCCGGTTTCCCCATCCAGCCCCCAGCGGGTGAGAACTCATCAGAATTCAGCCGCCTCACCCCGCTGGCTGTTTCCCCTCTTCACACACGAGTTCTCTCTTTGGCAAGGAGGCAGGGGGGATGGGGGAGAGACGGGGGGAGGGCACATGGTGCAAGGCGGGCAGGTAGGCACACGCAGCTCTAATGGAAGCCGCAGCCTTCCTGTTGACGCCCGCCGGCTCCTCGCTGCCGACGCTCTCGCTCAGCTGCTCCACAGAAAGATGCAAACGAGGAGAGGCTGCACACGCGTGTCGCTTCCTCCGTCACGTGTGGCGTGCGGTTCACCGGCGCGGCCCGTCGGTACGCGAAGGGAATTTGGAGGAGGCTCTGTATTTTGTAACAGGGAACGATTCAGTGTCACGTGGTAATTACAAGTGACGGAATAGATTCGACAGGAAACCGGTAAAGCCAGACAATCAAGTTTGAGGTGGAACAGCGCGAGAGACCGATTTACTCTGATTCAGGCGGCTTTCACTTCAACTGTATCAAAAGGGGCTGATTTTCACCACCCGTCGGCTCAAGGACATGCAGACGATGCCATAAAGAAGTAAAGAACTGTTCTATAACGGATTTTATTTTGGAGTCTCTGAATCGGTTTACTGCTGCCGGTGACATGATGTCCAGTTCTACTGACAACAAATGTATTTTCACTCAACGCTTGGATGCCTCAGCTGACACAAAACAAACGTTCCCCTGTCACGCCTACAAAGTCTGTGAAATTAGTATTTGAAAATGTTCCATTGGCCCAAAACTGCATTAAAAAAAAGCATCTGCATGTACATGAATATTGTTGGCTCCACCACAGCAACGGAACATGCATTCACATTCATCTAAATCAATGGTCGGCTGGACCTCCTGCCAGCAGGTAAATAGGAAGCTTATCGATTGTAATGTGTCTGATTTTACTACCTGAACTATGATACATTGCGGATTACAAGAACAAAAAATATTTTCATCTTCCAAATCACAGGGAAACGTCTAAATGAGGAGCTTCCAAGCTGTATGTTTATTTAAATACACATCTTGTTGATCACATCAGATATTTGTCCTGTCAAACTATTTAAAAGCTCTGAATATTCAGCGCAAACAACGTTCCAACGGCGCTCCAAAACAAAATGCCAATAAATGTCAAGGGCAGGGAAGTTGATGTGCATTCCTGTTCAGAAGTCTTTTCTGCTGACCGTTCACAATGCAGCAAACATTCAATGAGCTGCAATTACAGCCTTCCATTCTATTTGCTGGCGCTTAAACCCGTTTTCCCTTTGCAACAGAGCCGCGGCAGATTACATTTAAAAAAAAAAAAAAAAAAAAAAAAAGCAGAGACATGATTCAAGTGGACTTGTGCCACGCTGCTCCGACCTGCACTGTGCACATCAAACGCTGCACTGCTTCCCCCCGCTAACCGAGGACTCCTCTGAGTCCCCCCGTCACAAAGCAAGCAGTCAGCACTGTCACTGACAGGCACGCAGCGAGCCCACAGGGACACAGCTGACACGCAATCACACACACACACAAATGTGTGGCTGAGCGGTGTGCGACTACTCCGATGCTACGAGCACTCACACTGACGTACTTTCTGCGCGTCTCCCTCTCTGTCACACACACACACACACACACACACCTCAGTGCTGAGGGCTACTGACAGGTGGGTACCGGCTCACACTGCGTGGGTGCAGAGAGGGTCCGCTGGTAGCTGCTCCTCATGGCTGCTGCTTCGTGTGGAGTTGTGCAGCCTGCTCCTTTAGGTCTCCCGTCCTCTAATCTGCCGACCGCGGGGTATTATACTGTAGCCGGGGAGGATGAGCCCGCCTGCAGTGGGAGTAGGTCTCGCCAGGGTTAACCGGGATCAATACCGAAGGCGCTCAACATCACGAAAGCCCTGAAACTCTTTCTCTCTCCCTCCCCCCCCGCCCGCCCGCCCGTCACCCGCTGGTCTTCGGTTCTGTCTCCCACCGTCCCTCTCTCTTTCTCTGCGCGTCTCACCGCTCCCTCCGGCTCCCTGGGGAGAGCGAGCTTTCGATTGTTCGTGCACAACCTATGCGCTCCCCCCCCCCCCCGTGTGCGGGGGAACCTCTCGCAGAGCGAGTGAAAACGTGTGAAGCAACCAGCAGGAGGTGACTGAGGATTTATCCTCTGAGCAGCACTGACAAAACTGGTCAATAACCAGCACTTCTTTTTTGGGGGATGCAACAACCCCAAATATTTTCTGATTGAAAAAAAAGCCAAACAATGAATAAATTATACAGGAAAAAGATTGGCAGACAAATTGAGAATCAGAATTCTTCTTTGAGTTGCAGCCGTGAAATATTTATTAAAATGCTTCGGCGCTCATAGAGACTTAAAAATGAATGTAAAAAAAACAAACAAAATAAATCAACCACAAATTACTAATATCTATTCATTCATCAGTTGGCAATTGAAAATAAAAAGAAAACAGGAGCTGCGATAGATAAGACCGGATAAAGACATTCAATTAACTGCACGCCAGAAGCAACTTTACTGACGTGCAGTAAAGTAAATAAAGTCCAGTGTTGAATATGCAGACGAATTCAATTATTGGAGACGTTCCGGGGTTTCCAGCCCTGATCAATATGCAATAAATGCTTGAGTAAATATCCTCAGTTGACGTCGATATCTTCAGTTAGGGAGCCTGAGCACCACTGCAGAGGGGTGCTGGGGCAAAGGCCGGTTGTGTGGGCGGCATCCAGAGCGAGACAGAGGAGGCGAGAAAGAGTTATTGGTGATTGTGAGAAAGCCCGAGGGGAGGGTTTGTTGTTGGTAGCTCTCGTATTCATGCGACTAATAAAAAAGGCGCTCGGTAAACGTCTGGCGAGCCAGAGACACTCTTCAACTCACGAGAGGCGCGGCCTCGGAGACGCGTTACGTTTTGTTTGTTGTCCGTCACCCAGGTTTAGAGATTAAATCCAGCAGCGTGAATGCGCCATTAACACAAGCCGGTAATACAGTTAAAAAAAAAAAAAAAAAAAAAAAAAAAACACACGGACCAATCGGGGTGAGGCTCAATACCGCAGGATTAATAACTAATAGCTGAACAATTGAGACACGGCCTATGTTTTGCTAGACAGGATATTCCAGCGTGCCGTCCACTGATTTAACAACTATTTCCAGCCCTACTTGGGCTTGTGATTCTCCTCCACACGGAAACACCAAAACAAATCTGCAAGCATTTACAGGCCGGCTGCTTTCATCGTTGCTGGCGGAAAACACACAAGGCCAGTTCCCCTCTTTAACGAACGCCGTGTCTAAGTTGAAGGGGCCATTATGAGCGAGAGCTGACCTGAAAAGCTGCCACACGGCCACAACCCGGCTGCTCTGAAAGGCAACGGCCAGCGATACGAATAGCAAATCAGAGCTGCGATGCGTCCTCTGGCATTTCTGGTTTTTGTGATGAAATCAGTGTGCGTGTGTGTGTGTGTGTGTGTGTGTGGACCTTGGTTGTGAATCGTGAGCCTTGAGCGTTTGGGATGCGCCTGCTTTGATGCTGTGTGGTGATGGGGAGGAAGCCGTTAATCTTCAAATGCCTGAGGTGGCCCGGGCATCCATCAAAGGGTGCAGCAAGTAGACTTAGAAACCAGGGGGGAGCAAACACGCGTCCCGCCGACAGCAAAGATTATTTGAGTGCAGCACGTTTAATGTGTCATCTTCGGCGTCTCCGCATCCACGGCCTTCTTTTGGCGTCTTTTGACTCAAAGCCTTTTGAAGCCTGTCCGTCATTCTGCGTCTCCGTAGTTTATTGTCCCGCAACCCGGCACGCCTGGAGTCACTTCTCACACCATTTAACACAAAAACCATCACAGCGACCGTCTCTAGAAATGAACTTTTGCCTCCCGCTCAGGGGAATAGCTGGAACACAGAAGCACTGTACAAACACACACACACACACACACACACACACACACACACACACACACATATTATCCAATTACATGGACGGACACACACACACACACACACTCCACACACTCCACCACGTCCCCCGTTGTCAAAGAATTCCTCCGGTGGTAACCGTGAACTCCGCTCAGAATAAACGGCCCGTCTCCGTTACCCGGTCCGACGGGGCGGCTCACGTTCTGCTTACAGTACATAACACGGAGTTGTAGGCTACTCTGTTTACACGCGGCCCGTGTGCCAGGGGAGCCGTGACATCGTGAGCTGCAAGGAGGCGGTGAGAGACAACGGTGGTTCACATGACAGGATACGCTGACACAAAACATGCGCATCCAGGGAAAGGGAAGGGGCGGAGGAGGAGGAGGAGGCGGAGGAGGCCAAATGCTGCAGTGTAAAGAGAGTGTGACTCTCCCTGGAGAGAGAGGAGGCGAGCTGCAGCTGCATCTGGTGGAATTTAGCATTAATTAAAAGAGGAAATCGCATGAACACGAACTGAATGAGAGCGATTATGTTCAGTAAGCATCTTACAAGGCCGCGTTAACTTTTGCAACCTTCCAACGAGAACGCACGCACGGCTGCATCGGCATCAAATATTTAAAATCTCGGCGAGCTGAAGATCTGCGCTGTTGCCAGTTTTCCTTTTTTTTTCCCCCCTTTCTTTTTATCAGGATGGTGTTGCGCTATAGGGGCCCTCTTCAATTTTAATTGGATTTGTGTCAGCGCGTGCATCGTTTGACCTGATGGCGGCCCATCAGTCACAATGTCGGGATGTGGTTTGCATGCGTGAGACATTGCTGGCTGGACAACCGGCCGGCAGGCAACAGCTGAAAAGATTGGAACAAAAAAATATTTAAAAAAAACTCTTGGTGAAAACAGGGGGCTTTAAAAAATGGTAAAACAATAGAAGAGCTCCCTCAGCAGCTATAGTGCACACAGGGGAAACCCTGAGTAGAGGCAGTTTAGTGAGAAACACGCAGATTGAACAACTTCCAATGAAATATTCTACATCTTATATTAGCGAGGTTCCGCAAGTCAGTTTTTTTTGGCTCCCTTATACACACGTGCAGCGTCTTCCTCGCTCACTGTGACTGACTGGGTATTGGCGTGTGCTGGGTCACTTGGCAGGGAGGCAGATGGAGCTGTACCGTCTCCAGCACCTGCCGGGCCCCCCGTTACAAGACTCATCTCCGCCTAAAAAATTTTTTTTTTTTTTAAACATAGCCAGGATGCAGCACAGCTGTGCTAAACAACCGGCTTCACGGCACATCACCAAAACTACTACTGAAACTAACCGTTAGGAGGAGAAGACGTATCTGTATGCTAAGCACACATGAGAGCGGTGTACTAGGTACCGGTGTCTGCTAAGGGAAGCTCCTATCTCTATATTATATGGGCAAACAACCAACCCAACGGTCTGGTCATATCAGAGAGATCATTTCACTCTGCTCCTCCCTGAAATGGGAAGACGACTTCACCATCATTCAGATAAAAGATCAACGGAAGGTATTGTTTTAGAAAAGTAATGTTACAGTTCCACACAGGATCACTCATTTAATTGTAAGGTATAGCAACTCCACAGTGCAGGAGAAGGAAAACAAAAATCTGAATTCCAATTTTTTGCGACACATGTTGAATACTTTTTTTTTTTTTCCTAACAGGAATTTACAATGTTGTTTTATTTAAACTAACTACCAGCAGGTACGCTGCGAACCCATTGATGGGACGAAATCAGTCAATAAGACGGTAGGACTTCATGTGACAATATAAACACTTGCTCTGTCAAGCGCACGGAGAGAAGCGGACCCGTCGCGCTCTGCTGAGAAGATGCCAAAAAGCCAAAGGGAGAAATACTGCCCTCTATCAGCTGTGCTCATTTCTCCCCCACGCAGGAGAAAACACTCACACACACACACACACACACACACACACACACACAGTGAGAGTGAAGCATGCGCGTGGGCTTCGCACGCATGCTTTCAATCGGAAGTCTTCTTCGTGTCTTCCTCTTCCGTCAGAGGCAGTGTGTGAAATAGAGGAAACACAATGGTCGGACTGTGCTCCAGGTCCATGTCGGAGGCTCTGCTGTGTGAGGACCACACTGGACTTGTTCTGTTGGGGCGTGAAGGGAGGGAGGGAGGCGGGCAGGGAGGGGGGTTTCCCAGCATCCGTTACATACATATAGAAAAGGATGGACATGGTGGGTACAAGTGGGTTTATGGATAAGTACGGTCACAAAAGGGCTGCGGTGGTGACATAGACAGACTGCCCACTCAGCAGTTTTCCCAGTTTCCCTTGTTAGGAGGAAAAATGAGCACATGAAAAGGTTTGTGTGAAGCAATATCTGTACGCAGGCATACTGAGGCACTTAACCAGTGAATAGTCATTCACTGTCATATAAAAACACCCATTGCATCACCCGGATCGTGAGCCACCAAAACACAGCGCGACTGCTGTTGTAACCAATAAGCCGCTTTCACCCCCTAGGGACATTTTTTTATTCTTTTTTTTTTTTTTCAATTGCTAAAAAGAATTGTTCAATACTGAAACCAAACTTTCAGATCTCTTCACACAGTTAATGTAACCTCCGAATCTCACTCAGACCAACAAAACACTTCATGTCTCAAAATAACCGATCACTGGCAGATTCTCATTCAGAAAACACGCAGTCACTCATAACACACTAGCAACAGGGACCATTACATATATAATTAACTTTTATTGAAAGTTCACATTAAAACATTATAGAATATAAGATATGTAACTTATTGAATGTACTAAAGAATACGTATTTACACACAAATTAATCAGGAATAATTTGTTTTCCTGCCTCTCCCTCCTCTCTAAGGCAATCGTTGGATGCTTGTAATAGGTTTCAAAATTTAGACTATGAATTGTGCTGGAATAAACGGATCATCTCGCCTGTTTTGCCGGAAAATTCGTACTATCGACGCAAATGTTGAGTGGTGCAGATTTGGCTGCAGCCTCCGACCAAAGTGTTGATTTTGAAAAATGTGGTGATTTAATGCCTTTGGTCTGAACGCAAGAAAAAAAAAAAAAGATTCACAGGTTTGGTCCGTATACACTGGTGTGTCGCTGAATGTGTGAAGAGTTTTGAAAATGTGGTCTGAGTATTGAACAATGCTTGTTAGCAATAAAAAAAAATAAAAAAAACGATTTCATAATGATCACTTATAGGGTGAATTTCAGGGTGTTACAACTCAACTTCCCCACGATGTTCTGTACACTGGAGGACGTCATCCTTATAGCTCTCCTATAACCAGGCATAACACTCAAAACTGGTTCCCATGGCAACATGTAGAACCTTACCGGTGAACAGTTGGGGAACTGAATACGTCGCTACCTGTAAACACACAAGGACACACATATTCACTAGAGGAATGCAGCGGTTTTGCTCCAAAATCAAGGTGCTGCAAATGTCAGATCTGTTTTGTCGTTTGCTGCTACACCGAGCGCTGACATAAGGAATACAAACACACCCCCTCTACGTGGGAATAAATGGCGTATATGTTATTTGGTATTATCACACCACATCCAGATGTTCCTGGGACCAGAGGCAGGTTTAAATACATCTGAATGGGAGAGCAAGACTGGTGCATTGTTTTAAAAAAAGGCGGGAGAAGAGGGAGTAAACTGTCTGCAATCTCCAGGGGAATAACAAGTGACAGTTCTGTGAATGGGGCTTTTCTTTGCATTTAAAATAATCCCTGCAAGCATATCGCCGTTTGTGCCAAATAAAGTACATAGTAGTTAAGGAGGAGCTACACAACAAGTAATCTCACTGTGCACGTTATCAGAAGTATTGTTCTTGTTTCATGATAATATCGCAGGTGGTTTAGTTTGCCCAACAAATGCATACTGTGCGTAAAAGTCAAATTCTTTGGGCACCACCCTAGTTGTGATAAAATGGGTGAGCCACAATACATTATATATTTATTATTATTATTTTTATTATTATTATTATTATTATTATTTATGCTGGAAGAATTTAAGGCAGCCTTACATCTCACTTTGGAAGCTTACGTTATAAGAAGCTCAGTTGATCATCGGTTTAAACATCAAGTTATTCGGTTTGAGGTCAAGCGGGGTCCCCGGGGTGGGACGTCCCCCCGGGTGAAGCTTCGGGCCAACAGCATTCCCAGCTCGCGGCTCCGGGCCGGCGTAACAGAGGCCTCCATCAGCACACCGCTCGACCTGCTCGCACACGATCGGCTGCGCGCCGGCATTGCGACACCTGCCTCGTTTCGATTGGCTGTCGGGGAGTTTTTGCCACATTCATTTCACACGGCTCAGGATCCTTCAGAGAGATAATGTTCCAGCGGGGCGGTTATGTGGGGGCTGATATGGGACAAGGACGGGGTTTGGCTTAGCGAGAAATGCCACCTGCCGTGTGCCACAGCTGCCCATCCTTTCATGGAAACCCCACCCTGAAGAGCCCACAGGGAGAACTGCCCCTCTGAGAGGTGAGTAACACAAGTTCACATCCGGCATTCAGGTTGTATAGTACAGTCTCGGTTTCCCCAGTGTTACGACACACACACACACACACACACACAGACAGATATAAGGAGACTGAACAGCTGTTACTTGGGTAACTTGGGTACAAACTGTCGCGCTTGTAATCATTATTTATAATTCATTAAATAGTCACATGGAGCACATTTAAGATTACATTTGGTAGGAAGATATCACTGTCAGCGCTGACAACGACCAAACACGTGTGGAAAGAAGTGTGAAAGTTTGGACGCTGTTATTTATTTATTTATTTTGCTGACTTCAACGAGCCAACGGTTCAATTCAAGAAGACTTCACCTCGCTCATCTTTAACAAAAGGAGCATTTGTTCGCTAATTTACCCTCCTAATGGTCAGGTAACAAATAAATACATTTAAAAATCCGACAGAGGAAGCATCCCTTCCTTTGCTCGATTCAGCATCAACAGAAAAATGCCAGACTTGGGACGCGCAGCAGCTGGAGGAATCCTCCTCACCTCGGCAACCACTTCCACAGCTCCTCCCCGCTGCCACAGAGTCATGTGATTACTTTGCTCCTGCTCGTAACAAGTGTAATTCTGCAGTGAGATGTTACTCGCCTAACAGGTTGGCCGGGAATGACGTAGGAGGAGAATGGGGGTAACCGTCCCTACGGCTGTTGCTCAGAGCGTCGGCGGACAAAAGGAGTCCAAAGCTCTTGTTGACACACAATACATTTACAACACGCCTGCATCTTATGCCGCCGCTCCTTCATGCCGTGTTGCTAATGCAGGAGAGAAACGAACCGCCCCTGTTTTCATGAAAAAAGTCCCTAATTGCTACACAAATGTGGCGGCGTTAGAACGAGGGCTCAGACGTAAAATCTGCAGCTTAAACAAACTCAAATAAACGGCTTCAGCCAATACCTGACAAGTAGATAGACGTTATTTCCGCTGTGTTTAAAGACAACTGTCTTTTTTTTCATTTTTTTTTTCACACCTCATGTGCATCATTTAACACAATAAGGGCTCAGTCGAAGAGACAATTGTCTCCGCAGTGTCTTCTTCGAGCTAAACGAGACGGGACAAAACAAAAGAGTTACGGGAACGTCGACAACGACGCCAGAGGCATAAAAAAAATTAATAAAAAAAGAAGCACAGTGAGAATTCGTGGATGTGATCCCCTCACTGAGCGACCTCCCCTCTTCGCCGACAGGTGAAGGGAGGCGGAGGAGGAAAGGGCAGCGGATGTGGCTTTAGAGAGGGGGGGGGGGGGGTGCAGTGCCTCCTGCTACTACTCTGGACAAAAGTCTAAACTGGAGAGCCTCCCCTCCACCCAGGATCAACTGGGGAGTATTAATGGATTCAGAGTGGATCAACTGATGGCTATCGCATTTCGCAGCTTGCGCTGACGACCCCCCCGTCACATACGTGCATGCGCCCCACCGTGGTGCATTGCAGATGTTTACAGCAGTGTCTCGGTTCGAGTCCTTTTGCCGGGAAAGGTGTTCTGTACTCAATGTGCGTTCTTCAAAACGGCTTTGAGCTGCAAACTTGGAATTTCATGGGAAGAATAATGCAGCCTGAGTTTATCGGAAGGCGGACCAATGGGGAGGAGCACGCCCGGCGATGGATTTCAGTCAATCTGAAATCCATCACCGGGTTATTTGAACTGATTTTCAGGTCAGGTCAAAGATGTAGAGCAATAATTTGAGAAAGCTCGTGTCCTGTCACTACCATGGACAAACCTGTATACGTTTCGGAAACAGCTTTGTTTCTTCACATGCTTTGCATTATTTAATTAGGCTCATAGAGAGAGGTCACTTTAGTCACTTTAGTCCACACCTTCAGCACGTCGCCGGTTTGATGTAGTCAAACAACAGCACATGCTGTTTATGCAGAAGCAGCATCAATGAGCACCAAGTTGCACTCTGGTGTCAATACTCTGCCACAGGCTTTATTGGACAAGGAAGCTTAACAAGAATAAGAACACATCTCATATCAAAACATTTCTTTTTTTAACAGATTTACCTATCAAACTATAAGAGTAATTCAATCAGACAGACGATATAAATGAAAGAAAAGAGTTAAGTGTAACCTGTTTTACACTCAAAGCTATTTATTTCTCTAATGGTTTAAGAGTTTTATTGTATTGGTTATTTCACCAAATTATTTAACAGTAATTTTATCAAACTCAGGTTATACTATAATTAAATGAGATGGATCCCAAAATATTTACCCAGTAGTAGAAATTTATTTTTAAATTTGCATCAAATCAATAATGATCAAAGCAATAATTATAGTAAAAACAAACCTAATATTTCGAAATATCCATTTGAAAGATTACTGAAAAAGTAAAAATGTCTATTCCTATGACAGGAAGCTTTAACAACAAAAATGAAAAATATACTTCTGCTTTCTGCTTGAATTACTTATATAGAAATATTACAAGAGATGACACTTTTCAACTAATTTGGAATATCAAAATATAAATTATACCTAAGTGAAATAACATTAAATAAATATTTTGCACATTAAAACTTGAAAAATTCAAAGATGCCTAAAAAAGGCCCAAACCTAAAACCACTAACAAACTAAATTTAAAACAATCAAAAAGTGTTGCAGTTAAAAGAGACTGAATTTAATAGTTAATCCCCTTATGCCTATTGGCAAACATTAGTCAAAACACGACGCAGAAAAATAAACAAAGAGTAATGACAGCAAACAGCAGCTGACACTACAACACTCTCACAAAACCATAAGAGGCCTGAAGAAGAACTCACAAGCTGCTTCCTAAATGACACGAAATAATTGGTGCTCGGTTCCCTTCTCAAGCCCAGTCAGTAGTAACCATTTACACACTTTCAAATCAAATCATAACAATACGTATAATCATCATATTATTAACTAAATAAACTAAATACAGCTATCGAGTATTCAAACCCTTTAAATGTAACAGTGTTATTCTCAATATGCCTGAGACAACTACCGGATTAAAAAATATATTATTAGTAAAGATTGTTTATACTGCAGGAGCATTTAAAAAATGTGTATATCAAGCTTTACAATTACAATCAACTAAAATATTTCTGCAACAGACAGCGGCTCTAATCATTTCTAACAAAGACCGAAAAACTGCAGCGAGGTGTAACGTGAAATGACAACATGGCGTTTCGACACCACGTGATTTAGCCCAGATTCACAGTGAGCACCTGTACGTGTTGCGCCGGGTCCGCATACATGCACGGCGCAGATAAAGGACCTGCTCACATACGGCGGACACATGTGTGGACATGTGGCCCCATCCTGTTCCGCCTATAGCCGTGCAGTGCAGGGAGAGAGGGGGGGGGGGGCAACGCGGCAGCCATTATGAGGCTCTCCGGCATGTCCACGGCCTACACGCGCACGCGCACTGCAGGGAGTGGCGCGAGCTTGTGCACAACGAGAACGCGGCTCGGTCGATGAAAACATGTTAAAAGCATACGGATTTGCCTTGAGCACAGCAAAGAAAGGGCGTATATGCTGCACGGGGGGGCTGGTAACGACTACAGGTCACGTGTTCCTCCACAAGGGGCTTGAATATTTACCTTCGTGTCACGCAACGTAGTCTTTCCTTAAAGACAAATGCATTGTTCCCAAATGGGAGGGGGGCACCTCTACGTGTTGCGCGCGTGCAGGCTGCGGAATCTAAAGAGGAGTTGATCACGTAATATCATTGTTTTACCACTTAAAAGCTCGTGGATTTCCTTTCACCGCGTGGAACGAAGAAGCACAACACGTGACGGTGGTGTCGCGGAATTTAGTGTGAACCTACGGATTTGCTCCCAAACCTTCAACTCCCGCTTTTCTCGCACGCACCCACTCAAACTGCATTTCTCACGCACACGCACGTATGTATGTATGTATACATGAACCACGGAGGCGCCTCGGCTGATTGGTATGCTACTCGTCGTGCATTGCAGGGTTGCAGTCGGTAGTGAAACGTGCAGGGGAAATCATTTATATATACGAAGCAGCCATGTAATTCTGATTGCATTGTGTTTATCGGGGGATTCAATTAACAAGCAATTATTAAACTTATGCACTGTGCGCGTGCGTGTGCGCGTTTTTTAAAGTGGGATAGGCCTCGACGCGGATCACGCGAGTCGGGCAGCGGCCATCGTGTGCCTCTGCGGATGTTGAGAGAAAACTGTTTCTTTGTCACCGCGTTTTGTTCAATTGCCATGCAATTACATTTGCATCGCGGGGAACGGAAAACAGAAAACAACAACAACAACAGCCCCGGTTTAAAAAGAAAGAAAGAAAGGAAACACTCACACAATCCGAGGGGAGAGGGGAAATGTGCGCACTATATTTCACAGCGGAAGCCTACAGGTCAGAGTGCGCCATGGGGCACAGTATAGGCGTATGCCACATTGTGTGTGTGTGTTTGTGTGTATATAAGAAGCAGAGAGGTTGTAACCCTACCTTAGTTTTTTGGGAACAGAGTAGTCTACCTCGATCACCTTTCCGTGGAGTTCAACTTTACCTGTGGGGCCCAAAATGACAGTTTTAACATTCGCTGTGCGCCATGAGAGCAACGATGCGTGCTGGTTAGGCCTCACACTTTGAATCACTTCCCCGAGTTCACGCGCCTCCATTCATACACCTCAACCCCTTCAAACAGAACCAGTAGTACCGAGAAACCGGGTGCGCTCGTATTTAACAACAACAACCACCGTGGGACATTCAGAGCGTCACAATTGAGGGGAATCGGCGCCAAAACGAAGCACGATAAGCTTATATAGTGTGTGTAGAAGGGGGGGGGGACGGGCAGCCATGCTTTCCACTCCCACAACCCACACAGTGCAATGAGGGGTATTTGTTTCTGCTTTTCGGTTTTAAAAAACAAAAGAAAGAAAATGCAACATCACAGTGGATGGTGTTTTTGGAGGAGGGGGGGGGGGACTCGTTCTATTCCTGGGAAGGTGTTTCTCGGTCCTCCGTGCTGATCCAGCACCGGGGGTTGAATTCGAAAGCGCTCTTCGGCGAAAGCTTGAACACAGTGGTGGTGGTGGTGGTGTGGTGGGTGGAGGGGGGGGGGTTTGGTTATTATGAGTGGCCCTGGCGCAGCACGGAATTAGCGTCTCACCTCGTCCCTCTCGCTCTCTCTCTCCCCCCCCTCTCTCTCTCTCTCTCTCTCTCGCGGCTACCTGTTTATTAGCGCTTTCCTCCGGACCCCCGTGACCCACCTCCAAGACACCTCGTAAAAACATAGCCAGACATCAGGGGAACATGGATCTGACAAGTTTTTCGCGGTGGCGTCGCCGCGCTCTCCTCAATAAAATCAGGATAAAAAATAAGTGAAAAATAATTATGCCTACCGCGAAGCATCAGACCATCCCATACATTCCAGCGGGCGATCGCAAAGTAGCGCACCAGACTATCGGAATCTCCCAAATGGAGGTTATTGTGCGCGTTTGTGGCGTTACGACGGCTCGCGCGTGTGTGTGTGTGTGTGTTTTTTTCTTTAGGCGAACGGGCACTAAAACGCCAAGTGTGTCCTGTGATCGATAAATTATCCATTTTCTTGGGTCGGAGCGTGCACGGCTGAGAGCGTTCATCTGAACTCCGACGGCACACGGATGTGTTCGCAAACACTGTCCCATGCAACAACAAGACATTATTAACACAATATATCACCACTATTTCGCGTTGTTTTTTGGACACGCTGAGCTGTGGGGATTTTTGACGCCGATCTTGCAGTTAAACTCAAAGTGATTTTTTTTCTTCCTTTTTGCCCCGTTGTCAGCAGCAGCATCACTTATCAAATCTTGCACTTACCAGAAAGAGTCTCTATAGCCTTTATGGCCGAGTTCTGGTCGGGGAAGTCCACAAAAGCATAGCCGGATTTCAGTAGGACCTGGTCGGCCACGGGCAGCTTCCTCTCCCCAAAGAGCTCCTTCAAGTCCTCGACAGTAACCGAAGGACTTAAATTCCCAACATATAGTTTGTTCATGGTCTGAATGGAAAAATCTCGAAGGGGTATCAGATCTTGAGAGTGAGAGGGTGGCGGTATTTCAGAGAAATAGAAAAATTAAAAAAATAAAAATAATAAAATAGAAAATCTGATGGTATGAAAGAAAAAAAAACGCAGCGATTACCCCCCCCCCAAGAAATGACTAAACTATAGGCGACCCCCCAGTACCAACTCTGCCCCCGGTCTAACTCTTTTTAAAAGGGACTGGGGGGGAGGAAAAAAAAAGTGTCGTTACGACGCTACTCTGGAGCCAATAAGCACCGCCTCTAAATAAAATCTCCCTTAAAAAAATCACAAGAACAAAATGTTTGGAGGTGCATGTGGGATCAGTCCCGGTTCTCCGGCGTGGAAGGGAGCCTACATGTGGAGGAGGGGGGGTACGGGAATGGCATGGTGATCCCTGGGTACATTCAGCAAAGGGATGGGCTTAAAGGAGACTTTATTCCTCGGGTCCCTCCAGGCTGGGGGAGTGAAGAAAAAGGGCTACTGTGTGGAAAATCAAGCCGTTGTCACTGTACTTGTCGACCCAAACAGTGTCACTGATCCCCACAGTTTGCCTTTTATTTATGGGGGGGGGGCAGAAATATGGATTTATGGAGCTGTGCGCACGCGGGGAGTCAAAATCACGCCGGCGATGCGTAAGTCTCCTTTAATAAAAACATCTGTGAACATGTTTTTTGATTTTTGAAGATTTTTCTACGCTTATAAAAAAACAACAACAGCAGCTAATTAAGGTTATCTTTATAAAGCAATGCAGAAAGTGAAACCTTGAAACAGAAAGTCTTGCACATTCTGTCCTCGAGCAGAAATAACAGCGGCATAAACAGCAGTGTTTTGCATCTTTATCATGGGCCCCCGGATAAGGGCCTCCGACCTGCACCCTCACACGGCGTTATTAAAGGTAATGCCACTTCCGTGTTGTGCTTAGCCAGTTGATATTGATAATGGATCCAATTGCAACATGTAAAACTAAGCAAATATTTATTTTAGTTGCTGATAAGGTGACACAAGGGGATTCCTGGCCCTCCGTTGTATCTTTGCATGTGTCACTCAGCCAGTCTGCATTTATAACCCAGGCCACAGCGTATAGCATATATTTTGGGGTGATGTGTGTCCGTGTGTGTTTGTGTTTGGGAAGAGGTAAGGTACTTTGCAAATACGGTGGATTTCAAAATAAAAGCTGAGATGTAAGGGGAAGGGCTTCGGCGCTGAATGGTGGTGGGGCGGGGGGAGGAGTTACCAGTTGCCAAGGGGAGGAGCCTACAGCACTCGTTTCTACGTGTGACTGGAACATTACTGCCACCCATCCAGAGAGTGTGACGCTCCTCGCTGTGTTTACGTTTAGTGTGTGAACAGAGGAATGTTCAAGCTGTGGCCTATTTACAAAACAGATCTTCAGTTACTTTCCTGATGACATGCTAACCATGTTGTAGCAGGCCTCTCTGAAAGAGTCCTAGCGGAGTCCAAATACAAGAACTGATCAAGGTCTTTAGTGGCTTCAAATGTCTGCTTTTTTTAAAAACTGTTTTTTAAACTGTTTTGTTTTAAACTTTTTTTTAGGTTTTGTAAATTAAAAAATATCTAGTTATGGCATTTACCTTTAACCGGCTTGCCATTGCATCAATATTTACATAGAAAAGAAAACATTCATGGTAAATGCCAAGTGAATCACAAAGCACTTACAATTCTTCCTTCCAAAATGATTCCCGCTTCCAAGAGCACAATTAAGCAGGATTGAAGATCTGACATTTAATAACACGAAGCAACCAGCTGACCAAAACAAACACACACATTGTCTAGATTCAAAGAGGGTGGAGAAGGTAAAAGAACAATGGAAAACTAAAGTAAAATACCAAACTAGAATTCATATGGAATTAATGTCAATTTACATCTTCCTTAAATGCTTCTGATTGTAGCATGGTATCCCATGTGGAATAAAACATGGGGCAATAACAGTTTACACATTCCTATCAATAACTACACTGTCTCAAAGGTCCCTTCCTTTGTTGGGCAATAAAATGTGTTAAGTAGCGTATTGCACACAAGAACAGGGAGTTTAACCGTTATCTTCATCTAGTAGATTCATTTTCTTCTCTGTATTCCAGGAGGAAATTCACATGCAAAACATACTAGAAACCATTGTATTCTCAAAGTACAAAAGAAAGGTTGAGACAATTTACATCAAACAGTGGATTAATGTGCTACACAATACCTTTAACAACTGTACCGTTAACGCATCACCTTTAGGTTAGTTAAATAAAAAAATTAAATAAAAAAATCACCCCTAGCAGGATAGAGTAAAATTTCAGAATATTTCAAAATGTTCAATTGAAACTCAAGATATCAGCGTTCCGTTAAATAATTTCCATTTAACTTTGTCAACAGGATTAAATAAACAGGGACATCAACCAGTTTCTCATGTGCTCCTGTGTGACCAGTAGGGGAAGGTGTGAGCAGGTGAGATGTGGCAGATCCTGCTTCACCACATGTTAATTATCAGTTCAGGGAAATTGACTTATAGATCCCTCGTCCTATTTTTTGTAAAATAAAAAACGTGACCATAAATGAACCCTTTTATTTAATTTTCCTTTTTTATTATCACTGAATGAATCACACATGTTGGTAAAGATTCAAAGACATGCAAACAAGCTCAGGGAATATTTAGTTGTCTAATTAGATAAACTGGGGCCATATAATCACGCTGAAGTTCTATTCGTTACCGGCGGCGACAGAAAGTGTTGCGGCTCTGGAGATGGCTGTGCCGGCGGAAACGACCTCTGAAACGGTTTGGATTACTTTGTCAGGTGTTCGTATTTCTCGTCACTCGAGGACAGATCTCGTCAACACTGACAGTGTCACGGCCGTCCAAGATGCTGCGGCAAAACCTTACAGGTGTGCAGCTGACATCAAAACGAGGGCAGCGTTTGAGGATGGGTGACGTCTGATCACCGGTGCTAGAGGAGGGTTAGGGAATTCAATCGGAGAAGTTCAGAACTAAAATGCTGCAGAAATCCTCACAAAAAGCAATGGAACAGGATAAAAAGCTTTGTTTGTTTGTACCATAACGGCCTTGCAGCAGAAAATGGTTGAACTGTAGAAAAACTGGAAGAAAGGACACGAGTCAGAGTGAAAAAAAAGCTTCTTCCTTTTAATCTGTTCAAAGATGAATGCGCACTCAATCTTGCATACAAAAAAATACATTAATAAAATCATTAATGTATTTTTAATGGCAGTTGTTGCCGATACATTTAAAATGAAGACAAAATGGGGACAGCTTAGTCATGACAAATGACACGGCTTTAAAAGTGACCCCAGCACACGTTGACTAGTCATATACCTTAGACAACAGAAGTATGGAGATCACCTTAAGTAGAGCTACTCTGAAACCAATCATTCCATTCAGAAACACTTCCTGTGTGGGAGTTGGAGGGGCTTGACAGCAATGTTCAATAGCGACCTGTGAAACCAAGAAAAAACGGGATTAAACCCATTGCAATAAGTTTACTGCCTCAATAAAAAAAGAGCGGGAAATTTACTACAAATGACTTACGTGGAGAATAGGATCGCGATCTGGACCGAGACCTGTATGCCCCTCTGTAGTACGGGGACGGAGATCGCCTTCTGAAACGAGTGGGAAAAAAATGAACATTTAAAAAGGGGGGTTTAGAGGGAAAACAATAATTAATTCACTTTAATTTCCCCATTGTTAATGTAAAGGACTACCTTTAGAAGACATTTGAGATATTCACCTGTATGATCTGTAGTGGTCCCTGTCGTCATAGCGTTCATAGCCGCTTCTGTCGTATCCACGGTCGTATCCACGGTCATATCCACGGTCGTAGTCACGAGAATTGCGGCGAGGACCACTTGGACCGCTTCCACCGCTGCTGCCACCGCCGCCGCCGCCACCACCGCCTCCGCCGCCGCCGCTGCTGCTGCCGCCGCCGCCTCCACCACCACTAAACAGAAGACAATGCAAAGATCAGATTTCCTTTTCAGCTCACGCAGACTTACAGTTCTTCCATTTTATCCATTCAATATTATCAACGTTTTACTCCCGTCTGACAAAAACATTGACCCAACACAACTGGATAGATCCTGCTAAATGTGTCACTTCAGGTGACGCAAATTGAAGTAACCAGAGCGGAATTGATTCAATAAATAAAAGTAATATTAGCTCCTAGCATTTATTAATAATTGGCCGATGCATCATTAAGAAATTATAGGCAGAACAAATCAACGGCGCCATCAAAACATTTTATATTTAGGTATAACTGGTTGGTGACCTATTGTATTTATTCTTTAACACCCAATGATAAACTTATTTGTGTCATACATACATCTTTGTTTCAAATGCTGTGGTGTTGGTTTTATGATATTCTGCATCTGCCTATAAATATTTGATTGGCCTCTCAATTTATTATATGATAAATGAAGAAAAAATAAAAAAATAAAATAAAATAACAATACAAGCAATAATCTTTAGATCGACGAAAACACTAAGGTTCCTTACTATGTGGGCCGACCCATGTAGATCCCAGGGGTCGGGGTGTGAGGTCTTTTTGTAATGGAGAAGTCCACCCGGATCCTACGCCCATCCAGCTCCATACCATTGGCTCGGTCCTTTGCCTACCATCGAACAAATGACCTCTTTAGACCCAGAAACATTCCAGCAGCAGGTCTGATGGGGGACGTGGGGTTCTTGTACCTCTTTAGCATCACCGTTGTTCTCGAAGTAGACAAAGGCGAAGCCCCTGGAGCGCCTTGACTGCTGGTCATACACAATGGAGACATCCGCCAGCGGGCCGTATTTAGAGAAGACATCCCTCAGGTCCCTCTCTGTGGTGTACAGGCTGAGGCCAAACACTCCCACGCAGCCGTTTGGGTCTGGATTAGCCTGCAATTTTTTTTACAAAATATGTAAATTTTCTTTCTTTACAAGGTCAATATAGTCATGCATTATGCAGAAAGAGCGCAGAGCAGACTTCAGCACTTACGCGATTGCCGATGTGCCTGCGGCGGTTGGACATCGGCGAGCGACTGTGACTCCTGCGCCGGCGCTCTCCACTGTAGGACCTACTGTGAGATCGGCGGCGATAGGACCTCGAGCGGGAGCGCGATCGGCTATAGTGCCTCCGTGAGCCGCGATGAGAGTGAGATCTACGCAGAGAAGCAATTCCAACATTCATTCTGGGTCTGTGGTTCTTCATATTGAACTTCTCAGCAGCTGCTCCATGAGACATATGTATGTAACAAAAAAAGTCTCACCCCGATTTGGACCTGGAACCAGATCGAGATTTGGAAGGGGAGTGGCGGGAGCCTTCTTTTGAACGGGCAGGTGAGCGGGCTGGGGAGCGGCTTGCCGACTTCCCCGAGGCCCGCGGACTCACGCTCCTGGATGCGGAGCGAGACTCCTGAACGAATCACACACACACCAACACACCTCTTATCAGCATCAAGGAGAGGACACACAGAGAATTTTGCCTTAATAATTCTATGTAGTAATTAAGACTATCCTGTGAATAGTACAGAAAATAGGATAGTGGATTAGGAATACAGGTAAACTATTTTGTTGCCATCCATAATATGCTAAACAGGATTACATTAATCAATTTAATTATATTGGCAACATGAAATAACAGGAATTTGTCAGTGGTGTAAAAATGGCAATTATTTAAACTGTTTGTTGTATTCATAACAAGATCATGCACTCATTTGACAAACAGACCAGAGAATTACTTAGCGCTGCGGCCTTATCCAGATTACCAACTTCATTTCTGTAACTTCATTACTTCACATTATTCTTCTTTCTTCAATTGTTTTACTTCTTCTTACTTCCCCCATCTGACACACTGCCCAAACTTCTTCCCTCGTCATGTTTTAGCATGCATTCAACAATTCAGCTTCACACATCTGAGCTTCATATTATTGAAAATTAAGTGGACTTCTTCCGCACTTTCTTCTTAACCTTTATGAAAAAGAAAAGGATGAAGAATATATGACTACAATTAAAATAGCACCCTCATTCAACTTTTATTTTATTAAATCTCATGACATGCATGGAAAGGTTTAAGACACCACAATACAACATTTTAATTTAAAGACCAATAAATATTTCACATTCAGTGGTTCTACATATGCTGACATGCCACTTTCATTTAGAACCTTTAAGAGGCAAATTGGTTGTGCGTTTTTTGTTAAACACGCGAAAAAACAGAACACACACATTGTCCTGTAGAATAATATCGCCTGTGATTATTACCTCATTATTATTTACCCAGGTCATTTTGCCATAAATATACTGTGTGCCATTTTCAATGGAACCTGTTCAGACAATGTTTGTTAAGTGGCCTCTCGGGCAAATCAAACCACTTAATGTGTATAATACCTACTGAACTCCTTTTAAAATAATAAATAAACCGGCTTAAGTGAGTCCTAACGACCTCAAGATGCTTCTCTTCAACATTAGCGCAGACATGACATCTCGGGAGTAACAAAGTATACAGATATTTTATAAAAGAGACACCGCTCCGGTCAAACACCGTGACAACATATTTACACATTGTGACCTTGTAATGATCATTTACTTTAACGAAATTATTGACCTGGGGGAGTAAAACAATTACTATGCAACGGGAACACGAGGGCTGAACGTGTGAGGGGATACAAACGAATGAGAAGACATCTTGAGGTATTTTTTTTGTATAAAATGTTCGTTGTAATGTTGGTCGATTATGTCGAGAAACTACACCGACATAAACGCTGTATTCCTCGACGTTACCGTGAAATTAACGTGAGCAATCCACGACGCTTAACGTTAACGATAGCTCATACGCCTGGCCGCTTATATAACCGCCCTTTACCAACGTAATGTCGGCCAATGTTGATAATGCAATGTTTCAAATTATTGATATGTATCGATTAGCATTCACCCCGCTGCTCATAGAACCCGTGGGTTTGGGTTCTTAATGGCATGCGGCTGCGGCCTAGCGAGCGCTGGTAAGCGAGCGTTAGCTAGCTAGCCAGCTAGCTGGCTAAGCCGAGGAATATTAGCCACGTTACCGTAACGTTACCGGACCTTGCCCTGGTCGAGACATCGAACATTAATAAATACAATGTAATGAACATGATTGCGTTGCATACAATAGTGAATAAGCCATATAACGCCGGAGAGCCGCGTTAGCTAGCTACGGTTAGCAGCTAAACACAATGTGAAGACTGTTAACGTAACGGTAATGCCGCCTTTTAATTTGCACATCACGGAATTAACACCGCTAGCTCAATTAAAACCGTGTGAGGCCTTCGCATACGTACCCGCTCGCCGTAAGCTTTGCCGTTATCGCTCATTTTTTGTGCCACTGGATATAATACAATGTCAGGTTTTCACGCTGCGGTGCTAACCAGCTAGCTACAACAGCCTGTGCGTGCGTGCGTGCGCCGTCTGCGCGCGTGTACGCGTGTGTGCACACTTTAAACCCCCCACGGGCCGGCAGCGCGGGACGGCTCCTATTCAGCCGGCCCGTGACTATCATAAGCAATTGTTGTACTTTCTGCCTAAATGTACTCTTATAGTTTCTTTAAGTGATTTCAGTCTTAAAGAGTTAGTTACATATTGCATGTTTTATCTGATTTTATATCCCAATAACATAAACTACTAAGAAACACTTGGTATGATGGTTTAGGAACTTTTTAGATGGCAATATACACCTGAAATTGATCAAGTTCAATAAATCTTTTACCTTGTGGGATACACAGTCAAGCAAATGTCAATGACATTGTCATCTAGTGCTAAAACACTGTTAAAATTCAGTCGAAGATGAACTGATTTATTTGAAACAAATCATGTTTTTTGTATTCTCTTCATGTTAATGTATTACAGAAACCAGAAATGTAGTCAAGGTATAAGGTATTTTTGAATTAAATAAACTTTTAAAAATCACATGAGAATATGATGAAAATTAAATGTATTGTGTTTGATTTTATTGGTTTGATTTAAAACGCTGGACCCTTTGAACAAAGTTTAGTGCAGTGGACGGGAAAGGTAAACTATATATGTTCACACTGCAGAAAAGTTTAATTCTTGTCAGACAGAAATTCCGTACAGCAAATATATTCCACCTCAAAGCAATACCAGACATCTCATTGATGTAAACGACGATGCACAAAACCGACTATTACTCCATTACAGTTGCATTTTTTTTATTTTAAGTGAGCAGAAGCTGATAAGGAGGCAACAAAAAGAAACAAGCCGATTCAACGACCAGAGGTGATCTAATATGCAGCAGGAGGCTTAAAACTACACCGGTGATTGATTGATGTAAGAGAAAAGCAGTTTTCAATTCTTACTTGCTTATTTTGTTCATCCTTATCTTAGCACACATTAGTAGATTGTCCTTAGAGTTGACTGAAAGAATTTATAAGTACAGACCAAACTGATAATAATTCAATTATAGAAAGATGAAATTGCTTTACTACTCTACTCAATACAAGAAGTTACTGTAAACACGTCACACGTGTGGCATCAGAATATGACACTGCAGCCTGTTAATTAGTGACACCTGTGGGGATAAGAGAGAAATTGCAATCAATCATTTTGAATAAAACAAATATATTTGTTTTCTTTTAGTCAGAATATGTTCACCTACCACAGTTATATAGGACATTTATTTTATGAAGATCTAGGTTACTGGGTCCGTCTCGCTGGCCAATGGGAACATAAGGATCTGGTCTGGGGATTATTGTTGGTCCGCCATCTTCAGAGAAGGCATATCTGTATGCAGGTTAAATAAAGAATATGGTGTTGTGATGCCCATGGAAAATATGCTAAAACCAATAAAGACGTTGCCTCAAAGAGCAGCTCACCTTCCATAATGCATGACAGAGTTGTAGTCGTACGGACTATTCAGATTGTTCGTCACATGTTTCCTGAAGTTATGAATTTGGTCTGCAAACAATAAAACACGAGAAGAAAAGCACAGACTAGATAAAGAGAAGGCTTTCCGGTTGTACAAACACAACATTGTTCATCATTTACTCCTGAACCTGGCATGATGTTTCTCCACACAATGGAGACAAACTGGTCGCGGTCTGAGCGAGACTGCTCGTGGACAAAGCCCAGGGCGTGCATCAGCTCGTGCGAGGCCACTCCTGACCACATGCAGCCGGGGGTCTGCAGCGACAGGACCTGGCTGCCTCCGGTCTGCCCCAGAAACGACCAGCAGCTTGGGGAGCACATAATCAGGAGAAAGACATCGTCATCACGCAATCGCCACGTCGGAATCACGCACACGGTCGACTTCCAAGAGGTTTAAAAAGATACCTTTGGCAGTCATGCTCACCCGTATCTAGGCTGAATATCCAGGAAGTCGGCCTGGTGAGTGCGCGGAACGAATTTAATACACGTTCCCGAGGCGATGTCTTGCATCCCAGTTTCTATGGTGATTCGGTCCATGTCATCTAACGCCAGGGAAGACGTTTGAGTTTGAGAAAGATTTGAACTCCCGGTGCATTTTCAAAACCTTGCTTCAATCTGTGTATTCATACCGTACAGCGGGGAGAGCATGAAGGGAACATAAACAAATCCATCAACTGATTTTTGCCACATACAGGCGTTGCCTGGGCAAGTTATGGCACTCCGTGCAAACGAGCTGGCAATGTCTCCCTCTCTGAAGGTGAGCCCTCGGGGGCCTCGCAATCCTGATGGCAAAAAAATAACATTAAATCAGCCCAGGGTGTGTTTAGCTTGTGATTAACTTTTCACAACAATCACAGCGTACTTACTCCTGTTGACTTCCAGGATTTGATCCATTGTATTCATTTCATCGCGGTCCAACATTTCATCTGAACACAAAAACAGACAGATCTAATATGTAGATTATCATCATTTGAATTCAAGAGGTGAATGTTACACTTTTTCGAAAGATCCCACCTGAGTATTTCCTTTTCGACCTCACTTTCCCATCGTGCACTCCAGTAGAATTCTGTAATACAAAGGTGCACCGTGATACATTTGGTTTTGCGAAGCCGGACGAGGTTAAAATGGGCTTTTGTTGTGAAATATTTCTACTCGATACGGACCTTAACGGGTAGAGTGCACGCCTGGGTCAGCAAGCCAAACAAAACACCCAGAAGCATCATGGTAGAGGGCATTATTGTGTTTCAGACTGCTGTACCAGTTTCCCTCTGCAGTCGTCGGAGCTAAATGAATTCCTTCCCTCCACTGAATCTACAGTTTATAAGCACTTCTCCTCCTGCTCTCCACTGATTGGGCACATGCTCCGCGATGAAGCATGATTAAGACCCCTTATCATCCAGTGTGTGTAATTTACTCAAGTCCACTGCTGATCCTTAACAGGTGGTCCTGATGCTGACCTTGACGTGTACGCTGTACTTAGTGCGTGTGCGATTCAGCACTTTCATAAATGAAGATATTTTGAAGGTGTTTTGCTGCTGGACGTGGTACAACTCAGCAGCTGCCATCACGTGAATAACTATCCACCCGGTCCGACAGACCAACAATTTGTGTCTGACTGTATCCGCAACTAGTGATTTTGCGATAAACTATCAGTTGATCGCTGTCTTGATAAACAATAATTTTGTCGCATAGGAAAATATATAAGAACAAACCCTTATCTATCTCCAAGAAGTGTTTTTATTTTCATAGAGGGGCAAATTCAAAGGGGAACGCTGGATGGAAGTTCTACGTCAGCGCAGGACGTCATAGTTCTATATTATATCTGTATATGAGTTAATGGTGCACGCTTTCAGGGATGGATACATTTGTTTCTCGGCAAACCAACTAATCCAGGTATCAATTTTTCCAGTCTTCTTCTAATGAAAACATACTTCTATCTAGTTACATGTTGTGTGTAAACGCACACGGTCGCATGCACACAGGGAAAATTCTGATACAACGCGGGGCTCTTGAATGAATCTTTATTGAAATTGTTGATTTCGCATCTAGCCTTTCAGCAAATTCCTGTTTCCTCCCAGTTCAGATCCGTTAGTTGTCATCCATGGTATCTGTGGGCAGAGAGGCAAAAGAAAAGTGACGAGGTCGGCATCATATGCCCATTGGGAAAATTCGGTTAGCCGAGGTTAGTTTGGGATGTTTGTTACGGACCACATTTATAGAGCTTGTTGATTTTCATCGTGTCGAGGTGGCTGAGGGCTGTTGCCTGGCCCAGCCGGATGTTATTGCTGTTCTGGCTGTTCTTTGGGATGATGGTTGGCTCCCCGTCCTGAGAGTATGCATACCTGAACATACAGATCAGACGTGTCACATAATAACACATGGACCATGGCATGATTTCTCACTGAGGGATCTACATACAAGTGTTACTTACATCCCAAAGTGCATGATTGAGCTGTAGTCGTATGGCAGGTCCAGACTGTCAGTCTTGAATTTCTCAAAGTTCCTTAACCGATCTGTTTGAAGGTGGAAAATATTTAACGTATTACATTTTATTGTAATATATGTAACATACATATTTTTTTGTTGATTTCACATTTTTGCTTTTTCATATTCATACAGAAATACAGACAACCATAATTATTCTTGAATTTACTATTTGTAAATTCCCCAAACCGCCCCCCCACCCCGCCTCTCATCCTGCCCCATCGAGATTACCCCTCCAAATATTTGGCCACTTGATGGTGACATAGTTGTCCCGGTCGAAGCGCGATTGCTCGTGCACAAAGCCCAGGGCATGCATGAATTCATGGGAGATGACTCCGACACGGAGGCAGCCGGGACTCTGGAGGGACACGGTCTGTCTTCCACCGCGTGCACCAAGGAAGGACCAACAGCTGGATGAACACACACACACACACACAACACACAGCATTAGATGGACTTTGAGGATGAATTCAGTGCTGTACCGGCGAGCAGGAAAGTTCATGTGAAGTGATAATTCAATGTCAGGATGACAGGATCTGCAGCATTTTCACATCTCTTCCACGCAGAACGTTTTCAAAACAAAAACTGGAGGGATCAAACTTTCCAAGCAAAGAATCTCACCCAGACTTTGGCTGGATGTCGACGTAGTCTCGTTGGTGAGTCCAAGGAACAAAGCGCACGCAGGTACCTTTCTCTACATTTTCCATCCCTTTCTTTATGAGCTTTGTCTCCATTTCAGCTTTACATTTGTGTGGACAGAGTGGTTAGGAACAGACATTTTTATAAAACATCAAACCCTAATTTTGTGAATTTTTAAGCATCACACTGCATTGCGTTACATTTATTTACACTAGGAAAAGTAAACCAACATACAGTATTCAGATGAGAGCCTGTAAGCAACATAGACATGTCCATCCACTGACTTGGACCAGAGGCAGCTACGAGCAAAGCAGACTTTGGAGCGCCGTCCAGATGAGACAGCAATGTCTCCCTCTCTGAGAGTGGTAGTGCCATCTATGATCTGAGAAGCTGAGACATATGTCAGTGAATATTAAATAATTAGTTGTGCGGATTTCAAAGGAATTTAAGTGAACTTGTTGTTGTGTGAAACTTACCTTGGAACTCATTAGTTTTAATGATTTCATCCATTGCAGTCTTATCATGCTCTTCCCGTTCTAAAAAAAATGAAAAGAAAAGAAGTCTGCAAGTGCGTTTTTACAGCTGTCTCACACAAACATTTACAGTAGATCCAATCCGAATTGCATTTACCTTTATAGCCAATTGGACCCCAATTTGGGCTGAAAAAGAATTTCTGCAGAAAAAAAGAGCAACGTTAGCCGTTGTGTTGCAGTTTGCTGTTAAACTTGTTAAAATCTGCATATTTACCTGAGCATGCACGGCCGATAGAATGGTGGAAACCAGGCACAAGAGGATAATCTGCTCCATATTTGCCAGTCAGATCTGCTTCAGTGTTGCCATTTTACCGGCACAAACACCAACGCTTTATAGGTGTTCCCGATCACTGTGCAGAGATAATACCCATGATTATATCAGCTAAATTACCAGGTTACTGTTATGTGTTTGTGAGTGAGCTTGATCCCTGTATTAGATTGATTATTTCATAAACAACAACTCCAACAGCAAGATAATGCGAGGTCTCACTGTGGATAATTACAGCCCCACTTTCAATGACTATCTTAAAATGAAATGGTTTAATGTCTGGCACAGGTTATGGGGCAATTTTAGGCTTTAGGTGTCTTGACATCTACTAGGAGAGCTGTTTTCTCTCTACTGAAGCTAAACGCGCCAACCAGTTATATGTTACACTGCTAATTTCAGGTGATAAGTTACTCACACTTGTTAGTAACATAATATTGTTCTAAATAAATTCCGAACAGGAAAAAACAAAACATACCGCCCGAACAGGGACTTGAACCCTGGACCCTCAGATTAAAAGTCTGATGCTCTACCGACTGAGCTATCCGGGCTCTAACATCGCGGTGAGAAGAGAGCTATATATACACAACATATTACCCGGTTCAACTCCTGTTGAAGCCAGCTTATAAATGTTGGACGAGATTTTAGAAAACGTTTTACTACCATAAGACACCATGGCCGCTTTTCCCGGTCATACATTTCAGTCACAGCACAGTTCTACGGTAGGTTGACGCTGTCGTGCTAGCGGCTCAAAAATAGAAAGAAACAAATACTTAGCGTTTGCCAAATGTGCAAACGTTGATGTCGGCGGAACCAGCGACACACGTTTTTTTTAAAACGGACAAATTATCAACGACTTTTATATATAGAACCTGCTATGGCGTTTTGACAAAAATGATCTGCGGTGTGAACACGTTTGGCTTCTCATTTCATTGCAGGATCAGATCCGCGGGCTGCAGAACGCGATCCAAGAAAACACTCGCCTCCTGGCCGAGGTCAAGCGAAAGAGACTTTGCACTGAAGAAGAGATCATTCGATGGTAACGTTATTTATACACCAAGTATTTAACGTTGATTTGGTGGACTGTGTTCAGTCGGTCTGGCCCACGGGTTTTTTTTCCTTCACATTTTGAGCAACCATCTGTGAGAGAAATAACTTTGCATGACAACACGGAAGTTCTAAAATCCAACAAATGAATGTCACAGTCAAGCATTCTTTGGATAAAGTTAGAGAGAAGCCAGTGAGAGGAGGAAAACAAAACTGTGCCTAAAGCAAACAGGTCAAGATGAGCTGCAGTCTGTGAAACTTGATAATTTCATCTGTTAATCTGTTAGAAGTGAGTGGCTCTCTGTTGTTATGCAGAACACTTCCCAAATGTAAAGACACAGGCTTGTGCTGATTATACCCTTTTTTTCATCAGTTTAGGTTGACTAGACTATCGTCTTTGTTCAGTTGTGACTTATGAGTGGTGTTCTCATTTGCAGTAGAGCAGAAACCGTGCGGAGAGTGAATCTGATGATTGAAAAAGGTGATGTTGTCGATGAGTTGGTGCAACTGGGTCGTCTTCTGCAAGAGGAAAAGCACCTTTCTGAACAACTGAATGGACAAGACTCTGTGGAAAGGTCAATGTGCTCAGCTGCTCTACCTGCTTGGAGAGAGAGTGAATAAAACAAGCTGGTTTCCCTGTGCAAGAAGTGTTTCAAAATATTTGTTGTCTTTCAGAGATCAAAATAATGACTTGCAGGAAAGGAGTGAGCGCATCACAAAAAAAGCGGAAAGCCTTGCTGCTGAAATTCGGGAGGTGAAAGAGCAACTGGCAGAGACTAAGGCCCGTAATATGGCTGGTAAGAGGAGTTTGGAGCGTATACAGAAGTTGCATTTGAAATACATCATGTAATCATTCTGTTTCTTTGCAAACAGCACAAGCTTTGATTCAAGCACCAGCTGAAAAATCAAAGAGACATCAAAACAAACCCAAGTGACTCAAAGATATAACATGTGTTTTAAAGATTGCAGGCATGTTTGTATTCATATTTATAATGATTGTGTGTCCTTTTTGTTTCTCCTAATAAAATGTTTGATCAAGTTATAATAATCCATTGGTCAGAAAAAAACATTAATATGTGACACACACGATACACAGTATACTTTTTGGTTTGAATAGAGATATACAAATATATAGCCGTGTGCATTCATATAAGCTTCCATTAATGAAGCTTTTCTCTCTGTGCATGAAACGTATTATTCCTTATAAAAATCAACCACCCTCCTTTTGCAAGAAAAGAGGACAAAACTCGTACAACTAATAAAATGTTTAGTAAAAAAAATCAGTACGGAAATACTCTGTTTCAAATTAAAGTACTGCATTTAAACAAAAGTGCAAAGATATTGCCATCACAAAAGTAAAGCACTCATTTTGCAGCTTGGGCCATTTCAGAATTACTGTAAAGTAATTAGTTAATTTGATTTTTTTTAATTTATAACCGAAATCTGCAACGCAACTATAAAAGTGATCGAACAAATGTAATAAAGGAAAAATAACTGTAATGGAAATAAAGCAAAGTAGAAGCTCGGTGAGATGACGGCGTTCTGCCGCTGCAGGGGGCGCTGCGCGCCTTGTCTTTGTTTGTCCCTTCTTGATTCCCGTAGTTGTGTCATGGAGCGAGCGAAGTAACACAACATTAGCACTGCTTTTCTAAACACGTTTTGATGGTGAGTTGCTTCCTATTTTTTTATAAATTAGTTAATTGTATCTAACGTTAATTGTAATACATCAAATTACATATTATGTAAAGGAGGACTACACGCCATGTTTGTTGTTAAAGGCTGTTGGTCACTACCACATGTGGCGTTCAAAGAGCACTAAGGTTACATCAGCTGATGTAACGTTATCTCTCACTACAGGGTCCAATTGTTCCGTAAGAGCTGGACTAAGCTGTTAGACCAGTAGGCGTCTATCCCACACGAAGCGTATTGTTCTGGATAGCTGCGATCTCACGTTGCGTCGCTTCTATCTGGTTCTCACGGCTTAATTTTTGGGGTTAAAGGTCAAAGCGGTCCAGAACATGACGTCAGGAGCCGAGTACCGCTCCATCTTCCACTTGTGCCCAAACGATGAGGCTCTGAACGGGCTGAGGGAGGTCAAGTCCTTCCTGAGGCCGCCTGGAGACACCGACCCGGCCCCACACGGTATCTACGCTCGGATCGCAGCTCTGCTCCTTGTGTTGTTGTGTTTTGTTTCCAGATGGAGCTCAACCTCTATTGGCTTCCTCCACAGAGGCGGAGGACAAATCCCCAGAGGATGACAGACATCGGGAGTCCAGCCTGGTCCGAGAGGTCTCGGACAAGATGCTCTGCACCGCCTGCAAAAGCTCTTTCGTCACTCGCGAGGAACAGGTGACAAAAAAACACAACTTCACAGTTTGCTCCAGTTAATGAAATGAGATCCGTTGGATGTGCACGAGCGTGGGTCGTATTTTTCGAGCTAAACATCATCCTTCTACATTCCAGACGGAGCACTACAAGCTGGACTGGCATCGTTTCAACCTGAGACTAAAGATTTCTGGAATGCCGCCGGTCACAGCCGAGGAGTTTGAAAGGAAGACCGGAGCTGGTGAGGAAACCGGAGTGCCAACTCCCCCAGGCGAGCGCGATCGTATAGTTCGCAGCGCTCGTTTCATCCTCGCTTCTCGCTTCACAGGAGACATGTCCAGCATCTCGGGCTCCGAGTCGGATTCGGAGGAGGAGGACGACGACTCCGACAGCGAGAGCAGGGGGACAAGCAGCAACGTTCCCGGCACCGCCAACGACAGCTCAGCCGGACGCGGTTCGCTCGCCGGGCGGCATTGCAACAAAGTGGTTTTTCAGAACTCGGCCGAACAATATCTTTCGGTGTACCGCTGCATCCTACGGGGGCAGGTGAGGCTCGGCGGGTACGGCGGCGCGACGTTGTGGGTTAACGGACGTTTCATGCTGATCTCCTGTGATATTTCAGGCGGACGTTGAGCAAGACGCAGGATCGTCCCTGAGAGCCATAAGTCAGCAGACCGTGTGGGTCATTCTCATGACAGGTGGAGGCCACTTTGCTGGCGCCGTGTTCCAAGGGTGAGTGTGTTTGGTTTGTTTGCTTACAAGGATCTTAGATGACATGTTACTGGCTGTAATTGTAGGTGGAGATTTATCGCTAACATGTAAACCAGCTTTGTTTATCAAAATGAATTGTCTTCTGTGGATAAGCTGTCACTCAATGCCTCATATACATGACTTCATCGCCTCTAATTATGATTTTTTTTCTTTAGTATCGTACCACTTTAATAAGGAATACGCTTTTTGCAGTCGCGCTTAGACTAAAATGTGAGCACAATGTGTTAAATTATAGAAAAGAAGTCCTTCAGCACAAGACCTTCCATCGATACACGGTGCGAGCGAAGCGGGGAACCGCTCAAGGACTCCGAGACGCTCAGAACCGCGGCCACGCGCCAAAATCCGCTGGAGCTGCTCTGAGGCGATACAATGAAGGAGCGCTAGTGAAGGCAAGGTTCCACTTCCTTTACACTGATAGTTTGCTTTTTTATTTACAATCGTATTCAGCTATGATGTCCTGTCGTGATGCTTTCTTTTGACTTTTTTTTTTTCTTCTGCGGGATTGAAAATACATTGTTTTTGTCTCTGTGTAAAGTTTCTTTATTTAGCCATTGAATATTCAAGGGAGCAGTTGCATTTTGTCATTTATTCCTCGTTTGACACGAATTGCTTATTTTGTGAGCGTTTAACGCTTTAATTCAACTGAGTCTTTATAATCAATACGTTTCTCAGTTCAAAAATAAACCATGTAACGTTTTCTGATGTAATCCGTTCTCAGGAGCGAGGTGCCACGTTTTTCAACCCTTTTGTATAAAAAAAATTTCAGGACATTCAGGATCTTCTGGTCAGCTGGGCCGAACACCTGAAGGAAGCCTCTGCCATATTTGTGCGAGCGCCGAGCTACAATAAAAGCATCTTTTTCGGGGGTCGTGCAGCTCCGTTTGAAAAAAAAGATCGCAGGATCCACGCAATCCCCTTTCCCACGCGCAGGGCGACCTTTCGGGAGGCTCGGCGGGTACACGAGGTGCTTTCCACTGTCCATGTTTATGGTGAGCCGACAAATCGCGCATCCACGGAATAATGACATGTTCTCTGCCCGCTGTCGCACGGCCAGGGTGTAATCTGCAATGCGCTGTGCAAAATACTCTCGTCGCAGGGAAAGACACGGACATGTCTGCGGTCTTTGCTCCATCTAAGAAGGCCTGGAAGAAATCTGCCAGACCCACGACACAAACGGATGCAGATCAAGACAAAGGTGAGCCTCAGAGGTTAACATGCGCAGTGGGGACACTGTGGGTAGAAATGTTATTACTCTCCTTAGGTGTTCATATCGCTGTTTCCAGTGAATTTTGGTATCCCAGCCCACTTTCTTTCTTTTTTTTTTCCTTCATATCAGCAGATAAAAATCCCGAAAGCTCTGGTGAAGAAGAAGTTGGAGACATCCAGCTGGAGATGGAGGAGCTTACAATAGGAACGCTCAACCTCAGGGAGTTTGAAATCTATCCCCCCAGGCACAGGAGGAGGAGGAGGAGGAAGAAGGAGCAAGAGGAGGAGGAATCCAAACTGCAAACAGAGGGTAGGTCTGGTCCAGGGTGTTGCACCATATACCCCCTATAGCTACATCACACAACCCCCAGGGACCGCTCGATTATCACATGACGGTTCTGCAAGATTTAACCGAATTTAACATCCACGTCTGACAGAATTGAGTCAAACAGAAGCGGACGATCAAGAAGAAGTGCTCGAGGCTACCCCAGAAGAAGATGCCCCCCGAGAGACCCAGTCTAAGCCCAAGACGAGGAAGAAAGCGCCGAGCAAGAAGCAACCAGAAGGTGTGCATGTGTGCTTTTCCCTCACCACAGCTCACCATGTCGCATCTTGCAACTCACCGCCTCTGTGATATAGAACATTTCAGAAAAGAACCATTCCTCTGTCAGTGTCTCTAGAAACCGTCGACGCGTCGCACGAGTACGGCCTGAGGGACAAAGCGTTCACGGCCTGTAAGGTCGGGGATGTGGACGCCCTGCGCGGACTCCTTCAGCCGCCGGGGGAAGCGCCGCAGAGCGGCGAGCGGTCGGAGAGCGCCCCTTCTGATGTGCCGAGTCCTCCGCCGCTCCTCAATGAGCCCATAGACTCGTCGGGGTTCACGTTGCTGCACGTTGCCTCAGCTGCTGCACAAAAGGCCGCGGTCAGGCTGCTCCTGGATGGAGGAGCGGACCCAGCGTGCAGGTATGAAAATGCGCGACAATCGGCAGCAGAACGCAACGATTCCATGCCGGAGCTGAAACATTATTTCTTACATATTGGTTTAAAGGGATAACAAAGGACAGACGCCTTATGTTGTCTGTCCCGACAAAGAGACGAGGAATGTCTTCCGTAAATACATGGCCGAGAATCCCGACAAATATGACTACATCAAGGCACAGGTAAGAATGTACAGTCTAACTTTTGTTCCACGCACGGCATTAAATACAAGCAGAGCCCCCCTTTTTTAATTATTTTTTTTTGTCCATGTGCATCTTTAGGTCCCTGCGCCCCTGACGGCAGAGCTTGAATCCAAAAAGACGGAGAAGAAAAAGGCCCAAAAAGCTTTAAAAAGACAGCGTGAAAAAGAGCAGAAGGAGGAAAAAAGGAAACGAGAGTTGGAGGAAGAGGAAAAGAAGAAGTTTGCGTCTCTAACTGACCGTGAAAAGGTGAGTTAATGTGTATTTAATCTCTAATTAAATGATCTGGAAAATGATACCCGTTCTCTTGTTTTCGTTCCAGAGAGCTCTGGCAGCAGAGAGGAGGTTAGCCGAGCAAGTAGCTAATGTCAAGTAAGTCCCTCACATTCCGCCTGAATGGAACCACGTCAATGTTTTTTGTCAACACAGAAATACAACGTGCTCTTTGTCTTATTGTCTCCAGGAGGTGCTGGATGTGTGGAGAGTCCTTGCTGGGGAAGATCCCCTTTCAGTACCTGGAGTATTCCTTCTGCACCCCTCGCTGTGTCCAAGCACATCGAAAAGCCCGCGCTCCTCCAGGCCGGACCTGACACCCGCACAGGGGCAGAAGTCAGCCAACAATAAGACTTTGACGAAATGGACAAAGGGTAATGCAGAGAAGATTATCCTTCCCTCTTTTATAACAACTAAGAATAATGAAAGATTGGAGCGACCTGATCTTGGGCAGCCTTGATGGAGTCTCAATATGGACGTGTCTTGCCAATGTGCTGGTTTCAATTCAACTCAAATCAAGGATTTAAAATTGTATTTTTATTATGTCAGATGTTCAAGACAACTGGGAAAATCAAACATATTAAACACAAATGTATAATTTATTTACAATAGCGACAACTATGGAAAAGGTAAATAAGCAAATGTCTTTTTAAAAAACAAACTAAGACTTCTCATTGTAACTTATTTCCAAAGGCATCAGTGTATGTTCAACCATGAAGACAAAATCATGACCAATTGGCTGCTGCTTTTAAAGCATTTGGCCTTGGATCGTTATGATTATGAATGGGCAATAAATTACACTGGCACTGAAATAATGCTGAAAAGAAATCGTATTTCTTGTGTCAGATGAATCGTTATTATTATTATTATTATAGCTATTGGGCTGCAGCATTCCGTCAGCTGAATGTTGGAGAAGGCAGTGATGCCGAACCCTATTTGGACTTTTTGACATTGAACTGAGGTCGGTCCACGAAGAGAACGCGTCGGTGTGCTGGCGCCCCCTCCAGCTCCAGCACTGTGATGTTGTTGGGAAGGGCAGTGCTGAGCAGGGGTCCGGGGACATACAGAGTCTGTTGAGGGCCTCTTGCCTGCCAGTATCGTCCCAGGTTCATACCATTAATCCACACCTGACCCTGATATAAAAAATACAACATTATATGGGTACATACACCCCCCCGCCCCCTGCAATCATGAGGTAACCCTTCCAATAAAACAATACCTTTGTCCACTCAGTGAGCTTGAGAAAGGTGTCCCGCGCCAGGCCGTTGGGCTGTAAGGTCCCCATGTACAAGACCGGTCCAACTGAAGGGTCTCTGTGAGGGACGGGGAAGGACGTACGACGGCCTGAATGAGGCCATCCTCCAGCAATGGCTCCATCGATGTCCAAAGAGTAGATTTTCCAGTCGGTCAGTACGTCTTTACCCAGGAACAAGTTGCTCACGAGGCCCTGAAGTACATACATTCTGTTAAGTCTAAACACAATAACCATCAAGCAATAGAAATGGTCTTCAACTTTTGTTATCATTTTAGTTTTTGTTCCTGATAACTGTGGCTTCATCAATCTATTGATTCATCAACCAAAGAATGCCTAAAGTCTACAGGGTTGGACTTGGCCGTCTTGCCTTGTGGTCATTGATCTTGCTTCCAAAGTTCACCCTGCCCATGTTTTCAACGAGGATGTCCATAGTGTCCCCCTGCTGTCCAGTTACGTTCATCACCAGCACCGTGTCTCTCTCCAACAGACCCCGGAACACCTGTTCCAAACATTCAATGACCCTGGACGTTAACAAAGAACCCGGGAAGAATTCCCATTTTTCACAACCCGGACATTTTAGGAACAAGCGCGGCTGGTTTTAAACCTGTGATGTTTTCCCCACACAACAAAAGTGCATTGTGAAGGCTCACCCCATTGACGGACACATATGCACGGTCATGAACCCCATTCAGCGGAGAGATAAGTGGCGTCGGCTCCGAGAGGTCCCGGGGCAGCGTGGTCCGATAAAGCACGTATCCATAGTACTGAACACAATAGACGTGACAGGTTGCAGACCTCTAGAAGTTCTCCACGTTTCAAGAAGCTTATTGCAGCCGCAGCGCCGGTCCCCCCTTCCCCTGTTTGATGGACACACTGTACCTGTTTCATCTCTTCAAACGTCAGAGGATGCAGCGATGTCACTGGACCCGAAAGCGACAGCGTGTCCAGCAGACCGCTGACGTTGCCAACCTGAAAAATGTCCGTTATTTTATCAGTCGCAACTTCTAGCTCTCTACGGATTTAGCCCTTCAGAAGCTGAATTAATTTTTTACCATTTTCAGGGTCACAAATCCGTAGGCAAACTTTGGAGTGGCTGGTGGCATGGGGCCGGAGGGAATGTCTCTAAACTGTAGAGAAACATCAAGTTAATCCTCCCAGGGACGCGTAATCAGCACATCATCCCCGGCGGGTGGCAGTCAAATCAAGGCGACCTGCTTTATGACGTCTCTGATGGCCGACAGCTTCTCTGTGGGGTCTCCTGCTTCAGACAGCGGGGCGTCGTAATCATAACTTGTCACCACTGAGCGGAAGCGGGTGTCGTGATCGGCACCTTCGGGGTGGAGAGAAGAGGGAGGGGGGGGGTTTCAAAGGGACGAATGCGCCACGTGCTGAGCCTTTTATCTTTATGCGAGGTCGTGTGAACAACCGAGACACTGATCATGAAAAACGATGAATTTACCGTTCCAGTAGCCAAAGTTGGTGCCTCCTTCAAACATGTACCTGAGGAGAGAGACGCCTGTTACTTTTCACCTGGTAGGAGTAGCGTCACCTCAAACAGCCGGTTGATGCGTCCTAAAGAAAAAGGCTGGCGGTGTTCTATATTCATATCATTGGTTGGTGATCCAGGAAGAAATTAGTTTTTTGGGGTGTGTGTGTGTGTGTTCGGGGAGACCTACATGTTGACGTTGGCCCCCATGACTAGCATTTTTTGTAGCACCCTGCTGACCTTCTGCGCGTCAACCACAGCGTGCCGATCTCCCCAGTGGTCCAACCAGCCGGTGTAGAACTCCGAGTTCACCTATGACGTCATTTAAATGTTTCAACTCCGTGCGCTTGTTTTTGTGGAGTCGGTAATAACTGCATCTTAAGATGAGCGGGTTAATATATAACTAACCAGCGGCCCTCGAGGTTCAAACCTTCTCTGCCGGCGGAAGGCTTTAGTTATGTCGGTGTCTGCGTGAGGGGATGCAAGAAATTACAACTTTCCTTTGTGAATGACAGGAAGTACAGTGCCGGTATCCCGTTAATCATTTTCACACAATACCTGTGCCAAAGTCCACTGTGGCATACAATCCCTCCAGAGTGCCGCATTTCATTTCCTTGTCCGTGTTTCCATCAGTGGTGAACATGACGGTTTCTTCCCCCAGAAAGAAGCGGAACAGAGTCCGCAGGTGACGCAGGTAGTTGTAGTCACAAGCAAAGTAACTTCCATATTCGTTCTCCACCTGCAGCCGAAAGCGATGGATGATTGGAAACCAACGTCGTGACACTGATACAAACAAGAAGGAGCGACTCCATGCTCTACCTGGACGCTTATGATGTTGCCCCCGTTGCTGTACAGCCACGGCTTCATTTTGGGAAGAAGAACAGCGAGCCAGTTGCTGACTGCCTGGACATAATCTGAGGCAGAGGAAATCCAAATCAGCGGCGTATTTGCATTACCAAAACGACAAGGACACGTGCAGTAGGTGCAGGGGTCTCACCTGTGTCAGCGGAGCGAAGTATAATGTTTGGTTTCTGAAGTAGCCAAGCTGGCAATCCGCCCTGGGTAGAAAAAGGGGGTTTTGCTCACTTTAATGATGGATCTCCATTTACAAAAAGGTCAATCTTTTATGCTGAACTGTGAAATCATTTGTTTGGTTCCCTTCTCAATTTCCTCGTTGTATAAAATGTCCCAAGCGTGACAATAAACTATATTTGATCTTACGGCGGTAAGATCAAATATAGTTTATTGTCACGCTTGGGACATTTTTGATTTATGACACTTAACTGATAAATAAGCTGAGATTGTGAACTTATTTTTGTCACCATTTCCCACTCGGCACAGATGTACGGTCCGGGACGCAGAATGACCAGTAGGCCGGTCTGATTGGCCAGATGCAAAAAACGCTCCAGATCTTGGGCCCCTGTGAAGTTGTTGACTCCCTCTACCGCTTCATGGAAGTTCCAAGGCACATATCTGTGGGGAGGAAGAACAAAAGTCCCGCAAAGAAAGAGCCGACCTAATGCAAAAACACACAAAGCGCGTGCACTTACACTTGGATGGCGTTGAGTCCGGTCATGTACATCTTTAGCAGACGGTCCTTCCAGTAGTACGGTGGGATTCTGGAGTAGTGAATACTGCCTGAGATGTACCGGAAGGGCTTCCCGTCTTTGAGGAAGCAGTTGTTTTTGTAGTCTATAGAGAACGATCGTTCTCCAGAGACCTGCAAGAGACGTCGTGGCATCGAGAAAGTAAGATACTTCTACTAAACTAAATCGGATGTAAATACTTTTACTTTTTTCTCCTTCATTTGCTTTGAAGCTCCAGACTCAACTTACTTTGCAGATTTTACATTGTTTATAATAAATGGAAAATTAACAAATACATCATGCCAAGATATGAGGAATAACAGTTTTCCCAAACCAGCTGAGACGTGTCAATGTAATGAAGATATGTGGTAACCGATATGCACACACGACTGTGATTTTTAAAGCAGGACATTTACTTGTACACTATAGCAGGGGTCTTCAACGTTTTTCAGGCCAAGGACCCCCAAACTGATGGCGAGATGGAGCAGGGACCCTTTATTCTATTTATTTTTGAGCTTTGCGCTTTTACGTGAGCATGAACGTGATCTGATTGGCTAGTGCCTCTGCTGTCGTATCAGCATGAAAGGTGCTGTGAATGAACCGATGCCCAGCTTGAGAGCTGCTGTGGACTGAAAGATAATGTCTTCTCCATTAATTTATCCATTCGCTACAATATGTTGGATTTATGTTAATGTGTAACAATAAAGAAGACAAATACAATTCTGATTCTGAAGACATTTAAATTTGTGGAAAAAAAATTGTCTTATCAACCAAAAATTTCGCGACCCCCCTGTTGAAGACCTCTGCACTATAGTATTGTGGTTTGTACTTAAGCAAACTAACATATCGCAGACCTGCCCCGTATTCATCACCTTGGTCGTCAGGGCATAACATTAGTTTGAACGGATAGCCTTGAATCCAATGAGTCTTTCTATTGTAAAATCAAGATAAATGGAAAGCTGATTCTATTTAAACTTTTATCAAAATGTTCCAGGAACTACGCAGCTGCGGTCAGTCAAGTGACTTGTTCTATAATGAATGTACCGTCAGTTTAGTTTTAGCTTCTTCCTTACCAAGTTTCCACCAGCTGATAAACAAACGAGGTTCACCGCGACGAAGAGTGCGACCCCGGCAGCCATGTCCGCTGCTTCCCGCGATGACTTCACGTTAAACCTTTGACTGGTGCGTCGCCAACGCACGTGATGCTGGTGTTTCACGTCTCTGTTAAGAGTCCAGCGAAGCATCATCATCAACATCGTGCCAGTGAAGCCCTGTCACGTGGGTATCGGTGGGCGTCCGTGGGGTCCTAAAGCCCATTGGATCCACGTTAACGAACTTTTCGTAGATGACCCTCGAGATCATTTCGGAAATAACAACAAGATATGGAAGAGATATGGACAAAGATATTTTTTACTGTGATGAAAAATAGCATCTTATAATCATGAGACACTATCCCATAGTTTTGAGATGCTAGTTCCTAATTATTAAATTCTAAGTCATAATTTTGAGATTCTAAGTCACTTTTTAGAAAGTGTCTTATTATAATGAGAGGATCGGACCTTTAATGCAAATAATTTCACTTGAAAATGACTGAAATAATGTGTTGGCAGTTTTATTATATGCCACTGTTCATCTTATGAATAAAAAAAAAGATTTAAACTCTTAAGTGACGTATTAATACTTCTGAGTGTGTTCAGCATTGAATATAAAGATGGATATCTATACATGTCAACAACCCAAGTTTAATAATGTTTGAATGACGAGAGCCAACAAGTGATGTAATGCTGTCACAACATACTATACATTATGTAGGTTTACAGCAATTCCATTGTGTTTGGCGTGGAAAGATAACAAAGCAGCCCGTTCAGGAATGGTTTGGCTTTGCTGCAGGACGTGGCTCCGCACCGTCGCTTCTTTTCATGGTTTTTGAATGACTGATGAATGGCAACCCTTCATCATAAAACACAGACAGGCACCTAAAATACCAGAACTCTTCTACACTTTGGTAAGATGATAATGTTAGGTTAATGATTTTACAACATCTGTGAGGTTAAATGTGTAATGGTGTCGCACACTTCTATAGATCACTAGATGGCGCTTTAATACCTGAATGAGAACTAGTGAGCTGATGAAAAGGTCTTGATCAAGATGAGACAATTACATTGTTTGTCGAGAAGATTGAGCTTTCATATCAACCTTTTAAACAAGCATCATTAATCTCTTACATCTCTGAATTCATTAGAACTGATTCTGAAACAGTGGAACTGTATTTTTATATTACTCAAGTGGTCCTGACGTCGTACATTGAGTCTGTTTTGTTGCATTTTCCCAGCAAGAGAAAAAACTGCCTGTGATGGCACAATGCTTCAATCACACATCATGGTTGGAGAATGCTCCTAAGCGGTAGTGAAGTGGCTGATGCATTTATAGGAACAACAGGTCATCTGTGTCATGTGAACAAAAAGCAGTTGATCTTGCTCATTTGGGTTAACAATCAGCCTCCTGGTCTGTCATTGCAGTCATACGTCCAGACCCATACTTTTCCTGATGAGTTTACTCTTTTTTTCCAGTCCCGCCCCTCCACAGTAATGATTGTCCGTACACTAACCTCATTTCCTGCCCGGGGTGCTCACAACCACTAATGGCAACTGATCTGAACTGCAGATAGTACAAATGCTGTGGCTCTTTGGCTCATTAGGCCACAGTCAGACGCAGTTAATTGTCCTGGGAATGAGACGATGAACGACACACACGGGCTTGTAATTTGGTTCTGAGCATGGTAGTGCCCAAGGATGGCTTTTTAGTATCCCATCTTTGAAGCTCCCTAATCTTGTGGAAAATGGATGTTAAAACCACAAAACCCAAGTGAATGATGCACTGAGGACTTTATCACTTACTGAAACACTGTTTGAAGACCGGAAGTCTAAATGGACTGAGACTGTTTGCTGCAGACACTAGGAGATACAATCAGGCTGTATATTACATTAAATATGTTTTTTTTAAATTCCTATATGACAAAGTACTATAGTCAGCCTTTTAATTAGTGTGGAAAAGTACTTTGAGAGGCCTGTCCCTAATGTGATGGGAGACAGAAAAACACTCACCCTGGGGTCGGGCGTCACCTCAATAAAATCAGCTGCCCAGTCTGTAATTAGATTGAAGCCCCCTCCCCTCTCCCCCCACTGTCCCACCAGCCCGGAGATAAGACCTCTTTGTTGTTTCCCGACAGGTGTATTCAGATACCTCCACTCCTACGTACCCCTTACCTCTCAGAAATACAACTATGTTTGTTTGGAGCTGCCAAAGTCAAAGCGGCACTATTATTAACCCTTCTTTACGTTAAAAAATGTATTAAAGAGGAACATTGATTAAGATGAAATGCAAGGTGCTCACTGGTGTTTTGCCTGTTAAACGCCAGCCGATCCCGGGCACAGAAGCTCATTGATTAGCGATGTAGTTGAGGGGTCATGGTCCGTGAGCCACACGGTTGAGTCACACGCTGTGAGACAGCGCTGCAGAATTCCCCACCACTCGCCGTATCGGTCCTGAGCTCAGGATACACTGACTGAGGAATGCAGCCTGTCTGTTTTCTCAGGCTCTGAATGGCCGCTGACTCACTGCTGGGCTCTATCGGATACTCTGGATCCAGAGAGAAAATAGGTTTCTGAGAAACTAAACAATAAACAATAACATCCCGGTAACACGACAAAGGCCCGACAGTGGGCTTGCATTTTATAGCCGATTTAACTCTGCGGTTGTCTGCATCCTTTTCCAGGTTTCTTTAAGCAATTATTCCACATATGGGAACGGGGGAAGACTGCAATCTAACTGTGGGAGCACTGACATATGAAGCTCTATAAACAAACAGGAAGTTGACAGTGCGGGGGAGCATGGGAAGTGTGTTAGCTGGGCCTCATTCCTCAGCCTCGAGGAAGGTACGGTATGTGTCTGAGGAGAATTGTTTGTGGTGAGACATATTGTGAAAGCCGCTCGCTGCGTTCAGAGCTGATGGAGAAGCTTATGAGGCCAAATTAGGCGCAGTGATCAACGTCTTTCTTCTGTTCCTTCCCCTCATTGTCAGATGTTTGTCTCTTCAATCGATAAGCTCTTTGATTTTAGTTGTAGCAGCAGGGCTCAATGGAAAAGTGTGATATTGACATTGATTCCTGCTGTTCATGAGTGCAGCCTCGCTGACTGTTACATGATTTGTTTGGATCATTATTTAATGTTGGTTTTCTCCTTAAATTACGTCAATGTATTACAGAGTCGTATTTGTTGATTAAAGATATTACCTTATTAGCTTAGAATACAGTGCAGAATATCATAAAATGTAGAGCTATAGGTCAAATAGACTTTGGTTTCAGACTAAATTGTGCCACATGAAACGAATATAATTTATTCAATCATTTATTTTTTCCCTTTTAGTCATTACAATTTTTATTTTTCAAAATAAATGTGTGCTTAGATTTTGTTGATTAAATTGAGTTGTTTTGCAGCTCACCTGGAAAATAACAGAGAAAAAAATACAATTTTAATAAAAAAATACCACTTGTAATTTAATCCACTGAATCGTTGACGGATTATTTTCCTTCCATCATCTTTTGCCCTCAATTGTGAAAACGGCATCCATTGTTGTCATAGGTGTGAGTAATGCTTTTAGTTGGAGACCTGTTGGCCCTTTGGTGTTCCATGATCAGCCACATGATTTAATAAATGTGGCACCAAGATTTGTCATCGACCATATTTACACATTAACGTGACGCTTTCAGCGAGAGTGATCCAATAAAGATTGAATCGCCTTTGTCAAAGGATATTGTCAGATGTTCCATTTTTATCTCCATGGTCACATTGCCATCCATCTTAGCTAAACAAAATTTATTTCAATCAATTTTATACCCTCTCCCTCCCTCCTTCTTTGTTTTCTTTGTTCCCTGGGTGTGTCCAATAAACCCCGGCTCCCTCGGCACAGTGGTCACCATCCTAAAAGATGAATAGCAACGACCTCTCGACTAATCTTCTAATGCACAGCTACAGCTTTGCACATCATCCCTCTACCATCTTATTACGCATAATATTTCTTAATACGATATATCTTTGCTTTATTTAAATAATACAGACATTTTGTCTCTAAAGAGGTTTCTAATTCTTTGTACATTTTTTTTGTGCAGTTTCCCTGAGCTGAATTGAGAGTTAAAAAGGGTGTTGTATGTTTGTAAAGCACTGTTAACTCTGTGAGTTTAGGCCATTTGATATAAAATGTTTGGCTGCTTCGGTTTCAGAAAATGGGTTCTCAAGATTTATATTAATAGCTACATCCTTAATATGACAACTCCAATTGGGAAAAAACAGTTGTCGTTAGTGTCACGGATTTAAAAAATGTTTGGTTAACACAACATCAGTATATGTAGGTCTGACACCAATCACACATCAAATATTTCCAGCCACAGTAAATAAAAAGAAGGTGTGTTAGACTTTATTCAATGTGACACGTTGCCAACAAACATACGTCATCGTAAGCAAAGCAGCCGGTGATATAACGACGTGACCGAGCGCGGATCAATGTTTGTGCTAGTTATTCACAGGTCATCGGGGTTCAGGCAATAATACACGGACGGTTGCTTTTTACATTATCAAAACCTCCAGTTAAGTGATTATCAGGGTCTGGCTGTTGAGCGGCGTATTAACTGTATGACATGAGGCTGAAGTGTCCTTCACCTGACCTGAATGACTTTGCCTCAGGTCTTGTCCGCTAACAGGAGGGCCCGCACAGACCCTGTTAGCCCTCCGCACGCATTTAATAGAGCCGCTGATCTGAAATGGTCACATTACCCCGGCTCGTTACCTCGGACGGAGTAGACCATCTTCATGCAAAAGTACTGCCCTGTTGTAAGAGCAGGAAATAAGGGCAACCGTTGTGAAGTAGATCCATATTAATGCAGCAGATTAACCTTAACATTTTTTTGATACTGTTGAATATGCCTTAGAACCCCCATCTTCCTGTGTTTTTCTCTTATGTGATAGAAATGCGACCTTCGCTGTCCCACAGGATGAAGGACCAATACCCGTCGTCCATTGCAGAAGCACATCTTCTCGTGGTTTTCGATTTCATGCTGAACACATGTTCAGTACCAACCCTGCAGACCTGACCCAGCAGTCCACTTTGTCGGTCTGTGGTATGCCTAGTGTCCCCTTCAGTAAGTATATATAGGGTCACAGATGTCGTTTTTAAAACGTAAAACCAAAATAAACTGTGTCACATGCACTTTTTAAAATTCCTTCCTGACACCGATAGCAATGTGTTAAAAGGCTGTAGTTGGCAACCAAAATGTAATAGTGTTATTGACACTGATCTGTGTTCATTGTTTGTCTGGTTCTTTCCTCTTTGACATGGGGAGCAGTTGTCCTGCTGCGATGAGGTTTTTCAATGTCGAATCTGCTTCAAAACCTCGGAAACATTGCTGACCCGCCCGGTTGTTCCCCTCAAAGGACAAAACCAGCACATGTTGACTGGTTGAGGCCACGGAAGGAACGGAGAACAGGAGGTCTTATGATCTCCGTCGCTTCCCCCGATCCCTCTGGGGATGTTGAAGACTAAATGCATGTTTTGTTTTTGCTGTCGTTGTCCCCTCAGGTAGAATGAAAGAAAGCCGTACCCACTCTGTCTGCTGCATTTGCACATTGAGGCGTCAAATTAGTCGCTCACTCAAAGAGCGCTTCTTTTACCATTGTTTGGTTTTTAACAAATGTGTAATGGGTGATGCTCAGTCAGTGCAATGCTGAATATCCTCGACACTCTGACGACTCTCAGTCAGACCTAATATTCAGCCCTGGTTTTACTATAAAGGAACAAATCAACTGAGACATGATGTGGAACAATCCTGCACCCATACTATAAGATATAACTACAGGAATTTCCTATATATGTACATATACTGTATATATCCCTATCTTTCTAGGTAAATTATACATATATACATATTTGTAGTATTGACAGGAAATTGTATAGTTAAAAAATAGGATTATCCAGACAGAATTAAGGGTGAAAGGAGAACCTTCTGTTTTGCTGGACAAACCCCCTTTCAGTAAGCAACAGTCTCACAGTCACTGAGCTTTGGCAACGGCAAAAGGATTCTCTTTTAGTAACACAAAATAATGATTGTGTTGTTCTAATTAAAGCTGCTCCCCAGGAATTACTGAATCCCTAAAAATATGATTAAGCTTCTCTATATTACTGTCATGTTAATCGAGTGACTATTGTTATAGGCCTACTTCTACAATACTTCATGACCACCTTTTAACATACACCCAAAAGACAAATCCCAAGGAGTCCGTCGTAGTTCATAGAGGGGAGGAGAAGGAGATTCTATTTTAAAATTGTATCCAGATGGGACAAAAAAAATGGAGAAAGAAAACCACTAAGCGCTTTGGAAAGCTTTAACCAACGGAAATTTGAGAGACTGCGTTCTGCCGCGTCACTTCTATTAGCTGCCGCACCCATTACATAACAGACTCAAGACGATTTACCAGTCTGCCTCTCTTGTCCTCTTGGCATGACTATTGCATTTAGATTCATCTGTACCACTGTTATCCCAGGTCATGAGTGGGGGGCTGATCTTACTGACATAAGGGCGCAGATTAAAAAGCTTGTGTTTTTTTTGTGGATTGTAAGCTTAAAAGACAACAAGTAAGATTGCATTTGGTAACTGTGGGGAAAGTGTACAATATTAATAAAGCTCTGTTTAGTTTAGCTTAAGGAAAATAATCTATATGTTCGATATGCTCGCACCGGATTCATTTTTATGATCTCAAAAGTAAGAGAACAGAGTTCGTGGCATCCTCTAAATAATGTAAAGTCAGATTTAAAAATGATATTCAAACCGCAGCTTAAAAAATTGAATCATTTAGATTGATTCTGTCTCTCTCATTGTTGTCCTGTTCTTAAAAACAAATAAAGAATTAGAATAAATCTGTGGGCCAAGAAACCAAAAGAATGAGTTAAAAGCGTTTTCTGTTTGTCTGTCTGTCCATTGTTGTTATAGTAGCAGTAAAACCACTCTGTTGTGTGAGCAATGACATTTTTGATGAATTGTGTGAAGCGTTTAGCCTCTAACATAACATTTATATACCTGCACAAAAACAAAACAGCCTGTACACGTCCTGGGACCCACATCACTTCATAAACATCTCTAACTCAGATGACTCGCTACACGTGATCTCCCTCTTCCTCCTCCTTAGTTTATTTTTACTTTTCCGAAAGGAGGAAGTCTAAATAACGACTCATCGTCAGTCTATAACACACACATACTTGGATAACTGGGGGAGAATTCAGTATGCAACAATTCCTCCCTTGGTACAAATATTCCTGTCTCATATCCCTTTAACTGTGTGCTTGAGTGTGTGTGTGTGCGTGTGTGAGTGCATTTGTGTTGAACACCACAGGGGAAACAATACACATCTTGAGCACACACAAAACCATCAGCCCCTTTGTGGGAGTGAACAGCAAAAGGGCGTATGCCGAGTGGGAGGAGCTATGCCCAGTTGGGCCCCGCCCCCCACTCACAATGTGCCGGGCTCATTGAAACGACTAGACAGCTGAAACGCAGCAGCTCGGCAGCGCACCGGGAAGAAAACTCCTCAGCGAAAGACCACACGCCCCGCGAAATGGTCCCAGCTTCCTGAGCCAGCGGGAGGAGGAGGAGGAGGAAGAGGAGGAAGAAGAACTTTTCTTTAGCCGGACGACGTGGATGGAAATCACCCGGGAGGACGGCTTCCTCTCCTCCGCCGTGGTACCCTGAACTCAGACTACAAAGGGACGAGAGGTCCGGCCGCTCGGGGGAAATGGAAACATTCTTTTGCGAGGTAAGTCACTAAGAGCCTCCCGGTACTGTAACGCGGGTTTTCTGTATTTGTACTCTGCTATGAAAGTGACTTGTAAATGGTTTTGGGAAGCCGGCGGTCTTTGTTTCTGTGTTTTGTTGCTGTGGGCCGAGTCTCGCTGCTCCCGTTTTCATCCTATAGTCACTTATTAACATACCATCATTTGCTTTCTTTTTTTTTGTTGGGATGCTTACTCATTTATCGAAATGTGAGTATCCCAGACTAGCACCGGGCTGCTTTGCAGGAATAAACCCCCCTCCCCTCCCCGCCCCCCAAACAAAACTACTTTAAATATACACAGATAATCTCATTATCGGGATCGTGTGAAAGCATCACCGCCGCTTTCCGTCTCCTCTTGTGCAGCATGGCTTTGATCAACCTGCACCAGCGTGGCTGTGAAAACTGAGTGTGTCCCCTGCAGGTTGGATGTGTCATCCTGCCACACATATGCAGGCTGTGTGTGCAGCGCAGGTCTGCTTTGTCCCCCTCATCTGAGTCAGAGGACACACACACACACACAGGGAGTGGGGGGGAGGAGAGAGACAGTCTCCTGCTCTCACCTCCAACTACTTACCATACTTGGCCCTCTGGGATGAGCTGTGCTGTGACTCAGGGGACGGACGCTGTTTCATAGGTGACTCTCGTCTCGTGCTGTTTGCCCATCTACTATGTATGTTCATTTTTTAGATCCGGTTCTTAATTAAAGCAGGTGATTAGTCACCTGAGTTTTACCAAAGTGTTGTCATGGGGTCCCACTGAGTTCCAGTGGTCTAATGTGCTGTTGCGTAATTTTCTGGTCATCCTGAGTGATGTCTCCTTACGAAACAGCGTCTTTCTGCGAGTTCCGTCTTGGAGTGAAAGAATATCCGTCTCAAGAAGCCGTACAAACTACAGTTTTCAAAGTTCTGTCGCATAAACCAACAGTGTAGTGAGCAGATTGAGGCGACCTGGATTTGGGCTCGTAATCTTGTTTTATTAGATTGATATGCTTTCCAGATTATCATTTTAGACCAGGTCGCCATAGAGAATTGTTATTATTTGGCGAGCGTCCTTTGTTCTGTAATAACTGAAATCCCCAAATATGTATTTGACTTTGATCCAGGTTTGTGATATAACCTTCCCTGTGTCGCATGTCTTTGAATTGTTAGCAAAGGACAAAGTCTTAACATGTAATTTGATTAAATTATTGTCAATTCAACTGACATCAAATTAAACTCTACCGTATAATTTGAATGGGCATCAACCGTAGAAAAAACAGGTATTACTTGTGGTTGTCTTGCATTTTTATGAAAATTGCATTCAACTGATTGACCGGATTGTCCTTTTTTTATACAACTTATGGGTCAAGGAACAAAATCTGCTTCCCGAACTCCTCAGTGCAACCAGTGTGAATTTAATTAAGGAGGAATTTTGTGAAGGATTAAACCAGACTCAGCTAAAACCGGCGCGGTGGGATAAATCTTCGCCGTGATTCATTACTGTGACTCAGCCGGTCTGATTTGGAAAGCTGTGACGTTAAAATGATATCATCGTTGTTCAAATCTTCCTCTTGATAAGAGGAGAGATTCTTTTGCAAATCCGGTTCATTTAGATAAACGCTGTCCAGCCTTTTTTTTTTTATCAGGAATCTCTTTATCTAGCCCTCTTCAGCTTAACCTTGCGTGTCACTTTTGGGGGGTTGGGGGGGAGGTGGTGATGGATATAGAGGGAGAGAGGGGGGGAGGGGTGGCAGGTACAAGGGTGTGCGCTCAAAAGGTCTGTCCTGAGAGCCCATCCTGTCCAGCAAAGGTCTTTCCTCTCAGGAGCCGACGCAACGCCGTAAAAGCCTCGGCGCCGCTGCCTCGGCCTCCACGCCCGATACGAGGATGAGGTGAAATCCCAGCTACGCGAGTTGCTAAACTAATCAGCTCCTTTTATTAGCATCAGCTGTTGCACAGTGGAAAGCCACTCGAGGACCTTTCCACGCCCGTTTACTACTTCCCCGCACTGCGCGGCGAATACCTTTCTCTTAAAGACGGCCCCGAGAAGAGCGAACCCCAGATTCCCGGCCCTGACCCCTGAAATTCCCGGTCACGGCCGACCTGTCGTCCTGGCATCGTGGCGCTGTGCGGACAAGGCTTCAGGTTTCACACCGTCGCCACCAGAACCCACGCACACACGCACACACACACACACACAGACGGACACATTCTCCCGAACGTGAAACATGGCTCACAGCCCCCACGTGCTGTTTGTGTGTAGGTGTTTGAAGCCGGCAGCTCGCGCGGTAGACGCTCTGCGTTGAAACGGGTAACGTGAGAAAGGCCAACCTGCTCCGACCCAGTTGTCACTTCCTCCAGCTGCCACTTGGGAGAGCTGAGATTCTGAGCTCATCGCTCTCCACTTCCAGCCGCGGAGAAGTCAGGAAGTACAGTTAGGATGTAAGAAGAGGAAGGAAAAGGTCCCAAAATGGCTAATGGATCCTGTGTTTTGTTAAGTGGTTATTGTTTGCATTGTTCGCATCAAACAAATGGACATTTAAAAAAAACCATGCTGTCGCCCTGAAGAACAGCGGTGGTTGTTCATGAACAAAGGTGGAGGTGTGATGAGGGAGTCGGTTTATGTGTGTCAGCAGAAATCACTCTGGAAGGGGTTTAATCGGTCACAAGAACGCCGGGACTAATCACCAACAGGCGTTGACCACCCATAAAATAACACGGATAATCCCCTCTCACACGCACACAGAGATAACCACCCGTCACAATGACATTTTCAAATTTGTTAAGCTTGAGTTTTTCCATTTTCACGCAACAACTCTTTTCCTGCATGTAAGGTTTGCATTCAAACTACACTCTGTAAAAGCCTGAAGCCTCTCGCCACCTTGTGTTTGCATTTCTCTATCAGTAACCTGAACCCCGTCTATCAGCAAGCGGGCCGTCACACCGGCAGCTCGGGGCCCGTGATGACCTCCTGCTGACACCGCGCTGTTGACTTTAGCTTCAACCGGCTAAATGACCAAGTGTTTCAGATGGAGCAGTCTATTCCTTGTGATGAAAGGAAAAGAACACCCCTTTTTCCCCAGGTCGATCCCACAGAACGTCTAACGCGGCGCAGGAGCCTTCCCTCCCGTCCATGAGCTCATGGTGATGCACAAACTATGAAGTCCCGTGACAACGTCTTTCATCATCTCATTCTTTGACCGGAAACAGTATTAGGCCAAATTTCTGGCTGCGTTGACCTGAACTGACATCCTATGTGTTCACAAAACGCAGCTCGTAAAACATGTTAGTAAGGTAATGTTCAATCCAATGTCCAACACCCATCCTTCCTGCCCTGTGTGTGTGTGTGTGTTCATATCAGGGCCGTCCTAGGTGTGTCGTCCTCTGAAACATAAATCATCACAGGTTACTTGGAGCTCTTGCGCACATCGGTAACACGTCTGCCCTCTTGTTTCGTGACGTCAGCTGTCGTCTGCCATATCTGGGATTTCTATAGTGAAATGAGTCTTTGTGGAGTCATGCAGAGATGCGTCTGGACTTGTGTTAGCAGCAGCTCACGGTTTGACGTGCTCACCTTGTTCAGTCTCAAAGCAACTGTGACGTCGAAGAGATCAAGGGTATCAAGAGGAAGACTCTTAATTCATTTTATTGCTGAGAGGTAAATGAGCAGATGGACCAGCAGACCAAGCTGTGGTCTGGGATCAGTTATCTTCGCTTAGAACAAACACTTGAAACAAAGGGAGACAGCTAGCTCGGCTAAGGCCGTAAATAATAAAGTCCACCTCACTAACATGTTGCTTCTCATTTTGTTTTGACTTCCTGCTAAGCTAAGCTAATCGCCTGCCCGCCTCATATGCACACGTTCAGACGTGAGGGAGTTTTTTTTAACTCTCAGCAAGTGTGCGTCTCAAGATGCTGCTCATGTTTTGTGTGTGTCCACTGTCTGTGATTAGGACGCCGTTCTGAAAGCCTCACATAACACAAGTCTCTTGGCCTTCACCTGACCGACACAGTGAGTTGGAGGAAAGTGAATGGACTAAATCCTGAGTTCAGAGTTGTCGTCTGGAAGCTTAATAACTGCCAACCTGTGATTACTGCTCCCAGGCCAGATGGTGACTTTCCCCTTTTGGCCCCCTATGATTACTGCGCTCGGAGGCCGCCTATTACGGGATAGAGTCTCTCCGCACTCGCCTGTGTATCGCATTTTACCGCTCAAACGCATTGCAGCAACCACAGGGGAATATGGCCGTGAGGTGAAAAAGATTTTTTTTTTCAAACTGTAAAATTGTTGACTCCCTCGTGATGAGGTGACGGCTACAGTTGTGTTTCCAAAACTAATTGCAGGAGTAAGTACACAATCCCACGCTGCGTGGCACAGCTTAAAGAGGCAAATGAGCACAGCATGGCGCAACCCACAGTCATGACGGGGCGGCTTTTCCCCGTCCACTCCCTGTTTGTTTTACTACACGTGCGTGAGTGTGTGTGTGTGTGTGTGCGTGCGTGAGTGTGTGTGTGTGTGTGTGTGTGTGGTTTGGCCGGCGGTTGTTTGTAGGATCAGACACTGAGATACTAAGATTGGCATGTGGAACAATGTTTTAAGACTGTATACATATGTTTATTTCTCCCACTTGTGCCCAACCTTCCATAACATCCTCATCCTATATATGAAATGCTCACCGCGTTCCTCTATGAAGGCACGTTAACCTTTAAATGCTGCAATCAATACATCATCAATGCTCCCTCCCTCTTTACCATTTCTCCATAATGATTAGAATGCTGGAACCGTGTTGGATGATGAGAAAAATACTACATTTCCTGACAAATCTTCCATTATAACTTCTTCAAATTTCTTTTTTTGCCCGACCAATAGTTTAAAACCTAAAAATATTAGTATTGCTATCACACGACAAATGCTAACATTTGAGAAGCATGTATTTGGCATTTTCATCCGCTTAACTGATTAATTGATTATTAAAAGTGTCATGTCTGCGTTTGTATATTGCTACCAGTCAACAAAATGGCTAAATAATGACCGAAGCCCAGAATGCATTCGGTCATGCAACGTGTTAAAATTACATTAAACAGAGAAAAGCAATCACATCACATATTTGTGAAGCTGAGAAAAGCAAAATGTATAATCTGTGTAAGACAGGAGGGTCTCCGGGAGGCCTTACGCTCAACCCGGGACAATGTGAGGAAGGTCAAAGTCAATGTAACATGAACCAGGTCCTCTATCGATGCTCCACTCAACCATAACAACCACTCCCCCGCTCACTCACACATTCAAACACTCCTGACGGCAGCATTCCTGAAATATCTCTGGGATTCCTGCTGTGCGACCCCGCGGCAGTCAACAGATGAGTTCGGAGGAGGCTAGAGAAGACGGGCAGGAGGAGGAAGGCCAGGTGGCTGAGTAGACATTCAAAGTCATTCAGGCTTAGCTCAAACCTGCAGTAATCGCATCATTTGCTGCCTCTTTGCCTCTTCGGGCCCGGAATCTGTTCTGTTGTTGGTGGATCAAAATGCGTCATAACCCTGAGGTCACGGGGTCACACCAGTACTTTCATCACTCTAGATCACTGGTGGAAGGGAAATACGTGCATGTGGAGCAGGACGCTGTGACAGGAGTTTGTGTCAAGTGCTCCTCTTCTTTATGTCCTCCTTGTTATGCAAATTGTCTTCTACTCATTAGCCACATGGCAGATTAGCTGCATGAAATAGTGAGTGAGGGGAGGGGCTATTTAAGACACAGACACACACAAACACACACACTGACGGCGGCAGAAGGACACAAAAGACACACACACACGCGGTGCTAAACACACAGAGACGCACACACAAACACGCGTGAACCTGTGCATATTTGCTCCACTTGCTTCTGTGATTCCATTTAGGATCTTAATGAAAACAGCTCAAGACAGCGGTGAACCGCCGCCGCCGCGCGCGCGTGTTTGTTTTCCATGAACCCCGGTGACACAGCTGCATTCATAACCTTGTCATCCCCAAAGCGTCTCCTCGTAACAATAACCAGGCTATAAATATGCAAATGAAGGCACGGGTTAACCGGTGAGGCCGCTGCCTCCGGGCCATCCACGCTTTAAATCTGTTTATGGCTCCCTCAGCAGGGGGTCCACGCAGCGCCTCGCAGTCGCCCCCCCCAGCGCCCCTCCCTGCACCAAGCCGGGGAAGCCCCGTTCCCCCAAGGGACCTCCTCCTCCATTAGCTAATTTCTGATCAGCTGCTCCCTCCATCATTTATTCATACGTCTCCCGGCACAGACGCTGAAGGTTGCCTTTAATCATCTGATCTCACCTCCCGGTCACACCTCATGCTGGTTGTGCGAGCGTCAGGAGGCAGACGTCGCAGTGCCAACGAGGAAACAAAGAAACAAGGAGACGTCTGAGGGACAAGCAGCAGCACCCTGGTGTTAAAAACCCGCTGTTATGTTTTCTAGATTTAGTCTTTGTGCTAGTCAGCAATTACGTGCCACGTGATGAGACAGTTGCCTGATGCAGAAGTTAGCGCGTTGCCAGAGGGCCGCATGGCCGCTGCTGATGAGCTCTTGAGAGCGACACTGAGCCCGGCATTGGTACAGATGAGCTGCTGAGAAAAACAGTAGAAATATCTAAAATATCTGGATAACAAGTAGGACGTCCCGCTTTTGCCCAACTGGAAAGTTTGTTAGTCTCTGCCAAGATTCCCCTCTGAGCGGCAGTCAGCCCATTTTTTTAATCTCACCAGCTACTTGGCAGTTTCCTCCTCATTCCACTCACTCAGCATCTCAGATTTGGTTACAATCCCTGAATCTGCATTTTCACCCTTTTTGTTGGGCAGAGCAATAAACTCCTTCATTGCTATTGTTGTTATTCTTCTGACTGCATTAATTCACATGGCTTTATTTCTTTGAGCAAATGCTGATTACGTTCAAATTATAAAGCCTCATTTAAAAAACGAAAAATGTAATAATTTCCCCAACAAAATAGTTATTACACACACACAAGAAGCATGCACGTGTCAATGCGCTGTTTGACCGCTGTCTGTCCATCCAGCGTCCTGGACCGCACATCTGCCTTTGTGACATCAGTGAGGTCACAAAAGGGTCTCGGCCTCACGACTCTCCGTTGTTATGGGAACGATGCCACGTTTTGGTATTTGCAGTGTAAATGGCGTTTGAACATCTGTTTACTCTGAGCTCAGGCAAACGTCATCTCGATCGACCCCCCAAAAAGCACATGGTAGAGAGACCAGGGAGCAGCGGCCACAGCTAGGGTTTCGTTTCCACGAATGCGTTCCCGGTGGATACGTTCCGGTTGTTAAGTTCATCCGAGCATAACAAATGAGATGCTGCTCGCAGTCCAGCTGGATGTTCCCGTCCCTCAGCCGGGCATCGCTTCTTGCCAGCAGTCAGCTGAACCCGCCCCGCCGAGGCTGCTGTCCGCCAGGCACGCGTCCACTCGCCAACCCCCCCGAGTCCACGCTGTGATCCGAGAAATTGGCTTCACAACTTGACCGTTCGACCGAGTCCCCAGTCGGGGCGATGTTAATTAGCTTAATTTGGTTCTGTCTGATCCGGTCACCTGATACCGCCTGGTGCTCACGCGCCTTGCCGGCTTCCAAAGTACCCGTGGCACCTTTTTTGTTACCGAGCGGGGCCTTAAATATTTAACTCTTCATTCATTGGCAACTCAAGCCTCCAACTCCAGGGTTACGTCATTCAGCCCCAGCGGGCTTCTGTGTCGGGCAACATGATGGGACGTCGGCGCACGGCCCCCTTTTGGCGTGTTGGATCACCGCTGTCAGCCGGGGGTCCTGCCACACGTGCTCAGTGACACGCACCACCAAGAATTTGAAATGAGCTATAGAGCTGGAAATGTGGTGGCAGCTTTTTAATGGAGAAACATCTGGTTAGCAGAGGCGCGGGAGTGGTGGTTAACTGGGTGATTCCATCCAGTGAAGGATGTGTTTCCTCATGAGATCGACTCTGTGCTTCCCAGTGATGCAACAACAACACGCGCCGAGTCGCTGGTTTGGTCTGAATGGTCGGTTGTGCTGCTGCAGGGGATTCGAGTTTAGACCCGTGTCCCGTTTGCGTCCCAGCTGGCTTTTGTTTGGGATGTTTCCGCCTGGTTAACCCCCAAGCCCTCAGTCCGAGGTGGTTGCCTTTGTCCCGACTTGGTGACGGAGCTCCTGAGGATGGAGGGGACAAGGGGGAGGAGCTCTGTTGAGGCCATCTGTTGCCGCGGCAATTCATCTCCGCTCCGGCTTCGGACTCTTTTTGGCACACATACGCTCACGAACAAAGACACAAGCAAATGGACGAGCACCCCGCGGTCAACTTAAGCTTTACTGGCTGACAGTCATCCAGCGGCATCGCCGGCTGTATTGGAGTGTGAGCTGTAAAGGCAAAAGGTGGTTCAGGTTTAGAGAGAGTGAGGAACGGAAATCAGAGAGCGGTTGGGTGCTGGAGTGCTTTTTTTTTACCTTTTTCATTAATTATTTATTTTTTAATTTTGAAAATCCTTTAATACCGAGAAGACTGCTTTGACATTTTAAAGCAAAACAAACGGGAGATAACACAAAAGGATATGTGACAAATTTTTGGTAGAATCATGTACGTGTTTATTAGGCAACTACTGATTTTCTGCGCAATTTAGGTTATAGTGCCTGGTGGGCCGTTCTCCAGAGACGCCGGTACAGCAAGCCAAACCAAAATGGGCGTCTGTTGGAAAGACTTAAATAATCGTTTGCCTGAGTGGACAGAAGTTCTGTGACCTCTTGTATACTGGGACATGGTTCAAACCAATTCAGGATCAGGACAGTATGCCAGCAAGTCATTCTACAAAGGTGTAAACAAAGCGTTCTCTCCCATCTTTCTAATCATGAATGACCATGCGATCTTTCCCCCGGTGTGGAGGTGACGAAGGTCGAAGCCAAAGGAAGAATCCTTTCAGCAGATTTGAGGCATGATCTGTATGTGTTTCACCTCTGCTCCAAATACCAAGTATTTTTAATAAAGTCCTGTTAATGACTTCACACCGGTGTTGATTCCAATTTTTCTAACAGCATCTTTAAGTGCGAGCTTGTTTCTGACTTTTGGTTTACCATATAGTGTTTACTCATTTCATTATCCAGAGATTGAGACAAAACCCTTCAAATCTTGGAAAATGGTTTGATGTTTTGCAGCACTGAAATTGAAGCCATCCCGCCATGTGGTGTCGAAAAAACAAAGCAGCATTTGGAGCCATCTCACTGCTTTCTCACACAATCTACCTTTCTGTTTACCCCCCCTCTCCCTGCGTGTTTCTTTACATCGTCGCCTCCACTGTTGCGGCTTGGCGCGGGCGCGGCCTCCACCAGCTGCCTTCTGCTAGAGTTCAAGCCTCCGTGATTTGCAGTTACATAACAGAAGTGATCTCCTTAAAAATCTACGGGGTAAATCTCCTCCCCTGGACCTCAGCGAACTCACGTGAAGCGGCTTTGCCTTGAATAGGCCGCGCATGCCGGGCTCGTACCAGGCGGACGCAGGCGGCTGCCGGCGTGGAGGGTCACCGATCGCCCCTCATTAGCGGCGAGCTGAGTTTCCGTGTTGGAGGGTACCTCTGTCCTATTTGTGCCCTGGTGTTTGTTTCTGTTTGTCCGCCTCCTCGTGCAGACAATGGGAGGCGGGACATTATCAGGTGCCTGCACCCTTCCTCTTTCCCCTCTCAGAGCCTCCTCTAATTTACACGACCCCCTTTATCCCACTCAACACGCTCCCTCGTGGTTTCAGAGAGCCACATTTAGATGCAGCCCATTAGACGACTGAAAAAAAATAAAGATGAGAGTAGGTTTTGCAGACGGCCTGGTTGGAGTGAGCGACCCTTTGTCCAAACAAGGAAAAGGAAATCATGAAATCAAGCCAAAAGACTCAAGATCGGTCGTCACTGAGCAAGTTAAACGAATGGATTCTGAGTAATTCCTCTTCGCCCCCGTGATTCAGCACAGATTTTTAAAAAAGATTGCATTTCTCCGTCAAACAAAAGCATCTCGGTTCTCGGCTCAGAACCCGGTGGCCAAAAACATTTTCGCTCCACGTATGAGGGTATGTGTGCACACGTGGCAGCCTGTTGTTAATAGTTAATGAGGATTGATGTCTAGATGTGGTGACCTTGTATAAGGTTTCCTGGTGGAATCCATGCATATCGATCGCTTCGGCTTTATGCTCTGTTGGACTCTCAGTTCCCCTCTGCTGCGAGTTCTCTCCGGCCACTTCAATGGTGGGGATGATTAATGGGGGTTAGTTTGTCAAACAAAAGAGGGTGACTTACAGTCATAATATCTAAGTGCACATCCAATAAATGTCACCGCGAAAACCAAAATATTTGATTAATGTGATCTACAGTTGAAACCGTAAACTGAGGAAGGAAAAATAAAGCTTAAAGGAAAGGTTTGATATTTTTAAGATAAATAAGCATTAATTGTTAGTTTTGCTCAGCGGGGGTTGACTGCTGCACCAAACCAGATATGACTTGTTAAATGTTAAGCATTGCAGCTGCTAGAAAATGTTGTTACCTTCAAGGTAAAGCTGCTAGTTTAGCTGTTTACTCTTGAGTTTCCAGTCTTTATGCTAAGCTATTCAACGGACAAACTTGGCATAGAGTCGCATAGATTTTCTCATTTAACTCTCCCCAAGCAAGCAAATAAGCACTTTTCCAAAATAGTAAACGTTCCTTTAAAGTTAATATGCTCATCCTCCAATTGTTTTATAGTCACTTATGGAGTTAGTCATCCTTAACGATTTACAAATTTGACCGCACAGCCGTTCACTCTCCTCCACTGCTGTCGTTAAAATGCAGCCGGTGCTATAAATGCATCTTCTGACGCTGCGAGGAAATGACAGTCTAAGCAATCGGCCTCAGATTCCTGTTATTGCTCCTGGTCACTGAGCTGCTAACAAACATGTCTGGGAAGGCCAGTGACTCGTACACAATCACGGGAGAGAAAAAGGCGGCCCGGGTCAGCTGGTGCTGCTGACGATCTCCATCTGGAACTGGGACTTGATCCGCGACGGTGGAGGCGGCGGGTTGTTTTTTTGCCTGATTGAAGAAAAATGAAGGAATGGGTGCCATGGACACATTGCTTTGTGGCAAACGCTCGTTTGGGTACATGTGCTTCTGTTTCATGAAGTAGCTCTCACAACCAAAGACTGAAAGCCCCTTTTGACACTTTTACTGCGTGTGTGAATCTGAGTGGCTGTTGTAGTGTCTGACGCACCCTCTGCATGCTGCCTTACTAACAGGCAATGACAGTGTAATGGGAGGATAACTGTGTCAGTTCAGTGTTCAGGGCTGAGTACCGCTGGGAAAAATGTGACAAAACTAGAAGATGTCATCTCTGCCCAGAAAACCTCTCACGCACCTGGTACGCTCACACACTTAAACGACGCGGGATATTTTCAACTTTGCCTTTTCTCGTCACCATAAAAGGATTTTTATTGCAAATGCCCACAGCGAAGACTCCAACGAGACTCCCGGATGTGTCCGGATGCTGACGTGTTTCCTTGCGTTGCAGGGGGCCCGCGTCTGGCTGATGCACAAAGAACAGCTCCTCCCCTCCACCGTCAGTTCCAGTGACCATTCGTCCTTGGTCCTCACCACCGACTATGGGAAGGTAAGAAGACCTGTTTTTCGTTGCTGAAGCATTACCTGAGTGCCTTTGACAGTTCCACCGATGTCATTGTTCAGTGTGCACCATGAAGCATGTTTCCATCGGTTTAACGTCTGTTCTCGCATGAATTTGCGAAACCCTTAAAAAGCCAATACTTGTGTATATGAGTTGCAATCATAAGTTTGCTTGTTTTAACTGATACAACGTACCTGTAGAGACTCCCTTGGTCTTTCATTTATAATTTACACGGTTGTAGTATAACGTAGGAGTGTGCACAAGGTTAATTGTTTGCACACGTGTGCATCTCAAAGGCTGGAATCAACACCTTTTGTAATACAACAAGAATGACAGGAACGGGCTCCTTGTGTCAACTCATTGGCCCAAGCTTATCCGTTTGGCAGTGCGGGGGGTCTTTGTGTCTGGAGGAAATCCTGTCAGAGAGCGAGAGAGAGGGAGGGAGAGAGAGAGAGAGTGTGGGTCAAAAAGAATCATCCAAACAAACCATAAAAGAGGTGCGTATAATCGTCCCTTAGTTTCTTGACTGTCCAAAGGCAGCCTCGGCACTTTGCTCGGGTCAGGGCTTCGGGAAGGGACCGGCCCTTTCTGCAGGATCTCTACTTAAAACATCCTTTCCGCATCCAGACGGCCGTTATCCGAACCTCAAGCCGGAGAGCTGTGATTTATTGCCGGTGTCCTTGAAAGAGCCATGTGAAGACGAGGCCTTGTATTTAAGGTTGAGGGTTATCACTGATGTGTGAGAGGGAACAAATGTACCCATCCTTATGTGTTCGACGTTTCTATAATCCGATCAATGTAAACACCAACCAGGTACAAAGGATTTACAGCCTCGGGTTGCAGGTTGAGAAATGAATCAGTCCTAGCGTGACCGGAGAATACCACTAGCTGCTGCCTTCACCTCCCCTCGGTGGGGTTAGAAAAAAACAAACATTTGGTTGAGGGGACGTCCCATTTTATGGGATTGGGTGTAGCTGAAATGGAGCTGGACTCTTTCGTGATCCTCACATGCAAGCTCAGGATGTGTCGGTCCATCCGGCCAGGCGTATGGTCTAAGATTCTGCAGCCAGAATGACAGGAATGTGGGACTGAAAAACAGACTCCACCTTCAGGGTCCTCCGTCTGACCGGATACAACCTCCTTGTTTGTGAACGATGCATCCGCTGAGGTTCATTTGCATTCCCCGATTAAGTTGTAATCTCTATTTTAAAGTGATTGTTTGTGTGTTTCAAAGTGGGGTTGCATGAGGTGATTATCCATATTCAGTCTATTGGAGACGACACGCGTCTCAGCTCGAGAGCTGAAAACAATGAAGTGCTGCAGCCAAACTTATTTTAGCACCGTAGAATAATATTCATATTATATATAATTATGCATAATAACTATTTTCAGCAGCCCTTCATGGCGCGGAAGCGATCTGACCATGAAGCGTCCTTTCCAGCAAAGCAAACAGACTCTATTGACTAAAACAGTATAAATAAGATCCACTTTCTGTTGGGAAATGGCATTCAGCATGCACTTATACAGATATTGATTCTTTTAGGTCGGCCTTTCTTTTAGGTGACTAAAATACATTTGACCCGCCCGGGTCCACGGCAGCACAGCCCAGTGTCCATGCTGCTGCTCCTGTCTGCCCCCCACCCCCTCATCCCCATTGCAGGGCGTGCAGACCACGGGAGCTCACAAGCCCACAAAACATTTCTTCAACCCAGCTCCTCTGGCAGGTTAAGGGTACTTTGTGTGAGTGTGTGTTGTCTGTCAGTCTTTGTCCTGCAGTCTTTACTCCCGTGTGCAGTGTCAGAGGGGGTTTCATAAATGTATGCTGGCAGGATTTCACCTCGGTGGGGGGGATACACCATTATCCATTGCTCCAGTGCTCACACTAAGGTGCAGCTCCCTGCCTGAGTGCTCATCTTACAGACCCCATAGTGTGTCTTTACCCACAATGCATCGGCTTTTATAGCCTGAGCTGGCTACTGTCAGATTAACCATCATATCAGCATTCATCACTGTCTGGACGCAGTACACGGCAGACCTGAGCGGACCAGTAATACACTGCAGACACACTCAAGCTGAGATAAATGTCTAGTGTCTTTGTGTGTGTGTATTGACCAGATGGCACCGGCTGGATTAACAGTGTGTGCGTTATCCCCAGAGGGGCGCCCATGTAAAGAGAAGCAGGAAGGCTCCGTCACCTGTGCTAAATAGCTGCTGGTGATGTCATCCTTCCCCACCGGAACGAGAAAAAAAGAGATTGACTTTCGTCCGTGCACAAGCCTCGAATGCGATTCTTTAATCATTTTTTACTTTTTTCTTAAATGATGTATTCGTTCAGTCATTCTTTTCTACAGAGAGGTACCACAGATACAATGTTTAAGGATCTTCTCTTTGGGTCGATGCTTTCAATGAGTTAAAAGCTATAAGTGTGACGTCTGAAGTGGTCCTCTGAGTCCTGTAGGCATGAGGTTGAAAATAGGTTTGTTATGGCCCCTCAGTTCTTTTCTCTAGTATTGGTCAAAAGAGTCATTATGTGAGTCTGCGGGTGACGTGTGTATTCATTAGAAATAACAACATGCACTCTCAAACGTTATTGTGAGCATCTGCCTGCATGAGCCAAATATTTGTAGTTGTTGTAGATGTTTTCTGATTTTTCAGCATGGATGTAATGTAAAACTCTTTTTATTTCTAAGAATTTTCGCCATTAATAAGCCTCTGTGAGTGTGTGTGTGTGTGTGTGTGTGTGTGTGTGTGTGTGTGTGTGTGTGTGTGTGTGTGTGCCTGCCCAACACCCCCCCACCCTCCATGTCTCGGGGGTTTGGGTGGGATCTCCCGTCAGCAGATGGATTCACTGTAAGACAGAGAGGGAGTCAGAGGGAAGAAAAGAAAGAAGATAAACAAGACAGTGTTTGTGTTCACAGGCCTGCGATTCTGTATGTGCCCATGTGTCATTTTCTAAAGGCTCGAATATATCTGGCGGCTAAAGGCCACAGAGCGGCAGAGCCCGACGCCGCCCACATGTAAATATTCAGCAGGCCACGTGGAACAAAGCTGCAGCAGGGTGTGGTTCCGGAGGAGGGGAACAAAAGGGAAGTTTAAAATCAATATTATTGCTATTGTTTGGTCATCGGGACAACTGCTCCAGATCCACATTTCCTAATCTACAAATAAGATTGATGGATCTTTACAGATGAGGGGCTGGAACCTGAGAAAGCTTCAGGTTGTTACATGATAATAAAATAAAATAAATGACATTGCCAATAAAGTAACGGAAAGATTTGAAATAAATAACGAAGGAAACCAGCAGAGACAACTTTATGTCCCTCCCCGTTGAGCCGCTTAAAAACCCTCATCACAAAGTCCACAGCAGCAACATTTTCAGTGAGCGGGGTTGTTTTGTGGTCCAGTCAGCGTACTGCACCAGCGCCAACGCCAAGCTCCACTCGGAGAGGATCGATTCTTAACAGCGAACCGTTCCACTAATCAGCGACGGGTCACAGTTGGTTATAAGGGACATGGAATGATCTCCAGCGATCATTACTCCACCCAGAACGTTAACACTGATGAGGCTCAAATGGAAAAGTATCTGCTTCGTGTTTCGAGCGTGGATTTGAATCCAATGGATCCCAGCTCTGATTCCTTTTTGTGGAAGTTGTAATTCAATAACAGCCAACACTCAGTGTTACTTCACTGATGGGGCTAAGACAGGCTTTTATTCCACGGTCCCTTTATGGAAAATGTTCCAGTGGGTCTAAACGTCTTAATGGACGCTAAGAGAACATAATCGTACCTCTTTAGGATTGAAGTTGAGATGGAAAAGAGCGTCAGTCTGCGTCCAGATATGCTCTCATATGCCATCTTAGCTCCCTTTTAGCCGTTATCTACTGCGGTTTGACATAAGTCTTGTGAATCATTTTGAAACAAATTCAAGACATTAATGGATTCAGATGAGAAATGCTTTCGGCTGTACGGACAAAACTAAAACTCTGTGACTTATCCCCCGGGAATCAAATCCAACACGCAAACCAAACCATTGAAAATGGAATGTGAAACCTCTTTTGAAGCTGGAAACTCCAGCTCGGCTTTCCCCGAGCAACCCTGATGTTCCTGCCATGAAAAAGTCCCCCGAGGCTCACAATTATCCACAGCGGATGAAAAACAACGATCACATGATACGACGCGAAGAAAGAAACAAGACACGCTGAAGATGTGACGAGACAATTCCTCTCTGCTGTTTTCATATTTTCCTGCAGCTGTATTGAGAAACCTCTTGAGGTAACGCGGCCCGGCTGCCTCACCTCGCTGATTGCTATCGTGTAACAATCTTTTCTCCCAGTCACGTCCTCGTTACTTTGAAGCTGCGCTCCGGGAATGTGAAGCACGACAACACGGGCCTAATATTTGCCCCCATTTGTGTGGGTTTGTTTGATTGGGTTTCAATGTCTCTCCCTCTGCGTCAACAGAAAATACACTCTGACCCCAAATACATACATAACGTAACAATATTTTTGAATAATAAATTTATGTTCCCTATATATTACATAAAAAATAAATATAGTGACATATTAGACCCTACAAAGACCATGTGTTTGGAATTAGCTTAATCCTTTGCATAAAATTGATATTTAATCCATTTAAAATGACATAGTTCAGACCAAAGATATACGTTTTCTTTTTTTGGAAAACAATTTGCAGAAATCAATTTTTTTTTGATTTAATAGGGATTTGTCTGAGCACATTTTAGTCAGTGCTCTTCCAGAGCACCAGGTGTTGATACTGAATCAATCCCATTAAGGGAGTGATGTAATTTGATGTAAAATGATGATACTGGTTAACGATGTTAGACAAGTGAAAGCTTTTTTTTCTCTTGATTTATCAGTCACAGCAGCCCTGCCTGGTAGAACAGGGCCAATTTGTCAGAGAGGAGAGGGTGGGGTTTAAGCCGATTGTTTATGGACATCTGGGTGTAAATCTGCCTCCTTCTGCTCGATGGATGACATCACTGCACGTGCTGCTTTTCTCCCTGAGGTCCTCTTCACCATTTCACAGACCTCAACAGCCCCAAAACACGTATCAACCCTCTGATGACGCCATTGTTATTGTGCTATTGTCTCAGGCTACGCCCATCTCTGAGGGCCATCGTCTATCTGTACGTGGAAGGCCTTTTTCCTCACTTTCATATAGACTCACACAAGTTTCAATCAATAGATACATATCAATGCAATTGATCAAGACTACACAAACCTCAGCAGCCTCCACGGCGCCGACTCAGCAGTTGAGTGAGAACCATTCTCTGCTCCCAACTGGGACACAGCTAGCGAGAATGAATGGACTGGGACACCACAACCGCCGGCCTCCTCGTCCATCAGTATTGATCTAGCCAGGGCTTCCCGTCAAGTGACCATCACACGTCTCTTCCATTAGAGGTCCGTGGAGCTGTGTGGGTTTGCAGAGCTCGTTCCGTCCTTTGTCTCTCTCTCCCCGGCTCCCCTGTTGGATCAACTCAAAAGAGATGTGTCTGTGATCGAACTGATCAAGGAGGGAAGTCTTGGCATGAGTTTGACGGGGGGCTCTGGCTGGTAGGCCGGCAGCGTGCACAGACAGGCACACATTAGGGCCTCAATCTGTCATTTTGACCCCAGTTCTGCTGCCATTCATGCATGCAGCGCAGGTCACACCAGAAGAGGAGAGATTCTAATCAGTGCTGTTCAGACCCCACCCCGATGCTGAAGGGGAATGTTTAATAGGACTAAATGGGCATGAACTCGTCTCCTTTACAGTATTTAAGACGTATGTGCAGTTCGGTGGTGTTGTTTTGAAATTGTGTGTTGATCGTCGGCCACCAACCATTGAGATGATTAGAAGGCCGGCGGGCACCAGAACTGCTTAAATCAAGAAACCCTTTATCAGATAAACTAATAATATTAACATTTCTCACGTTTGACAGACTAGACGGTGAATAGCTCAATAAAAAATCCATCCATTCACAGTAAATGATGCACGTGCCTGCTCTGCAGACTGCTGCCTACAGCTCATTTAAACACAGACACACGGGGCTGTGAAACCTTTTGGACGTGTGTGTTGTTCCAGGCGATCTACCTGCAGACGGCCGAGCTGAACCGGGAGACGCTTTACCCGATGCACCCCAGCAGCATCCATGGAGTGGAGGACATGTCCACGCTGGCCGAGCTGCACGAAGCTGCCATCATGCACAACCTCTTCCTGCGCTACAGTAAAGACGACATCTACGTAAGGAACCCGCACTGTCTGTGCGTCTGTGAGCGCTTCTACTGTGCGCCGCCACCATGCACCTGGAAGCAGCGGGTCCATTGTCCTGGTGGGGTGGGGGTGGGGGGGGGGGTTGGGAATTCTTGCATGCTTCAGGCAACTTAGAAAGAGATCTCAGACCACATCAACTGGAAATGTGGATTTTTTTTAAGGGGATTACAATATAATTCATTGCGAGAACAAAAAGGTATTAAGACGCCGTCTTGGGGGGCTCGTCAGAGGGAAATGTCGTAATTAAACACTAGAAGTGACTTTGACGGAAGCCAGCAAGATAACAATGATAAATATCAACATTTAACAAGATGCAGAAAACCTCTGGAATGCGCTGAAGAGAATTAAGATTTGAGATGTGTTTGTTCGAGCCCCGTCTCACTCCGGGGGATTATTTTCACAGCAGTGTGCTGAAGTCCTCTTGAAACACTACCCGGGCCTGATTAAAATAATCACTGCCCACGGTCACATGGTGACTGTGTTTTTTTTTTTGATCTCCTAATCTGATCACGGAGGGTTTGTACTGTTCCGCATTCATGGACTCGCAGAACAATCCCATTGTGGAAAGATGACCCACAAACACATTTTTGGTTGAGCCCTCCCCAAAGCGATTAAAGCGTATGCGGTATTTTAAGATTTCAGGTACTGGGTCACAGGAAACTGGGCGAATCTGAGGAGCTGCTGTTAAGTAACTACGCTGCAAATCTCATGCAGAAATTTGATTTGTGTAAATAAAAAGTTGTAACTTCTGGTGTAAAATGCAAACTGTTTCTCTTTCACCCCCTCGGTGCATTCTGCCCTTCACTAACAATCTGTCCTCGTCTCCCTCAGACCAACATCGGCTCCATCCTGGCCGCCGTGAACCCCTACAAGCCGATAGCGGGCCTGTATGACGCCGACGCCGTCGACCTGTACAGCAAACACCAGATGGGGGAGCTTCCTCCTCACATCTTCGCCGTGGCCAACGAGTGTTACCGCTGTCTGTGGAAGAGACACGACAGCCAGTGCGTCCTCATCAGGTGAGCGATTGCCACGAAAGGGCCTGAGAACTAAACATGCAATCAGCGGACACTTGTGGCTCCGACGCAAACAAACGCACGGCGGGTTTGACGGATGGTTTCTGTGTCTATCGCGTGGTCAGCGGGGAGAGCGGCGCCGGGAAGACGGAGAGCACTAAGCTGCTGCTGAAGTTTCTCTCGGTGATGAGTCAAAACTCGGCTGGCGCTCCGCTGACGGAGAGGACCACCAGGGTGGAGCAGGCGCTCGTCCAGAGCAGGTACGGTTTGAATCCAAGGGTGTGAAAGAGCAAGGGGGACGTATTCTCATGAAAACCACCCTGAATTTAGAGAAATAAGTGTTTATTTCGTTAGTGGCTTTCTGTGGCGATCAAGAATATCGATGACTGCTTTGATTTCTGTTCATGTAACAGAAAGATTTCCATCACTGTAGTAAAGAGGTCTAAATACGTACTAGACAATAATGTGACAAACCTGTGATTTGTAAAAAAGGCTTTCCTAGCAGATCTTCTATTTGCTCTCTCTGCAGTCCCATCATGGAGGCCTTCGGCAACGCTAAGACTGTGTACAACAACAACTCCAGTCGCTTTGGCAAGTTCATCCAGCTTCACTTTTCCCAGAACGGAAACATTCAGGGAGGCTGCATCATCGACTGTATCCTCCGACGGTTCACTTAGATGTTCTCTCGTGAAATCACACGTCCGTAGCGCCTGTTTGTTTCAGAGGACGTTCTGTACATGTCCATTGTTCTCCTTGACTTTCGATCGTCAGATTTGCTGGAAAAGGTAGGTTTGTGTTGAAACAGCGACTGGGATCGGCGAGTATCTTCCTCGACTGAATCGATCAGTCCATTCTCTCGTGAAACACTTGACTTAATTTTATTCCAACTATCTTTTTCTCTCCAAGAACCGAGTCGTTCGACAAAATCCCGGAGAGAGAAACTACCATATTTTTTATTCTCTGTTAGCGGGAGCTGACAAAGACCACAGAGGTTTGTGTAAAAGGATGCTTTATTTCTCGACAATGACAATCGTAGGTTTTCCTCTGGATTAAAACGTATCGACCCCTTGATTTATTTGAGTGTGCGTTTCCTCACGCCTCTGTGTTGCAGACATGTTCCTCCTGTCGGAGGGTCCCGAGTCGTATCACTACCTCAGCCAGTCGGGCTGCGTTGAGGATGGAAGCCTGGATGACAAGCAGCTCTTTGACAGTGTGATGGTGAGGCCACGATGAGTGTGTCAATAATTGGTGCAGGTGGTTACTTTGCACTCCAGGGGGCGCCGTAAGCCTTTTTACCGGCGGTGTGATAGCGCAGAGCCTTTGGGCTTTGGACGAACATTATGGGGGAACATATTGTTTTCACAGAAGTGTAAGAAAACCGTGTCTTTCACATTTTGACATGTTGTCCTCGTGGTTCCGTTGTGTTTCAGGCGGCCCTGAGTGTGATGGAGTTCACTGAGGAGGAGATTAGAGACGTGTTTAAGTTGCTGTCGGCTGTCCTCCAGATGGGGAACATTGAATTCATGACTGCTGGTGGAGCTCAGATCACTTCCAAAGGAGGTAGGCGAAGGGATTAGGAGGGAAATATGTGGCAGACCTACGACACAGAGTGTGTTACATGCACATTGTCCACATGTACCACACTGGTAAAACTAGTAGGAGAGAGTTAAGTCAAAATAGGACTATAGGAATCTTAAATGGGAAATTAGGAATTTTCTTTTTTAATCTCCAAATTATTTCTTGGAAAGTTGTGATTTGGAACTAATTATATTTTATTATATACTGAAGATTTGTCAACAGATATGGAAGTTTGAAGTACTCGGTGTACATTTACGTGGGTTTTTAAATGGAGCAAATCCTAGAAGGAAATTCCTGTTCCCACCATAATTCCTTCGAAATTATAGTTATTTCTAGGACACACTATGAAATCCTGAAATGACATAAAAATTACAGATCATCTGCAGTTACACGTTCCCTTTGAAAACCAAAGTATGTTTAAAAAATTGAGGGCACAGTGCTTTGCTAACCAGACAACGTTTATCATTATTTTTACCCTATCCATGTTGCAGGAAAATGGATACAAAGATGAAATGCTGGATAAAAAAATGTATCTGAAGTTTATACAGCAAAGAAATATGTGTTGAATGACCACTTGTTCATGCTGGATTGTGTTGAAACAGTAAACTTGAATCAGATATTTAGATTCGGGACAATCTCTGCTCTACACCTCTTTCCCCTGAGTTTGATTGACACTGCAGGAGCAGACGGCTCTGAACAGGCTGTAACATGAGCTCCAGTCTCCTTTGTTTGCTGTGTGCGACCTCTTTTCCAAAGAACCAGTGAACTACGGTGCCAGCAGAGAACTGCAACCCCCCCCCCCCCTCCCTCCTTTCCCCCCTCTACCCCACCTCCCACGCGGAGCAGAGTTACCTGCAGACCGTGTGGGACCTACGGGCCTTATGTCGCCGGTGTTGTTCCACATGAACAGGGAGACACCCGAACGTGACACACACGCACACGCTACCTCTGAGACATTTGTGCACGTGTGTTTTTTCCAGTTGTCAGCAACGTCAGCGAGCTGCTCGGCCTGGACTCCTTCCAGCTCTCGGAGGTGTTGACCCAGCGCTCCATGATCCTCAGAGGAGAGGAGATTTGCTCGCCGCTCACCGTGGAGCAGGTAACCAATCCAACGCTGCTCCCGCGGCATCCCGGGATTTAAGGATTGTGCTTTTCCCTTTGCATTAAAACACACTGAAACATACAGTAGATGCCTGTTTGTTGGCCCCTGTCCACACGCCCCCCTTGTCCCGGTGACACACACACACACACACTCTTTCTCCGTCGCTCACATGCCTCTCCAGATCCCTTGCGTGACTCCCGGCCATTTCCTGCTTTTTGTCTGCCAGATTCCTGGCACAATAAACCCATCGTGATAGGGATCTCAGTCAAAGGCACAATAGGGCCAATGACTGAGGGCGAGGCGGGAGGCTTCTCCTCCGGAGGCAGCGCGGCTCGAGCACCAAGGCGCCGGTTCAATAATCCTCCCTCGGCCTCAAATCTCCACGCCGGGCTCCGTAATTAACGTGAATGCCTCACAGTTCTGTATCGGCGTGCGTTTGTCCCCCTTCGCCTTACGCCACAAGGACATTCGGACACATGACGCAATCCTTTTTGGTTGAGCTTTGAGGCCTTTGGACACCTCATATGCATAAATACCAGCGACTGTGCAGCGTGGACCTTTTTACTATTATCACAGACACAAAAAGTCACAAGAAAGCTTTTCACCACCAGACAAAGACCTCGCGCTGTCACCCGGCCACTGCCTGGCCTTTTGGAAGCAGCTTGTGTCTTAATAGAGTTCATTATTCCAGCCCCGGGACTCGGTAAGAATGGCTCCTTCTCACAGTGGCCATGGGGAGGGGGGGGGGGGGGGGGGGGGGGTGTGAGGAGGTCAGGCACCCTGCGACCGCCTGCACTAGGCCCTCTTCCCCCGCCACCCTGGACAAACAGCCATTCTTCTCGCCACTGTGACGGAGATCCTGGAGCCACCGGCGCTCTTGTTTCACACCGGGCCAGTCGCAGGAGGTGAAGGGTCTTGATGGATCGCTCCCCAGGAGCATTGTCGCCACCAAATACAGTACACACCTAGTGTTGTTTTCATGTGAAAGCACAATGCCAGTGGAGGAAGTGTGGCTGGCAAGCTCAAGCTTTTTTGTGTTGGATGATGTCGGGCTGAACGCCACGAGAGAAACGCAGAGCCGTGTCAGATGTTTCTTTGTTATTTCGTTTTGAATTTTCTATTTTGTTTGTCTTGCTTGGGGTGTTTGTTTAAAGGTAGAGGTCATCATAAAACGAGACAATCGTCCACAAAAGCAGTTTTTTTACATTTGTCTTTGTTTTCACTGGATGTATGAACAGAAACGGCCTTAGATGATAAACGACTGTGTCGTAACAACAGACATCACCGCTAAAACGTACACGCTTTGTCTCATGGACACCCGACTGAGGCCCTACACATCACATGTAATGATGTCTTTATCTGCCGTGAACATGGGGATGAACTGTGCGCTGCGATGAAGACACATTGGTATCCATGGTAACCTTTTTGTCTCTCCATGTCATGATTCGCAGGCAGTGGACTCGCGGGACTCTGTTGCCATGGCACTTTATTCTCAGTGTTTCTCCTGGATCATAATGAGGATCAACCAAAAGATCAAAGGCAAAGATAACTTCAAGTCCATCGGCATCCTGGACATCTTCGGCTTTGAGAACTTTGAGGTGAAAGTTCGCTTGTTTATTTTAGAACAGACATAAAAGAAAAGATTTACCTCTGAAACTCTTCAGAAAAGGAATGACTACAGGTTTATCTATATGATAAAAAATTATGCTTTTTTTCAACATTAGAGCATTAAGAAACAAAAATCAGCATTATCTGCCCCTGGAATGATGTGCCACTGGTCTGTACTGTCTTTTAAACTCTCTCCCATCGTGTAGGTGAACCGGTTTGAGCAGTTTAACATCAACTACGCCAACGAGAAACTCCAGGAGTATTTCAACAAGCACATCTTCTCGCTGGAGCAGCTCGAGTACAACAGGTCTCCGTCTCCCCAAAAAAAGAGACATCCATGTCTTTGGGTGGGACTCGATTGCTCGTGAATGCAGTGGAAAACAAAACAAGGCTTCTCAATAGCTGTAGACAGTCCCGCAGACAGATACAGCTGCGGGTGGGGGTGGGTTGGCGGGTGGGGGTCGGGGGTTGGGTTGGGAGCTGGCAGGCTGCCAGAGGGTTTGGGGTCAGATCAGTTTCTTGCCCAGACAGTTGTTTTCTTGTATAATGAGCCAGCAGCTTGGACATGGCCCATTTCATCACATGCTCACGCTCGACAATGCAGCCATTGTGTCTCCTTACTTGTTTATGTTTGTATATACACTCGGTGAGTGTGTGTGTGTGTTTGTGTGTGCGTCCCCCTCAGGGAGGGGATCCAGTGGGAGGCCATAGACTGGATGGATAACGCGGAGTGTCTGGATCTCATAGAAAAGGTAACCCAGAGCGAGCAGAGTCACCGCCGGGGTCTACCGCTAACCGCCGGGCCGCGGCGCACAGACCTCGACGCCACGCCGCGCTTTACGCCGCCCCCTCCGTCTCCTACTCCGCCTTTTAAAACTCATTGTGCTCGCCGCATGCACAGTAACGTACAGCAGCCAGCGGCTGGAGGCGCGGTCGGAGGGAAACACTGAGAGGTTTCCCGGGGTCAAAATCCTTAGACGTTGGGTAGAAATTTAAGTGAAGCGCAAAGGAACTACACAGCAAACCGTATCCCTTCTTTTGCGCTCACTTGGGATGGATGGCCCGCTATAAGAGGGATCTCTGATGACTTTGTGCAACCGTGCAGTGCCGGCAAACATCGTGCGTGCTCAGTGAGCCTCCTTTTTGTCAACTAAAAAAAGAAAAAAATTGAATGAAGTCTTACGCTGTTTCCTGTGCACATTGTAATGACAGAAGCTGCCAGATGTGAACCAATGGGATTATAACTAGTTTCATCATGACTGCTGTGTTCAACCCTCCCTGTTCCTCTTGTCTGCATCCCCTTTAGAAGCTGGGCATGTTGGCTCTTATCAATGAAGAGAGTCGCTTCCCCAAAGGCACGGACTACACCCTTCTGGAGAAACTGCACAGCCGACATGCAGTGAGTCCACACACACACACAGATAAAAACATATGTCACACATGCCAGGGAGACCCTCACGGGGACATGTCCCTCCACTCCAGCTCCCAGCAGACAAACCCGCAGAGAGTCAAACCTTTGAATGAATGGTCTGCTGCCCGACGTGTGCAGCGTCTGCGCGGCACCCGTAAAAACGGCCCCGAGCGCTCTCACATACAAACACAACAATGGCGAAATGCGATCAGCCGATCTCAGGGGCTGATGGGGATTGTGTGCAGGAGAAAAGAGTGTCCTTAGAAAACCCGGCATGGTTTGGCATGGCAAGGGGAAAAACGGGAGCGGTACAAGGTGAGACATACGAACTGGCTGAACGCTCCCAGAGGTGTCTGAGGACACAGGTAAAGGTTGAAGGCGGGTCAAAGAACAGCTTTGTCGCGACTCCATCAACGCAGAGGTCATTATTTAGAATATTTAGTTGAATTAACAAAAACAGACTAAATAAAACAACAAATATGAACATTTCTTTTGTCTCAAACTAGGGAAGCAAAAGTGCCGAGGAGGCAGTTCATGTTAATAAACGTTCACGCCACAAATGGTGATTTGATGGCAATCTCCATCAGCTGTCGCGCCCCCACGTGTTCCGGCCTCTCAGCTGAACTCCCGCGAACTACGTACTACTGCTCAATGTGATTACCGGCAATTTACTACACGGACAGCACATTCTTAAAGGTCTCTTTGTCCTTTCTCCTCAGACAAACCCGTACTATGTCAAACCCCGAGTGACCGACCACCAGTTTGGCATCAAGCACTACGCCGGAGAGGTAATTAGCACGGACGCACATGAAAACGTCGATGCGGGGGGCGGGGGGGGGGATCCAGGTTACCTCCCGCAAGTTTGTCGGGGGAAGCGATTTGATGGGCAGCAGCGCATTCTGAGCCAAAAGCAGCTTTTCCCTGAGTCAGGAGAAACCGCTGCACTGTCATCCTCGCCTTCCTTTGCTTGAGCGGAGATTACTCCTGACGGTAGGGAACGTAAAAGAGGGAGAGGGAGAGAGAGATTGAATGGGGCAGGCGGGATGTGTGTGTGTGTGTAGGAGGTGGGGAGGAAGGCCTCATGAAGCCCTCCTCAGACAAGGTCTCCTCAGTGAGCTCGGTCACAGGCCTGCCATGGACGTCTATGGTAATGACTTGGTCCAGAGAGGACAGGCAGGCCAACCAGTTGTTCTCTCTCTCTCTCTCTCTCTCCGGGAATTTCAGTGGCCTCTCTGAAAGCTCCTTCTGTTTACCGAAACTGTGTCATGGAAATAGTAGCGTCCTCCCACAGATTTGATTATCGGCGTGGCGTCGGGGATCTTGGAGGGGGGGGGGGGGGGGGGGTCCTCCTTGTTGGACACGAACTTAACCGACAACAAACACAACTCACCATAGCTTGTGAACTGAGGAGTCAAAATGACACACATTTGCGATTACAGAATCTCAAATAGATCTTGTTGCGGATTCGGTTTATGATCTTTAGGCTTTTTGTAAGATTAAATTAAATTTCCTGGTCTCATTGTTGCATCATGACACCGACCTAGTGGACTGAACCTGAAATATATTCCAATGTGAGGAGGGACTGGAGTGCCATTTATAAATACTTGTGTTGTCAAGTTCGTATCTCGTGGCTTTCCGTGAGCCACAAGGTTTAGCAATGTGGGGCTGGGGGTTGTTTTTGGATTATAGTGTACTACTCACACACAGCTGGGAAAACGTGTACGCAAATGTTTCAGTGTTAAGATCGCACTCTGTGCTGCGTTATCTCCATGTATTTTCTGGCATAAAATACACACACAAACTCTGAGGGCATTGCAACAGGTGACTGCATTAACACACATTCTCTCCTCTGGGCCGTCCCCCTGTGTGCACAACATGCATTGGCAGTGTGTGTGTGTGTGTGTGTGTGTGTGCTTGGTGAATGTTGTCATTAGAAAACCCAGTCGGGATCACGAGCCTGTAGAAGCTAAATAAAGTGCATATTGATACAGACACATTAGCTTGTCTATGTTCAGTTGTGTGTCCAATCTGTGCTTGATTGGCATCAAAGACACATTTCCTTTCCCCGTCCGTTGCAGGTGCTTTACGATGTGCGTGGGATCCTGGAGAAGAACCGAGACACCTTTAGAGACGACATCTTGTTCATTCTCAAGGACAGCAGGTGAGCACGGCACGTGCCGACCAAACACGCCCGCACGATTCAGTTCCCACCTGCAGGTTTCATACATTCACGCCTTCTGCTCTGCGACCCCGTGTTGTCTGCAGGCTTGACTTCATCTACGACCTCTTCGAGCGCGTCGGCAGCAGGAACGGCGATGAGACCTTAAAAATGGGCACGGCGCGACGCAAGCCCACCGTCAGCTCTCAGTTCAGGGTGAGACTTAAGCCTTGGGGATGTGTCTGTCGCTCCGAGTTCGGCACGTGATGGCGTCATCGCACGCACAACAGCTTTATAGCGTCCCGTGTGCTTGGACCACTTAACCTGTCGGCTCTCGGCTGTCTTATCTTGGCATGATGAGTGTGAGCACCAGGGAGAATGCAGCCAGTGCATTTGATCTGCAGAGAAAGATGGGTGATGGGATGTATGAAATATGTGGTTGCGGTGGTGGAGGGAGCGGGGGGAGAGGGGAGAGGGGGGGGCAGTGGAGGGCTTATCTAAGCATGTCCTGACTGCAGTGGGGAGAGAAGGAGCAGGGGAGGTTTTGGCAGGCTGCCTGGGCTACGGTTCCTAAAGCCAAGGGATTAGGGTTGATGGCTGGGCACAGAAGGGCCAACCAGGGGCCGACCAGGCTCGGTTGTGCCAGGCCGGGCCTCGCTGGAGACAGGCTGTCTGAGGCAGCGAGGAGAGCAAGGCTGACAGAGTCTGCGAGGTTCGAGGGTCCTCGGTGTGTGTGTGTGTGTGTTTTGTGATTTATATGGACTTAATTAGTAAAGAGACAGAAAGTATTCATTTGATTTCATCTGTACCTTTTTATGTATTCATTTTTAATAGTTGGACAAAGTTCTGCAACTTGCAACCACTGCAAAAATCTTACCGAGGGATTTGTGAATCCTGAAAGTCTTTCTTAAAACATGTGAAAAAAGCTGTTTTTAAGTTGACATTGACATTTTGGATATTATTCTAGATCAATAATCACTCATTCTGTCTTCTACGATTATCACCCTAACACAAAGCACTGAACAATCGATAAAGTCAGGCCTGTATACATTTGAACCTCTACAAGGTGAAAAGCACAGGCACAACATGCATAATCATTAAGTCATATATTTGAATTGAAATACTGGCTTGAATGACTCTGTTTCATTACACAGATTATGTGCTGTGTTGATCTTAATCCTCTTGTTGCTGATGTGTTTCAGGACTCGCTTCATTCCCTGATGGCAACACTCAGTTCCTCCAACCCCTTTTTTGTTCGCTGCATCAAACCAAACATGGACAAGGTAGGTCATGCAAATTTCATTGCACACAAAAAAAAACATGTGCAAAACCTCGCCAGGTCTTGTCAAGGTCAGCGCCTGCAAAGTTAAATCTTATTGATGCTATTCATAGCTCCCGTTGCCCAGAGCTAATCGTAAGTCATATAAATCTTCCACTTGAAAACTAATTATTCTTTTCCTTTTTTTCGCTGCAGATTCTCTTATACTAATAAATAGTAGCGATAGCGCTTTGGTGCAACGACTCTCATTTGTACTTCCTCAAATAAAAGCGCATTCCTACCACTTTATCCCTTCAACCAGAGGGTCGTAGGTCACAGTTGGCCACTCCAGCTGCAGCCGCTTGGCTGATGCTCTGCTGATCTGGCTGCATCAGTGGAATGCTAAGATAAGACCCAAGTGCCGTAACTGTAGTGAAACCAGAGGGGGGGAATGTTTACTTAATGGGCCCCTATTTCTACCCGCTACTCTTTACCAGATAATGGCAAGAGCTCTCAGCACTCTTATCCAGTTTTCTGATATTGGACGGTTGGTGAAAAGGCGAATTGCGTTTCTTTATGTTTTCTCTGCGCAGAGACCCATCAGCATTATCTGTGTTATTGTTGTTAGTTATTCATGTCTGACTGTCCTCTTCTGTCAGCTCCTCCCATGCCTCTCCTCCTGCTGACGTACTGGCCTTAAAACTGCACACAGTGCACACAAGAAGACACACACACTGTCTTCTTTTCTCTCTCCCCCTCTCTCCCCCGTCCACTGCTCCCCCCTGGCTCTGCCCTGCATTCACAGTGCCTCTGTTAAGCCGGCAGAAATGACAGGATTGCGCGCGCGCGCAAACAGGACAGCACGCGCACTGTATTTTGTGTGATCCACATGTACTCACCCTACTTGTGTTATATGTCACTGAGGGAAGGGTCAGCTTGTTTTCGCTCAAAACCGCTCAACATGCCGTACCTCTTTCAGCTCCCTAAATCCTCTGCTAAAGAACAGAGTTCACAGCTCACAGTGGTGCACATTTATGTGTGAATGTGCGTGTGTGTTTGTTGGATTATGATCATGAAGACATACACGCGTGCCTTTGTATCCAAGTTCTGCTCCATGCGTAGTAGCGTTAGCACGTAATTAGATTGACACACTTGGGGTATGCTGTGGTCCTGTGTGGGGCTTATACAGCCATGTGTGCCCTTCAGGGGACAATGGCCTTCACACGCTCCCTGTGAGGCGTCAGGTAGACCGCGCAGAGGTGTAGATGTCACCGATCCTTTCTGGTTAACACACCCGAGGATTATCTGTAACACGAGGCTGTCAAGAATTGGGCCGATTATTTCTAACACTGTTTGTGTTTTTCTCTGATGGTGCGTATCGCCTTTTTTTCTTCGCAGTAACCTAATTGTTCGTGTAAAATGATAGCGCTCCCCGTGGTAATTTCCTTTTTAGTTCAAGTTAACCCTGACGCAGCAGAAGAACGGTTTGTTTTAGGTGTGTGGGCTCAACTGTGGAGGATTATATTTACTGTCAAATATCTTCCATGGGAATACTCAACGAAACAGCAACTCTGCTAAATGAGGCCTGTTTTCAGCTCGACTTTCAATGCATAGCTGAGTATTACTGAACGTTATCATTCCAAAGGAACGAATAGGCATTTTGGTCATTTTCATGTTGCTTTGTCGCTTGTCATCTGCAGAAAGCCAACCAGTTTGCTCCTGATGTGGTCCTCAACCAGCTGAGATACTCTGGGATGCTCGAAACTGTGAAGATCCGCAGGGCTGGATTCCCAGTCCGTAGAACCTTTCAGGATTTCTACAGCAGGTCAGAAAAATACCAAGAAAATACAGTACAGAGTAGAGCTGACAAGTCATCGATTAAGTGACTGTTAACTGGGAAAAAAACGCAAAATCTGAATAAAAATATCTATCCCGTAGGTGCTGAAATTCACAATATTTGTCTTCTGCTGTTCTGTTAATCTAAAGGTCTGTCTGTGTGTGTGTGTGTGTGTGTGTGTGTGTGCGCGTGCGTGCGTGCGTGCGTGCGTGCGTGCGTGTGTGTGTTTCCATAGGTACAAGATTATCCTGAATAACAAAATCCACTCAGGCGAAGAGAAGCAGAGCTGCTCTGAGCTCCTCACACTTCACGACAAAGCCAAGACAGAGTGGCAACTGGGGAAGACAAAGGTGGAGCACATGCACACACACTCCCACACACACACACGCACGCACGCACACACGCATATGCCCCAACTTGTTTTTGTCATCTAGGAGGACATTGCTTTGACTTCTTCCAAAATAAATCTGAAAATATAAGATTTGAATCTGAAAAAATAAAATCTGAAAATGAAAAATATAATAGAGTGAATATCAAAAAATATATATAAGTGAAGATTGAAAAACAATATATTTTATTTTAAAAATGTATAGAGCTGAGTCAAAACTATATTCATCCCGAAAATATTTTTCGTCCACTTTTTTTTATTTTGAATACATTGTTGTATTTTTCAATGTTCAACAACAAAACTTGAACTTTCAGGTTCACATTTGTTTTTCAAAGGAACAAAACTTTTGACCTGGATTTGGCTCCATACAGTAACCATAACCACAACCCAAACCAAGCCCCGGCCTTTAAATCTCAACCGTACACCAACTCTTGACTCTAAAATGTTGTGTTTGCATCGGAGGGCTGCGCTTTCTGTCTCCAACATGTGAGACGAGGCAACCTGAGGACGTATAAACAGATTTGTCCTCACAATGTAATTAATATAAGAGCTAACCCCTGTTTCATGTAAGACGGACTCTGCAGTCAAGCTTTTTAAAAAAATATCAAAAGTGGCACAAAATCACAGTTTTTAATCTTTTTACGTCATAGTTACACACCTACAACTTCCTGCTGCAAATCCGGTCACCACATTGGTTCAGTCTGGTGTCTTTTGAGCCGGATTTTCCCTCAAGAACTCAAGCTGTTAATGTGTGCCATAGTTTTAACAGCCCCAACTGTGACTCACAACCCAAACATTTTTTCTGGCCGGTTGTGGTCAATCTTCTGCTCTCCTGCGCTCCAGTGTTACATGGCAACTCCTTAAAAACTCTGGACGCCGACAACTGTTTCTGTAACTGTAAACCAACGGGGGGGGGGGAGAGGGGGGGCTCACGGTAATCCGCAGGCCGCCTTGTTGTAGCTGGAAGAGTGTTGGCCTCCTGACACTCGTCTAGCTGTTGATTTAATAAACTGAACTCTCCCGGCGGGGGATTTGGAGGCAGTGATGAAGCGTTGCAGAGGTTAGAGGAAAGTCACGCATTCATCATTTTGAACAGTTATTGTGGCATTCTGATCTCCATCTGTTGCGACACAGTTTAATCTTCTCTCGGTTTCTCTCTTGGCCGATTTATATAAAACAATCATCTACTCCCCCAAGCAAAGTTTTTTTCTTTTTCCTTACTCGGCGCTCTCATTGAATGATTAACCTTTAATGAGTATTTGGATCTGGACAGCAAAACCTTTCATCCTGTTGAACTCAGCATTCATGCCCTCTACACTGCAAAAATGGAAATATAAATAGTTTTACAGGCTTTCTTGAAATCCGCTAAATCCACACATCTACTTCCCGCTCTAAGTTGTGGTTCCCCAGCAGCCGTAAAATCACAGAGACATTCAAATTTGTCGGACCGGTTTGCTGTAATACCCCATTTGGCGGGCACACATGGGGAATTACACGCCGAGACCCAAAAAAGGTTTCTGTTGGTTCTTATAGAGTTTATAACCGGAGCGAAACCAGCAACGTCTTTATTGCACGTTTTCACACATGCATGTAGTATAAATCTCCTCAGTCACTGTGTATTACAGGCATTATGCATCCAGTGTCAGCACCTTTATGCTGCGACTGCTGATGATTTTACAGTCTGTAAATAATACAAGTAAAAAGAGAACTACAGTCGTCTTTTTTAAAGTTAAGACTGCGTCTTTGTCCCTCTGTCCACACGGTTGTGTTTTTGATGGCAGCGTAAAATAGGGTAATGTGGCTTGTGGGAAAGGGGGCTCAGAGACAGATGGGGGCTATTTCCTTTGGAGAAACAATCTGTGTGTAATTACATACATACGTATTGTGTGAAGAGGAAGTGTGTTGCCCAGAATTAGGGGCTTGGGTGACATTGCATGAACTGATGTCTGTGTGTGTGTGTGCGAGACATTACAGACGTGGGAAGGATGTGGACGAAGAGGAAACTTCCTCCTCTCACAGACTTTGCAGAGGCAGGCAGGGCTGCAGCTGTGGGATCCTTTGATTAGTGGAACATCTGGGGCACACACACTGAAAGCCCCCATCAGTTGATCCTCCAGCCTAGCAACATTTATCGCATTATCACAAAAACCCAGCCACGGTCAGACATAAGTCTTTAGATTTTCAATGTTCATTGCTGCGTTTTAGTGTTTTATTCTAGGAGCAGCGGTATGCTGTAATTTGTCCCACAGCACCTACTTTGAAGGGGGGGAAAAACAGGTTAAAGTCTCCCAGGAGTGAGGAAAGGGTTAACTAAACTTTTTCTCCCTGCTTCACAAGAAGAGGTGTGGCTTTCTAGCTGGACAGCAGCCACCATCCCTCCCCCTCTTCCCTCCATCCCTCCTCTCCCTACCTCTCCCCACTCCCTCTCAGGCTGTGCACATCAGTTGTGCCTCCAACGCAGCGGCAGTGGAGAGATGTCCAGGAAGGACTCCTGAACACGATGAGGCTCTGCAGCAGCGCCATTAGCAGCAACACTGCAGTCCCCGTGCCCGCCTCCCCCTCCGCTCAGCCCTGCGGTCAGGGAGAGCAGGTAGCCGGCTAGGCCTCTACTGCACCACAGCTTCCTCTGCAGCGGGCAAAGGGTGCTGCCGAACAGGACAACAGGGAGGGGGAGGACCACGACATCTCTGTTGGCCCTCCTCTGCAGCCTTTATACCTGGAGGAGGAACTAACCCATCCTGTTTTCCCCCTTCCCCCTCCCTGTGTGTCTCTCTGTCCCTCCCCTGTCGGCCCGCGGCGCTGCTCGTCCCGCAGGTGTTCCTGAAGGAGGCCCTGGAGCAAAGGCTGGAGAAGGAGAGGGAGGAGGTGCGGCGCAGGGCCGGCATGGTGATCCGCGCCCACATCCTCAGCTATGTGGCAAGGTGAGTGGTGGGGAGGTGGAGGAGGGGGGGGAGGAGGGGTGAGTGGCAGGCCCAGCTGGCATTGTTTGGTTTTGTAATAGAGGTGCACAGACTGTGTGCGTGCATGTGTGTGTGTGTGTGTGTGTGTGTGTGTGTGTGTGTGCGCGCTGACTTAGGAGAGTTGTACAGTGTCATTGCTGAAATGGCTTCCCAGACTTTAAAGTGCAGTAAAGATGTTTAGTTATTTCCACACAGAAAAAGACCTGTGGACTCGCTGATGGGACAGTCATTATAAACTCATCTGTTTTATACCTACAGAATATTAAAATGAAGTTTCCAATGAAGACACAAATGTCATGCAACATGTTTGAGAAAGTTTGATAAAAAATTCTCTTACACCAAAATGTCTGAAGTAATTCAAGAAATATCTTCACTTTGTATCCACAAAATTGATGAGGTAAATTTAATTTAATTGAGTGCAATGATTTTTTTTTCCTACACAATTGGAGTGGTGTGTATAGAATGATGCACGTACAATCTAGACTTTGCCCCAATGATTTAATGCTGCTGAGTCTTTGGCTCAAATATTTAGTTTGGATGACGATTTTGCATTCGTTCTTTTGTGCAGCTAAAATAAATCGCAGTCTTTTCAGCCCGAGCAGCCGGTTTCAGACACCCTCAGGGATGTTAATTGCACCTGCGTGCTACAACATATCATATCACACAGTCGTCTATAGGCTCCGTTGGCAGAGTATAATGTGACTGATGACGTTGTTCAGGCTGTGAGTTCCCTTCCATTCAGAGGCACTAAAGAGAACTAAAGAGAGCGGCTAGGCGGTTCCCCAAAGACCCAAGCAAAGCCTTTGTATTATTATATGTAACACTACCTCTGCCCTAAGACCAGTCAGAGGCCACAGTTATTACTGTGGAGAGTCAGAGAGTCAGAGCAGTGTGTGTGGTCCTTTCGCTAGTCACTTGTATTTGTGTGTGTGTGCGCTGCCATGTATATGTGTGCATTCAACAGCCCAAGCTCATCGCTAACGGTGTGTTTATTTAAGTGGCATCCTGTGACGTTGTGCAACGACGCACGCTGTATTACCCCCACGGGTATCGGATTACACACGTCGTCTGCTTGACTGAAAAGGGTGCGTTTGATTTGCTCCTCAGGAAGCGATACAAGAGGGTTCAGTCCTGCGTCGTCACAATCCAGAAGAACTACCGCGCTCACTTTTGGAGACGCGTCTTCCTGCGGCTGCGCTTCGCCGCCGTCGTCCTGCAGAAACACCGCCGAGGCCAGCTGGCCCGATCCCTCCTCCGCCAACTCAGGGAGGAGAAACAGAAGCGGGAGGAGGAGGAGGAGGAGAGGAGGAGGACGGAAGAGGAAGAGGAGAGGAAGCGAGTAGAGGAGGAGAGGAGGAGGATGGAGGAGGAGAGGAAACGGCAGGAGGAGGAGAGACGAAGGGAGGAAGAGGAGAGACGGTGGCTTGTGGAAAGGGAGATGAAGAGGCAGGGTGAAGAGGAGGAGGCGATGAGGCGAGAGAAACTGAGACTGATGGAGGACGAAGAGGAAGGGCAGGAAATGGCAGCTAAAGCAGACGAGCAACGGTAGTTATCAGCTCTTTGTGACATGTGGACGATGCATTTATTCAGATCAGATAATTATTCCTTTTCTTTGCACACTTCTTCTATTCTATTTTTAGTCACTCCCTGGCAAACGGCGTCTGTCAGAAGGTAATTACTTTTTAAAAAGCTGTTATTCAAATGATGAAACACAGTATTGGGTTTGTACGCGGTGCAACAAAGTAATTAAGTTTGATCTCTCCGTCTCGTCCTCTTCCCTTGTCCATTTCCAGAAGGAGCTCTCCCAGTCTCTGTCCCACAGCCACACCTCCGAGGAGGAGAGCCGTCAGATGGAGGAGATCCTGCGGCTGGAGAGGGAGATCGAGCGTCTGCAGAAGCAGCAGGAGGACGGCGTGTCCCTCCTCGGGGACGTCTCCCACGAGGAGCTGCGGCAGATGAGAGACGCAGAGATCTACAGGCTGGAGAAGGAAGCTTCCCGGGTGGCCACCGAGTTTCTGGATCTGCTGGACTTTGGGGGCCTGGAGCCGTCCCTCTCCAGCGAGGAGAACCTCCATGACCCGGCGGAATCCACGGCCCCTCTGGCCGAGGAGGAGGTGGACGAGGGCTTCCACGCCGAGGAGGAGTGCGTTCCGTTACCTGACTTCCCGCCTCCGGCCGCAGTTCCTCTGGACAAGGCAGTATTTCGAAGTATCCCCCCTCCTCCGCCCGCCTTCGCAGAAGGACTTGTCGTCGTCGCCGCCTCCTCTTCTGCCTCCTCTGCCCCACCGGCAAAGCTCTCCCCACTTACCCCCAACGGACTGAGCCGTGGCCCTGCTCTCACAGACTCCCGGACCTCCAGACCTCCTGCTCTTCCCCCCGGAGTCACGAACGGAGAAATGGCACCGTGCCACAGAGCCAGCAGGGGGTCGGACTTTGAGCCTGCGAGCGGGGAGGCGCCCCACCCGAACCTGCCGGACGGCGAGTCCGACTACGACCAGGAGGAGTTCGAGGAGGCCCACGGGAGCTCGGGCCACGTCACAGATGAGGAGGTGCTGCGTAAATCCTCCTGTACGCAAAACAGCCTGGACTCCTTCCGAGGCAGCTCGGACTCGGTGAGAACTAAGGGGCTGGCAATCATTTCTGTCCAGAAGGGGAGTCGTTTGAAAGGATCGCTGTTGAGGACGTTTTGCCCGGAAATTGCATCGCATGTCAGATCAAACTGTGAAGTTAAAATCGAGTCTTCCTCTGGGTATAATAGTTCTGCCGTGCGGCGACTCTTCAGCGTGCGTGAAGCATTGGCCTGCGCGTGTGCCAGCCTGACTCTCGTCTCAATGTATCGAAAGGCTCCGCTCACGCTAGAATCACACTGGACCGCTGTTGCGATTATTTGTTTTGGCGCCGCCGATGAGCGTGTGGATCCATTCCCACACAGTTAAGCAGACCTTACACTGTCTGATCAGCAAAACGGCAAAGGGGAAGGAGGGGGGGTGTGTGTGTGTGTGTGTGTGTGTGTGTGTGTGTGTGTGTGTGTTTACAACAGCACCAGGTCAAGACACATTTTGGGCACTGATTATTGAAGCCAGAAATTCAATAAACAAGTCGTCCTTTCCTGCAGTTTACATCTACATTGTAATTCCCGTAAGTTGCTTGTGACGGCTGACGTGACGAATGTGTTTCAGTTCATCGACAGCGATGAGGACAACGACGGCTACGTGGACACGGACGAGGAGGTTTCCAATGGGAAAGTGAACGTGCTGAACGGCAGCGGGCCTCCGTACTTCCACGGCTACCTCTACATGAAGAGTGAGTCGCCCTGCTGAGACGCTGGCCGGCAGGCGTGCAGACGACTTCTGCACAGCTGAACGCAGTGTCCAACAGGCTTGATTGCTTTATATGATTATGTTTTAGTACTCAGATTGTCAAAATATTCAGAATTTTTGTGTAAAATGTAGTTAATGCTGTTTTGCATGATTGTGTGTTTCGTTTCCAGAGGGTGCATATGTGTGTGTGTGTGTGTGTGTGTGTGTGTGTGTGTGTGTGTGTGTGTGTGTGTGTAAAAGTAGCTGTTTCAAGGTACATTAGTATATAAACATAGTTTCCGTCTCACGCCTCCTTCTCTCCTCTAGGTGGCCTGATGATCCCGTGGCGTCGCCGCTGGTGTGTCCTGAAGGACGAGACCTTCATGTGGTTTCGGGCCAAGCAGGACTCCGTCAAATCCGGTTGGCTTTACAAGAAAGGAGGGGGCATGTCCACCTTGTCTCGGCGCAACTGGAAGATGCGCTGGTTTGTTTTGCGCGAGTCGAAGCTCATGTACTTTGACAACGACAGCGAAGAGAAGCTGAAAGGAACCATCGATGTCCGCACGGCCAAGTAAGGAGAAATAGTGGCGTTTGTTCAAAGGGGACAGAAAACTCTCCAGTCCACTGATCATTTTTCTGTCTGCAGGGAGATAGTGGACAATCATGAGAAGGAAAATGCCCTGAATGTTGTGACTGAGGAGAGGACTTACCACATCTATGCAGAGTCTCCAGAAGATGCCAGGTACATTATTACACAGCACCATGGGAAGCATTAACTAGATGTTGCTTTTTCTTAGGTGGGCTCTGTGAAAAGTGATGTGTGGAAATAAAGTCCCCCCTTGTGGTTGCCAGTGGTAGTCCACGGTGTAATTTTCAATTATATGGTTGCTGACTCTGACTTTCTGGACTCCCTCTGACCCCATCCAGTGGTTGGTTCAACGTGCTGAGTCGGGTCCACAGCGCCAGCCAGGAGCAACTCATGGAGATGCACCACGAACAGGCCAACCCAAAGAATGCAGTGGTTAGTGCTGTTTTACCTCGGTGCTGCCTGGGCGCCGGCCTCAGCTCTATTTTTCATCAGAAAAGATAAAGCGCGTAACTGAATCACCCTGAGTATGCTGGTTCAGATTGAGGTCATGTTGTAATTTACTTTTTTTTGTCTTTTGATATCCCACGCCACAAAAGAGGCTTGTTGCCCTCAACTCACCTTGAAGACAAACGGACGACCAGCTGCTAACATTTACATATTCTGACCCCCTCCCCTCTTCTCTTTGTCCAGGGCACACTAGATGTGGGCTTGATAGATTCTGTTTGTGCATCCGACAACCCCGACAGGTGAGGAACGGCTAATGAACCTCAAACATACATTTAAACCGCAATCTAAGTAGTAAGCCTGCGTCAGTGTAACTACGTGTGCGTTCTGTCCGGAAGACCGAACTCGTTTGTGATCATCACGGCCAACCGGGTGATCCACTGCAACACAAACACACCAGAGGAGATGCACCACTGGATCGGCCTGTTGCAGAAATCCAAGGGAGACTGCAAGGTGGACGGGCAGGAGTTCTTAGTCAGAGGTCAGTCAGTCCACACACACACACACACACACAGTCCGGGATGTTTACGATTCCTCTGGGTTGACTTTATTAATGTCAGGTGAGATGCTGTGCGGACAGCGCGTTTAAAATAATAATCCATAATATCATGTTCATCGCCGTCAGGCTGGTTACATAAAGAGATGAAGTCGGGAGCCAAAAGCTCTTCTCTCAAGCTGAAGAAGCGCTGGTTCGTTCTCACCACTAACTCCCTGGACTATTACAAGTCGTCAGAGCGCACCGCCTCCAAGCTGGGAACTCTGGTCCTCAACAGTCTCTGCTCTGTGGTCCAGCCAGACGAGAAGGTCTTCAAGGACACCGGTCAGTTCGCGGTCAACGTTGTTCTCAGTTGTCTTGGGCACCAAAAGTATACATTTCAATTTAAGCTCCTTCAGGATTTTTTTTTTTAACTTGTTTCTCAAGTTGGGGTTGTTTAGCTCCTACTTACCTTCCTTCTTGTTTACTCAGGTTACTGGAATATAATCGTCCACGGACGTAAACACTCCTACCGTCTATACACCAAAATGCTGAATGAAGCCATGCGCTGGGCGAACGCCATACAGGGAGCGATAGACAGCAAAGTTCCCATTGAAACGCCAACACAGCAACTCATCAGGGACATCAAGGTATTCAAGGGTGCATTTGCCTGTTTCTCCCTCTAATGCTAATAACTGCTCTGTGTGCAAAGTCTAAACCATGAGATTTAAAAGCGTGCCACACTTAAGTAATGCACATGAGATAGTATTAACTTATGGTTATTATTTGAACCCTTATTCTTTTCAGTCATGCAAACCTTTGGCAGGGACACACACTGTAGTAGAGTGAGGTACTTGTACTCACCGAGTGTGTGCTGTGATCTTCTTTAAGTATTTTGCTTTGCTTGTTTTTTTCTCACATATAGCTGTTCCTGTAACTTTACTGCGATATTCATATCCACCATCTCTATTTCCCGCATTGACTCGACAAAGTGTTTCAAATAGAAGCGTTTAGCCTCCTTTTAAGGCGCTTTACTTTGTTGTAAAGATAACATGACATATTTATTGAGCCAGTTTTCTCTCTGCGTAGGAGAGCAGTTTGAACGTGGAGGCTGTGGAGCAGACATACTGGAGGAACCCCATCTTGAGATATACCCAGCATCCTTTGCACTCCCCTCTTCTACCTCTGCCCTATGGAGATGTCCGCATCCTTCGTGAGTGTTGTGGTCTGCAGCTAAAATGATGCACTTACAGTGCATCTGGAAAGTATTCACTGATTTTGTTATGTTACAGCCTTATTCCAAAATGGATTCAATTCCTTATTTTCCCCAACATTCTACACACAACAACCCATAATGACAAAGTGAAAACTGTTTTTTGCAAATGTTTGCAGATCGGTTAAAAATAAAGAACGAAAACATCACATGTACATAAGTATTCACAGCCTTTGCTCAATACTTTGTTGAAGCACCTTTGGCAGCAATTACAGCCTCAAGTCTTCTTGGGTATGATTCCACAAGCGTGGCACACCTATTTCTGGGCAGTTTCTCCCTGTCTTCTTTGCAGAACCACTCAAGTTCCATCAGGTTGGATGGGAGCGTCGGTGCACAGCCATTTTCAGATCTCTCCAGAGATGTTCAATCGGGTTCAAGTCAGGGCTCCACCTGGGCCACTCAAGGACATTCACAGAGTTGTGCCGAAGCCACTCCTTTGTTATCTTGGCGTGTGCTTTGGGTCGTTGTCCTGTTGGAAGATGAACCGTTTAGCACAATATTTAAAATGTCCTAATGTAATTCTATTATTACTGGATAAAAAGTAAAGTTAGTATGTTTACCTGGATGAAAAACACCTTAACTGTTTTGGCTGGACTTGAAATAGCCCCTCTGTCTGTCTTTCCCAGTGCAAAAGGAAAAGGGTTATACCAGCCTGCAGGATGAAGCGGTGAAGATTTTCAACTCACTGCAGGAGATGGAAGCTGTGTCGGACCCGGTCCCGATCATCCAGGGAATCCTACAGACCTGTCAAGACTTGAGGCCATTAAGGGACGAGGTTTACTGTCAGCTGATCAAACAAACCAATCACGTCCCGCACCCAAACAGTCCTGCCAATCGCGCCCACTGGCATCTCCTGGCCTGCATGTGCTGCACCTTCCTGCCCAGCCGAGGCATCCTGCGCTACCTCAAGTTTCACATCAAAAGGTGCGTTCTGTTTCTGGGCACCGATCCTACGGTCGGCGATTACGGCGGGTTGGAACTTCTATTTTATTGTCTCTCTGTGTGCGATTCCAGGATCAAGGAGCTGTTTCCGGGCACCGAGATTGAAATGTTCGCCCATTTCATCGGGGAGTCTGTGAAGAAGACCAAGAACAGAGAGTTTGTTCCCTCTCAAGAGGAAATCATGGCACTGCTCACCAGACAGGAAATGACCACCACGGTGTACTGCCACGGAGGAGGCTCCTGCAAGATCTCCATTAACTCACACACCACCGCTGGAGAGGTGACAGAGCAGTTTGGAATATCCCTCTGCAGGATGGCACTGTGGGTAATTTACACTAACGCTGATATCACTGTGACTGTGGTTGTCTTGGCTCGCTTCGTCCAGGTGGTGGAGAAGCTAATCCGAGGTCTGGCTATGGAGGACAGCAGGAACATGTTTGCACTCTTTGAACACAACGACACCATCGACAGAGCTGTAGAAAGCAGGGTTCTTGTGGCTGATGTTTTGGCTAAATTTGAAAGGTATGTTACGGATTACCCTCAATCACGCACTATATGCAACTGTAAATTCAAATAAGTTACCCTGTAAACACTCGCTGCTGAGAAAAGACCAAAACCCATCTGCCAATGACAGGTTTTGTGGCTTTTCCACCAGACATGCTGGCAGTGAGGATGCTGAGGATGAAGGCCAATGGAAACTCTATTTTAAACTCTACTGCTTCCTGGATGTGGAGAGCATGCTTAAAGAGGGAGTAGAGTTTGCATTCATGTTCGAGCAGGTGCGTTTTACCCATCCTGTTGCACTTTATCGACTCCTTTCAGTTCGAGTTCGTGCTCACGATGACCACCCTTAACGCTGTCCCTCCAGGCCCACGAGAGTTTGACCCGGGGCCACTTCCCCGCCCGCGAGGAGACCCTGCAGCACTTGGCCGCCCTACGCCTGCAGTTTCTGTTTGGCGACAAAGCGAAGGTCGCCTGGAGCCTGGAAAGCGTCTATCCCGTGGGACGTCTGCGCAGTCGCATCCTTCAGTTCACCAAGGTGGGCGGGGCCTCGGGGTCGGGCCAGACGCTGGAGCGTCGGAGGACGAGCTTCCTGGACGGGACCCTGCGGCGGGGGTTGAAGACGGGCTCGATGAAGAAGCAGCGCATGGAGGAGGAGCAGATGCTGGAGATGTGGATAAAGGAGGAGATGTCTTCCACCAGGGCCAGCATCGTGGAGAAATGGTCCCGCCTCAGTGGTCTGGACCAACACCAGGCCATGCTCAGATACATGACCGTCATCAAGGAGTGGCCTGGATATGGATCCACGCTGTTCGACGTGGAGGTAGGTCTTCGCGTCTTTTCTTTACTGACGGAGCAGGTCAGATCACTGCGTCCCAAGTTGCCAGCCCAAAGCAAACGTTGGACCATGTTTACGACGTCTCTGTGTTTTGCGTCTTTCTAGTGCAAAGAAGGCGGCTTCCCTCACGATCTATGGTTGAGCGTGAGCGCTGAAAATGTGTCCGTCTACAAGAGAGGGGAGCCCAAGCCTCTGGAGACCTTCCCATATGAGCACATCATTTTCTTTGGCGCTCCGCAGCCCTGCACCTACAAGATCACTGTGGACGAGAGAGAGATGCTCTTTGAAACGCCGCAGGTGCGTAGCCTCTGCTGTCGGTGTCAGACTGTGTCTGTTTAAAACGGGATGTCAGCTGACATGTGTGTTTCATCTGTGCGTCGCCAGGTTGGAGAGATCACGAAGATTATGAAAGCCTACATAAACATGATCGTGAAGAAGCGCTGCAGCGTCAAGTCCGTGTCCAGCTATGGAACCAACTGGATCCGGTGATTGACTTACAGGACTACAGCAGACCAGACAGATAACAAGCAAGAGTGGGGAGGAGATGAATAAATGGCAAAATGAACAAATCACCTCCACAGAGATAGTTTTTCATAGCATTTAACTGGCTACTTAGCAACGCAGATCAACTCCATTCAGAAAGATTCCTTTCAATAAAGACACAAGGAAATGGATCTACTGCTTTGGATAAAAGTGGGAATTAAGCATTTGAACCGTTTTAAGCTTCACAGTCGTCCAAATTGTTGCTGCTCTCCATGCAGTCTCATTACTCACACTGCTTGTATGTCACATCTTACTTGAAATCTATTTTTCTCATATTTTTGTGGATTTCTTTAGCTAAATACCCAAGAAAATTAGACGCTGTCCTGAATTTTATTCAGACATTTATTGAATATCTGAATTAGGACTTTTTCATTTCTAAAAATGTATATTTTCTCTAAACATGCACCCAAACTAGAAATATGATATTGTGACAGTGACAACCAAACCAGTTGTCATCTTTTGTCACCAAGTGTTTCTCCTGCAGATGTTGTGCCCCGTAATGAATGTTCTCCTTCATGGAGATTCCCTCAGGTTTCTGTGTAATATACTGCAACTGTCCAAGGGAGATACACCTCCTCTTGCCTTATTTAAGATTTTTATTTGAGATATTCTGGATTAAAATATTAAGTGTGTATGCCTTCCAGGGATGGTTCATACATTTGGAGGTGTTGAGTATATTGGTCAGTGGTAATCATGGCCTCCACTGGTGTATTTGCTACACACGTGTTTCCCTACCTTTTAAAAAAGAAAATTCAACATGAATAACCACTGCATCAGTGGAGATGCATTGTCAATGACCAACGCAGTCAAGTATTTCCTCAAAATGCATGATTACTAAAAATCAATCCAACCAGAATATAGTTCTCTTCTAAAACAAACTTTTCGTTGATCTGTGTCATCTAGAACGTGTATTGTGACTTGAGTGTGTGCAGCTCAAACTGATGTGCAAGGTTGTGTTTTTAGAAACAAGTGGGATAGTGTTGTTCAGTGTGTCTGTGTATAAAGAGTGTGTTTTTCTCAGTGATGTCAAAGGCCTTGACGGGTGGGGTATTTATTCATTTAAGTATCAATGGATTGGGAAAAAAAAAGTGCTGGAAAAGTATTGATGCAGTTGTCCTTATACTTTGGATTTTCTAATATTCTTTTGCATTTTTTGACACATAAATGTAGATTCAGAAAGTGTGTTCATGGATAACTATTGATCTTCTCAATTTTGTGCCGTTTCTGAGCATTTGTCAACACAAAATAAGTGTGTTGCCCTCGACACTGAACTCATTTCCCTTAGTTGATGTAAACAAACACAAAGGATGCCTACGCCAGTTGACTTACAGGCCGTATAGTTCATGATAAGAGTATGATCCAAACGTATTGAGCTTAGCATTTACCTCACTTCGCATCACTGTCTTCCATCGCTCTCCAATCGTACTCACTTAGGCGATCTGGTCAGCTGCCGGCGGCCACACCAGAGACTGATCTTGCCATTTGACGATGACTGTATTTCGGAGATTTCAGATTGTTTTGCGGACGGAAAATCTGAAAATGTTTTATATCAGAATTTAAAGATGCTCTAATAAATTATTGTATTTGAAAAAGTTGTTGGTGTTTGTTATTACTGTCTCATTGCCATGTCTCAGAGGGGAAAAAATTGACTTTTCAGTCAAACACACCTGATTAAGCTTTCTTTGAGTTACCTAAACTGTCTGTGGAGAACTCATCTGACATGGTTACAGTGAATCCTTTTAGAGTCTGCGTGCTACACGAATATGTTGAAAGGGACTGGATATTGAATATCGGGGCTCTTGTTTTTAATTTACTGCGAACTAAAATGATCTGGATGAATTGCAAAGGATGGAAAAACTCCCAGGTGATTGAAAAGGAACCTTTAAAAAAAAATGTTTTAGCCATCTGGTAAAAAAAAAAACAATTATATAAAAAGGGGTTTGGATGAACTTTTCCAACAAGCCATCAAGTCTGTCAAAAAAAAGTTAAAAAGGAACATTAATAAAAGTCCAGAGTCCTCTGATGTTAACGGCTGTCTGCAAAAGTTCATAGTCAGCTATAAAACAAAACAAGGGATTTCACAACTACTTGTCAGTAATTCCCCGACTAAGCAGTGTGTCTCACTGCAAGAGGAACAACTGTTTATTAAAGGCTAAAATAAATATGTCTATTTAATCAGTAAATCATTAAAGGATACTTTATTTATTTTTGAATACAACACGTTGAAGCGGCCTCTCTCCAACCACCTATCTGGGGCTGAGATGTTTCCCGCTTCTCTCGTGACACCAGCGTCATGCGTCCGTGACGTCACGCCGCACCCCTCCGCCCCTCCCAGTAACGTCAACGTTAACGTTAGTTTGAGCGGTTCCTCCCCGCAGTCTGCGGCTCGCTCCTCGTCTCACCATGGCCGGACTTTACAGAGCTTCCCTCTTTGTTCTTGCCTTCGTTTTAACGACCACAAAGGCGCAAACGCCGACTTCTTCTCCAGCTCCGAGTAAGTCTGTGCGTTTGTTCTTAAATCAGCTCCATCTGTAGTTTAGCTTTGTGTTCGTGTCGCCAGTAAACGTCAGGTCAGGAGGTGGTCACATGACTACAGAAAAGTTCATTTGAACTCTATTGAGGATTTGTTACTGTGGGCATCAAGTTAACAGCTTGATCCTATGAAATACAAAGGAGGCAAATATGCCATATAATAATATAACACTGTTATTTTTTTTACAACGTTTCAGCTCCTTGTGCCTTGAGGTCCAACACCAGTTGTGCTGAATGCCTGCGGAATGTGACCGTAAGTCAAATACTGTAACTGGTTTCATCCTTGTAATTGGTGTATTACTGTAAATAACGACACTGAACCCAGTTCTTGGTGCTGTTTTCGTTGCAGTGCTTGTGGTGCGCACCCAGCAAACAATGCATCGACTATCCAGTGAGGAACATCCTGCCCCCCAGCAGTGTGTGTCCATTGAATGACGCACGATGGGGCTTGTGTTGGGGTAAGACTGACTAGTTTTTAGCTCTCACATCTTGGTTTGTTTGACGTTCCTTTTGACAACATTTCCAATATTGTACATATTCCAATTAGTAATGATGTGCTGCTGCTTTCTTACTTGATAGTAAAGTGAATATCCAAAAACCTATTTCAACACAAGTCTTTACAAATAAATCTACCAGTCTTTAAAATGTAAAGGGGTAGAAGTGTCTATTTAATAGGATTTGCAATATTACGCAGCGCTCGTCATTGAGTGATTTTCTGTAGCGTTTTTTATTCCCTCTTTGTCTTCCTTTTTATTTCCAGTGAACTTCCAGATTCTGATCATCACCATGTCAGTGCTGGGTGGCGTCTTCGTTATCGCCATTCTCGTTTGCTGCTGCTGCTGCTGCAAGTGTGAAAGAATCGGGTGAGACTCGAATCACGTGGCGTTGGCTGTGAAATGTCTGGTTTAGGATGGAAGGAGGAGGACGGGGAACACAAAGGGTTGTTTTTGTTCGCCCCCGGGCTGAGACCGCCGTCTCCAAAGGCCTGACAGAATATTTAACTGCAGCTCAGCTGGTAAAATCACACCAGTGATCTTATTATTTAGCCGTAGTCGAGTCTCTTCTAAAATATGTGGGAATATAACAATAATATATATATATATTATATTTTTCTAATGTTGTATGTGGCTAGAAGAAAATCATGAATTATTATAAAACTGTATGTTCTAGGAGTAAGAGAGAAGACGCTAAAGTGGAGCGGCAAACCCGTGCGAGGAAGAGCCGTCAGAATGTGAAGTAAGAAACTGTTGGGGATATTTACAACCGTCGGTATATTACAGCAGTACAAACCCTGTAGGCCTGAGTGTGTCCAGTGTTCTCTGCTGTCCAACAACTTGTCTTTGTTTTTCCCAGGAGAACAGAAATGCAGCTGAGACACGATGAAATCAGGCAGAAATACGGTGAGACCAATAGCTTGGTTGTGTGTTTTGAGTGGGATGTAAAAGCTGGAATATCAAATATACTTTTTTTCCAAAAGCTTTGCTTGCATGCTCAATAAAAGAGTTGCAAAATGAATGCATAACGGGAAATGAAACAATAAGATTGAGAAAATAAGATTAGGGTAATGGATTCTGAGCTGAGGAATTTAGGAACAAATCCTCAAAAGTCTTCATAAACAGAGTCTAAATAAAAAGAACAATTTTGATCAAGTAGCGCCATCTACTGAAAAAAGCTGATACAAGTCAGATGCTTATTGGTTTTTGAAGACAAGTAATTTACTTGTTTTGAACCCACTATGTAAATGCATGGAGCCAGTGAAATAATTGGATATTTTTAATTCGTACTCCAGTACCACACGCTTGCCCTGCTTGTAGCCATACAATGGGTTATAAGATTTGTTCTTCTTTGTTTCGTACAGGTATAGCAAAGGATAATCCATACGCCCGAATGAACAATCCGTGAGAAGGATTTTCACCATGATGCCATAAGTAAATTGCTTAAGGAGATTTTACTGATGCCAGTGACATTGAATACATATGTAGCATATAAGAAACAGATTATTTGATTTCATGCCTGCAAAAAACACCAATATGTTCTGAAATTAGTTTGTGCACTATACATGTAAAAATGTTCTGTTCACCTAATGTTTTATATTATATACACGTTGTTCTCTGTTGTTGTACCAGATTCATAATTCTGTATAAATTATTATATTACAATGTGTTCAGTTAACTTTTTTTCTGTCAACACAAGAAACATAGATGTGGCAAATCAGTCAAAACAAAATTTCCACCATGATACACAAACATTTGTTTAATTTACCATAAAATGCACTGTTTCTAGATGTATATAACTCAAGAGTGGATAAGAGCTTGTGGTGCTTCTGTTAAAACTTGCAGTATTGTTGTCATACTATATTATGACACACACTATTTTACTGATTTTAATTCATGTCTCAAGGACATCATTTATTTTTATATAAAAAGCTCATTTGTCACATGTAACTAATTTAACACCTTTTGCCTTCAGAATTTGTTTAAGAACTTTCCTGGATAAAACAAATGTAACTAAATGTGAAAGAAGTATTTTGTTGCCGCTTTTGTAAAAATAAATTGAAATGAAATCGATTTTTGTGACTTTAGTTCATAAATTTACAATTTCCCCATTGACCTCAATCCCTACTCCTCCCAAAACACACATAGAAACAGGTGAGGACAAAGAAGCTTTTTGGAATTAAGAGACTATGGGAAGATTATTCTCATGATTAAATCAATGTTATCTGTGTGCTTCCACCTAATCCTCCTTGATCGACCCCCTACCAGAAAAGGAGTGACTCAATGCATGCAACAGTTTCTCAGTATAGTTTCCCCTTCAAATATTTCATAGAAAAATATAATAGTCTTATATCCTGCTATGAATGTAAATCCCCCAAAAAAATTCAGCCCATGTCTACAACGTATGAGTAATGTTTTATAAGTAACTGAGGGACTAGTTGTGACAATATGGAATATAAAATTACAAAGAAACAACTTGCTTTTTTCTAATTTAATTGACTTGGTTGTTTTGTTGTGGTTCATAATTCTCACTGTGACTTCCGTTCAATGTTCACGGCGGCCGCTGGTCTCTACTCGAGCCTGGCTTTGCCAAGCGGCCCTTTTGTTTCACCTAGGTCTCGGGCATGCGCAAATTAGCTTGCGCGTTCACGTATCCGCGCCCCCGAGGAAAGGTGGACCACGTGACCAATTTCGTCGAATTGTATTTTAAATTTCTGTGCGCGCTCCTGTTTCAAGCGAAACGCCGGAGAAACCGATAACCCGTCTTCGCCGCAAACAGTCTGTCTCTGCGTTATTACTAAACCCCGAAAAGAATAGCGCAATGTCTGAAGAAAAGCCAAAGGTCAGTAATGTTACTGAGTTCATTCGAGGCAACATTTTTACACGGTAGCCGTCAGTCGCTAATGATGCTAACTGCAAGTTAATGTCTGCTAGCATGTTCTGCTAAGCTAGCCGTGCTTCCAGGCTACAGTTACCGCATTTTGAGCGGGTCGGCGGAGAAAACAAAGGTTGTTATCTTTTTCTTTTTCGACGCATAGTTTTGCGTTTTGCAGACTCGCACGAAAACAAGCATCGCTACTGTTATGCTCCCACTTTGTTGACTTTTGAATTAAGAAACCGTTGCTAACGTCGGCATCAAAGATTTTCAATTGAAATGCTCGATTTATGTTTTGCCATTCATTTGCGCCATTGTGGCTTTCTGCGCCAGTTTGAACACGGCTTAGCTTGCTATGCTAGCCACCTGGCGAACCCCCAAAGGAGTGCGCGGTGTGTTTTACACGGCGAAGCCCGCCCCGCGGACTAATCGTGTCTTTCTCAGCCTGCGTTAAGGTGGCTAACTGGCGTTAGCTGGCTGGTTAAGCTAGCCGTTAGCTGCAGATGGACGTCATTCTCCCGGCCACTGGTGTTCCAGATAAACTCGGGTCAGATTAACGGATCGGGGTGGCCTGGTGTGTGGTTGCTTTTTTTGTGACTTCGGATGTTGAGAGCACAACGATTCATGTATTACATTTTGTAAGCGGGGGGGGGATATCGTTCCGCCAGCTGGACGGACTTGTTTGCAGTCGTGACATATTTGCCGTATGAGAGTCCGCTTTCGCTCGCATCGCCGCTGTGGGACCAGGCCTCTCCGGAAGGAGCCGGCTACATCCTGCACACTGTCTGATCGTCCTCTCCCTGATTGGCCACCTCACTTGTACAAGTTGATGTCTGATTAATGTGTAACGCCGTGCACTTTCTTGTACTTGCAACAAGCTACCTTTTTTTATTTTTTATTATCTAACTTTGACTTCAAACGTATGCAAATAACATTGTTTTGACGCTGGGTGTCGCTTCCGCTGATGAGTGTTTTCGTTGCAGGAGGGAGTGAAGACAGAAAACGACCACATTAACCTCAAGGTGGCTGGTCAGGATGGCTCAGTTGTACAGTTCAAAATCAAAAGGCACACTCCACTCAGCAAACTAATGAAAGCATACTGCGAAAGACAGGTAACGTGATTCTGAAAACTGCAGTGACTGCAACCTAAGCCTGTATTTTCCTACGATAACGATAGACTTTTGACTTTGAACAAATAATCCCTTTTATTGCTATCTAACTCTGTTCAAAGTCTCATGTTATTTCTGCCTGCCGTGTCTTTCACAGGGACTGTCAATTCGTCAGATACGTTTTAGGTTTGATGGACAGCCCATTAATGAAACGGACACGCCTTCACAGGTTGGTAACTCAGTGATTTTTATTGGTCAGACTTGTTGTTTCCTATTTCATGCCTGAAGTGGGTAATGTTTCTTATCCTGGACCTTTTTGTACACTGCAAACTGGTCATATGGGTGTGCGCTATTACTCCTCTTGAGCTTTGGAGCGTAGAAATATAACGCACCTCAAATCATTTTGACATTTTCATGTGTGTATATGCAAGTTTTCATTGGTGAGCTTTAACAGCACTAGTAGGGGATTTTGTTTAATTTCAACCGACTGAGGCTGAATGTTGGCCATTAAGAGACAACTTTGACAAGAAAGCACATAGGTTTTTTTTGTCAAACTCCTGCAAATTGGTTTGGATGCTGAGCTCACACTTGTTTAAAAGAACATGTAGTTGGCAACAGAAATACTTTTAAGTTGATGGTCTGGATGCCATATTTGTTGGAAAGAGGTGAAAATGTGTAAAACCCACTTTAAACAAGGTTGTCAATTTAAGGTTTGTTAGAAATGTATATTTGCCCAAGATCGTACAAGTACACCAGAGTTTTGGTATTGACACAGACTAAATCATTTTCTTCAACACTTTTGATTTTTTAATGTATATCAAATTAGAAACAAAGATTACATTGTGTCTAAAATATTGATTTGTAGCAGGGCGCTCACGAGAACATTCCATGGGTGCTTATGGCACTGTGCTGTCGGTATTGAATGCTCTATACCAGCTCTACTCTGAGGGTAAAAATGTTTTCTGTAGAATAATATTTGTTTTGATTGTTTCAGCTGGAAATGGAGGATGAGGACACTATTGATGTATTTCAACAACAGACAGGAGGCGTCTCTTAAGTCGGATGTGGACTCTTGGAAGAACATCCACATTATTTTCCTGTTGTGTTTGTTTTCTCTCAACCCCCCCCCCCCGCCCTCTCTCCACTGTGCTCGGTCAGGCTCTTTAGAATTGAAGAAGGTTCTTTATTTGGCGCCACATCCAAACTTCGCGATGCAGGGTAATTTTTTTAAAAGTGTTTTATTCACATAAATGGATGCTTTAAATTGTCCACGGCAGGGACACGTCTCAGATAGCAATGGCTTGCAATGAAGAAAACAAATAACCCACTACATTATTTTTATGTTTGACCAGATGCATCTCATACACAATAAGCTGAACTACATGCCAAAATCTTTCCCTCTTTTTTTTTCCTCCTCTTTGTGTTCAACTTTTCCCAAATGTTGTGAGCTTTCAAATTCAGGGTGGGCTCAAACCATTTTTAATTCATGTACTTTGTGGAAAAGTGATGGCTGGCAGCCTGTGGTGTCTCTCTAGATTGAATAGATAATGACAACTTTCTGAAGTAATACCCTTTCTTAGTTTTTTTTTTTTTTTTTTTTTTTAAGGATCTTTCAAAATAATTTGAGGTATACATAGCCAAGAAGAAAAATGGTTTGTGCTGCGATTCCTATGGATGTGTACCTCATGCGGTCACCCTTGACTCATTGGTAACTATAGTACAGTCATGTTTCTGGACAAAAAGCTAAATGAATAGTTATTTTACAAAAGCGTTTGGTTAATGCATAATCTGTAGATGTGACGTGGTCACACAGCAAAGAAGTACTCTTGTGTGATTCTTTCCACCTTTTTACAGGATAAAATAATTCACCATAACCAGTCCAGAAATAGAATCTCCCACCAGTCGTTATATATTTCACTCCGTGTATAAATATATATAGAGTCAATGTTGTGTTGCCAATTTGAATACATTTGTCCAACATCTACCCAAACATTTTTAGTTTGTTTGACTCTTGTGTGTTGGTAAGTAGAAATCTTGTTTTATAAGAATGTCCTTAATTTTTGTGTCCTCATTAGTTAGATTGGCAGGGTGACATCAGCAGATCCCCCCCCCCCAGTTTTTGTTTTGGGATTTGTACATTATTTGTTGTCCCTATACTGTATACAATAAATATAGTTTGATACTCTGCCTCTTGCATTATATGCCTTCTATTTGTGTGCCATTCGATTAATCTTCTAGCCATGCTGCGCCGCATAATGCAGGGCACTGTTCTTTTGGTGTAAATAAACATACAGGTATTAAAGGGCTGACTACATGGAATTGTCCTTTTCTGAATGTTGGTTTGATTAATATAATTGGTGCAAATAAACTTGCCTCTTGATAAATGCTATTGACGAAACGAAGTTATTCTTTTCCTTGAAATAAATCATTTCAGGTTCTATGAAATAAACTTCTAATTGAAGAATCCCTTATTGGTGTTATTCCAAAGAAAGGAGAACTGAGTTGTAACTGTCTGTTGTCCAGCGGCATTATCCTCCAGACACTAGAGGGCGTAGTACTTAAGCCTCAATATCTCTGCTTGTTTGAATCCCTGAAGTCTCCAGCCCTTAATTAAAACACAAAGACACATGTGTTGCTCCACTCCAGCTTTGTGAGGGCCATAACTCCATGCGGTGTCTTTTGCTCAAGAGAACTTCATTTCACAGATGTTACTTAACCGATCAGCCGAATGAACTCCCTGTGAGCCGCCCCCCCTCCCCCCAATCCCTCCTCACACAGTGGTTTCATTGTCCTGCCTTTTATTTCTGGCAGCATCTTTGCATTTTATATTTCCTTGTGGATGTGTCTGAAGTCTCTCGTATTCCCCAAGACGTCCCGGGACGGAGCTGCAGCTGAAAGATGCCCCCCTCCACCCAAACACTCATTGAGTGCAGCGCATGTTTTATAAAGTCAGGGCATGCTGCTGTTCTGTGGGGCTGCGAGTCACCATCAGCTGTGTCAGGAACCACGTATCCTCAATTGTGTTTTCACTGCAGATAACGGAGAGAAGCTTTGTGTTATCGTTATTGTTTTAAAGCCCATTCGTAGTCGATCTTGTGTCATGCACGGGGCCAGCTGTCAGAATACAGTGAGGATGGTTTGTTTATTATTGTGACAAGATAATAGGTGGATTATTGACTCCCAACTACACAGTTAATAAGAGGGAAATATTGTTGTGTGAGAGACAAAGGGTCATGTTGATATGAATAACGAATATAGGCATCTGTGCATGAAAGATGCAATTGTAAGATGAAAAATATGCTGGTGAATTAAACTTTGTTAACGCGTCTTATTACCAGGCGGGCCCCGGACCCCCACCGGCTCAAAAGCAGATTTCAAACCGATCAAATAAGAGCCTTAATCTGGGCCTTATATTCCAAATGGCTGATGTGTCAAAAACTAATTAAATTGTACTTAATGAGATTAGAGATCAGCGAATATGGGGCCATGTAATAATCCATCGCAGGAATCCTGTACACGTGCTCAGAGTGGGGGTGCCACAGGGGGTTAATAGGCCCCCCGTGCTTACTCCCGAGCCCAGTTTCTTCCTTATCTCATGATCCGTTACCCATTATTTGTCGTATTATTGTTGTCAACATTCAACACTAATGCTGTCGTCTGTAACAAATTAAAACACACGATGAAACAAAATCTTAAATTACACTCCAGCTGCTTAAAATACATTAATAACATGGACACATATGATGTCATTAAGTATACACACATTATACGCATTACTTATTAAGTTGATTCTATTTGATTTTTTCACTCGAATTGAATAATAGTTTAACAATACATTCCACATAATCTGTCTTCATTGAAGCTCATTTGCTGCACGTCTGTAAAGGCAAGAAAATCCAATGAGTGCATAAACATGTAGTAGGTGCATACACTAATCAACACAAGAGGACGGGTCTTCAGACAGAGAAAATCAGCTTAACTTGGAACGCATAATGATCCTATGACGTCAGTCAGCCGCCTTTTGCATTCTCAATGTGTCGAGCCAGCGTCGTCAGATGTGACACCCTCCCTGGTTGAGTCCGTTCAGCAGCCTGAATGAAAGCACTGTGCATCTGGAGAACCTCTGGATTGTCTCCAGAGCTCTGCATGCTGATGTCACCCTCTTTGTGCGTAATGCCGTCCCCACCCTGTCGGCAGATACGATTCCCCTCCAGAGCATGTAGAGATCTTCGGGCAGCATAAACGTTTCACAGAATTGTTGTTGTACAATTTGTAAATCCGCAAGTTTTTCTAGAGTTTAGTAGAGATCCTGGAAGATGTGTCACTTTCTTTTTTACAATGGAAATTTGGACGAAAACAACTGTAGTTTTAATGTCATAACAGAAAAGGCGCATTACTCTTACTCTATATATTTAAAAGTCATAAATCCTCAGATGGAATCTGGACAGAAGGCCTGTCTGTATCTGCTCGAGGCTTTGTCCTGTGGATATTGGCTGAGGAGACAAGAGTAGGAGACAGGAAAGGTTAAACTAATCACAGATGTCCTCAGCGTAGAATTAAATTCTTGGAAAATAGATTAAATAAATAAAACATGTTTCTTCATGTGTCACTGAACGCGTCTCACGTCTCAACAAAATGAAATTCCCCGGGATTATTAATGCAGCCACGCTCACACTAACAGCGTTGCAGTTATTCAATTCAATACAACTTGATCTAGTCAGCTCGCCACAATCCAGACAAGAACATACACACAATAGAAAAGAAAACAAGGGGGAGATATCTGTATCCGCAGGACTAAAGCCCGTATCAGTTGCTTTCCGTGCTTTGCCCCAGGATACAAATGTTAACTGTGCTGTTTTTAAGACACATGAAGCTAAACTCCAGTAGCCTGCAGACAAACTCCAGCAGCCTCGTAGTTACTCAGTGCAAACGCAGGTGTGCCAGTTCCAGGATCTTGGTAATGTACAGTGAGCCACTGGCACAATTAATCATTATTAGTTACACCTGTGCTTTTCCCGCCTGAGCAAAGTCCAACTTTCTGCCATGAAAACATGAATGGAGGGATGAAGAGTCCAGTTTTTCAACCTTCACAACACAACAACAATGTCCACAGGACACATTGTTGTTGTGTTAATAGATTAGTCCACCCGGTGGCCCCATAGTCAAGGGTAGCTCAATCATTGGGGGGGCACGAGTAAAATAATTAATCAACTCATCACCCCTGTTATCAACTCTATATTCCCTCAATTTAATTGTCTCTCACGAAGGACTCAAAGTGCCACAATGCAACACCGAAAACATATCATCTATTTAGCTCCGGCTTTGGGAGCGACGCCCCAAGAAGAAGAGGAAGAAGAGGAAGAAGAAGAGGGAGGCTTTCCCCTGAAAGAACTCATTGTGGAGAGGGATGGGAGTGCGTGTTTAAAAGAGCCCCCCTCCTTTCGGGGATTACCGAAGCCAACTCACTAACATCCGCGGTGCGTGTGTGCGCGTGCGTGTGGAGGGGGGGGGGGGTGCAATAAGCGTGAATCATGGCCGTCGTCACTACTACCGGCCGGGAGCGGAGCCTGAATTGTGCAAGATACGGATAAGAGCGGAGAGAGGTCCAGTTCTCCCCGGTCTCCTCCCCGCGTGGAAATGCCCCAGAAGAGGCTCGTGCGCCGCCGCCGCCGCCTCCTCCTCACGCTTCACATGTGCTCCTGCTGAAGAAGTCACTCGCCACACAAACCTGGCAAAGGGCAGTTTGCAAGCGAGAAAGAACCAGAGGGACTATTTTTTTTAAAACTTTAAACTTTTTCTTTTGTCGTGCGGAAATTGTTCTCAGCCGGGAGGGAGAGAGAGAGAGAGAGAGGGCGAGCGAGGGAGGTAGAAGGAGATAACTAGACACGGAGAGGAGGAGAAAAGTTGGTGCTTGTTGGTGAACGAGGACAACATGGGGAACGCGGGGAGCATGGACCAGCACGCTGACTTCAGAGGACACAACATGCCTCTGAAGCTCCCCATGCCCGAGCCCGGCGAGCTGGAGGAAAGATTCGCAACCGTTTTGGTAAGAGGAGAAAAGAAAAAAGAAACGCCAAAATGTTCCCATCTGTCTTCTCTTTGTTCCCCCTCCACGCTTCGACGTTCCGGGACGGGACAGCTGTGCGCGCGCGCGCGCGTGTGTGAGTGGGACCTGTGTTTGTCCAGCACGTCTGTCCTTTGTTGTTAAGGGGCAAAGGGGTACAAGAGATACGCGTCTGTTACGTGAACTGCTCGAATACAAAAAGTGGGGGTTGCAAGTGACGTCTTTTTAACTCTTATCAAAGTTGCAGCTGGAACATCTGCACTAAAATGTCTCCCTGACTCATCAAAGTTCTGAGCCACCAACTTTTTGCCACATGCATCAAACCTCCATTTAGGGCCCCCCCCCAGACGAAAAACACCCACACAAGATAACCTAATCATTTAGTGCCCCTTCATCTTCTCATTCAGCAGCTTATGTCCATCCAGCAGACACCTGCAGTCAAATTATGGTTTTTATGCCCCCCAACGCCGCCCGCTGCTGAAGCTCTCAAGTACCCAGCATGCGAGCTCCCTCTTCCAACATCTGTCACATCATTAAAGCGTCTGTCAGCAATTATGTTACCTGGGAGTTGCACATTCCTGGTGTTTGCTGAAGGACCCTCCAGGCGGTGAAACGCCTCGGGGGTCAGTCAGCAGGAGGAGGAAAAGGTGTTTGTGTTGACGGGTCGGCTAAAGCTTCCCTCGGCAATCTGTTGACCGCGTTCTCCGGTGCGCCAAAGCGTTGTTACCGGGGCGATTATCGTGGCCGACGAGGAGAACTTCCTCAGTCAGTGAGTCGAGGCCTAAATGGAAGCACAGCCATGGCGAAATTTGAGCTCTGGGAAGAACGGGGGGGAAAAAATGTGGGTCAAACGGGATCGTCGCCCGGCCTTCAGCTCCCTCAAACACTCTCTTGAAATGGTTCATGTTTATATCAGAGAGGTGGACGTTAAATCGGGGTCTGCTGGAGGCTGCAGACCTGAAGGTTGACACGTTGTGATGTCACAGATGGAACTGGGGGGCCTTCTTCTTAATCACCTCCGCTTTTAGAATCCCGCTACCTTCTTTGAGCGTTGAGGTGTTATAAACTGCAGCAAATGTCAGGGGCGAGGGGACTTGTTGTGCAAACCACTTGTTATGTTATTACCTGTCTTAACTCAAGGATTTCGTGGGCCGGCTGTAAGAAAAGCTGATGCTCACAGCCCGTCGGGATCCCCAGTCCCCCCCCCCCCCCCCCCCGCCGCCCCCCCCTTTGAGCCTCAGCTCTTGGCCGGGTGGAAGCCCTCCAGCATTAGAAGAACTTAGTGCTATAATCACAGCGTTTAGCGTCATTCACTGCCATTAAAACCCTGACGCGTCTCGGCCGCGCCTGATGGCAGTTGGCTCCATTGGCTTTCGGGAGCGAGTGGCACCGTGTGCCTCTGATGACCTCACTTGGGTTTGAATAGAAGATGATTAAGATGATGACCTCGCCAACGCCTTTCTTTGTTTCCCCACGTATCAGTTTCTCCTGGACCTGATGAATTGACATTTGAAGGCTACTTGGCCGCTGATCAACGGCCCATTCACCGACTCATTAATCAGTTCACATACCTAACAGACCCTTTTTGTTTGACAATCACATATATTTTGATATGAGTGATAGCTTTCCCTCGACATGCCCTCTACTTAGATTATCATCATGGTTATTTACCGGCCAATCTGCATATGTTTAATCAACAGGCAAGTCCTGCATCCCAGTGGGGAGCCGTTTAGATTAAAGGCTCGCGTTCATGCACTCGCTCCACTAAAGCCTTGAATATCTTATTAGGGACATTCGGTATTTTAATTTGTGTCCATGCTGTGTGACACGCAAAGGATGTCGACTCGCATATACAGTACCAGTCAAACCAACGCTCGTGCAATTTCTAACAATTGAGTTGATTTAATCATCAGATGAGATCTTGTGTGCTTATAAGTGTTTCACTAGGAAAATAGGTATTTATTTGACAAATAATTGTCATCCAACTTCAACGGCCAATTGGTTAACTAGATTCAAAGATTCAAAGATTTTTATTGTCATTTACACACGCCCTGTGTATTGAAATTCTTGTGCTTGCCTTTTGAAATGAGTGCAATATAAATTAACAGTACAGTAACAGTAAGTCAGTGTGTTTACATGATGGCATAATTCGAATCTTTGCTTAGTCGGACTATGCTATCTTTCGGGGAAAGTGCTATTATCCCAATATACATGGCAGTGAATAAATCAAATCATTGGCCAAAAGCATGTCATGTCCGATACGATAGGTGGCACTGTTTTCATTACTAGTTGTGATACAGCCATTTCCGCTTGACCGCTTCACCACTACCAACAACAACAACATCAACATTACGAGAAAGATGGCGAGCGGAGAGCAAGGTGAAGCTACATCCCTTTACTATATGTGTATGATGTTAATAGGAGTACAGCGAATGCGAATGGCCCTATCGGCTGAGAGAAGACGCCGTCGGGATCTCAAGCATGCGCAAAGACGCAAAGTCCAGTTCGTCATCCGATTCACCGCTACATGCCGCAATAGTCGCACTATCAACTGGATCGGATCGAGTTATCCAGGGGTGTTAGCCGGATCGTAGTCGGACCGCACATAGTCGGACAAAGGTGTTGAAACGGATAATTCGATTTCAGTCCGACTAAGCCAGTTATTCGAATCCATGTAACCACGCTGAGTGAAATTCTAACAAGCTAAAGTGCAGACCAGTTGTGAATTAGGTTATAGAGTCCTCTCAGCTGTTGATGGCTCTAATGGCAGTGGGGAAAATAGAGTTTTTCAGTCTGGTGGCTCCTGCCTGAGGGTACAGAAGTGCCAACTAATATGTTGCAGTAAACCGTGTCCACTGCAGGTCAAAAGGGTAAAAACTTCAGGAATTTGTGCTGCGTAGAACAAGTTTGGACCTCGAGTGAAGTCTGGTCAATGGTCAATAATGAACTTTATTGTGTCTTATCATTTTATTTTAGTGAGTGTTCTACATACTCACATGTGTATCGTACTACACTTTGACGTTGGCCATGTGACAACGGTAAGAAACAGAAACTCCACCATTTACCATTTGAACGTTTCGTCTGTTTCAACACGGCTTTGATACCAACGTTCTTCGTCGAGCATCACATCATTTCATTTGAACGATCTGTCTTCGACGTTGCAGTCCCACTGTCTCCCGTCGGAGGATACTGCTCCGTGAGCCGGCGCTTTCTGCTAAATGAAAAGCTCCCATTGAAGTCTCTGTCTCGTGAGTCCCTTGAGGAACGGGCTGATCTTGGAAAGAGACTTAGGCTAATTCTCATGCAAGGCCTCTGCCGCGATAAAGAGAGGCTAATTCACATGTGACCTCGGCCATGAAGCGTGTGTACTTTTAAAGCCAAATATTCACTGTCTCAAAAGCCGTAAGGGAAGCATTTCCATGCAGGTATAAGATGGAAGTTATTCATTGTTAACTTTCACAAGTGTTTAATAAGCAGTTGCTGCGTGTTTAATTCCTGCTCTTGACTTTGTGAGTCTTGTAAACGCCACCGGTCGCCTCTGCGCTCTGGAAAGCGTGTTTGCAGGTCTTCACCTCCCTTGCGGTTGCCATAGAGCTGGTGAGACACGTCTGCAAGAAGAAGACGGGTCACACACAGACACACACACACACGGCGCTGGGCCGGTAGCGGGGCTGCCCTTTCAGTGTCACCTCTGCACAGCGCCGACATCCCAGCGAAGGGTCGTTTACAGCCGTTACTTCAGATGCCATATGGGGCCTGCAGGCTTAGCTGTTGTTCTGGCTGCTCTTCCTAAATAGTCTGTCCAGATTACATCTAAGCTACTTTGTTCAAAGGCTGCTGCAGCACTCTGAGCTGCTGTCCGTCGTGCGGCGGGGACCTGCATCCGAAATGTACCCCTCAGATTAACCACACGAGTGGCCGTCGTGTTCAGTTGAAGTGCAATTTGTCACGCTGGCCGCGCGTCAGGCGGCGTGCGTGGCGTTCAGCTCGGGCCTCCGGGCCGCCAAGAGCATTGTTGCTGAATAGGTATAATAATAAAAGAAGAAGAAGAAGAAGCATGAACAGTGAGCTCCCACCGCATCTCAACCCACCGCAGGGGAAGTTGTTAGTAGACCTGAGGTTACCGTGGTGTGGTGCGAGGTCGTGCATGGCGTTTTGTACACACACACACACACACACACACACAGACACACACACACACTCAGTTCATTCAGAAAGACGGCTTGAGTTTAGAATTTGGCCCCCCAACTCTACTCACTTTACTTTTTCGGCTTTTGTGCGAGAACAGCGACCCACCCGTCTCCTACATAGTGCATCACGGGACCCAGGAAGTGACTAGAAGTTAACCCCCCCCCCCCCCCGCCCCTAGTTTTTCCACGTCGACGCTTCTTCATTAAACAGCAGAACAATCGGTATTGTCTGAGGAGCAGAGGGTGAACACTGGCTGGATCCCGTGCGGCAGAGAGAGGCAACAGAGCTGCTCTTTATTCTGCGCAGAGCCCAAGACGGAGCCTGGCACGGGACCCAGACCCCGGCAGGCTGCGAGGGGGCCACCACACATACCCAAATATGTGTGTGTGTGTGTGCGATAGCCCCGGCATGCTGACCCACCAATTAGCCGTTAACAGAGCTGAGCGCGACATGCTCGGGGTAGTGATGAAATGCACTTCCGCCGCCAGTCGGCCGCTGGCCACCGTCGTCTCCCGGAAGTGCTGCAGGTTTTTCTTTTTTTTCGCCGATAACGTGCCGCTCAAAACCCAGAAGCGTAACCACGCGGAGGCCTGTCAACCCGCCGGCGGAGGGTCAGATGGTTGCGTGGGAGCGGTGCTCCCTCGGCTGTGTGTGGCCACAGCTGAGTTGAAACCACTGGGGCTTCAATCACTGTTGTTGTTCCCAGTTCAGTTTTGACGTGCGTCGAGGGCTGACCGGGCGGAGCGACGAGACAGCGCTTCGATCCGAGTGTTTTCGGAACGATCAAACCTGATTAGGACGGAGGATTAAGTCTCCACAGGCTTCCCGCCCCTCTGACTCAGCTACTGAAAAGAAAGAGCAGTGGAGCTTTTCTTTTTTCCACCATTGCAGAAATGTTGTTGTGCTGAATGCCAGCTTTCATCGGAGACTGTGTAAAGTTCTAACTTTCGGTTCAGGCTTTAGCGGACGCTGCCTCGTCCTCTGCCGTGAATGTCTCCGCTGAGGGTCTCCCTGCGTGAGGAGCAGGTGTACAAACAGGCCAGCGCTGTCCTTTTCATGTCGGTCACGGCCCGTTCCCAGTGTTGTCCAGCGAGGACCGGTCCAAGTGCCCGCACAAAAGAACAGGAGGGTCGGCTCAGCGGAGAAGTGCATTATGGTCGGGATCTGTCCCGGCTCCAAGACGGCAGCTGGGCTAATAAAATGAGATTGGCCGGCCAAAGTGTTTTGGTTTTTTTATGCGGAAAAGCCTTGAATGAAGAGTGTCATTGTGACAAGTTGGCGTTGTGTTGTGTCTTCAGGGTGAGCCTTATCCTGCGCCATTAGTATTAGTGTCCTTTCTTTACTTTTAGGGGCCTTGAGCAATGCTGACTATGCACACAAACAGCCTGGTATTGGGCCTCCTCTGATATGGAGAAACCTCTTTTTGTTTTCAATACACTTTCTTCCGGCTGTTTGTTGTATTTCCATCATGTGGGTCCTTGAGGGGGTTTAATCACATAGATAAATACACTCCGCTGATGTTTTTGAGTTGTTGGAACACGTCGTTTATCAATGCCGTTTCACAACCTTGTACACTATTTACACCACGTCTGCACATCTTCTTGGGTGTCGGATTTCGACATTTAGCACAACGCCGTATTCTCAGATCCAACTGGTCGTCTAATATTCTTGTTGTTTGAAAGACGCAGAAGTTCCCTTTGTAAAGTAGCCTTGTTTCTCTTTTCTTCCTGATGCTTTTGGCTGCCAGGGTCAGAGAGGCAGGTCCTGTCGGGTAACAGCCTGCCAGAATGAACATCTGCAGAGCACAATGGGAGGTCCTGCTGCATTTGAATGTACGGTCGCTGAAGTACGAGTGTGACACAGGCCTCATCACAGCTCCCGACAATGCGGCAGTCTGTTGTTTTCGGGTTTCAATAGCCTCTCATCCTGGATCCCCCCCACATGACACCACAGCCTCAGTATCATGAGTTGAAATCCATTCATTGCGGTGGTCTGAAAATTCACAGCAACCTATTACTTTGTGTGGCTTTATTTTCTTTTTTTCTCCCCGTTGGGGCTTCAGCCATTTAATTCAACTGCTATTTGGTTAAACACACATTTAAATAATCCCCCCCCCCCACTCCCCTGCAAATCTGTGATTCTCATCACAGAATCTATCAGGACAGGATCACAGAGTCACATTCAGGGTGAAAGCCTGTAACGGCTGGCTCGTGAGTCACTGTGCAGGACGGATGAGTAGACACATACCTGCTTCCTACGGACTCGTGACTCGCTTTAGTCAAACATTTAGCTCCGACAAATCGCACAATGAAGGTACTTTGTCCTCACTGTATCTGCTCGACCCCCCCGAGGCCTCCAGTGGTTTTCTTGATTTGTTTGTTGACAGAGGTAGTGATGTGATCAGTGTCATCTTGTTTGTTTGTTGCTTTGTTTTGTCAAAGGTGCCGTTCAGCCGCATCACAATTTCTGTGTTGGTAAACTAAAAATCAGCTTGCATGAATCATGTCGTTAGAAGGAGTGACGGTTCTCTTTATTTCCCCCCTTTATGAGACGTTGTATTGGGTCCGTTCTAGCTGTTTGTTTTAGGAGTTGTTGTGCTCTTCTGTTGTTCTGAGATAAATGCCTGATGAGTTTTGAGGGGACAGTGGCTTGATTGTGGCCTCGCTGCCGCTGGAGGCGGAGATGTTTGCTGCACCACAAAAAACATTCTGGGCTGATGAGCCTAGAATACGTCTCATTATTGTGGTTATGTAACATTCTGCAACATCGGAGGTTTCCCATAACATGAGAGAAAGAAAAGGATCACTTTATTACATAACAAAAAGTCTGTACAGTCTTGACAGGACCATCATCAACACAACTTCTAGATAAATGTGTGACAACTACATAGTGGAGTGTGTGGTTGTCATGTTATAATCAACAGAAGATGCTTTAAACTCTTTAAAGGATTATATGCTCAGCACCTTCATGAATTAGTCGCCTCCTTTTGGTCAGCTCTTATGTTTCCTGTTTGTCCCGCTGCCGTCTACTAAAATAAAGCTTGCGGTTGTACAAATAACAAAACCTTAGCTGAAGGTGATTTTCTTCTGAAGATTTACCAAATCTCAAGTAAACCAATGATTTCACTCAAAAACCAACTGCATTAACGCCCCACTGTCATACAGATAAACAACTTTTTGGATTCCTATTATTTCTTTTATTTGAACTAGAACATGGACTCCACCTCCGCCCCGACACTTTCGCAAGCTCACAACATCTGGCCTCGTGTTCGTGTGTCACTTGTTTAGTTTGGACAACTTCCTGCTGCTCCAAACCATCTCCATATGGTTTCTGTTCTTTGGGTGACGTCCAGCGTGAAAGCCATCCTGTATTAGGACACAGCTTTACACCAACATCTTAATATTTTTGCATTTCGTTCCTCCCACTTGCAGCTGCTGCATTCTATGTGTGTCTCCATTGATTCCGCTGTGTAATGAATCATGTACAGTATGATATGGCGTGTCCACCAGGCTCACCCAATGTATCTCCGTGACAGCGGGGACGGTGTCGAGCGAATGACCCAGATGAGGTGGAATGTCTCACCAAGAGTATTGGTTGACGGTGTCCCGCTCACGGACGCGGGTTTGGCCGCACTGTCCCCGGACGGAGGTAAATGAAAGGAATTTCGTTGGAATGTGCTCGTAAAGGGGCGCGAGATGAGAGGCCAGGCTCAAACATTTGAGCTCGCCGTGTAGTCTGTAGGCGTTCCAGGGAACAGCTTCACAAACAAATACTCCTGTTCTGACAGAGGAGGGGCCGCTGAGCCCGGGCGGGGGGTCCCGAGGATTACAAAACTAATCTGAGAACAGACAGTGGACACCTGTGACCCCCCCCCCCCCCCCCCCCCAAAGAACGGCAGGGATTACGGATCCACGCTGCGCTAACGAGGGGAGGACGACTCGGTTGGGATGGCACAGGGCCCCGGGGACGTCCTTCTCCCCCTGATGGAGACAGTTACCGCCCAATCGTGGACATGATTCTTCTATGTGTGAGCTGCAGAGCTCCTCGGCTTCCCTGCAGTTGAAACGAGAAGAGAGAAGCGTCGTTGGTACACCTGTGGAGGTGTTTTACGGCTCAGGCTGGCCTGCAGCAACAACCTCATTATAACTGTGTAAATGCCCTGGAAACATAAAACACCCCAGGGACCAATGAAGCAAGAATTGGGAGAGAACAGTCAGTCATTTCCGTAGTATTGAGCAATTTGAAAATATATGCTATGACTAGTCCGCAATCAATGATGCAGTCCGATGTTTTCTTGTTGTGGCCTGTTGTTCTTTGCCTCTAATGCTCATTTAAAACCACAGCTGTGCTCTCAGAGAGAACAGCGCTACATGAGCGGTTGGAGCGTTGTTTTGAATGACGCAATCTGGGTGTTGATAACAGGAAGAAATGTGATCTCTTGAGGTCACCGGCGGGATTTTCCTCCGAATCCGGAGAAAATATAGTACTGCGTCTGCTGACCGTCTGAAGGATCGGAGCTTCTTTCTCCTCGTGGTGCATTAGAGGAGAAAAAGAAAGGAGATCGCGGGTGTTCCTCAAGCTCATTGTGTCAGGGATGCTGGGTGGAAGGCAGGACTCAAACGCAGACTTGTTGAAAACAAAAAGACTTTAATAGTCCAAAGGCCAAAAAACACAGGAACCGGGGGCAAAAGCACACAGACGAGAAACTACGGCGATCCAAGACGAAAGACAGTACATGCGTGGCTAAAGACAATGACGCGACAAGTGACACAAGAGACACATGGCTTAAATACACAAGGGAGGTGCAGGTGATTGGACACAGGTGGAAACTATTAGACGAACACAGGGGATGACGAGACTAGGCAGGAAGTGAAGTTACCCGGGGACACGAGTGGCAGAAAACTACAAAATAAGACAGGAAGTGAACCACACCGTGACAGTACCCCCCCCTTAAGGGCCGAATTCCAGACGGCCAACACTAGAGCGAACAAGGGGTGGGTGGGGAGGGAAACCAGAGACGTTGGTCGGACCACCCTGGAAACTCTGGCGGGCGGCCCGGCGGGCGGCCAGACGAGCGGGGAGCCTCTGGGGGTCGGCCCGGCGGGCGGCCAGACGAGCGGGGAGCCTCTGGGGGTCGGCCCGGCGGGCGGTCACCAATCCGGCTCCGGAGCGGCGACTGCAAGGCACGGAACGTCTCTAGAATGGCAGACTCGGAGACACGGGAAACGTCCGGGTTAGTAGTCGTCGTCGGCAGCTCGGGGACACGGGAAACCTCCGCAGTGAGGTCCGGCTCGGGGACACGGGAAACCTCCGCAGTGAGGTCCGGCTCGGGGACACGGGAAACCTCCGCAGTGAGGTCCGGCTCGGGGACACGGGAAACCTCCGCAGTGAGGTCCGGCTCGGGGACACGGAACACCTCCGCAGTGAGGTCCGGCTCGGGGACACGGAACACCTCCGCAGTCTGCTCCGGCTCGGGGACACGGAACACCTCCGCAGTCTGCTCCGGCTCGGGGACACGGAACACCTCCGCAGTCTGCTCCGGCTCGGGGACACGGAACACCTCCGCAGTCTGCTCCGGCTCGGGGACACGGAACACCTCCGCAGTCTGCTCCGGCTCGGGGACACGGAACACCTCCGCAGTCTGCTCCGGCTCGGGGACACGGAACACCTCCGTAGTCGGCTCCGGCTCGGGGACACGGAACACCTCCGCAGTCGGCTCCGGCTCGGGGACACGGAACACCTCCGCAATCGGCGGCGGCTCAGCCCCCCCCATAACCCACCCCGTAGCCCCCCCCTCAAGGGCCGGATCCCAGACGGCCCTCAAATCACCAACGGGAGGGTGGGAGAGGACCATGGGATGGGAGGGAGGGAGCCTGAGTCTCGGAGCGGGGACTGGCCGAGTCGGGGGCATGGAGCGTGGGGCCGGTACTGGTCGGGTCGGGGGCATGGAGCGTGGGGCCGGTACTGGTCGGGTCGGGGGCATGGAGCGTGGGGCCGGAACTGGTCGGGTCGGGGGCATGGAGCGTGGGGCCGGAACTGGTCGGGTCGGGGGCATGGAGCGTGGCGCCGGAACTGGTCGGGTCGGGGGCATGGAGCGTGGCGCCGGAACTGGTCGGGTCGGGGGCATGGAGCGTGGCGCCGGAACTGGTCGGGTCGGGGGCATGGAGCGTGGCGCCGGAACTGGTCGGGTCGGGGGCATGGAGCGTGGCGCCGGAACTGGTCGGGTCGGGGGCATGGCTGAGAGTCGGGCCTGCCCAGCGGGAACGGGAGAACGCTGCGGCGGCCCAGCGGGAACGGGAGAACGCTGCGGCGGCCCAGCGGGAACGGGAGAACGCTGCGGCGGCCCAGCGGGAACGGGAGAACGCTGCGGCGGCCCAGCGGGAACGGGAGAACGCTGCGGCGGCCCAGCGGGAACGGGAGAACGCTGCGGCGGCCCAGCGGGAACGGGAGAACGCTGCGGCGGCCCAGCGGGAACGGGAGAACGCTGCGGCGGCCCAGCGGGAACGGGAGATCGCTTCTTCCGCTTGCTCCTCCTAGGGTTAAGGAGGTCCCGGAGCTCGAGGCAGGCGAGCTGATAGCTCCTGGGACCAAAAACACAGTTTGTTTTCCGCTGCCAGAAGGGACTCCTTACGTCCAGGTAGTCCGGACCGTAGTCTGGCAGCGGGTCTGCTGAGCCCTTCTTTGGTCGCGTCATTCTGTCAGGGATGCTGGGTGGAAGGCAGGACTCAAACGCAGACTTGTTGAAAACAAAAAGACTTTAATAGTCCAAAGGCCAAAAAACACAGGAACCGGGGGCAAAAGCACACAGACGAGAAACTACGGCGATCCAAGACGAAAGACAGTACATGCGTGGCTAAAGACAATGACGCGACAAGTGACACAAGAGACACATGGCTTAAATACACAAGGGAGGTGCAGGTGATTGGACACAGGTGGAAACTATTAGACGAACACAGGGGATGACGAGACTAGGCAGGAAGTGAAGTTACCCGGGGACACGAGTGGCAGAAAACTACAAAATAAGACAGGAAGTGAACCACACCGTGACACATTGTAGCCCAAATCAACTGAAAGAGAGACGCAGCACTGCGACCTATATTGTCTTTCTCTGTCCTGTTGATGTGAATAACACAGTTAACATGATAAACAGAGAACTGTTTTCAATCACCCAAATCTCTTGCCATAATTGTTTGGTCTTTCGATTATGTTGGAACTAAAAGGCCATCTAATGGGGTGTGAAACAGGAGCTAAATAACTCATTCACTCGCTCACTTTCACCGCCGATGCTTGACTTTGCGTTATGGCATCAACACATCACGTTAATTGCAATTCCACCTAAAAAACCCACTTATTATTATTCCTAGTGATGAGTTTTCTTACTATGAGTCACACGGCGTGCTAAAAGATGAGAGGCAGCAGATCAAAAACGTGTGTTCAGCAACCTGAACAATTAGCATAGTGCATCCTTACGGCATTTTTGAATTCTCCAAAAACATGTTTTTGGGATGCCTCCCTGGTGAAGGCAGATTCTTGGGGGAAAAAAAGAAATTGAAGTAAATCCTTGATGAGTACAAGTAAATAAAGGCAAGAAACACTAGTTTATCTCAAAGGTACTTCGATATAGTTTTGCAGATTCTTCATTCTCCTTGGAGCCGTGCATGAATAATGGATTCCTTACTCTTTTAGTACTTGGCTCTAACTTTTTGGCTCGTGCATTCAGTGTGTACCGATCGTGTGAGCCATTTGACGGCTTGCTCTTAGTTACTATGGCAACAGTTTTCCCAGAAAAGTGGGACAGCGGGAACGACCGTGTACAAGCGTGACTGGACTCATCTTGCAAGGTTGTAGCGGCTTGGGATCGGGTCTGTTTACACACGGATCCTGGTAGAATATTCCGTTCAGACTACAAATGAGAGAGCTTCTCTGTTTTTGTTAACATAGTCTACATCTTTTCACAGCGAGGGCACCTCAAGCAGGTCCTCCATGTGGCCTCTTGTGTTTGCTTTCATAGGCAGCTGTGCCGTGAAGGCTGTGCCTCCGCAGACCTCCTGGAAGGTGGTGGGCTTTGAGCCGACGCCGTCTATTTTTACTTTTTTTCTTTTTTAACGACGCAAGCGGCTGAATGGGAGGATACGCGCGCTCCCATAAGTTCAGTGCATATGTCACAGCCCTGTTGCCCCGAAGCAAGTTAAACATTTACGTTTATTGATCCGAGCAGCAGCTGTCTGATGTAGTATTCACACGTGTGACTCCTTTGGAGCGGTGACACGTGATCGCTTACGTTGATCTCTTTAAGGTTTAATGATCTTCAGGTTTCTTTGACCTAAACTGTAGCATGGAGTTGCTTAGAGTCCAAAGGTAGGATTCCTGTCCCAGCGCATACTCTGTTGATTCCCAAAGAAGTTCACTCCCTAGCGGTACAGATGTGTGCACAGCTGCTCTGGAGATGACACGTCAGGTTGGAGATGTGGGCGTGTTGAGACCCCACATTACACAGAGAGAGGCTTGGTCGCCCACTACCATAAATTAGAGTTAAATACATATATTAATCAATTAATATTGATCAGATCCAGTGTTTACGGCTTGTTTGTTTGAGAACAATACTGACGTACTACATATCTCGTCCCCGGTCACTGCGTGCCGTCAGGTGTCGGTGAAAAGCTGCCACTCCCTCTTGAACATGACCGCGTTAATGCCACACGGGAGCGGGCACATATTTCGACGCAGGCTAACTGGACGCCGGCGAGCGGAGAGCCTGTCACAGCTCATTAGCGTCGGGGAGGAGTGAAGGCTGAGAGAAGTGAAGCTCTTTGCTTTAGTTGGAGCCTCACCAAGCAGGAAGATCGTTATGCTCAGTGCGCCCACAGCGACTCTGCAAACCACCACCTAAATGCAGCACCTCCATCACCACCTCAAACCATCTGTCTCCGGGCCAACAGCTGTCCGATATCCAAGCATAACACAGACGTCTAGAAATAACTCTTAGTGTAACTTTTAGTGTAATGCAGTGAGACCGTTGGTGGCGCTCAGTCATTAAATTTCACGTTGTACTCAGGTGTCAGATTGTGTTTTAATTGGTTGAGAGAAGGAAAGTGGGTTGTAAGCGCCTGTCACATGGCTTTGCATCCAGACTGAGTCAATAGAGCCCAGTTCCTTGCAGTCAGCACAGCAGCAATCAGCCGTCTGGCAGCATCGGCTGAATACTAATGCCGTTTCCTGCTCGCTCTCGCAGAAGAGACGGGGCGGCTACACCCGTTCGCTTCTGCCAAATAAGACACAATTGCTGTGCTTTAAATTGATTTTGGTGCAGCTAAGGACATCAATAGATATTTTAAGCAAATTGTACTCTTTTATTAGGATCGAAATTCATTCTGCAGATATATTATAAAAGCTGTGGAGGACATTAAGTTGGCTTCATCAGTGTCTTTGGGGAAACAGCAAACACATACATAATAAATATCGTGTCATTATCAGTTAGCTTAAAAGTCTACAAACCAGGTTAACTTTTAATCCTAAACTGCCCCCCCTCCCCTGTGCCTCCCCAACATTTTCTCTGCATTGATTTACTTTTACAAATGCACTCTCTTAAAATGATGGATGATTGCATGGATCAACAGCGGAGCCATATGATAATACGCGGTATGAAAAATGAACTCCTAAGAAAGTTGCGGATCGGGCCGCTCCGTCAGTGTCACACTCGACGCTGGTATTAATTGCTCATGGAAATAGGCGGGCGACCAGTCTGCTCCTCATCCATCTTCCTCTCGTCCCCCCCCCACCCTGAGAGTCCAGGGGAGGAAAAGTGTGAGTGTGAGCACTGAATGCACACTGATAAATGACCCAGCACACCGCATGTGGAGAGGAAAGGAACCCCAAGCCGAGGAGGGCTGGGTGGCTCCGTTTCACCCTCTTTTTATTTCTACTCTGCAGCAGTGGAAACATTCTCAATAAAGCCACGTCTTTTAAAGCTGAAAAACTGCAGATGAAGGACACAAATAAAAGACTTGGCGTTTGTAGCCTTGACTCAACATCTTTTTAGCCGGCGAAGCACACACACACACACACACAATTACATGTTTTTAATATACATTGTCTATGTGAAATCTTTCTGCTGACATATTTGCTGGTCCTCTCCGTGCTGTAGGCGGTGCGATTTAAGTGCCGGTTAATTGTTTCATGCTTCTTTTGATTCACACTCGGGCGCGGTGAATCACAGAGGATAAAGAAACCAGTTGCGTAACACTTTTTTTGGGACGATCGGGGTTTATTTCCAGACACATGGGCCGGATTAGGTTTGTCCTGAACTACCCACTCTTTAGGCAATTGCTGCACGTGATGAAAGAGGAATACAGTGTTTGTCATGATCAGAAGAATAAGAAAAGGAAACCGGTTTTAAAGTACAGCGGCGACAAACATTCGCCCATATTATACTTCCAACCCAGTCGTTTTTCACTCACTGACTCGCGCTCTCATTCTCTCTTAAGTGCACCGGTTCGGGATTGCTGCTAATCTGACGGCGGTTAAGTGACTGCCGGGTACATGTGATGCAGTTATTCTATGCCGGGGGTCAAACTCGATGGCCCGGTTGTCAAATTCAAAGCCTTGACTCAGACGACAGAGCTTAGAGGTTTCTCCTCTCTGCGTCCGTGTCACAACTGAACCCTCATTAAGGAGACGCCTCCTTTTCCCAGCTCTGTTGTAAGGCTTCCTCCGCAGATATTTTGGGATTGTCTCATTAGGGGCTTTCGTGTGAACAATATATTTGGTAACTGGGCTGAGGGAAATGGAAAAATCTTGTTATCATGTTATCAAGATGTTTTAAGGTTTTGGATTTTGAATCCTTGACTGTTGGATAATAAACACAATAAGTAAAAGAACAAAAGAGAAGTAAGAAGTTGTTCATTGAAAAATCAACGACGTGGAACTGTAACTTAAAAACTAACGCTTTATATGTTCTCGCTCCAGACAGGAAGAAACAATTTAGAATACCGTGGAACCTTTCGCTTACTATTTCTCTAATCTATACATATCAGTGTTGAATGAGAAGATAATATCTAAGCAGAGGAACCCAGACATCAGTTCATGTGCCATTGTCTGGTTCTCCATTAAATCTCTTGCTGTGGATTCTCAGACATTGTGAATGTAAATGAAAAATGTTTGAGCAGATCAGCTCTCTTTTTATACCAGTTGAAGAAACACGCATCTCAATAATAATGATGGACAACTCTCTTGCGTCCCTTTCCCTCCTGTGTGTGTGTGCCTCATTGCTTTTTTTAGTTAATCGATTTTTAACGGACTCACGTGACGGAAGCGGTTTCATTATCCACACCCAATTAACTCTTGATCTTTTTTTCTCGCTTTCAGAGCTCGATGAATCTTCCTCCGGACAAAGCGCGACTGTTGCGTCAGTATGACAACGAGAAGAAGTGGGAGCTCATCTGCGATCAGGTGGGCATCAATCTCTCGTCCGTGTGATACGGTGACACCAAGGAGAAAATGTGCAATGAATTGAGTTTAGCTTCACGTCGTGAGCCTTTAAAGTGGTGAGTTATTACACTCACCGGGCCTTTCAGACAGTTTTACAGAGTCATCCTGTATCTTCTATCTGTGTCTACTGATGATGTAATGTACCGCGTGTCAGTGCCACAGCACACACGCTCCGCTGGCCTGCCTGGAGCCGCCCTGTCGAGGGAGCAAAGCGGCGCGGCGGGGGCCCGAGCATCAGTTGGCCGGTCAAAGCACTCACTCGGGCCATTGGCGTCATCTCTGGGCGAAGGAAGTAACAGAGGGTGCACGTCGTGCAGCGAGCCGGGGTCTGATCCCTCCACTCTTAGCCCGCAACCTCCTCCGTGCCAGAGATTTTTTTTTTTCCCGCCTCTCTGAGCGGAGAAGAAAAACCGAGACGAGATTGAGACCAACCGCCCGCTCAAACTGTATTGATAGCCGCTGACCCAGAAGGGGACGGTGCCAAAGGGAGCCAAAGGATCCCCCCCCCTGATGACCCAGAGTCACAGATCCTCTTTCAGTTGTCATTTCAGGTCTTTATGTCCCCTGGCAGACCTGAAGTGAAAATAGTCGGTTCCCTTTTCCTCGTCAGTGAAGCAGTTTCGTAAAACAATTCCTGTGATTCTGTCACCAGAATCACAGGAATTGTTCTGTCACCAGAATCTGTCACTGGAACTGTCACTGTTTATATTTACAGTGACAGGCATCTTGTTTTATTGATCCTCTCACGCCTATCTACTGCAGGTTTGATGTTTCCTAACTACGCAGCATCATTAGTAATTTGCCATTTGATTAAGTGCCAGAGAGAATCCCTGTTGTGTATTGGCAAAGTCCTTCGACGTCTTTGTGTCTCTTGTTTTACGAACAAGCACATGATAGCACCTGCAGCTCCGAGAGTAAACGTTCCGTCTCATAGCTGCGGTCCAACTTTTTATGTAACCACAGCAACAGTGGTGAAGGGAAGCAGAGAGGCAGACGGGTACATTTGCTTTGCAGAACAAGCCCTGCAAACTCAGTCAGAGGTTAAAATATATTTTTCTGGCAACTATAAGAATTCATCAAATATGGAGGATGCTGTTTGTGCAACATGTTTAAATATCACAAAGGTCAAAGTCTGGGACTTTTCAGACCTTCATAGATCATGCACTTAAACATGTATACATACACAATGAATGGCAACAACTGCTGGTTTCCACACCTTTCAAATATTATCCTCACCACCACTTCCAGACAAACTCTTTTACGTCTGTTTATCACGATACAACTTGTTCACGTGTGCTTCTAAAACACAGGCGTGCTTTTAATGATTTAGAGTCGCGCTTCATATATTTATTGGCCTCCATTCCTCTTTTATCTGTACAGCACTTGTCAACCTTTTTATTTTCCATAATCACAGATAATTCTTTAGCACAGAAACATTTAAATAGGGTTGAGACGTGTGAATGCGAGCTCTGTCTCCTGACGCCACTGTTGTCTTACCTGTTTTTCTGAGACAGACTGGCAGTGATGAATGTGATGCTTCTGATAACACACAGTTATCAGATTCTATCTGATCTCAGTATCTCCTCAAAGAGGGCGGTGCAAAGCTGTGCAATAAATGCAACCTTTTAAGAGTATGTCTACACTTTCATAAAATAGTTTTTACTTTTCAGCTGTGTTTTTTGTGGAGCTCTTGTGTTGGATTTCTGTAAGTCTGCTTCCCTTAACTACAGGATACAGACCTTCTAAATATAAACAAAGCTTTTGTTAACTGAAAAACTCACCTGTCACCTCTCAACAAGTCATAGGCTTAAAATAACCAAAGAATGTAGATGTAGAATGTAGAAGAAGACGGGTTGAAAGAAAGTTGTTGCACAAAAAGAGTTAAAGTGTGACATCACGTTCAGTTGGGTTATCAGGTTTGTAGTGAGCACAAAAAAAATGTACAGCCAATTGCAAACACATCTTCACCGACCCTTGCAGACATCTAAGGCCTCATGTGATCCAGCCAAAGATTGATAGTGCCGTGAACAATTCAATTCAATTCAATTCATTTTATTTTGTATTGCCCAAAATCGCAAATTTCAAATTTGCCTCAGAAGGCTTTACAGTCTGTACACATACGACATCCTCTGTCCCGAAACCCACCATCGGCACAGGAAAAACTCCCCAAAAAATGACAAAACCCTTCCAAGAGGGAAAAAAGGGAAGAAACCTTAGGGAGAACGTCAGAGGAGGGATCCCACTCCCGGGATGGACAGACTACAATGGATGCCATGTGTACAGAATGAACAATGTATAATACATTCAATTCCTATGACAGAAATGATTCAAGTAATTGTGAGTAGTAAGCCAGGCGCACAGCAGGACCACTGCAGGGGCAACCACCATCAGATAGAACCACCATCAGATAGAACCACCATCCACAGAAGCCTGTGGGGAGGGAGAGCACAGAGACTTTAGGAGAGGGTAATGTTGGTTTACGAGTACAGTGATATGATTAATATCTAAAATAATAATGATGATGATGATGGCAGCAGCAGGCATCAGCAGGGCCACGGCAGGTGTCAGGACCAGGGTCCAGAAGGAACTACGATCTACGGAGACCTGCCAGGGGAGAAAGCACAAAAAACTCCCGGAAAGAAGCTGAATTAGTCATGTGCCTTAATAAAACGTGAATCATTGTAGAACGAGAGCGTGAGAGAGGAGCTCGGTGTGTCCTAAGAAGTCCCCCGGCAGTCTAAGCCTATAGCAGCTTAACTAAGGGCTGGTCCGGGCTAACCTGAGCCAGCCCTAACTATAGGCAGAAAGGTGAACGGAGACAGAGGACGAGGACAGGACATCCCTGATTCTAATAAAAGTAGTTTATGCTTTGGTGAGGGGAACATGTGCATTACATGCATTGTTAAATGGGGGACCTCCTACTGTACTTTCCTCTCAATGTGAGATCCTTGTGTAATCTGGTGTGCATTAAAAATAAAAACTGGATGATATGTAGCAGCATGTTGCCTCAGTCGGGAAGTGTCTTTGTCCACATTATATGAAGGACACCTTTCTTCCCTGGCACGCTCTCCTCTGAACCTCTGAACCATTCACGGTGCCGTGGTGCTCAGCCTGCTCCAAATACTGTTCCCCGCTCAACTCACCATTCCAAATCCGCCACTAATCTCTTGTATTTATATTTACAGCACAAGCGAGAGGGGATTTGAGCTAAAACCTGTTCCTGGTTGTGACACACATGAGACACGTACACACGCAGCCACACACGTTTAGGCACAATCCCCAAGCAGGTGGTGCTTTACAGCACATTGAAACTCATCACGGTCTTCCACTGCAGGATCGTCGTGGATCTGAGGAGTTCATCACAATCATGCTCTCGTCTAAACTGTCAAAACTATTGATGAATGAAGAAGGGAAATATGTTGACAGCTCATTCAAATGCTATTCTCAAAATGAACTCAATTATTGTTGTCTGGTTTCCTGAGCTGAGTAATGCTGATCAGTCAGATTGTTGCCATACAAAGGTGTGTCATGTCCTCTACAGAAGACACTCCTGTCTCTTAAAGTGGAAGAAAAATCAGTTTCCCATCAATTGAAGGATGACTCATTGTTATTTTAATGTTATTTACTTAAAGCCTGTCCGGGTTTAATCGGATGGCTTTCCAACAGTTGTGCTCATTCTGCCAACATACGAGGCTTATGAGGGTGTGTTTGTTATTTTGTTTTGTCTGGCCACAAAACCGCTGCACAACTGCCTGAAATTAAAGCTTAACTTAATGATTTTAAAACAACTGTAACTTCTGTAACTTTGTTTCAACAAATGTCTGCAGATGTTTGACTCTATCTGACATCCTTCTCTTGTCCTGTGTTCCTCTCCATTTCGCTCGTCTCACTCTCTTTTTTTTCTTTCCCCTCCTTGTTTTTTGACAGGAGCGATTCCAAGTGAAAAACCCGCCTCACGCGTACCTCCAAAAGCTGAGGAGTTATCTGGACCCTGCAGTCACAAGAAAGGTGAGCTCCATCCTGTTCCACCGCCGAGGCTTTTCCTTCCTTTCCTGATACTCCGCTATCGCTTGTCCGGGATGTCCTTCGCAGCCGGGGGAGGACCGCACACACGGCTTCTCGGGGCGGACAGCTTGGGAACTTAAGTTAACAGTCAACAGTGTGGCTTAGTGAGAAATAAGACCGTTGTTTATGTGGAACGCCCGGCTTTGAGGAACCACTGCCCAGTTGATGTGTCATTGAGAAACTGAATCCTAACCCACCCCATGTGGGGCCCGTTGTGTGAGGGAAAAACACACCATGAGTTACTTGAGGACAGAGGAGAGACAGATGTCGCCGACGGAGGCTGTCCGTTCCTAATCATTCCTGCACTGACGTTGCATCGCGGCCGCGAGATAGTGTCTTCGACGTGATAAATATGTTCTTAGGTCATCGGTTTCCCCGGCTGCTTGCAAGGGAGCTTGCCCAAGTGAAGTCTTCTTTTTGGCCCGAGAGAGCAGTGCTGGGAGACCAATCTCGGTGATAAACAAATTAACCAAGAGGCTCTGCCAGAAAAACAACAAATTGCTGAATAATTCAATTGGCGCTGACTGGAGTGAGGATTTTACATCACAATACGCCAGCCAGAGCAGCGCGAGCGGAGCTGCAGTGCCACACAAACAGAACTCCAGCCAGTCGCAGCACACAGAGTTGTCGACTTGCATTTTCTACTCCTACGGTTTGATAAGAGAATGCAAAAATGTGTCATGCTGCTTATCCCGTGTGTGATATCATTCAGAGCGTCTTTATGGATGGTTCTCAAATGGTGTCAGTTGGCTTCCTTCCCCAGGGGTTCAGTATCTTTACTTATGTTCCCACACCATTAGTGCATTACTTCTTCTTCTTTTTCTCTTCCAAAGAGATAAAATGTTTCCACATATTTCCCAAGATTAGAGACGTGGGCTTGTAAGCAGCAGGGGTCGTTATATAAGTATTCCTCTTTCCTGCTTCTGCACTTACTGCTAAAGTGCTTTCGAGCAAGGCATGTCCAACTGCCCCATGGGAGACATCCGTTGGCCGTCAGTATGTGGAACGAGACCCTCTTGCAGATTTCCTCTCAGTAAGAGATTTGGTAATAATTGGAAAGGATCATTTCACTTTCTGAAGGTAAGAGGAGTTTGACGCCACTCCCATGTTCGTCTCGTCCTCCGGTTTTCCTTCGTCTCAACTAACTTTTTTGTGTTTTTTTCAAGGAAATAGTCTCTGGAGGTAGATGTTGAGCAAGTTTAAACCTCTCTGGGTGTAAACACTCAACGTGTTCACATCTGTGAACAGATTAAACTTGGGACGACTTTTTCGAGACACGCAAGCCTCTTTTTGTATACCCCTCGTTTTCAGAATGACTCTGTATTTTGAAAAATCCTCCTGCTGGAATTGCTGCCTCTGCCTGTTCCTGGCATCGATCTAAGACTATAAGCAGACAGGGAAACAGGTATTTCACCAGAGTAAAGTGAAAAGGGCAGATGAGAGGGAGGAGGAAGCCTAAATAATGGGGAGGTTTTAGAGGGGGAGACAGAGATGGACGTAGAACAAGAGAGACAAAAAAAGGAAGCACGAGCGAGAGAGCTCCGTGGAAAAGCAAGAGTTATGGGGCTTCTTTCTACATTCCTGCTTCATCCCCCTTTTCTTCAAACTCAAAACAATTGCACCTTTGTGTCGCTGTGAGAGAGCTCGAGGTCATTGCCTCTGCTTTCCATAGGCAGGCGCCGGTGCATTCCTCCGGGCAGCTCCCAGCCAATGAGCAGCCGAGGAGGAAGAAATGCAGTCCGACTGGTCCCCGAGAATGTATCAGCCATTGATTTGTTTCCAGCGTGACCCCCCTCGTGCTCGCGCTCCCCGAAAACCTCCCCTCCCCGCCCCTCCCTCCTGTCCACACTGTCTCTCGTCCCTCACTTTCCCCTTTCACTGCTCCCCCCCACCTCCTCCTCTTCTTCCTTTCCCTTCATGTCGTCCTCACCCCCCCCCCCCCACCGTCGGCTCCTCTCTTCCTTCCGGCTCTCTCTGTGTTGCAGCTGGTAGTACTTAAAGTGTGGAGTGTGTGGAGAAGGAGGGGTTGCCTCTGGGAGCCTTCGCGGTACCCCTGAATATGCTCAGCTCTCCACACAAACACACACAGGGCTCCTCCCTAATAAAAACACTCTGTTTCCCATCGGCCAACGTGCCAAACACACACCGCCTAAGCCCAAAGACCCCGCGGACTGGAGACAGGGAGAGACTGACGCAGAGGGAGAGAGACCCGAGCGATGGGAACAGCTTTCTTTCCTGTGGATGTGTTAATAACAGGCCGGGCTGAGCTCTGCTTCCACCCTCAGACAAACGCGTCATGGAAATTGGAATCTGGTCCTGGACCAGGTCCTCCAACTCTGGGTGGATCCTCTTCTTCTGACTGGAGCTGGAAAAATGTGCAGAAAACCCCTAATCCAAAATCAAAAAATATTTATTTAATTCATCAATTAATTGTTTGTTAAATGTATAAAAAAAACATGTCTTTCCTAGTTTTCATAAATCCCAGAGGACATCTTCAAATTCCCTTTTTTTATATTATACATTTTATATTTATTACACAATCCCTCTCACCCGGGATTCCTCTCTCCTGTTAAATCAGCACTGGTCGTTCTCGTTGCTCCTCTCGTTGCTGCGGTTGCGTAACAGCCTGAAGGGCCTTTTGTTTGTTCGGCCTTGAGGATCACCTCCTATCAGGAGCCCAAATGAAAGAAAAACGCTCTTATGTTCCGTCGCTTTCTCTTTGATTTACTGGCAGTCCAACCCTTCGTGCACGCCGCTCACACCCGTTGCATCTCTTTCAGCGGTAGCCACGGTAACCGGACGGAGAATGTGTTTGTGTGGCCGCTGGCTCTGACTTGGCAGCTGACCAATGAGTTCACTCCATTTGATTGCGGTGCTACCGCGAGGGACGTCTGTTCGATATAAAGAACACGTGTGAGCAAACAAGATAACGGGAACTACTCCATGTTCACACTTTCCATTGAGTCGGCTTGCCTTCTTCAGAAGTAGAGGGTCCACTTAAAAATCTTCAAGAAACCAACCCAATCCAAACTCTTTATTCTGTATTTGTTGCACAACTTTTCTTCAACCAAAACATGACCGGACTTGATGATTTATAGTTTAACTGGTACGATGAAATATTAACTTCTCCCCCCTCCCCTCCTTTATTTCCTTCCACAGAAATTCAGACGGAGAGTTCAGGAGTCCACTCAGGTCCTGAGAGAACTGGAAATTTCGTTGCGGACCAATCACATAGGGTGAGTCCCTGTACGACGGCGAGAACCCGGTGCGGGTTGAACGTCCCCGACCGTGTTACAGTAGATTCAGCGGGAAAAGTTCGACATTCCACACGGAGACGCAGACGTCGACGCTATCCGCCACCACCATCCCCCATTCTTCTCAGTGCTCTTGCCCAATATCACCCAGGAAGCCTTGTGGCACGGGAGACGAGATGAATCCATTGATTGTTTGAAGCGGTTACCATGGGGACGGCCTGTGGAAGAATTTTTCATTTTTCTCGCTGCCCGACTTGATACGTCGGCGTTTCCGTGTGCTGACCTAAAGACGGCCTTATTGTAGATGTTACTAAGGAGATCAGGATTGCACAACAGAGGCATTCATGTGTTATCCCGGAATGGCAAGCCTCAGCCTGCTGACGGTGATACGTATTGAGTGTTGTGCAGTCATCACCAGGGAGAGATCAATATCTCAAAGAGCATCACGCAATCTCAGGGTTTAGTGTGGCTATGGATTAAAGGGTCTGTCTCTTTGATTACAGACCCTGATAGTTGAAGACCGTGATGTCCACTTGACCTTTTTAACTACACATTTTCAATTCTGAGTCCAAACCTCAACGATTTCAATCATCGCATAGACGACGGTCATTCCCACGCATTTAGACGCGAGGCTGCTGTAACCTGAGACATGTTTAGGAAGAGCTGCAGCAACAACAACCTTGGTGATGAACCTAACCGCTTTACCCACCGAGCAGCACACGCCTTCCTTCCATGCGACCAGCTTCTGCACGCATGGTTTCAGCACAGTGCATTGATTGAGGCCCAGGAGGACGAGGTCTAGGTGGAACTAGCGTCCACAACAAAAACAAAGAGTGGTGAGCTCTTTGTACACATACATGCGTTTGCAGACTCTCAAATCATCCCATCTCCCGGACAACAGCGTCTCGTCACAGCCAGAGACCTTGTCCATCTGCCAAAGCAGTTGATTGTTTACATGGATTAATCCCTTATAGAGGCCGTATGTTGGTAAACTAGATTACATGAATTATCTACCTAATCTAGATTAGACAAAGCATTACCATAACAGCAGAGGGACAGGGAGATAGATTGAGATAATAGAGGGGGGGGCAAGGGAGCAAGATGTCACCCTACTCAGACAGTGAATAGCTGCTGCTTCTTTTCAGGTGTGAGACAGGGGAATATATCACCATGCCGGCTGTGTATAATGGGTGGATTGTCCCCGCGTGAGCGCGGCTGAGGATAACCCCGGCTCCCCGCCTGCCTGCTCCTCACATGTTGCTCATGAATGGGAGGACTGTTAGTTAGTGTCCTGCAGTAATGATTACCATGTGGCCCGACGAGCCCTTTCTAAAACGGGACGGCCCCCACCAGGCACCTCTTTGCTGGACGCTCTCTTACTCGGGGCCCATGCCGTCGAACCACAGGGGAGCCAATAAAGAAGCAGCTAGTGGATTTTTAAAGCAGTTTAACCTCACACCTTCATCCACACAGTACCGGCACTCAAAAGCCTACACGCGCGTCATTATACTCATGCAATCACCAGTGAGAGGCACTCACATGGGGAGCGATTCAAAGTGATAAAATAAATGTGTGACTCTGAGAGAGAAATTTAAGGGAGAGTGATGTGAAAACATATGTGTAACAAGGTCAGGTACGGTCACAGCCTGCGTAGGATATTATTATACACTATGTACGATGCAAAAATAACAATATCCAAATGTCATTTTTACCTGGTCTGTGTTTCTATTCGATAAAAACATAGGACATTGAGTTTAGCGCTGCCCATAAACTATTAAGTATGTGTTGGTCTTTGTTTCCAGATAACAGACAAAATAATATCAAATTCTTCTGTTAATCATAACATGTTTAGTTGTGGTTCTCAGACTGATGAAAGTGAAGTGTTGTAAAACCTGTTTGTGTTTCTAACTGCTGATCCAAGTATAATTGAACGTTTGCATCTTTTAAAAAAAACTCTTTCACTGATTTGGATGAGAGTCTGTGTGCTGACTCACCTTTGTCCATCTCTCCTCAGGTGGGTGAGAGAATTCTTAAATGAGGAGAACAAAGGTCTGGACGTGCTGGTGGAGTATCTTTCATTTGCACAGTATGCCGTCACGTAAGTCGCTCGCAGTTCTTTCTCTCTGTACCACCACATGTTATACGCAGAAGTGACAGCTGGCATAATGCTGCTATTCTGCATAGCTGCTGATGCATCACCACCAGCACCGCCAGCACCCGGGGCCCATTGCTGACACATTGGCCCTGTGTGTTCCACCAGCCATATGCTTCTATTCATAGATTGATGGTGTGGTTATTAGTCAGTCACAAGGTCCTTGTTCTGGGCCACAGCGCCCCGCAGTAAAAATGTTTAATTTGCGTTCCCCACTTGCCCATAAGTTATTATGGTCTGTCCACATAATGGATGGTTGGTCGTAAAAGTGTTTTTAACCTCAGTCCCACCTGAGCAACATATGAAAGTCATGAAAACGACCATTCTAAAAAAACGTGAATAGATCACAACAAAACTTTCAGCTCTTTCCAAGTACCGAATAACATGAGACGTTTCATCCATCATGTCCAAACGCCAAAACAGAAATGTTGGCGGCAGCACTGAAGTTGAACACATTTTAAACTCTGCCAGCACTCTATAATACTGAAAGGGATGTTGACTCAGCTTTAAAGATAACTTTGGTAATAATTAATCTGGACCCTATTTTCCTCATGATTTAGCATGTTGAGTCACTAAGTAAGAACAAACAAAAATAAAGTGCAAGTTATGTGTTTTTTTTTTTTAATTATTGTTCACAAATACTTCTACTGGCTTCTTGTTTTCATGGCGCAACAGGTTTGATGGGGAGTCTGCGGAGAACGACCCAGAGGCTGTTATGGATAAGTCTAAACCCTGGAGCCGTTCTATAGAAGACCTGCACGGAGGAGGAACCCTGCCCTCCTCCATCACTGGGAACAGCATCACACGCGCTGGCCGACATTCCACGATACGGTAAAATCCACACTAACACTGACGGTTAACAGGAGTCACTGCTAACCACGTGTCAACGGCTAAATTTGCCTTTCAGTTCATTTTCTTCCCCCTGTTCACGTAGTGTTCAGACTGGGACAATTGCGGTTGTATGTTGAGATTATTTTTGAGAAGTCACACTTTTCATATGATGCTTTTATTTAGTCACGAGGTCTGTAAGACTTTAAAAGCTTAGGACCCATTTCGGCGGCAGGAGGCAAAGACCTTTTTGTGTGTGGATTTGTGGGATTGAAGCCCGGCTGGTTTTTGCACATGATTATGACACACGACTGACAATAATCTTTCCTGTGACGGACAACGCAGCAGAAGGAACAATCTTTTTTATGGAGCAAATCTGTAAGCACAGTGGATGTGATTCACAAACCCATGCTAATATTTGCTCTGGAGCACAAATCCTTTTCAGTGTACATGCTTTCTCTAATCCGCCCCGTCGTTCCCTTCATGTTTCAGTGCAGCAGTCGCCCTGATTTCTGTGCCTTTTAATCTGTAATAGCTTGAACTCTTTACAGACAAAGAGCATTATTGATATAAGGAGGCACACGTCTCTTCAATATTAGCCTTGCATGATAAGCTAGTAAGTTGTTTTGAAAAAAATATATATTGTTGTGATTGTTTTTTTCTCTTTTCTATTTCCATAAATCATACACATCATAGATATGGAAGGCGTGTCCTGTTCATAGAGCCACACCCATTACCTGTTCCCCTCCAGATCTTCTTTCATCCTCATTAACATAATTTAATTTGCGACTCATTCGCCGATATTCCATTGTGCCATAACCGATTCTCGCTTTGCTTCTGTACCTTTGTATCATCGGCATGTAGAGTTTGTTGAAACCGGTCAGAGTGTCTACTGACTGCGTCCTCTGTTCTGTCTTGGTGTCCCTCCGTAGTCATCTGCTCCTCTGTCTGCCCGTCTTCGACAGCAGGCAGGTCTTGGGGTCTCTGACTTTGCTCGCTCATAGTGAGCTTTCTACAGCTTTAACCCTGCATCCCTTCTGCCTCCCAGCCCACACACACACAATCCCCCTGCCTCATTGTATTTTATACCTCCCTCCTAGCGCTGCGCAGTCTATTTGTCCCGCTGTCCATGTCGGGGATGTGAATTATTTGTACTGCCAGTCTCCCCTCCAGCGCTGGAGACTGAATTCTCTCCTCGGAGCAAATGTTTTTTTCTCCGCTCCGCATTGTTCTTGTCTGTGTGCTGCTTGTGTGGCTCCCTGTGCAGAAGCTTGCCGTGTTTTGATGAAGGCCTCGTAAAAAGCAAGAGCTGTTGTTGTTGGTGTTCTGCTTTCAGGTAGCCCCCAAACATCTTCTGTATCATGGATCCATTACGCTATCGATTTTGCTGTTTGACACTGATTATGAAGCATTTGCTTTAGTGATTTTATAAATTCTTAAATTTCCATTATACAGAAGCTCTTTGTGCTTTAAATCAGAATAATGGAAGCTCATTAACTGCATACAACCTGGTGATTTTTTATGTGTCTTCTTCAAACTGCCGTCTTGAAGGACACCAAGCACGCTGGGCTGTCCAAAGTGCTCTCAAATGAGACGGTATGGAGTTTGCTAGAAATCCATGTGCTAGACCCTCGTCCTATAGTTATGCTGTAGTTATAGTTGTGGTGTTTTGATGTTGCTCTGTGCTGTTTGTTTTTTTAGAAGATGCTCTGTTGTTTGTGGTTGGGCCATTTTGAGAAATTAGGAAGGATTTTGCTTGTTTTTGTGTTTTGTAAAGACAACGGCTGTGAGCTTTCTCCTGCTGGATAAGAATCCACAGCACCTCTCACCTCTTTTCTTACTCCAGTTTCTGATGCCCTGTTTTCTTCTGAGTCATATTTGATTCAGTTAGTTTGTGTTATGTAAGTTGAGTAATATCAGACCAGTCAAAGAAGGTCAATGTATTGCGCTTTCATTGTATTACGCAATCCCTTATCACAGCCGTGGTTTGAGATTAAGGAGTGTATTTACTCGTTTCCTCCTTTATGGAGCCGCGCCTGGAGTTTGATGTTCCCTAACTGGTACAGAAGACCTCGATCAACTCCATTTTGGAGATTTCTGCTATGATACGCATCTCATTTTACAAACACACACACACACACACACACACAGATGCCTGCCTGTGACTCACACAGGAGTCACGCCTTTAAGCACAGGAGCTGATGCAAATTGTGTGTGTCTAGTTTGTGTGTGTGTGTCTATCAGTAGCCTGGAGACACATTTCTCCTCAGAACTGGTAACCTTGTGCCAAAAGTCTGCAAATAAAGTGTTTTGCTCTGACCTGAGTCGTAATGCTGCTGCACCAGCTTTTATCTTTGTATGGTGAGAGCTGCGCAAGGAGAAAAGGTCCCCCCCCACACAAAGCTGCACAATCACTGTGCTGCATGCAAATGACTGGCTTCTATTGTGCTGGCTGTAAGTGATATCTCTGTGAAGGACATAACATTAAAACAAAGCGGGAGTTCCACGGGCCCGTGCGAGGCTGTAGATTATCATGTATATATGGTGGCTTGGCAGTTTAACAGCCTCGCTATGAGAAGGAGGTGGAGGCTCCATCTCAAATGGCATCCGTTTTATTATTCATCCGCTCACACTTATTTGTGTTCAAAAACTCACAGACTAAACACTCGTTTCAGTAAAACACTCTCCTATTACCGCTAAATTCTTTTTCCTGTATTTCTTTTTTAGCAACAACACTCTGCCGAGCCGGAGAACTCTGAAAAACTCCAGACTGGTCTGCAAGAAAGACGACGTTCATGTGTGCATCATGTGCCTGCGTGCCATCATGAACTACCAGGTCAGCCTTCTGCACTCCATACTCTTATTATTTAACTGAAGCCAATTCAATTCACTTCACAGCTAGTTCTCTCTGTTTTATTTGATATGCAGAGGAATGCTCCTCTTCTCTGTTAATTAGCTTATTTGTCTCCATCGTTCTCTCTCTGGTTTGTTTTTCATCTCCCAGTATGGCTTCAACTTGGTCATGTCCCACCCCCATGCTGTGAATGAAATCGCTCTAAGTCTCAACAATAAGAGCCCAAGGTAAGTTAAAACCCCAAACTGCAGATTTTTAAGTTGCTTTTAGGAGACCCAGGAGATTGAAATCTAAGAGACATTTTGAGCCTCACAAATGGCGGTACCTTACCAAGACCGAAACCCATGATGGAACATTCAGAGCACAACTTTAGCCTCAGTGCACCTGCACCGTCGGATCCAAAGTGAGTGTCTTTGTAGCTCAGGGGCACACATTCATTCCAGCGGAGGGATCAGGTCACCGCTGGAACACTCCACTGCCCACTGAGACCAGAAGGACTCACTTCCCCTGAGTGGGGCTGTGTTTTCATCTGTTTGCCCAGAGGCTCAAACATTTGCTCAAAAGTGAATGTGAAACCACTCCGCATCACCTGTCACATATCGTCTCATCCAGGCAGAGAAATCCTGCACACACACACGCGGCCTGAAGTATTCATTTTTTATTACTGCCTTTTTAATCCAATGGATAAGATGACAACTTTGAGCACTTTTTTTTCCTCTTGGGAAAGAGGTTATTTGAAGTTTGTTCAAGTATTTGATTAATATTTATAAACATATGAATTGTGATAAACACCATATAGATCCGTACTACACAGCCGTTTCAGCGTTTGTAGGATCTTTATACCTTGTCGTCGGGTAACCAACAACCATTTATTTCCTCCCCGTTTCACAGAACTAAAGCTCTAGTCTTGGAGCTCCTGGCAGCAGTTTGTCTTGTGAGAGGAGGCCACGAAATTATTCTCTCTGCGTTCGACAACTTCAAGGAGGTACGCGCCGTCTGGAGAGGGGAAGTGGGATCTGAGGAGATGTCCTTGCGTTTCAACTGTTCAATTTCCAACTGTGACTTGGCTCTAGTCATGAGCTCCGTCAGCAGATCACTCATTAAATAGCCTAAATAGCACTAACTTGACTTCTGGAGAAAACGGTTACATGCGTGTTAACTAGATCTCAGAAATGTTAAGAAAAACTGATATAACCAGTCAGCCTTGCCTGCCCCCTGTGTGCCTGGGCGAGGTATTCTGGCTGCCTAAGAACAGGGTAGTTTGTGATGGAGTAGGCGCCAACAGCAGCCCCATTTCACAGGGCACTAAATGGCCCGCAAAAAAATCGTCCGACTGCAGTTAATGCAATATTTACACCCCTGAATGAAATATTGAGTGTTGCTCTCAGCGGCTTCGGCATTAGTGGGAGAATAAGGCTTTGGGAGGAGACGCCGCTTCCTTAATGAGATGAAAAGTCGTGTCATGATAGTTTAGGCTGCTGGAAGCATTTGAGGACTCATTTCTGTATCTCTTTGCCGTGTGAACGCAGTTTTCAGTTGTTTTTCTCTTTAAAGGAAGAAAAGGCATCATTAGATACTTTTTGCTGAGTTACTTTGATGTCCCATGTTTGATGAAAGGGCTGCAAGTTGGGAGTCGAAAAACATGATTCAAAGGTTTTTGGGATATGAACCCCTCCTCTTCCTCTCTGCTTCCTTCTCAAGTCTTCATCATGCTCCATCTCCCTCATTGCCCTCCAGATGAACCATCTGAACTGCACAGCATCTCTCTCTCTCTCTCTTTCTCTCTCCACAAGCAAAGATGCACAGATAGAAGTATATGCATATTCAGTATAATCAGTGAACAGTGCATGGAGGGTTCTGCAGGGTTCTTAATAATAGTGACGACTAAAGAGCATCTCTAGTGTTACTGTGCACGTGCAGCACCAAAGTTTGCGCCGAGCTTGGAGTTTTGGGGTTTGAGGCACTTGTTTGTGTAAATTATTAGTTGGTGGTATTTATTTAAATGAATAAATACAGCAATTTTCAGTTGCTTGCTGTGTCACGACTGCAAAAAATAAAATAACTTTGAAGTTGTTGTTCTGCAGGTGTGTCTGGAGACGCAGCGGTTTGAGAGGCTAATGGAGTATTTCAAGAATGAGGACAACAACATTGACTTTATGGTATGTTCTCACACACGCGCGCACACACACACACACAAACATGACATCACTATTGAAGTCACAAGGGAAAGGGAGATGTAAATTTAGGCGTGTTAAATGCCGTAAACAACAGCAGATAAATACACTTATATGAAGTTAACAGACTCTCATCAGTAAAACAAACCCAATATATACGCTCGGCTTTCAGATGAGATTCAATGTTACATGGTACATTCATCCACACTGTAACCATTCAGGCTCCCTCATGTGGCCCATAGGGGTTTAGCAGATATAATAAAAATAATATCAAAACTCCTGAGACCCGACTGTCGGTCCCGATCCAGTATTTGAGAATGATTGCATTAGAGGCAGCGGTTAGTTTAGCAACTAGCACTTTTCAGCTGGTTAGGAAATATGGATCTTGTATATTCTGAACACTAATGCACATATTTTAGTTTCGCGTCCAGATCAACGATACGCACTATTATACGCACTATACACATGAAACTATCAAGGAACCCTTGCCGAGTCGTTCATTTCCAGTCGAGTAGTGCTTATTACCTGACAGATGAAAATAAAAGGTACTTAAGACCAAGGAGTGCCGGCGGCGCTGACAGTATTCAACGCGTGTCACTCTCACCGTGTGTCACTCTAGGTGTCTTTCGTTGCTCTGAAGCAAAGGCTGCACGTGCACGTGAGTGAAAACCACCAGCTGCTGTGTTTCAATAGCGGTTCAATAGGACCTCTGTCACTTGCTGGTCCGTCGCCTGACAGCAGCACTAAAGCAAACAGGCTTTGTCAAAGCTGCAGTGTCGCACCGAGAGAACTGAGCTTCTTCATTAAGCCCGTGTCAGGGTGAGAAGTGTGTACATAAGATACTGAGAGGAGACACCCCTCCACCCCCCTTGACACAGCCGCTGATGTGTTTACACAGGCTCCCATGAGGCTGCCGATGGAGTTGAACGAGCTGATCTTGTTCATTTGTTTTTTCAGATCCACACTTAATCTACCAGATAAGCTACTCTGCCAGCAGAGCAAGCGCAGTAATGAGGATTTATACAGCAGTGCAAGCCCTATTAAAAGGAATTAGATGTGAGCATGAAGCCATTTCATAGGAATACCAGGCTGAACCTGAAACCTGCTGCGAATGACTTCATTAAGACCTATTTATGTGTTGTCAGCGGGCACGCGCAGAGTACATTATATGCGGGGTTTTGAAAACATTCCAGATGCTCGTTCACTGTTTCTCTCTTATTCCTCAGGTGGCCTGCATGCAGTTCATAAACATAGTCGTGCACTCGGTGGAGGACATGAACTTCCGAGTTCACCTGCAGTACGACTTCACCAAGCTGTGTCTGGACGACTACTTAGACGTGAGTACAGACGTGCCGCTGCAGGAGAAATTCCCAGACTGACCGAACCCTGAATGCAGAGCTCAATTTAGAACACAGGTCTGGTTTATGGCACCCCCGAGACAGCAACCATAGAAACGCAGTCGATAATGGATTCTCCGTTCCTTGAGGGGGAAAAAAAAAATCTGTCAGTTCAGTGAGTCCTTGTCTCCCGGCTCACTGCGCAGGTGAGATCAATGCTGGCCTTTGGGTCAGAGATGTCGGCCTCATGCGTGTGAACTGAAGAAGTAAATGTCTCCTCCCTCTCACCGCCTGTCTACCTCGCTTTTTTTAATCACTGCATTTCTCTTTGCCTTTTTTCCAGAAGCTAAAGCATACAGAGAGCGATAAGCTGCAGGTTCAGATCCAGGCCTACTTGGATAACGTGTTTGACGTGGGAGCCCTACTGGAGGATGCCGAGACCAAAAACGCTGCCCTGGAGCGCGTGGAGGAGCTGGAGGAGAACATGTCGCACGTGAGTGCCCTCAACTGCTTTTTCTTGTGATGTCAGTGTGGGATTTGCTATGATCTCCACTGATCACCCAAGACTGGGATGGAACACTATATATGGACTGAATGTGGACACACATTCTGTAACTTTTAAGCTTTCATTATTTGCTGGAATGCAGATTTAATTTTATCTAATGTATATATACATCACTGCATCATGTTGAGTCACCGTGTTGCCCCTTTACCTCCCCGCTATTGTCCTTGTAGATGACAGAGAAGCTGCAGGATACGGAGAACGAGGCCATGTCCAAGATCGTGGAGCTTGAGAAGCAGCTGATGCAAAGGAACAAGGACCTTGAATCGATTAGGGTCAGACTCCAACTCTGATATTCACATTTGTCCTTCAAGTATTCATTGAAGCACTCAAAGTCTTCTGCAAACTGTTTCCACTCTCATGCCATAAATCCACAAATATTAATCCTTCTACAACGCTTTACTAACGACTCTCAACTCACCTCGTCGCCACAGGAAGTCTACAAAGACACCAGCTCGCAGGTACACACACTGCGGCAGGTGCTGAAGGAGAAGGACGAGGCCATCCAGCGACAGAGCAACCTGGAGAAAAAGATCCACGAACTGGAGAAACAGGGCACCATCAAGATCCACAAGAAGGGGGACGGAGACATCTCCATCCTGACATCGCCCTCCTGCGGCGTGGGGGGCTTGCCAGGTGCGCTGACGGGCGGAAACGTCGCAGCTGTCACCCCGAATCACGTGGGAGTCGCCGCTGACACTCCGCCACCGCCCCCTCCAGCCCCCCCGCTGCCAGTGAACGGCACACGTAGGTTTAATAATCGTGCAGTTCATCGGCATTTAACTGTTAATCATAAAAAGAGAGGAAACGGGAGGGAATGTGCACAGTTTGTTATGTTGCGTAGTACACAATGATAACAATGAGGCATCTTTCCTGTCTCCTAGTGTCAAATGGACATTCGTCAGTGACTCCGGCAGCTGCAGCTCCCCCGCCTCCACCGCCTCCCCCTCCGCCGCCGCCTCCCCCTCCAGGGCTAACCTCGCATCTCTCGGCACATCTGCCTCCTGTAGCGCCGCCGCTGCCCGGCTGTGGGACGCCCACAGTCATCATGAACTCCGGGTTAGCAGGTAAGGTCATCTGATGGGGATCGTGTTTCCGTTTCCGAGTTATATGACAGCAACTCCTCCTGGAAGCCGCACAACTATCTATGTACGTAGGTTGCTCCAACTTTTTTGTCAAAAGTTGTTACATCATTCCCAACTGAACGCCCGTCTTGCAGCTGCTTCACGGTAAAAGTTTTCCAGTTGCTGGGAGCGTGATGGAAGCGTAGCGAGGAGGACTTTCACTGGGAAGCAGCTGCATTTTTGAGATGTAGAGACGTGTCACAACAGCGTCAGATTAAACGCCCGCTCTCCTCGTGTGTTTGAGATGTGCATGTGTACGCTCTGTCACTAACTCTGCCAACTTCTTAACGATTTGTCTCTGGATTGTTTCTTTTTCTGCCAACCAGAGGGACCCATCAAACTTTTCTGTAGGTTCTGCTTGTCGTGTTTGGTGTGTTTTCCCTTCAATGTTCCCTTTTCTATCACAAACGCCACACATTTGGAAAATGGTATTTTCATTCTCTGAATCCCAATTAAAAAAAACAACAATAATTTCAATCAATTTGTGTAATTCAAGCCTTCTGGAAGTAGTTCATAATTGTTTAATTTTTCTCAAAGACATTTTCTTTTCTGTTTGGCAGCAAATGAGTAAACACAGAATCAAAAAAACAGTTTACTGTGGCTTCGAGGATTCTGTTATTTTAGCTCTCACAGTGAGACTTCAACATTCGGATGATCTTAAACAACAGAGAAAATACCACGTTTCAATATTATTCACAATTTACCGCACTGTGCTGTACACTCGTCTTGTATGTGTGTGTCGGTGTGTGCACGTCGAATGAAGTATTGCCATATCTCAGTGTTGCATGCTGGGAGACAGTGAGCTGCTGTTGCAGGCAGAGGATAGAGAGTGGGAGGCTTTGTGCTGTTTGGCCTCTCGTGACGGCCTCATCTGTCTGTCCCTGCTGACACCTCGTCTCTGTGACTGAATCAGCTGCCACCTTGATGTTCAGCTCCGGTAAATCTGCCCAGGTGGCCGCAAATAGCCGTAATCTGGCTAATGAAGTGTGTTGGCAGGCCAGAAAGGAAATCCTCCTTGTGTGCCCCATTTACTGTAAAGCACGTACAAACTTTGGCCTTGTTTCTCTTGCCGAAGGCGAGCGGGCTTCACTCTTGTTTGTGTGCTTTTTGTGAACTTTAAAGTTTAACAGCTTGGAGCAGATAGCACAGTCATATCCGTGATGGTCAGAGACTCCTGTATTCCCTTTCACCCGTTTGTGTGAACGTGGCCGTTCGTCCTCTCACGGTGGAAAGGGACGTGTTGCTAACTCTTCTGCTTCCCCTTCAAGCTGTTAAGATCAAGAAACCCATCAAGACAAAGTTCCGGATGCCCGTCTTCAACTGGGTGGCCCTGAAACCGAACCAGATCAACGGCACAGTCTTCAACGAGATTGATGACGAGAGGATCCTCGAGGTAAGAGTCTTCCCCGGTCCAGCCATCGTTCACTTCACCTTCCGCCTCATTTCAACAGTGATGGAACACACATCGATTCCTTTTCTGCACCTTCAAGGACCTAAACGTGGATGAGTTTGAGGAGATGTTCAAGACGAAAGCTCAGGGCCCAGCTATCGACCTCATCTCGAGCAAGCAGAAGGTCATCCAAAAGATGCCCAACAAGGTGACGCTGCTGGACTCCAACAGAGCAAAGAACATGGCCATCACACTGAGGAAAGTGGGCAAGACTCCTGAGGAGATCTCCAAGGCCATTCAGATGTGAGTCTCAAAATAAGAGTCCAACACTTTGATGTTCCTGCATGTTTTCTATGCACGTAGAACTGTTCCTTTAAATGTACTGCATGATGAATGTCTTGGATTATAAGTTTTTTCACGTTGATATATAAAAAGTAGTTTTGGACCTGTTTTCAAAGTGTGTAACGCATCCCTACCTCCCTCCGTCACATCAACTTTCAGCTTCGACCTGCGAACCCTGCCGGTGGACTTCGTGGAGTGTCTGATGCGCTTCCAGCCCACGGAAAATGAGATCAAAGTCATGCGGCAGTTCGAGAAGGAGCGCAAACCACTGGAGAGCCTGACAGACGAGGACCGCTTCATGATGCAGTTCAGTAAGATCGAGCGGCTCATGCAGAAGATGACCATCATGGCCTTCATCGGCAACTTCTCCGAGAGCGTGCAGATGCTCACACCGGTGAGGGCCGGGGAATCCACATGGGGAGGCTGTGACTGTAGAAAGCGACAGTGGTTCACTGGATTCAGCGTCTTCTCATCCTCTTTGTTTGCCCCGCAGCAAATTCATGCAGTCATCGCAGCATCCGTGTCAATCAAGTCGTCTCAGAAGCTCAAGAAGATTCTAGAGGTGGCGGATTTATTCCTAATCGAATGTTGAACGTCAAATGAATGCATGGTCAGTCTGACACAGTCTTCTTCTATTCCTGCTTTGCAGATTATCTTGGCACTTGGAAACTACATGAACAGCAGTAAAAGAGGAGCGGTGTACGGCTTCAAGCTGCAAAGCTTAGACCTGGTAATTGGCCTCCCCGCTGACTTTTACGAAGCACTTTATTATTTCCAGACAAAGGTTTTCTGAAGTTTTGTGTTTTACCTTCTCCGCAGCTCCTCGATACCAAGTCGACGGACCGCAAGATGACGTTGTTACACTACATCGCCAACGTGGTGAAGGAGAAATACTCCCAGGTTTCTCTCTTCTACAATGAGCTGCACTATGTGGAGAAAGCTGCAGCAGGTAAGCGCACGAGTGTTGCTCCTGTCTGACTTTTCCCACTTTCGGCGCGTCGCGCGTGCGCTCCTGTCACTCATGCGTGCGCCGGGTGTTCACAGTGTCGCTGGAGAACGTCCTGCTGGACGTGAAGGAGCTGCAGAGAGGCATGGAGCTGACCAAAAGAGAGTACAGCATGCACGGCCACAACACCATGCTCAAAGACTTCATCGCACACAACGAGAGCAAGCTGAAGAAGCTGCAGGATGACGCCAAGATCGCACAGGTATCCCGAGCGCCTCGTCTGGTTTTATGCACCCTGTTGTTGCGACGCGGTTTAAAATGAAGGAAAAAATTAAGAGTGTTTCTCCAACTAAGTCCCCCGTCTGTGTTTGAAAGGATGCCTTCGACGAGGCAGTGAAGTTCTTCGGAGAGAACTCCAAAACAACGCCGCCCTCCGTCTTCTTCCCTGTGTTTGTGCGGTTTGTTAAGGCCTACAGGGTGAGTCAGAGAATCTTATCGCACACAATCACACAAAACTAGTCGGGCAAGAGGGGATGTCTGGGGGGGGGCACCTCACCGCACCGCACCAATGTGTGGAGATGTGTGATTGCACTTTTTGCACTCTATTGACAACAACTTGTCCACGAAAGTCACAGCAACATGACATCTGGAGGGATACAAGAGACTTTTGTGCGTGTGTGTGTGTGTGTCCATTTTGAGAGGATGTGAGTAGACATGGATACGCCCTCTGGTGTTCTCACTGCAGCACAGGATTCTCTTCTATTCCAAAGCTGAGAAGTATCTTACAAATAAAACAGTACGTTTTAAGCATGACGGACTACAAGCAGCACTAACTAACTAAATCCGTCACATCATGTGATCCCTTCCCTCCCCACAGCTTCTTGACTGTTTCCAGCTGCTTCTTACTTACTCCAAACCATGATAATGACTCCATTGAGATGCATTTAAAATGAGAGCTTCTTATATCATGTTAACAGCACAGCTTGTGCTAATAGTTTGATATGTTTATGTAACATCCTCAGCAAGCAGAAGAGGACAATGAGCACAAAAAGAGACAGGAGCAGATTTTGATGGAGAAACTCCTGGAACAGGAGGCCATGATGGAGGAGGACCAGAAGGTAAGTCACCTTCCTTTCAACTCTTTCTACCCCCCCCCCCACCACACCCCCTCCTCCTTTCTATTGCGGGTGGTAACAGGGGATCAGGAAGACCACTTCCTCCTCTTTCTGCTTCCTCCTCCCTTCCTCTAGATTGCTGAGCACAAGACTAATTGAGCACTGACTGCCTGCTGGGTGTAGTTATATCTGGTGCTCTAGTCTGAATCCCCCGCTGAGCCACATCACATCGACTCAAGATCAGCGGTTACACTTCTTAAATGGTTCACTTAACTCACACGTACACAAACCTGCAGAGTGAAGTAATGTGTATATTTTAGCTAAAGGAAATTGTGGTTGGGAGAAACCTTTGTAGATCATACTGGAAGCACGACTGAGAATATGACTTATTAATGCATGTTAAACGTGGTCTGCGTGTGTGTGTGTGTGTGTGTGTGTGTGTATTTGTGCCTCAGTCTCCGTCTCATAAAAACAAGCGGCAGCAGCAAGAGTTGATCCAGGAGCTCAGGAAGAAGCAGGTGAAAGACAGCCGCCACGTCTACGAAGGCAAAGACGGAGCGATAGAGGACATCATCACAGGTAACCCCACCCGGGCCCCGCCGAGGCCCCTCGCCACACACAGACAGGCAAACAATGCAGGGCGCTCTGCACGAAGGTCCTTTCTGATGCTACACAGTCATTAACAGAGGGAAGCTAAAACAACTAACACAATGACTTTGGCTTTATTACATTTTTATTCTGCTGTCAGATATTTGATAACTAAAGGCGTTTAACCTGATGATCACAAACATGCAGCTAACCCAATGACATTCAGCTCCAGATGGGTCTGATGATCATCGCTAGTCTTACCTGCTTTGTCGTTGCTTTTCTACGCCATCTGTAGGTAGACGGGGCCGGGTCGGGACTAGCTCATAGGAAAATCATTCAGTATAATGGAATAAATTCATCTTAAGTTGGATAAACCTGCCGTGGGCAGTTATGGAATTTAAGTCGTTTTCTGATGTTCTCTACTTAAGTGTAGTTGGACTTTATATGTTCAATCATTTGATGAGCCATGAACACATAGCATAGAAACAATGTTGGCTGGTTCAGCGCTCTCTGCAATCCACTGCAAAGTCTAGAACATTTACACCAGTAAGATATATTCATATTTTAATAAAATGATATCAGCTGATGTAAGTGTAATGTAAATACTTTTACATTTGTTTTACATGCAAACTGTGATACATTAATACAATTCATTGTCATAGATTTTGTTCTGTTTGGGTAAATTAAATGCTACTTACCAATTAACGTATTAGTATTAACATTTAGATATTACATGACACACTTCAAACATTGAGCTTTATTATTAAGTAACATTTTTAGATCAACAGCCACCATAAAAAAAGTCCCCCCCCCCGCCCGATGCTGTTGTGAGACATTTGCTTAGCGCTAAAACCCTGTAGAAGTCTGCTTTTTCTTAAACTGTCTTTGTCCTGTCTTGTCCTGGCTGTTGTCCTTGTTGTCCTCGATGCAGTGCTGAAGACAGTGCCCTTTACCGCCCGCACAGCCAAGCGCGGCTCTCGGTTCTTCTGCGAGTCGGCCCTCAATGAGGAGTACCATTACTAAGCTCATAGAACTGTCCCTCCTCGCTAAGGTTGCTGGAACAAAACATTCTCTCCTTTTACGTGTCTCTCTCTCCCCCCCCCCCGCATGAGTCTTCACACCTGTTTTAACCGTCACACTCTCAGACCCGTGTTTGTGTTCACAGTGCCGATCAAAAGGTTTTTACAAACACACCTGTGTGTATATGTGTGTGTGTGTGTTCTCTCTCCTGAGTACGACCATGTGGGTGTAACGGTTTTCTCTGCCCACCTGCATGAAGTGTGACCCCCCCCCCCCCACCTCATCTATTATCATCACGTTATCAGCCATGGCAAACCATAATGTCACAGAGGGGGCTGTCTGCGAGGTCACACTAGTATCTGCAGTGACAGCAGAGGGAAAGTGGAACGGAGTGTGTGTTCTCTCATCGAGGCCTCGAGTAGAAACGCTAAGCTGCCTGCTGCCATCTAGTGGTCACAGATTGAAGACAAATAATGAGTCGAATACTTCAGTTTATCACTGATTACATTCAGATTGAATGGTTATTTCATGCAATGTGTATGTAGAATATACATATATAAGCTTTAGTCATCATCATTATCATCATCATCATTATTGTGTTAGGGGCTGTGGCATTATCACTTGCTTTTATTTGTTTAATGTCTAATGAAAAAAACGAATGTTTGTGTGTTTGTTATCACATGTCATTACTGCTGCTGGAACAGCTTCTCGCATGCTGATTGCTTGCTTCCTTCCTTCCTAACGTTTTCCCAGAATGCATCCCTGCTCTCCCCGTTAGGCTGCAGACCGAAAGGTCAAAAGACTCTCTGTGGTGTGGGAGGCTCGCTAATATTCTGCATGACGTCTCCACCTGGACAATCTCTCTGATCGCAGCGGTGCTTCTTTGCAGTTGCATCCTCTGTGTGCGTGTGTGTGTGTGTGTGTGTGTGTGTGTGTGTGTGCTACTAACATGCAGCGAGGCCGTTTCGCCTGGTTCCCGCCCGTCCTTGGTGCTGGCTGCATGCATGCTTTGGTAGATTTTTGGTGACGACGCTGTTGTATGTATGTAAATGTAAACAATCCTGCCGTGTCCTGCAACCACGTTTGTTTATTTCTGTCCACGATCGCTCTGAGGTGTGAAACGGGCTCTTCTTCTGTCCTGCTGGTAGCCGCTCTCCAAAGCACAATGAGTTTAGAACGCAGAAAAAAAAGAGAAAGAAAACCGCCAGACGCTTTGATCCGCCTCCCTGCCAGATGAACTAGTTAACGTCCTCCGGCTCTGTCCCCTCTCAAAGCCTTTCCCCTCCTGCGGCCTTTTCCGCCCCTGCAGCCTGCCGCCACTTTGCTTTGCTCTCGCAGTGCCCTCTCAGCGCTCTCAGCAAAGCTGGTGTGAATATGTCGGCCTCCTCCTCTTCCATTTTTAACCTCCATTTTGTCTTCTCTTCGTCTAGCCCTAAAGAAGAATAATATTACTAAATTTCCCAATGTCCACTCGAGGGTAAGAAGTCCTCCAGTAGCACACCTGTAATGGTGGATGTGTCCCAAACCTGGCAAGCATCTCTTTATTATCTCTTCTGTTTTGACTGTAATTTCCTTCATCTCTCTCATTCTATCCCCTTCATAACAACACATTTGAATGTCTTGACAATACAAAATAGATAATTCACCCATTTTATTAGGATGGCGCATCTTGCTTTCACAAGATCCATCTAAGTTTTCCTACGTAGAAGTGAAAACCCTGTTGCCTGTTTCTGTGGTGAGACAGCTGACCTGCAGGGCCTTTTCTCTGGGTAGAACTCATGCTGCTTTGAGAGACGTGCTGCCAGCACTCTGAGCACGTGGGCACGTCAAGACGCCGCCACAAGACCACTGACAGATTGTTCTTTACCCTCCTGCCCCCCCCCCATCCGCGCCATTCTACCCTCACAGATTTGAGGAATCAGCCGTACAGGCGAGCAGACGGCGTGCGGAGGAGCGTCAGGAGACGCTTTGATGATCAGAACCTGCGGCCGATGGCGAGCGGCGAAGTGGTTGTGTGAAGAGGGATCAGTGCATGTGCCGATGGGGGGGGTTTAAAGATGGGGAGGATATGAGAGAGAGAGAGACGGGCGGGTCGATGCAGAGCGAAGGCTGATACGTGAAAGATGACCAGCGTAGCAAACATACAGGATGATATATATGTAAATATATATATATAATACATAAGAATACATGTAGCTTCATGTCTGTGCTACAGCAGCAGCTTTTCACTATGAAGGACGCAGACATGTGTGGGACTGTATTTTAAGTGTCTGAAAGGTGGATCCGGGAACCTTAGACCAGCCAAGTGCCTGAACTTATTTTTGTGGGCTGATTTCACGCCGTCTCCTGTTTGTCTGATGTTTTTTTTTAATTTTATTTTTGTTACCCAATTTTAAACATGTAAAACTGGACTTGCGGTGGCCTTAAGAGCCACGTGAACGAGATGCTTCCTTGGGAACATAATGTAGAATGTATGGGACGCGTTCCCTTTAGCTGTTACAAAAGCGACATCTTTTAGTGTTGGTTTGACACTGTGGTATCTTGGTACATTCCGGTGCTTCTTTCCATTCCTCGTACTACAAAAAACACACCAAACCATCTCGAGAATTGTTTTTCTATAAAAGGGCTGATGAGCAGGCGTATGGAGGGTAATTTGTACTAAAGTAAGTGTATCGCTGAGGGATCAACAAAAAAAAGAAATGGAAAGCCAATGTGAATTATCTCCATGCTGACTTCTTTCAGCATCTTTACTCATGGATCAAGCCTGTAGCTGTTGATCTATAGAAGTAAAACTTTACCGTCCATTTAAACTGTTGCATTTCTGTAGCAGCACAGCAGTCCAAGCGAGCCTGTACAGCGACATGAAAAAGAATTTCGACCAAACGTAGAAACTGCACAAAAGTAAGAACCCTACTAAATGGTTCTCACTGTCAAACTGGATCAACTCAATCTTTGCATTTCATCTCTCATTCTTTTTACTGATTGATTACACTCCGGGCGACTGCGTCTACTCACTTTATTGTAATTTTAATGTATAGTATTTAACCACTGAGAGGATTCATTTTAACGCATCTTTTAATCTAACGTGTCCATGGACATTAAAAACATGGCAAATCAAAGTACAAGAAAAAAAAAGTTTCCTAAATGTACAGATATTTTGCTACAATGTTTTTTTTTTCTTTATTCACATTACCAGATGGTTAATATTGTACATATTGTTCAAAAAAAGTTTTCATTGCCTTGTGGTACACAACTTGAATTTTATTTTAACTTATAGTTTTTGTTATGTATTTAATTATGCCAAATGCAGCCAGAATCTTCAGTAATGTTAAATCATGTCCTATATTGTATGTCTGTCATGTGGGGGGTTCACAGATGCATCAAAGCCAGCTACAAAAACAAGCAACCGATTTTAAATTGTACATTTGAACAGATTTAATGTCAGATCTTCCCCACTGTGTTTAATCAAACTAGCTTCTGTTATCTGACCTGAGATGAGCTAGTTTTGTGGCCTAGTGGTGTGCAGCTGTTCTACTCGCTCGACTTCAGTCTACAGTAGTAACACTTGTATAACTGGATAATAATGGCATGTCTTTTTTGTACTTTCACCGAATTTAGGCAGTCTGCCTATTACAAAATAACAAGCTTTATTTTAAAAGATTAGGTGATATGAGATTTTTAAACGATGAAATAAACTATTTACATTGAACATACAGGAGTCTTTCTTTGGCAATAAATCCAATGATGCAAATCACCTTTTCAGGACTTTACTGCAGTTTGTTTAATAAAGATCACGAGGATTCCCCCACTAACAAGTCGTCCTAGTAGCTGCTCATCTATTAACTATCAGTGGAATGTTTGCAGACTACATATAAGAACAATTGCCTCCATATTGATCTCATGAAGTATCCAATTAGACACATTATCCATTGAAACAGTATTTTATTACATTTCACAAAGGTAAATATCAATTTAAACAGATGCTCAAATTAAAACCTTTTTGGATAATTAGCGAATAGTTAAGTTTGACCAAATCCAACATGCCCAGAGATCATGAAAGATGCTGCGAATTGTCTAATTTTCCAGGTTTAAGACGCTCAGTGTGGCGTTGAAGGTGTCATCGTAATTGAGTATAAAAATGATTGGCAATGGAAAACATGTACAGCTACAATCAACTAAAAAAATACTAACAAAAGCAACCAAAAGGACAACCTGATATTTAAACGGTTGATCAGCTGATCAGTTTCCTGATCTCAAAGTAGTTACCAAATAAGTGTGTAAGCTCAGCATATTCCCATGAATACCAGAGAGCAGTGTTACGTCACACAGTCTGCAGGGTGGGGGGTGGAGGGGGCGCCCAGCTCGGAGGGGAATGCATGTCTCTAGAAGTGTACGAATACAGTTAAAGGACGGGAGAAGTGTGATCATCAAGGTGCATCCAGCTGTTCCAGTAAAGTCCTTCTCCTTTTCTCCAGCTCTCCTTCACTCAGCTCGCTGCCTGATGTGTCCCAGCCACCCTGACCACAACACAGACACTCAGCATCGCATGAACTACCAGGAACTAAACACAACTGCTGTAACTAAAAATAACAAGACAACCTCTAAATGAGGAGTAGTCACTGGTAACTTTTACTAGTTCAAGCTCCCTCAACATCAGGCAACCATGACCATTACCGGCTGAAATGATTCCAATCTAATTTCTGCAGTGATGAAGAAAACCAACCTCCTCTTTTGGAGCTTTTCTTTTAGGAGACTTCTGTTTAGAGTCTGGGCGAGATTTCCCCCGAGACTTGTCATTCTCTTTGTCTTTCTCCAGGTCCTTTTCCCGCTTTCCATCGCGCTCTCTTCCCTTCTTCTCATTGTCGGATTCCGGCGACGCCTACGATCATAACCCCCATCAGCTCACATACATGTACATCCAGATTACACGTGCGTGTGTGTAAACACATTGCATGGATTTGAGGGGGGGGGGGGGACTTCCGGTATACTTACAGACTTGTGACGCCTCTTCTTGCCCTTCTTCTTGTGCTTCTTGGATTTTTTATAGCTTCTCTCTGGTTTCGGGCAAAAAAAAAGTCAATAAACGTCAATAGTTCCGTGCACTTGTTCCGTGAGATGACAAATACACGAGCAAAGCGTCGACGCCCACTCACCGGATTCTCCGCTGGACGAGCGCTCGGAGGGAGATTTAGATTGTGACCTCTTTTTCTTCTTGTGGTACTCCTCGTCCTCAGACTCTGAGCCCTGTCAAAACAGAGAAGTGGAGTAATTGGGAGATTAACGAGGCGTGATATGAAGTATTGACAGCGGGGGCAGAAGGTGTCTCATAGCAGCGAGGACTACTGACCGAGCGGGAGCGGGAGCGTTTCCTGTGGTGCTTCTTGGACTTCTTGGAGTGCTTCTTTGTCTTGGAGTGATGATGTTGGCATTCGTGCTGTTAAAAAAAAAAAAAAGACCGCGGTGGTAAACCTTCTGGTCACTTCTGCCCATTCTCACGTTGCTGGCGGACTCACCTCCAAGACATGCATGAAGTCTTTGAATATCCTTTTCCTCTCCGACTCCAGAGTCACATCTTCAAAGGCAGATTCTTTTAAGAATCTCTCTCGGATCTGAAATCGTCACAAAAGAACGAGCACAACAAAAACAGAAAAGCTCTTAGAAATAATTCGAGTAAAATAGCGAGGGCTGTTAGTAGGTAATTGTCGGTGCTTTGAAGCTGTGAAAATATCCTTATGCATAAAAGACGTACCCCCTCCCATGTGGTCTCGGGCTCCAGCGGGGGCGTCGCCAGCTTCAGCATGTTCTTAAAGGCGGCTTCTTTTCGTTTCATTTTCCTGGCCTCCTCCTTCTCTCGCTCTCTCTCTCTGGCCTCGGCCTTCTCCAGCAGCTGCACACAAATAGGTTGGGAAATGCGTTAATAAACAATCAAAACCGCCTAAAATCGAAAGACGGATCAACTGTAACGATACAAACCCTAATTAGCTACGATAACAACATTGATTTGAAGTTCTTAAACCGGCAAACGTTAAGCTGTTAAATACTTAACAGCCGCTGGGTTCTGCGAAGGGTTTGAGAAACGCTGGTGGGGAAACTCACACTGTTGAATGCGAGCTTTATGTTTCCGGCATCCAGTGTGGTGGCTCTCTTGTCGGAGCTGATGACGGATCCAAAGTCATCAAAGCTTGTGTTGATTTCCACCAGAAAGCCTTTGTCCTAGCGGGACACAAATGAAGCAGATTAACAAGTTGTGTGACTGAAAAAGAATAAAACATCACAACAAACCCGCTTAATGAAAGCGAGGGCTTTTCCCTGTGACACTAATCCAGGTATAAGTACACCAGAGCCACACGTACCTTAAGAATATCTTTGATGATCCTCTTTTCATCATGATAGCGGGCCTTCAAGTCCTCCACATAGAATTTGAAGAGATCAAGGGGAGTTGAACCTGCACAACAGAAGGGATAAGGAAACATGTGTTATGCACAAAACGCATGCAAAACTACACAGCCAAAACAAAAACATCACCATTAAAAGAATTAGAAGAAAGAAATTGGCATGCTAAATGTTTTGTTAAATACATGTGTGCATGTTCAAATGTGTCACGCGCTGCATATCACAGCCACGTGCTGCAGATCATTGAGCTCATGTGGCCGGTGGATTCACGTGTGCCGCCGCCTGCTGTCTTACCCGGCTGGCCCAGCATGTTGGCGAAGCGGATGTCGGAGCTCAGGGTCGGGTACATCTCCATCCAGGCAGACATGGAGTGCAGCTGGCCGTGGTCGTGGAGCTCGTCCAGAAATTTCTGAGGACACAAAGAAAACCCTTCAGCACAACAGTTCAGCACAGCGATTCAAGGGTTTTACTAATGTAACGTGTGAAGTAAGCGTGTTCCGAGATGCTCATGTTGAGGCTCACCTGGAAGGCCTCGCGGTTCTTGCGCTGTCGTCTCCTCTCCCTGAGAAGAGTCTTCTGTTTCTCCTCCTCCTCCTCCTTCTCCAGAGCTCGGATGTGCTCCTCAAAACATATGAGGGCATCCTCTTTGTCCATGTCTGTCAGCAGGAAACAACACGTGTCAACAGGGAGAACTGAGGACCCACTGAACGGCACCTACAACCACGATTAGCTCCAAACTAATTAGAGAAATAACAATCTCTCGTACTTTGCAGCTCCTCGTCCTCTGCGAAGGTGGGGTTGTCCAGCAGGTACTGCTGGGCCTCGGACCAGGTGGTGCGGTACGTGACGTTGGCCATGTTGTCCAAAATGTTCTTCAGAGCTTCCCAGTTCCTCTTTCTCAGCTGCTTGGCTTGCTCCTGGAGGCATTGTGGAGAAGAGGAAAGCAGGATGTCAATAGTGTCAGTGATCACAAAGCCCCCTTGTCTTAAAAGGGAACGTCCTTCATGATGATGGACAGAAAGTGATTCTACGTTATCATGATGTGGAACAAAGCCTCGCCTTCTCTTTCTTGGCGAGGTAGAACAAAACATCCTCATAGATCTCCAGCCGGTCTCTCTCTGGCACGCAGCTCCACACCTCAAGCTCATTAAACATCTGTTCTGCTTTCCTGGATGGCAAGTACACACGATTAATTTCACACAATAACCCACATGAGGGCAGCATTTTACAGGAAGAAAACGCATTTGTTTTTTGATGCGGTGCGCAAGTCATCAGATGAACAGATGCAGAGATATTATGAAAGGAATAACATGTAAATAAAAAGTACAGCTGAAGCTGTATTAAGCGAAGTAGGAGACACACACATAATCAGCCGGTCCATATATCAAGTCATAGTGTCGGTGGTGCCCCTTCCCAGATTACAGTCTGCCACCACAACAACCCCCTACTAGAAGAACTGTGGAACTGGCTCGTTATCAAGGTCATCGGCCGATCTGTCCGTCACGATGACTTTCACAGAAAGGCCGCAGGCTGCTGAACTGCAGCTCGCGCAACACCAGGATCAAAACTCAAGCAGTTGAAATGTTGTTGGCATGATTCCTAATGCACGAGTCCTTAATACAGGTTTAACGATGCCGGGGCCGAATAAGTACACAAATAGCAAAAAGCAGTTATTTATAGTTGTCGTTTCCAGCGTCTGTGCTGTATTTATGCGTGTGTGAGAAATTCAACATAAAAGAGGAGGAAGAAACCAAACACATGCAAACCCACGATGAGACGAGCACATCAGAACCAACTAATCACAAGAGGAAGCTGCCAGTGCTCTGACTGCATGGTGGCGTGCAAAACCACTGGTGACCTTTCAACGGTCCAATCTGCGTAATCACATTGACAATACAGGGAAACACAAATCAATATAGAAAAAAAACCCTCTTTGAGGGCACTTACTTGTATCTGGTGGTAGATGTCATCTTCTCGTGGTTCTCCAGGAACCTCTGAAAGGTCTCTTTGGACTCCTTGTATTTAATTCTGGCCTCCTCTTTTTCCTCCTTCTCGGTTTGGACTTTGTAGGCATTGAACGCCTGTTTCTTCTCACTCAGTTTGGGAAGGGCACTTTATTGACAAGGGAGAGTAAAATGTAGGTCAGAGGGGCATCGTCATCCCCTGCTGTAAACAGGATAAACCGATCAATCCCAGGAGAAAAGCGTACCTGTAGCGAGGATCATTAATAATCATCTTCATAGCCTGCTCCCAGGAAGAGTTTGAGGACACACCCTGAAATGCAGAGAATAAAATAAAAAAGTCAGGATTCGGTGCCTTTGAATAAAAAAGGGACAATGAGCCGTTCTGCTTTCTCTCCTGAGAGCTAAAACATCTGCTGAATTACTACTAGATGTCGAGGGACAATAATTCATAGAGGGGCTGCAGAGGACTTATGTAAGCGCCCTTTCGGCCACTTGCCTCTCTCAGGGAGCGACTCCTTCATCCATTATCAACGGATTCCACTGCTTGTAAATTGTCAGTCATTCTAACTAACAGTCATGTCACTTTTTCTCACCGTCTTAAATCACAGACAGCCTTTGATACAATGAAGCTAATCACAAAGACAGCGCCATTAAGATCTTGCGAGAACTGGCAAGCAATCTCAGAGGAGCGCTTTAAGCACAACATTAAAAAGAGCCTAAATATAGCAGCATTCGAGGTGGGTGGAGCCAGGCGACAACGCATCCACGGCAACCAGAGGTGAAGCTCACAGACTGAGCCGAGGGCTCCTGGGGTCTCAAAGGGAGGGACAGGGATTAAATCCAGATCACCATGCAAAGGCTAACACGGCAGGCATTAGGACAGACTTATTACAATACATACACATACAATATATTTACAAAAGCACCCTATTTAATAATAACGTGGCTGGATCATCGTTAATATAAACCAGCTTTTTTGGTGGTTAGTTATTAAACAGAAAGCAGGTTTTAAATAATTGAAAATCTACTCAATTTTACTCTTTTTTTTCCCCTCCATAGAGCTAATGGTTAATTGCTACACAAAAATCCCCCCAACCTTCGGTGACCAGTTCTCACCGTAGGAAGAAGACACGTGGCATAGATGTTGTGTGTGTGTGTACATAACCCACCACGGCCAAACTCGCCAAGTACACAGCTGCATATTTGACTAAATTCTAAAAAAGCCAATAACAGATGACAAACAGTCACTTTGATGCGGTTTTGCATTGAAGACATGAAATGACGCGATCAGCCCGACAGTCTTTGTAGCAGATACATGCATAATGAATTCTAAATAATTAATAGCTAATAATTCCTGTCCAGGCAAGCTTGCTGATGCTTCGGGGATAATTTCACTGGATAAATGTCAAAATGCAAACAGGCACCACAAGCTGACAGACAGCTCAGCCTCCAAACTCTCCCCCAACGTGTGGCCCAAGTTCATCTACATGTTGGCCCTGTTCGACAGCCCGACTCACCTTCTCCTTCAGCAGCTCTTTGAAGGCCTGCTTGGCCTCCTCTTTTGTGTTCCACTTGTACGTCTTCTTCTGAAGTTCTGGCCTTTCTTCTTTTGTGACTTCAATACTGAGGGCAAAGGAAGCGGCAACGCATTAACTTAACTGTGTTTGCATGAAGCACTTAGGACATCGTACATTCATCACGTCGGGAGATGTGAACATTAAACCAATTTATGAGACGCAAAAATAGACCTCATCCATGAATACATTACGTTGAAAGGGTGCCGTGTACATAAAACCCCGGTTCATAAGGACTCTATTCTCGTCCCGGCGTGATGAAGACGACGTGCGCCTGAGTACCGGAGACACTGTCCGCCTAGACGTCAGACACAGTTGTTTACCTGGCTGCGGCCTCTGTGGCGACCGAGCTCTCGGAGGAAGCCACAGGTGCGTCCACAGTCTTGATCTCAGCTACGTGATGCACGGCCGCCTGAGACAGGTGTTCCTCCGAGACGGCGGCCACAATCTCCGCCTCCATCACGGTTACCATAGCGGCAGTGTTGTCTGCTTGCATTGCGGGAGCTGCCGCGGTTCCAGGAGCCATCGCCTCCGTCCTGAAATCACACCACGAGGGGTTAAACCACATGGGAAGAACAGCAGGACAACGTCGCTGACAGGATAAGGACATAAAGGACAACGAAATGAAAAATGTAAAACTTTCAATACAAAACGGGATGTAATCGTATTAGGAGTAACTTTCAATAACCGCTGCAGGAACTGAGTGTAAATAGGAGGCTCTTACCCATTCTCCTCTGCTTTGATCATAGCTGAAATAGAAAGAACATGATAGCTTTTAGGGAACTAGTTTTCATTTCTTAACATGTTGCTAATAAGAAAACAGCATAGACAAATGAACTGCACGAGCCATAACATACTCCATTCTGTTGTCATCCCCAAAGCCCTCTCACGCATGTAAGTCTAACCGGACATTTATCAAGCTGCCACATCCGTTCAAACAGGTGTGACATCATCAGAGAGCCGCTCTTTACCTTCCAGATCCTCCAGCTCTTTGGGTTTCGTCCATCTAGACTCCTTAGTCTGAGAGTTGTAATAATAAGGCTTCCCCGTGTCGGACTTGTACTCCTTCCAAGGGCATTTGGACAGCATTTGCTAAAAAGTGGTAAAACAAAAGGAAGGTTATTTCTCAATGAAGGATAACGTGAATCTAAAATAAAAACTCAGCTTGTTACATAAATAAAAGTGGTAGGCTAGCTGCTGCTGCTTCTTCTCTTTTTTTACTTTAAAACAAATACACACAGACCGTTTCCGTAACTCCTGTCCTGATTCTGAGGGAAGAAGCGTTACACAGCGCGCCATTTTGAGCTGAAACTTTGATGGAGGCCCAATTTCTCGCTCGCTTGGAAGGTGTCGCGACGGGTGAGAAACGTTTTTCGGAAGTGGAAATGAGGACTCCTCTACACGATCAATCCTCTTTCCTACTTGCTGTTGATTATATTGTCGCTTACAATAAATAACGCAATGAACTGTTTAAAACGTACAAACTTAGTAGTAGTAGTTCTCTGCCGTCATTAAGGTTGTTGATGAATGTCAACAACGTCGTGGGTCGCTGGTACCCAACATATGAGCACACATGCTGTGACTCACTATGCAAACCGAGCACAGAGAAGCTCTGATTGCAGCGACACGGAGCGAGTATGACATCATTCTCCGCTCTGGCAGACATAACTCCACTACGTCTGTAGGTAGCAAATAGCTGTCGCTGCTATATTTACGACACGTCATGAAAGCGTTTGTACCTCTGCAGGAGATTTGAGATCCTCTGGTTTCTCCCATGTGGACTGCTTGGTCTCTGTGTTGTAGAAATAGGTCTTCCCATCCAATGACTTGTGTTCTGTCCACAGGGACTTCTGGTGCAGAAACGAAAAAAGGCAACAAAAAAAAGAAGTAAATATTTGTATGGTATGGTATCGTAGTTGATATCTTTGCATTTTCAATGTGAGCAGACCTTCTTTGGTTGGTCGTCCTGTTGAGATCCATTTGTGGCACTCTGCAAGGACAAAGGGAAAAATCAAATGTTCAGTTTGTTTAGGCGACTGAAAACCATAGTTTGGAACTATTCATAAGAACACTAAATTGTTGTAAACTTGTAATTATAGCATATTAAAAAAGGATGAAAAAAATAATACTACACTTACAGCTGTTCCAGGTGCAGCAACTGTGAAGATAAACACAACAGTCACATAATTTATTTTATTTACTTTATTTATATTCAATGCAAAACACGCAAGAAAAGGATTTGTGAGAATGGTGACCAATTAAGGATCTTACCTGAGGGGTCAACACCAGGCTGAGGAAAAGCACAATATTTTTATTTAAGACAGACTAGTCAGTCAGTCAATACACCAATACAATACAAATTTTACTCATTTGTATCATTATTTCTCAGTATTAAGGAAATTACCAACATGTGTATCATTATGATTGCAGCTGAGATGAAGCCAAAACAAAACAGTGACAATAAGGAACATGTTGTATAATTACTATTTTCAGCTGTTCCAATACATGATTAAAAATGTACAGATCTTTTTGTGAATGACAACTATTCACGACCGACGGTGTTGCTTGGCAGCACAAACGATCCGCTTGGGATTTCAGAGATTGCAGTGAATATTATGAAGTGTTAAAACAGAGCAGTGACGGAGAGTTACCGGCCCCGTTGGCTGCACAGACGCAGCTGGAATGTGAGGAGGCATCATCATCGCTGGCATCATAGGTGGCATCATGCCTGGCATCTAATAAAAGAAGCATCATGAAATATTCATTTGGCATTTTCATACCACCCAGTGCAGGAAGACGTATTACGACACAGTGTGAGACTTGCTGTTGGTGTCTGTGTGAAAGGCTGCTTGCTACTCGGGGAGGGGGGGGGGGGGGGCAGTTGAACAGGGTTGGCTGTGCGTATTTAATGGTGTGATGCCAACGCATCTGTGAAGCAGAAACACACCACACTGCAGCCCATTGTCACATTTGTAGGCTGGTGTTGCTGGCACCTTGAACAAAGAACTTCAAACATCACACTTATTCATAAGCATGAAAGGAACCCATATGCCTGATAACGCGACTCATTTCTTATTTAAAAGATAGCTAAAAAAAAAACTAGATAATAAAACACTGTTGCGGTGGTATGCCTCCCTTTTTCCAAAACGTCTTCACTTCATAATTTTGTCCTGTTAAATATTTGAGCACAGCTGTCATAATCGGCAGAAACTTTGACCATTGAGTTCTAATCTATTTACTGTGGCTCAGTGTTACAGCAGGTCGGCCTTGTGCATGACACGTCACCCGGTATAGAGTCCGAATGGTTAGACAGATGTTGGGCAGGCGGCCCCTTGCATGGCAGCTCCTGCCATCAGGTTACTCAGGTGTGAAAAGTTAAAATGAACGTGTACTGTTAAATGTTACTTGAGTTGTCAGAAGACAAATAGACGTCTATTTACAACCTTGGTTGAAAGTGGAATTTCGCACTAAATACCCTCCAAGCAGTCTTTGGATATTGCAATCATGAAAATAGGACAGATGGAAAAACCTGAAAACACGACACCTCTGAACATGGCTGTGATGGGAGGTTCAAAAAGATGCAGAAAGTTAAGTGGCATCTTCTGATGAAGACATGATGGAGTTGAAGAAAGGTTTGTTCATATCTGGCTCCACTAGTCATAATAATGTAGTGCTCACCTAAGTCATTTGAGATCTCAGAGCATTGACATTGTAAAACAAAAATTGATTAATATCTAACACAACATAATAATAAGCCAGATGATTGGACAGGTTTTAAAAGTTGCCATTTTATTTTACGGTAAACCAAATTGTCTGACGTCAACCTATCGTCCCTCATTGCATACGAAAAATCATGAGCTATAGTGGGGTCATTTTTCACATAAATTTGACAACGTGGAGGTTTCTTTGTCTGATTATTGGTGCATAATGTCCATTTCTTGGTGATGTTGCCGCTGTTGGATATATAACTCCTTACAAAACCAATGACCAGAGAAATCACTCGTACTGAACGTACCATCAATTCACTTGTTTGCGACAGAGTCGTGATTTACAAAAAGACATTCTGCAGTGCAGTGGATTCTATACTTAAGGAATAACATCTGCCACCTGGCCCTGACTTATCTGCTTTGGGTGTTGCACTGCGGTACACCCGTGTTTGAATCAGGAGCAGTCTGCCTGCTGATGTGAGAGGAGGAGCAGCAACACAAGCTACCGAGCCCAAAGAACTAACAACTGCAATAAATTACAGATCAGCCTACGAGCTTCCTGCCAGGCTCACCTGTCCCATTGGCGGGGCCCCCATCGGTGGCATTATGCCTGGGGGAATTATACCGGGAGGCAGCGGAGTCATGCTGGGCGGTCTCTGCCCCATAGGGGGCATTCCAATGGGAGGGAAGTGAGGCGGTATTCCTGGTGGTCCCATCTGGATGAATTAATCGGGAGAAAAAGAAGGATGCATTCGATTAGAGTTACATTAATAAAGACCTTAACATTGACCACTCTAACTTTAACCCGGTAGGACGACTGGCAACAAGAGGTGAGAACCTAATTGTTATAAACATATCTGTCACTGACTTACAAATTGGGGAGGTATCGCTGAGGGCAGAACACCTGGATAAGGTGGCGCTTGGCTCGGGCCATTATTGGCGTCCGATGAAGACTGTCATGAACAACATAGGAGAACATCTCTAAGAATAAAGCAGAACAATTCAACAGCACAAAACTACAGCCCCAAAGATGCCCATCAGGCAAATTCAAACAACGCTCCTAAGTAGTTTCGACAGAATGTCAAGAATATGACCCCAATGGTGATTTAATAAAGCACTGTATTAGCATGCACTAAAACAAGTTGGAATTGCTGTTCAGTCTGCGAGGCAACACTTAAGTAAGAGCAGAATAAGAATTTAGGGTGGAATCCCGATTGTACATTTGATCGGTTCAGAGCGAGATCTCTTTTCTTTAACTGTTTTGGCAGCTTCTGAGCACCTGAGACGATAAAGGGCCTCCTGCCGGCCATTTTTGATTTGAAAAGGACAACAGGACATCGTATTTTCTTCTAAGAACACACCGGGTAAATAAAAGTGGAGGAAAACAAACCGAATCTTTGCCAACACTGTTGGGAGAACGCAATTATCTACACAAGAATGTTAACATGTTAAGTATGACGCCTTCACTTAAACCCAAGACTGGTGAGAAGTATGAGAGGCAGTAAGCAGTCAAAAAACTCAACAATATCTGGGAAACAAACCAACAGTTGGTGGTCCGTGTCGTGAAAGACAGATAGTGGAGCACATGTTTGTAAGCTTTAGAAAATATGTATAAGAGAAAAGACCTGGATCACACAATTACTGGGTGGAGGGGGGCAGAACTTCTATTTTGGGATAGTACTGCTAGAGGAGTAGTAACACAGGGTTTATTAGGTGACATTGAAGGAGACTTAACAACAGGAGGCAGTGGGATAATATAGTGTTAAGGATGCAAACTATCGTAAACTCTTTAAGGAGAAGAGATAACGTTACATTCAGTTTGAGCCCAATTCTTATTCTGCTTGTACTAATCCGTGTCCTAAGTATACATATATAGTCCTAGAAGACAAGAGATTAATACACAATCTCTGACATTGTTAACCAAAGTTACATTCGTTTTACAGCTTTAAATTAGATCCCTAACGTTAACTAGCAAGTCACAACTTATGTGCACGAGTCTGATTAACCTAACTCGTCGAGGTCCAATGGAAATGTTAAAAAAGAATTGATTGATTTGAAGTTTACTTAATGGGTTAGCAACCTAAATCACGTTAACCTATATTTAATTAACCTTAGACGATAACGTGGATGCATTAACGTTAACCGGCTAACGTTAACCAGGTTATCAACTTAACTAACGTTAAATACACGCTGACGTTAGTTGTGACTGGATGATTGTCCAAAAGCAAGTTTCCTTTGTTTGTCTAAGTTAAACGCTTTATCAAAAAGCTCACGTTTAAATCTGAGTTATGCTAACTATGTTAGCTGTTACCGTGTAAAATGCTGTTCGAAATGAATGACTATAGGCTCTGGCTAAAGCCTGGTGAAGAATAATGGTTTACCAATTGCTAACGTGAGCTCTTAATGTTAGCTAGTTGGCCAACTAACTTAATCGGCTAGCTAAACTAAACTTTTATCAGCTTTGATTTATAGTTTAAATGTGCGAAGACAATTAGACGTGTTTTCCAATTTTATGCACAGCCGAAGTTAACGGGAGCAGAATGGTCTCTACCTTTATTTTATAAAAAGTATCAGTTCCAGGACATAGTCGGAACCATGACAGTATGCGTGTGGCGCTACCATAGCTCAGCGCTAAGCTAACACGACATGCTAACCTGTGGTGTTATAGGACTTGCAACAATATTGTAGCATTATTCCAACAAATAGATGGTCCTTAGACAAACACCAAATAGGTACACGTTTCATAACTAAAATGATTTACTTTTGTTTTAGTGTTATTAATACATTCTTTTGAATCGTTGTACTCACCATGTTGACGAGAGGGTATCAACCTCCTAGAAACCTGAATACCTCTCAACAACGAGCCAAGCGATTGGCTGAGCTTCATCATGCAACGGGGTCAAAGGTAAATATTCGGTAGCGTCACTCTGCGCTGGTAATGTGCAGAAATGCGCAATAACCAAAGACAGAGTTGCAATATTATGCTCTTGTTTGACAGTAAAAGACCTATAATTAGGTTTTATTTGGCAAGTTTGCTTGTCCTGAAAAATAAAAACAAATATATTATTATTATTATCATTAAGTAATTAAGCCTAAGAATCCCATAGAAAACGTAATACTGCTAACAAAAAAATTCAATTGAACACCGTAAACAAACAAACAAAGTACATTCATTCAACTTCCATAGTTTCTACAGAAAAAAAATAACAATAGCAGATAAAATGATTAATGTATAATTTACAGGATTGTAGTGATAACTATATGTCATATGTCATAACTTTTCTATATATAGTAATGTATTTATTGACTGGTAAATATAATAAAACAATGCCCTGTGTACACAGATGGATATTTGTGTATTGCTAGAATAAATAGGCGTCTGCGTATGTACAGTGGATTTTTACAGTACTGGTATTTCTTTCCCATCTCATTACAGTCACTTATAGGGATATTGTTTAAAGAAATGATGCATAGTGTAACATATTTTGAGGTTTCATGTCTGATTTTAAGCGCCACTATGACTGTAAACATTGTCTTCGATAATCCACTGCGTAATGACAAAAATAGCACAATAAGCAGTATTCCCTAATATGCATCCTCCCCCTTGACCAACTCTGTTAATAAGCAATTTCACCCCTCTTTGTTTTACTCTTTAAAAAATGTGTCCATTTACAAAACTGGAGTTTCTGGTGTTCAGACACAGCAATGTTTCCTTGGTGTATTGGGGATCCCGACAATGTGTTGCCGGAGTGATTCCCAATGATGGTGTGAAATTAGAATGAGCTCAGTCTAAACACTTGTCATCTCTTTAAGTGCCATTCACATGCCGGTTTTCATTCAATCGATGTTCCTCACACAAAACAAGGTGTAGGGTTATTCAAACAGAAAATGAGCTTGCCGGTTTAATGAACATATGGATTTTCATTTATTGCTGTGTTCACTGTCATAAAGAGTTTAAATAACAAGGGTATGGATTCAAGAGCTTTTCAAAATGGAAAAAAACAGATGTGTTCTTATCTTTTTCTGTGCTGTCGTTTACTGTGGAGTTGTCGCTGGGATTTAGAGTGATATTGGAGTTTGAACCGTGCAACAAAGAGTTAGGAAAAAGATGAGCCAAGACTCAGGGTAGACTGCAATAAGCTCTAATGTATTTATTGACAAATGAGAGAGAATTCCCCATCCGTTCTCTTAACAAGCCGAAAAGACAGCAAGGCGACAGTTTGGGGCAGTGATGGATCGAGCTCCAACCTAATGATGGGAGTCAGTGTGCTGCGAAGCATCAATTCTGGTCCTTCTTAAGGTAAACAAACACACACAAAAACAAGCCAGGAATCAACAACAGCTGCAAATGATTAAAAGGAAAGATTAAAAACACAACAGAAAATTCAGGCTTACTATAGAAAAAGATGAAATGGTATCAGGAGAGATACAGAGACGTGTTGAAAGAACTTCGGCTTGGTGCTCTCAACAAATATGAAACTGTTTTAGTCTTTAATTAGTCAGTGTGATAATACCAGAAATGTTATTACAAAATGCAAACATAAGTGAATAAGATGCAAATTAATTCAAGACAAATCATACTTCAAAATATCTTTTCTAACTTACGTAACACAAAAGAAAAACCTTTTGGATTTTGCTCTGCTTGCTGTTCTGTTGCGCTTGTAGTTGAGCGATACACCAAGTACGTACTGCCAGGAGGGGAGCTGTTCTCCAGCTGACAACATGTCCAACGTTGCATTGCATTACTAGTCATTTAGGAGCAGTTAGGGGTCAGGTGTCTCGCTTAGGGACACTTCGACATGGGACATGGAGCAGCCGGGGTTCCAACCGCCAACCTTGCGGTTCCCGGCTCATCCTCTCTACTCCATGAGCCACCGTCGCCCCCGTCACCCGGAGTACCAGTAAAGAAAGATTTTCTCAATAAGTATGAATAAAAGATGTCTTACACAAATAAAATACCATCACCCTTTTATTGATTTCACTATTGTCTTTGATCTTTCATCTATTTGCTTGTAGATGATTCATGTTAAACACGCTGAATCTGTTTCCATAAACTGCAGATGTAGACACACAGCACAATTACTTGTTCTATTTATACATCCTAACGCAGTTTATCTCAGCCTGACTGTTGCGTGTGATATTGATTCACAAAAAATGAGGTGGTCAATGTTTGCCTGCGGCCAATTTAACCAGCGAGCTTTGAGTCCAGCATGCAGCTGACCTGCCTCACAGGCACACTTCTCTCACCCAACAATTGGCTTCCTGTCCACCACAGTCACATCAACTATACATGGCGCACAGTATTATATTTGCGTTATGCTTTACAATCCCCCTGTTCTAAAATAAAAGACCTGATTTGTGTCATATGAGTACGTGAAGATCTTTTTTTTCCGACTAGAGAGCCTTTACGAAACAAACATTTGTGTGAGAAAATGGTTGGAGAGAAAGTTTTGTTGTTGCTTGAGAGTAACATGTTTTGTCTAAAAGCATATTTGTTCTTTTTTTTCTCAATGAAAAAAAATCAAACATTATGCGTTTACTACATTCTACTTACAGTCTGGTTTATTTTTGACACACTGACTTTATTCAAACCCCGGGAACATAAGAGAGAACCTCGGCTAAGCTCTGCACAGCAAATTGGTATCAGGGGTTGAGAAAGTATTTTTGGAAAGAATCCCTGGGCTGAAATCATCACGCGCAAACACACAAAGCTAGTGATTACGCTCCAGTCTCTCGTTCTGAGTTGTTGATTTCATGGATATCACTGCACTTTAAATCAAAGATTCTACTGTACTTAGTCTTTACAATTCCGCCCCCACACACAGACACAGGGCTCACACGTGCCACAAACATAAATCACATTTTCCAGGTTTGTGCCATTGAGAGGACGTCAGAGCACAGCGGAAACATGTACAAATAAGACTTTAATATCACTGTAAATGTTGGACTTTTCACACTTTGAATAGAAAATCTCTTAAAGACTCAGAAAGGTCTCCTTCTCGTTGGAATATCTCCGGTCTGGTGAACCTGACATTGCGCTCAGCACTTTTGATCTTCTGTTGATGTGTTCTTCCGTGGCCTTGAGGACTTGGGAGCACTTTGAGAGGATCTGAGATGCATTGTCATCTGTCAGAAAAATGAGGCAGTCAGGCTTCCGACAGGTTGTCACTCACAAAAGGCTGCGTGTGTTTTTCGTAGAAAGAGAGAGGCGCAGGCTGTGTCCGAAGTCGCATTCGTGCTGCATCACACATCAGTATCCACTACTCACTACGTAGAGGTCGATCCCACACAGCTAAACCATTGACACAATTCTCCCCCCCAAAAAGGGTTTATTTATATCGTTTAAGGACAGCTGATTATTTAATAACTATTAAAATAGCAACAGTAGCTGTCAGGCACATTTTTTCCTGCAATGTCTCTGCCTCCTTTTTGAATGTCTCTTTCATATGGGCGGGAATGGCGGTGGTGTGTGGTTTTAATTTGAGACCTGATGTCCAGCTGTGGGCACTGACTGTCTGTGGCATATAGTGAGAGGAAATGGAAAGGAACAAAGAGGGGGGGGGGGGGGGGGGGGTGTAAGAGCCAGGGGATTTATGTGTAATAGCAGTCTATGAAATAGGACTTCGTGCTTCATGTCCTTCATTCCCAATTTTCTAAGGAATAACCTGTTTCTGCAAGGTGTTTTTGTGATTTTGATGGAAAATAACTTGGCATACATGAAACATGGTGTTATGTCTGAATATTACAGATTGGAGGTGTTTCAGAAGTTTAATTTGCTGCAGGTGATTTTCACATGAATATGTTCATAAAAGATGCTTTGATGCTGTTCAAAAGAGCTTTCTTGAATTATTTTTTAGCCGGAATATCTTATCTAAGTACACCTGTGTTGCGCTAGTGATGTTCAAATCAAAATGAAGAAGTCAGTTGAACAAGTTAATATACCACAAACGATATTCATTCAGTCCTCTTCTTCTTCTGCTCCATTAACTTTTTTTTCTTCCTCTTCCTCTTCTTCTATTCTTCTTTTTTTAATTATTTATTCATTTTTTTACTGATGTATTTTGCAACATTTGTTTAAAAAAAATTATCCCTTGTGTTTTGAGAGTCAGAGCTGCCAGTTTAAAGTTATGGCAAACTGAGCCAACTTCGTTTTGTAAACTATAGTTGAGCGTTTTGTGTAGAAGTTGGAGCGGGAAGAAGATCCGACATTGAGGTTCTGTTCATCAGACTAAAGAGACCAATGAAGCATGAAGAATAGAATCTCATCAACACACCGTCTTTCCTCTCTTCCTGACACAACGCAATGACCCACTAGTTCAATTCGGCTTTGGGAAATGTGATCACGCAGCCTCTGAAAACTGCCTCCGCAGTGACGTCCAGGCAGCAGCCGTCCCGTCTCTTTGCTGGCTTGTTTACACCATCGCAACAACAAATTCATGAATAAAGCTCATTTTTATTCCTTCTGTGCTCAGCAACCCTGTGAGGAATCTCATAATGAAGGAACTTTACTTAAATTATGCAGTGACAAATTAAAGATTTGTACTAAAGAGAGTTCTCCACCGACTGAGTGCAACATCACGTACAGTAACAGTCACTTGTGCTCAAACGCAGGATGAATATTTTAAACATTGGTTCATTAAACCTTCCGTATATCGGGGCGGGTGTAGGATGTACTCAGCGATGGCTTTTAACCACACTCTCCAGGAGCCTGTTTAAAACCATCGGACGTTCTTACACAAAGAAGTGAAACATACACACAATCGATAAGCACATGCACTTTCACTGTTGGATGTATAGTTGCTATTATCCTGTCCCTCCCCTCTTCACAGAACATTGTGTTCAGGACATGAATGAGCAGTCAATTAGCTATTAGTGCTCATCTGTCTGTGTGTAATACACTGCCTGTCAATCAGGCAGAGCGCCGCCACGGAAATAATGATACTCACTAAAACTTTGCAAATCTAAATGCGTGTGAGACGTCTGTGAGCTGAGCAAATAATCAGGGGGATAAAAAAAAAATTGGCCTCATCGATGGTGTCTGATGTGGCATCTGTTTGTGAAACTGAGCGTGGTTGTTTTCGAAAGGCTGACAAGATCAGGCGGGAAACCAACATCAGGTGTGGAATGAGACACAGGTCCCAGAGGGAGGGGGGGGGGGGGGGGCGCCGTGTGAAGTGTACTTTAAAATGGGGCAGCGATGGCTGGTTCAGCACACTTTGCAGTACTGGACTGGAGATAAATATCCCCATCTCAAAAGAAAAACAACTAAGCTCATCCAGAGGAACCGTTGAACATCTGCTTCTAAACATCTGGCAATTCCAATTGGACATGCGCGATTGACCACGGACGATTGAACACAGAACATCGTATCTGAGGAAAAGAGTCCACTAAAATGATACTTTAAATGCCGAGCGGCACGGGGACGGATTCTAGTGACTTCTGTGAGATGTTTCCTCCAGCGTCGCCGTCAGGCTCACATCGGTGGTTCGGCTTGAATTGGCCCAACAATCCAAGGACAGTCTAGAAGATATCCACTGTATTGTAGGGGATGTATTGAATTAACTTCACCACCACTCAAGTTAAAAATTGTCTGTAAACACATTATCATGCAAACAGATTTTTGAGCTTTTCTAAAATGCAAAAAGAAAATTTTTGAAAGAAATATTTTTCTTACTTACATTGAACGCTCTATTTCAAAGCCTCAATGAGGTAGAAAGACTCATTGCACCCCCAAATGTGATGGAACTGAAACAGCAGTTGATATTCAGTTAGATGAAAGCACCTGCTCTCAATCTATAACCACCACGCAGACTTTGCTGCACATGAACCAAATGACAAAACTTGATGGAAACTGTGAGCCCAGGCGAAAATTAATGACCTCATGTTTGGAGCTCAGGTGGGGAGGTTTCATTTAAAAATCCTCCCCCACTTAAAATCGCTGATACATTCGATATTTCATTAAATTCCTTCTGCCGCCACTGGAATGAGAAGAGCCGATGTGATGTTGTTCTCTGCTCTCCTCCGTGGTTGGTTTTCTTAATTATTCAAACCTGAAAAAGCAATTTCCCACCAAGTAGTGAAAGGTCATTATTATTTAGTAATCAATAATGTTATTATAACGAAAAGGTCCCACATTTTCACATTCGAATGATTTTGCATTCTCAGCACTGGGTTTGATTTATTTACTGAGGACAGCTCAAATAAGGCTCTAAGTAACTATGAACACATATTTAAATTAAAGCATTCTTGATACATTATCAGATGTAATGAAATAAAGTGTTTTCTTCTAACTACTTGTTTATAATATTTACCTTTGGCTGAACAGAAATTTCTGAATGTGTGCATCTGGCGATCCCTGATGCTAATTGGACGTCTTGGTAAATGTCATTCTCTGTTTGATAGACTTATTTCATTTCCTCTATCACAAATGCTCGGTTCCCCCCTTATCCCTGGAAAACAGCTGGATGCTGCAGTCATGTTCACTTCACACGTTGAGAAATCCTTTTGTGCTTTTTCTCAGCGGCTCTGATGCCGCAGGTCCGCCCTGTTAGACGGGAAAAAAGGGATTTAATTAAAAGAGCGTAGAGGAGTTGTTCTTTGCTGTCTCGCCAATGAGCCGTATCACCGGCTCACTACACTGGGCCAGGAGGTATCTGGGGCCATGGCTAGTGGCGTTTCAACGTTTAAGATTTTGATACACGGTATGTTTGATTGAAATGAATAAACCCGTAGGCCTCTTTTGAAAGACCGCTGAATCAATGTATGCTGATTAAAAGAAATTTGCAATCATTGATGTGAACAAAGGTGGAAGCAGGGCTCTGGATTTCACGGATATTTCAGAAATGTGTTGAAGTTGAATTAATTAAATGAGAATGCTGGGAACAAAATTGGAGATTTTCTTTTCATTAGTTGTATGATTATTATTGTATTGGTTTTGAAGACAGGAACTTGATGACACTTGACATGACAGCAAAATAAAGCTGAAACCTTCAACTGTTCTTTTTAGCATCTTAGCATCCTGAAATACAAAACAAAGCAAGCAAATGTTGACAGATTTTAAAGTTATATCATCGCCTGTTAGGGTCAAATTCTCTCTTCATGAATAAAGACAGTAAACATCCAGCAGACAAAATAAAAACAACATCATACAACAATCTTTTCATCCTGACGTTGGCATTTTAAAAATGGGGTTGAAACATTCTTTGCATTGATATTTGTATACAACTACCTGTGAAAATGTGCCATTACAGCAGCAACTAGGGGGGCTTCATGAAAAGCAATACCAGTCACAAATGCCAACTTTTGCAATTATACTGCTTATTTTGCTGCTAAATTGGGAAGTGCAGTGAAATCACAAATAACATTCACAAATATTAAAAGTAATTGCTTTTGTTGTCTAGGCAACTGCCACAGGAAATCACATCAACTACTGCGTGAATAACCTTTTAGTTGGCACTACATTTCAGTTTTAATTTGAGGGAACATTCTTTATTGCAACCCAGGAATAACAGCGGGGGGAAAATTACACCATAGAACTTAAAACGTTTTGTATTCTTCTGCTTTTATATTTAACTTTTGCCAATCTTGCTGTCATCAGTGCGTGCAGCAGGCAAACCATTTCCACATCTTGGCTCGCCGATGGATATTTACGTCCGGAGACGTGGGAACATCTAGGAAAACATACGTTGGAATAGGCTCTGCTCATGAAGGTGCTCCCGAGAGAGTCCAAGCAGCTGTGCTGGATTCATTTGGGGCCGCGCAGTGATCTGTGCCGACCTGTGACCAGCTGACACATCCCACCGATGTATCTCACACGTGCACGTAGCATTTCCTAATGTCAGATGATTACAGGAGGAGCTGGAGAAATCAGTCTACAAAGCACAAGTAGCAGTAGCAGCAACGTGAGTGAGAGGTTGTCAGAAAATGAAGACTGCCTCATTGACTGCATGTCTGTGGTGCGTTTGAGCATGATTAGTAGTTCTAACAGTGATTTGATTTCGATGATGCACACAGCACTAATATGACGCTCCACTGTCTCCATCTAGGGCCCCTCATCAATTACCGACTCCGGGTTCCATCTGATTCGTAGAAGGGAACCAATTGACAGCATCACACGACCACTTCATCCCAGAGTTGCTAAAAAAGACGCCACCAGGCTGCAGGTGAGGACGGCTCCCTGTTTATCAATGTGCAGGTGCAAGCTACATGGGGAGTGTTCCTGTGTTGTCAATCGTGTTTTTTCTCTTGTTTTCACAGTTTTTTCCCCACAATTAGTCAAATAGAGTGAATGAGATTAGACTATAAGTGGTGTTGTGTGTACAACTGGGTGTTTTAATTGATGCAACACGCAACCGTATAAACTGAAAGGAATAGTTCATTTGTCCAGTTCGCTGGTTCTGTTTGCCGCAGAATCTATAATGCAACTTAATGAAATCTACCAACAGGCAACACACAGGAAGAGAAGTTGGAATTCAATTGTATAAACAGGCAATGATAAATAAAACATAATAAGTTTGACATAGATACTGGATATAATGCATTTGGTCAATCTAGTTAGCAGTGCATTGGACTTGAGCATGAACTTATTGTTTCAGTATATAATGCACCATAGCGTACACTTAGGGGCACTTTGCCCACTTGTGGTGGTGATGGATGAGTCTAGATTTGTTTCTGTGGTTTTTGCTCCACTGAACTTTTTAATGTGGATTCTTCTTGGTACTGAGGAGATTAAACAGTGCAACACATAAATGCTGTAGAGTACACAGATCATGTTACTGGTTGCTCTTCTGCCTTTCATTTCCTTTCACTCTCCGTTCCCAAAAGACACTGATAAAGATAAGACTTCAATCGACGTTTCCGTAGAAACGTTGGCCTGTTGCGCATTCTGAAGCTTTTTAATGAGGAATTATCTCTAAAGGTCTCTTTGATGTTTTCCTCTGGCCTTGTTCTGTCGTGATGAAACATTTTCAAAGAAATAACAGAGCATGATACGACGTTAACTGTGCAATAGTACTCTGCAGTATAGTCTTGACGTACATCAAGTGCTGATTGTGGCGTGAATGTTTGAGTGGCAGATGTTCCTTGTTACAGTCACTCATTAAATCTGCAAGCCTACAAACAAGCCCACTAACATGCTTCATTTCCATTACAAGAATCTCTGGAGGACGGAGTGGCTTTCATCTCTAGACCTGAACAGGAAAGTAAAGGTCAGGAGCTATGGTTATTAATTTAATATTAAAGAATGAAGAGGAGACGGCAATGTTTTGTCTCCACATGACCAGACAAAAACCAGGTTGGAGAGAGAGCCACGGCTGAATATTCATCCACCATCTGTCAGATTCCACTCGAGTGTCCAAGCTCATGTCAAAGTGTCAGTTAGCTTCTGTTGAATGTGTCCAACCTGCCAGTAATCAGAGCCTGCATTCAAAGGCTTACATAATGTGACAGTTTGTCAAACCCACGAAGCACGTCACCCCCGATATCCCTCCAGAAAACACTGCACGCGGCTATTCATGCTGCCTCCGTAAAGAAATGTCCATTCCCCTCACATGTCTTTATTCATTGGTTTATTTGGCGGAGACATTGCACACCAATCAACAGTACTGTGAGTGAGCCAGAGTTAACCAGAGAGGCTGATTTACATCTGGTGTTCCTGGCCAGATAATAATAATTTTTGTATTTGCTATTTAAATTAGAATACAGATTTGGTATTCAGAGTGTAGCTGTCATCAGAGGAGGTAAATAATTCCACCAAAGATTTCTTAGAGTGCTGTCAAATGTACAATGGAGAATAGTCACTTTTATAGGTGATGTACAATGGTGATGTGCAGGTCTAAGATTGAATACGTTTTTTGTCTTTCTATGTTGAACCATATTTTTTGTTGTCTTGAAATGGGATTGTTGGTTAATTCCTGTCCTTCACATTCATTCTTGGTTGTATTGTCAATGTTCATCCAAGTACAATAAATGATTAGTCATTATGTTATAAGGGGCAACTATCTGTTAAAGTGCTGTTTGATTAGTGCAGCTAACAGTATTGAAAAGTATCAGAAGATCTGCAGGTGTACAGATAATGAAATAATAAAGGTCTTACTTTTAAATTTTCCTCAATCGTAAATTTTGATATCTCATAATCCTTATTGAACGTGACTCATTCAACCTTTCTATCCGACTCTATAGTCTAGTCTGCAGCCTGGAGCACTGCACCTGTATCTGTTTTTACAGCTCAACCCTGGTGCTTTTTATACACCGACACACATTTAGCAGTGTCTATTGTAACCCCCATGATGTCGTCAGCATGTCTCAAATCTGCAGTTGTCTCTCTCTTTTTATTGATCTTCATAAGGGACTTATCCACGAGGGAGTATTTCGAGAAGAGCCTCTGAAATTCGATGCCAGGAAATAAAGTGGGGATTACGAGGATAACCAGACACTCAACAGCAGTGCACCCATGTATCATTTTCGAGTGGACGCATGAGCTGAGCGCTCCTCTTCATCCACAATAAGACCGCTTCATTGCACGCCGAATGTTTACGAATAAAACCCACAGCGTTGCATTGTTCACCGATGAGACACAATAGTCAGTTCATCAGAAAGACGTGCTGCGTCTTAATTAAGTTAATCACTTTACTTGTTCGCCACGGCTGTTACGCTGTCTCTTTACATCCCTCCCCGCTCTTGTCTCCAAGTGTCTTGTTGCTATGGACGTTGCTTTCTACAGAACCATCATTCTTCATGAAGAGATTATTTGATATGGGTATTATTAGAGTTCAATTTATGTTCCTCTTAGCCCAGAGCTAGTCTTTCCAGCTCTGATTACAAAAACAGTGCATCCATGTTGCTGGTTATGGGAACAGCTTTTAATGGTGTAGTTATAGGGGAAGATGAGGGAGCCTGTAACCCCTACGACATATTTCCCATTCGCTTTCACGGAGCCAGGTGGTAGAGCCTCGTGGCACTGAAGCCCGCTCTGCTCGAGATGAGTTTTGACATGACTGTCACCAAAATGCAGGCTGAAAGAAAGCAGAGGGACTCGAAAGACCCTAGAGAGAGGGAGAGTGCGAGAGATGAAAAAGGGTAGAGAGGGAAGGATTGAAGACCTTTGAACACCGGGGGGACAAAAAGACAGAGACAGGTGCAGCGACAGAAAGGGAAAGATTTGATTTCATTCATCATGAAGCTCCCATATGTTCCTGCTGAGCTCCATTGCAAAATCTGGCAGCTGACGTATGCTGTTATCACATTTTCATCATTCAACGCGCAATTTTCTGAATGTCACCTGTAGTTTTTTGGGTACCAATCCAACAGCAGCAGAAAAAAGTGTTACGGGTGACAGCTTGTCCTACACTTCCAGAAGTCTTTGTCACAGCCAACACTTCGCTTGTGTACGTGTCTCTGTACCTGCGTATTTTACGTGTGCGCTGCTTGTATTGAAAGTGCTTGGAGTTCAGGGGCCCCCTGTACGCCCATCGTGCCTTCAGGTGTCACTCTGTGTGTGAAAGGACACACAAACACACATGCAATGTCATGTCTGAGAGGAAAAATGAACACCCCACACTCCTTTCACCCCAGCCGCTGTTGTGATATCCTCTTGAGATTAGAGGAGGTGTCGATATCACCGGCCCGTTCCGTGCCGTGACACTCCCTGTGCATCACATCTGCCGTGTAAAAATAACCCAACATGGCAGCGCACCACGCCGACTTGGGAACCTTGGGAAACCAATTTGCCTCTCTTCAAAATCTTTCAAATAGCCAGAGAAACTAATGCCATATGTCTGACACATGACGAAGGGCCCCCCCCCACACACCCATATAATGCAAGTGGGAGGCAGCAGAGCGCTGCGTTCTCTCTGGCTGCCCATGCAGGGGGCCTTTGCTGGCTGGCAGCTGAAGTAGTTCATGTTGAACTGGTCTAACATGGCGAGCTTGCTGTGGCGGCTACTGGTTCGTGAAAGTTTTTTTTTTTTAAGTGTAAAAGGGAGACTTGTCTGCTCTGTAATAAATCGACCGATCGATCATGTGCTGAACTGCTCTCAGTTCAGCGAAACACGTGGCAGTCTGTGGGTTGCTGTCAACGGGAGCATTGATTTTAGTCCTGTCTGGTGAAATGAAAGCTGCTGGGATCATCGTGAGGGATGGCACGAGTAGGAGTCGTTGTTTGGGCTGTTTGAGAACTGAAGATGGTTACAGGAATACTTGGTAATTTGGATCCGGGAAGATGTTGAGCAGCTTCCAGGGGCTGTGATAAGATTTAATAGTAATTTGTTTCATAATAAAGTTGGCAAAGCAAGCAATTTGTGCCATTATTTGGTGTCTTCACGTTCAGCTTGAAGTTTTGAAATTTTGAAATTTGTTTTGTCCATCCATCCATCGTCAAACCGCTTATCCTGCACACAGGGTCGCGGGGGGGGGGCTGTAGTCCATCCCAGCCAACTTCGGGCGATAGACGAGGTACACCCTGGACTGGTCGCCAGCCAATCGCAGGGCTACACAGAGACGCACAACCATTCACACTCACATTCACACATCTACGGGCAATTTAGAGTCCCCAATTAACCTGATCCCCAGAGCATGTCTTTGGACTGTGGGAGGAAGCCGGAGAACCCGGAGAGAACCCACGCAGACACGTGGAGAACATGCAGACTCCACACAGAAAGGCCTCTGGGTGGCGTGGAACCCAGACAGTGCTGACCACCACGCCACCGTGCCGCCCTATTTGTTATGTAAATTAGCCTATTTTATTTGCTACATTTTAAATTAAAAATCGGACATTTTGGAAACTACACACATTAGCATTCCTGAAGAGAAGGTTGTGTGTGCCATAAATACGAAGCTACAACCAGCAGCTGGTTAGCTCCGCTTAGCATGAAGACAGGACACATGGGAAACAACGCGCTTGCATCCACAAGGTAACACAACTCAACCCAGCCACAGATTTAGTTGCATTTGCTTCTCTTACCATTTCATGGGTGTAGATTAATTCCCCACAGACAGAATATTTATACTAATGATACCTAGCAAGGTCATTTTAAGTTGTCAATGAACATGTCAAACATCAGCAGATATAACTTCTAAAGGTTTAAAAGGGGAAAAAGAAAGGACAGATGCTCTTTGTCAGGCAGCACAGGAAGTCCCAATGACAGGTGGATCTGTGATGAGAGGTGTAGTGAAAGACACCATCAGTCGGGTGAAGGCCTGAGGCGTTGTCAGGGGACGCGATCTGGTGTGCCGGCGAAGGGGAGGAGGTCGGAGTCAGAAAGTCAGACTAAAACGGTGCACACCAGCTGCAGCCGCTGAGATTGGCCGCGACTACAAGGCTCAGATTAATGACAGGCCTGACTCCCTCGCACCTTTCTCACAGCGGCAAAGGCCCGGCAAGCTGTCAGCACTCTAAGCGCCTCTATATCTTCACTTAATGAACGCATCCCTTACATTCGTAGAGCTGCCTTATTTATGCCAGTCCCGCATGAACTAAGCCGTCTACATTTGAAAGACAATCCGTTTATCCGTATTTTGGACCTACAGCCGTACGAAGCAAAATTTCAATGGAGGTTTTTCAATGATTATTGATTATCTTTGAGAAGGTCTAGAACACAAACACTTTGGGAAACGGACTGTGTGTCTTTAAAGTTAGAAGACAACTTTTGGTTGGATTGGTCGTGAAATGTGAACATAATCCGTACTCCCCCCTCTGCAACATGAGTAGAGATGTTTGCCAAAACAATGTGAAAATCCTATTGATGACTCTTCTACTCTGAATATGCACTTCTCTGTTACATTATATATTACAGTCTCTATTCTGCAAAAGCCACCGACACAATTGAGAATCTGTTTGGACACAAAGAAGCTTCTTCCTCCTCTTTCCTTTTTTAACCACAAATCAATTTCCTCTCCCGGGAACCAGAGAGCCGTTTAATCGTTACAAAGAAGGGAAAACCAGCAAAGAAACAGATCAAAGCATCTCTAACACAAGCCAGCTGCAAAGCCCCGAGATGCGAGCTTTTATGTGCTGTGGGTAATCCACAATACAACCGCCAGGCTTTGTTTTCTTTTTCAAATGGGTGTTTCTACATCTCAGTCCCAATGCAAATGGAGTAAGATCACATTGGAAAGCAGTGAATAGGCTAATCATTTCTGAAATGCTTAATTGATTCGAGGAGCTGGCGCTAATTTATGACATTTCATGCTTTCATACGTAAAAGCTAAATTACATGTTTGTGAGAAATATTTTGTTGAAGTTCAGAAGATTTTCAAGGGGGAGATGGTGGGATCTGTGGCATGAACCATAGAAAGCTATTCATTCAAACCAAGCACAATTTAATGGAAAGGTAATCCACAAAAATCTGCTTTGTGGGACTGCTGAAATGAGCTGATGCAAACGGACACACTCAAACAGCCCAGACATTATTGGTCATGTGATGCATCTGACCTTTCATCTGTAAGAATAAACAGTGAGGACAATAGAACAGCAGAGGTCCCTTGGAAAGCGGCTCTGTGGCGGTGTGGATAATGATCCTTTGTGACAGGCGTTGTTTTGTAAAGGTGTGGCTCTGCTAGGCTGGGATTTCATACTCCTTCAACACTCCTTCAACACTCCTGCACTTGTGATGCTGACCCTCATGGCACAGGAGACAAAGCTGTCACAGACACACGCACACAAACGGACACCAGATAATAAAAGAAACCTAAAAGAAGGATGCTATCGAGGCGGTTGTAACACATTTCCCGGATTGTTCACTGTTATTTTGGCATGAAGAGCTGATAAATAACAGAATCAGCATGTGTGTGCACTGAAAATAACATTGTTTGGCTGCTGTCCATGCATTGACTGTGACTGTGGCAGGATGCTTTCTATGAGTGACTTCTCTGAATGTCATCCTGTCCAGTGGCTTTGGAGTTACACGCAAACCGAAGTGGATGATTCGGACATTGAGTGATTGACGCTCTTTTTCCTGCACTCAGATAACGTCATTGTCACAGAGTAACATTTTCACAAGTCTCCATCCTTTGCCTTTGCTCCCTCTGCCTTGCAATCTTCTTTTTTCTCTCTGTATCTCGTCTACTTCATGATAGATCTGCTCTGTCAATCCAACTGCTTATCTTTGCTCACCAAGAGTCCCCTATAATACGTTTTGTCTTTTATAAAATATGATAGATGGGAGTGATTGTTCTCTTTCACAAAGACAAAAGTGTCATTAAGAAAGTTTCCTTAGTTGCTAGTTTTTAATCCACTTACCTTAACTTGAGGTCATTGGAAGTGGCACAATTCAACTGCATCGCTCTCATTATCATCACTATAAGTCTTTGTGTTGATTTGACTGTTTTCAGCACAAACGAATATGGTTGTTTTCTCTTTTTCTCTGTTTTCTCTTTGCTTGCCGCACAGCTTAAATGGAGGAAGTCAGTAATGTGACCGAAGCGCTCCTGCGGGCAGAGCGGGGTAATAATGGAGCCAGGCCTGGGGGAGGAAGAGCTTGCAGCACAGTGAGAAGCAATTTGAGGAAGCTCAATAAGTCATGACCTTGTGGAGGTTTTACCATACGGCACTCTGGCTTACTACCGTGTGCTGGGACGGAACCACGGGGTGCACCATCAAGCATCAGATCCTTAAGGTGTAGCATCAGACCTGAAACAGGACTTTGCTCGGCCGGCTAATCAGATTACCGCTCACATCATGTGTCAACAGTATTGTTTTTTGGGGGTTTCTTACACTCAAACTATAAAACTGCCTATGGTCTACAAATAATGTTTTTTCTGCGACCAAAACTTAAGTGTAGGAAGGATGCAGCGATAAGAGCCTGATCAGTACACGCTGTACTGGGTGGTAAAGGCTGGTTCTAAGTGGGGCAGGGACTGAGTGCAGCTGACAGCCGGGGAACGGGAGAGTGCGGCACACAGGCAGGCAGGACATTGCTACTTGGCAGGCAGGTCCAAACTGTCACCACGGATTTCTACAGCTAGGTCTGAAGAGAGCACTTCCCATCAGCGTATCTTTGCTCGACCAAGGGTACAGAAAGGAATTTTGAGAATGTCAAGAGTTTACAGTTTACAGTTTCAGTTAATTAGGGGCGTGAAAGAATTTACTATTATCAATAAGGGATTTTTTTATCGTGTTGTTCTGCTTCGGGCACATTCCTGTTCTTCTTCATCTGCAGGGAAAAGTGTGTGTCTGTAACAGCTTCTCTGTGACAGCCAGGTCTCAGGGGCTGCCTAGATGATGATGATGATGACGATGATGATGATGATTGTGGCATAAGGCCTTCTGATGAGTCAACATATGAGCCAGGTGTGGAGCTGAGGTCTTGAGTCGATGTCATTGCCACTGAACACCTGTCACAGCTGAACACAACCATCTCGAAGACGTTTTCAATCATTCCAGTTTCGTTAATTTGTCACAACAGGAAGTAGTCGCACAAAATGTTTTTTCATTGTGTCACTCTACACAATAACGACGCTAATGCAAAGTCAATAAGGATCCTTTTTCCTGGTGGACACACAATATCCAGCCATTTGACTTTGCAATGGTCGATGAGTGGAGCAAGACGAGACTTTCTGCAGCTGCTGCATTTGTTCTGGTTTCCCTAAACAAACAAACAAACAGCTCATTCAGAAAGAAGAAGAAGAAAAAGAAGAAGAAGGGGAAGAGGAAGAGGAATGAGGCTGCGTGGCGGAGGAGTTGAGAGGCAAAACAGAGGCAGAAGAGCCCGAGGACGCTGTTATACTGACAACATGACGAAGCAATCTGACTGTCTGATCCGTACACAATGACACAAGCATTTGTCATTCTGATGGCACTGACGTGTCCATTGACACGGATATTTACTTTTCAGAGATGAACTAAGGATTTTGAGCAACACAGGGGTGTTTTGCTATTTGTACGAATCGTTTTGAGAAATGCACGGACTGTTTTGCAAATGTCGAGGATGATTCAAGAAATGTACCAAAGCGACTGAGGAAACCTATAAACATCTTGCTGAATGAGTAAAAAGCGTGGCTCCTGCCATTGATTATTGATGGTTATCCCCAAGCTAACACGCATTAAGAATGGATTTAGAAAATGACTGCTAATGGTGCCTTTACTTAGGCTCAAGGGTATTAGGATGAATAGTGTCAAAGTGTTCTTGCAGGGTGTACGCTGCAGAATGGTGATCTTAAACTCTTTAGAACATGGCTGCATAATACAAGGTGATGATTTATTTTGCTGGAAAAAAAATCATCATGAAAGCTCTGTTCACCACCGGCCTCACGGGAAGTACTGTGCCTGTATTTATATTTACTGCATTTATATCACTTAGAACTGGTAACTGAGTACAACCTTCAGCACTCTTTGAATTCTCCCTGGAACGTTTCTTCTCACTGTATCTTTTTTTTTAAAATAACGTTATATTAACGTCTCAGGCGATGATTTATGGATAAAACTTACGTTGAAAGCAAAATGAATAGTTAGATTTCAGAGACAAGGCTGTGCTAAAGCTGATGTATGTAGCTGCCAGAGAATTGCTTGATTAAAAGGTCAATATGGCCTGAAACACGGTCACGCAAGAATTTAAATGGATTTCAGGGTCAATATCACATCATCACAGCTATTCTTTGTAAAGCCAGCAACACTCATCACACTTTGGCAATAACTACCTGCTGAACATGCTGCAAATATTATTCAAATAGGACATTATTTATGTTCAGGCCATCTGTTAAAGCCTGTCATTATAAGAAATGGTAGGACTAATGACAGACTTGTTTCACTGACGTTCAGTTCCTGAAGTCTTTTCCTCACTTTTTCTACAACCACTGGATGTTTCACATGAGACTTAAACTTGTCGAAACCTTAAACCGGCATCGTTACTGTTGACCACTTTGGGGCTGAACTTCTCATCAAGCTTTTTGAACAGCTGACAAAAGTCCAGTCTCCCCTTTATCCTATTTATGAACTACCTGAGCTTGTTTGTCTGTGGTTGTACTGGCTATTCCTAAATCAATCTCTAAATTTGTGTTTAACTTTAACTAACCCAAACCCGCCCCTCCCCTCCCACACACACACACACACACACAGAGTAAAGTTTTAGCTGCAAGATTAATCGGATATTCAATTGCTGGGATGTTTGAATGTGAAAGAATCAACGGTACAACGGAGCCATGCCTCATCCCACAACTGGAATCAAACATGTCAACTGATGGATTCGTCCTTCAAAACCAGTCTGGATGAATTTATCACAGCTTGACTTCCACAATTACTGCCGCTGTCTCAGAACCTCGGTGCCGGATGATGTCGGCAACAGCTTGGTTCACACTGAATAGGCTTTGCTGATGATGGAAATGTCAGCATTTCACAGCCCGTGGTCAATAGAAAAAATAATAAAATCTATTGAGTCTTTCAAAAGAGTACTTTCCACTGGGGTCAAAGATCTTACTACAGCCAGAATTGGCTTTTAAGGAACCACAGTAGAAAATCAATGCCGTGTGCATCAAATATTAATTTCACAAAATGAAATACAGCCAAAATACAGTCACAGGAAACCGAATATAAAACACAATGTACAATACACAAATATATACAAATATTATACACTCAATTTACAGATCTGTATCTCGCACTACAGAATATCAGAAAAAATATAAGAACATAGCAGAGGAAGGACACATGAGGAGCTGCGGGAGAGTGGGAGTAAACAGGGGAGATGATTGTGTCTGCCTTGCTGCTATTTGGAGCTTTTAGTCACCATCCAGTTCATCGACTGGACCTCGACTGTACAGCCAATCACACGAGAGCAACCCAGAAACCGGGGCCTCTTTTAGCTCACAATCAACACCCCGTAGATGCTGTGACAGTTGGACACAACTCACACTGGATACGTTGACGCTGTTTTTGATATACTGTAGGCTGCTCTAACTTGACCCCAGGCACCTGATAAAAGTGTGAGCCGTGATTGTTTTGTGTAGGGAGGAAATGTGAGTTACACACTGTAAAACACAGGAACACATTCTAGATTAAACCAGGCTTTTTTATTACCAAACTTTCGCCACATCCAAAGTATCTGGGGTGTTTATCTCGTGTGCCCTGTGTAGGACTATAATATTGTTGACAGCAAGAGCGGCAGGAAAATAGATGGCTATTTGCCACTAAAATCTCCCAAAATCCCTCAAAGCATTGGTGTGAGAAAGGTGTGTGCAACATTTGAGTTGGAAATACCAACAGGGCATCAACAACCTGAGTCTCCGTGGTAAAGTCCTACAGAAATGGATTTACTTTCATCTGTACAGACACCTATTATTGGCTCTCTGATATCAAACCGAGTCTGAATAAATGCCCCGCAGAACGATGTGTGCAGACAGATGATTGTTGCTGCTGCCACTATGTTTTACTGGGAGCTGTTCCCAGTCGTCTGTAATGGAAGCACAAAGCAGAGAGAAACACATGCTGTGACATGGAGAGAAGTATTAATTTTGCATTGTTCTATACTCACGGCAACATTGTTTATTTGAGCAGGTTAATGATTAATTGATCATAGCCATGTTGGTCAGAATTACATTTGATTCGGGTTTCATTTTTTAATTTTCCATGATAAAAAGCCTTATTTTTTTAATAATCTTAACCAAATCTTCTAACTATGCAGATACCTCAGGTAAAAATATATTTTACAGTTGTGAGTTCATCATGCATTTAACTAACTAGTTTAGGTCGAGGTGAAAGCTTGTTATATGAGTGTGCATATACTCACTGTTATAATGATTTGCTCTGATACGACTTATTGAAACGTGTATCCAGCATCATTTCAGCCTTTTTCCTTCTTGGACGTCATTTTAAGGCAATACAATAAGTAGATAAAGATAATTAAAGAAATGTATAGTTTACAACGTCCTGGCTTCATAACGTGGACACAATAAAAACAACAGAAAAATGTATTATACAATAGTTTAATAAATACTGCGGTGTGTTTGTTATATTGAGTAATAAAACACACACAAACAGACACACACATATTGTAATCTTGTGAAAATCTCGGGAAATCGTTGCCTTTTTTTTTCTTTTAGAGTTCAAAAACCCATAATCGTAATACTTTTGGCGACTGAATACATTTCTTCGACTGGGGCGCGATGGAAATTTTTTGAAAATGCAAGATTCAAACTATTCACTTCTGCTCTTGAGGCACAGGTGGCCAATCAGACAGCAGCATATTGCCCGGTGGCTTCATCTTCCCCGGGTTGACAAGAGACAAGTCCTTTCTAAAGCTGCCGGCTGCACCCTGGAGAGAGCGGCGTCCAGGTGAGGAGCAGAACACAACAGATGCTTTGAGAGGAAGCAGGAAGGACGTAACACTTGACCCTGGCAGGAAATAGAAATTTACACAATACCCTCAGATAATGGAAAAGACTTTTTGGACTATCTATAATGAATGAAGATGAGCTATTTAGAAATAGATTTTAGATTGGGACTATTCATGGGGAAGACTAATGAAGAAAATTGTTGCCGTAGTGATCGTAGGCATATTGTTCTTCACCCTAAATCACAGTGTTGATGCCATTTGAACCAATGGATGCTCACAAGACACCAGTCTGCCTGTTGGGTTTGATTCCACTTACAACATATTCTGGTTCTTAAATGTCTGCAGCATCAAATTGCTTTGTTCTGCAATCTAAATCTCTATAGCAGAGGACGTCGTGAGTGCAATGTTTACGAAACAAAAATAGACTTTAATTAAGAGGAAAACTTTAATTACAGAACGAATTTGCTCCAATTAACAGGATACACGGCATGCTGGGCTGTTCTCCGCCACCCACGTCCACACTCATACAGTCTACAGCAGGAAATCAAGAGAAATACACTGATTAATACGTTGCATATTGTATGCAAAAACACATACAAGATACAGTACATGTTCGAACATTAATTTCTCCATTGCATTTGCAATCTGAGAGGGTGTTTTCACACAGCAACACACGACTTTGCCCCTTAATGGGATGCTGCTCGACAAAACAGGTGCTCAAACTACTGAAAGTACAACAGTGCTTCGATAGAATACTTTATAATCAGAGAGGCTTAAACGCACTATTGTAATCGGAGATAAACGAGTCTTTGGCGGCAATAAACGGACGGCCACAGGGAATGAGGTGAAAACCCCGTGAGCCGCATCCACCAGCACGGCTTGGTTATTTCCTAATTAAACAGGGGCTCGTTCAGGCAGTTTTTCCTCGTGCGTCGCACCGTGTCCCCATCCATGTCCCCCCATCCATGCCCCCCCATCCATGCCCCCCATCCATGCCCCCCATCCATGTCCTCAGATCTGATTCAAATCCCCCAGGGAGGTGGTGGCTCATCAGTAGGCTCCCACAATAACTGCCTCGGCTTCTTTGGAAGGTCTCCTGTCCGTCACCAAGAAGTTGATCATTCCCTCCGACTTTATGAGCAGGTTGCAACCCAAGAAAAATATGCCAAAGACCACCGTGAGGGACAAGACGCACATGACGGCGATCTGCACCACGCGGGTGACGAAGAGGCTCCTCTCGTCCGGAGCCGCGGACACGAAGCCGTTATCCGTCACCACGGAGGAAAAGTTACAGCACAGAAACTCCTCGGTCCTGTTGAGCAGTCCGCCCTCCGTGTGGTTGAACGCGCTGTGGTTCATTTCCACTTTCAATTCGGGTTTTGTTTGTTTGTTTCAAAAAAAGCAAACTTTCAGACCGAGAGACGCGCGGGGAAGGACGCTGTTAAATGTGGCATCAAGGTGAAAAGTAGAGATGAGGAGGAGGAGGAGGAGGTGCCGAAATGAAGAAGACCAGATCAGACTGCGCTCTTCTTCTGGAGTTGAACGAGCTGTTTTGGAGGCATCGCATCACTGGAGACTTCATGTGGTCCGCAGCCGGTTTCAGAGCAGACTGAATCCAGCAGACCCCCCTCGGTTAGATAGCAGATAGCAGGCGGCAGCTGACAACAAGTGGCACTACGACACAGTAAGAGCGCCACCATCCGACACGACTGCACACGTGTGCACCAGGGCATCTGTCTGTCTGTATGTCTGTCTATCTGTCCTTCTCTCTCTCTATCTGTCTGTCTGTCTCTATCTATCTATCTGTCTGTCTGTCTTTTTGTCTGTCTGTCTGTCTGTCTGTCTGTCTGTCTCTCTGTCTATCTGTCTCTCTGTCTGTCTATCTATCTGTCTGTCTCTCTGTCTCTCTGTCTGTCTCTCTCTCTATCTATCTATCTATCTATCTATCTATCTATCTATCTATCTATCTGTCTGTCTGTCTTTTTGTATGTCTGTCTGTCTGTCTGTCTGTCTCTCTATCTGTCTGTCTGTCTGTCTCTCTGTCTGTCTATCTGTCTATCTATCTATCTATCTATCTATCTATCTATCTATCTGTCTGTCTGTCTTTTTGTATGTCTGTCTGTCTGTCTGTCTGTCTCTCTATCTGTCTGTCTGTCTGTCTCTCTGTCTATCTGTCTCTCTGTCTGTCTATCTGTCTATCTATCTATCTATCTATCTATCTATCTATCTATCTATCTATCTATCTATCTATCTATCTATCTATCTGTCTATCTGTCTGTCTGTCTGTCTGTCTGTCTGTCTATCTATCTATCTATCTATCTGTCTGTCTGTCTGTCTGTCTGTCTGTCTGTCTACTGGTCTATCCGTCTAAGAAACACACGCAGTCACACAATCGTTCCTGTAATTGTCAGTCAGGACGCTGAAACTGAAGCAAACAAACACAACGTAGACTTCCTTCATTTGATGACTTACAGTTTCCTTTGTGTCACATAATTAACAATTACCTTAAAAGCTAACCGACGTCATAAAGTCCGCGCTTTAGACAGTTATGGTTTACGTATTTTACAGTAATCACACATCAAATCACCCCAAGTGGAAGCTTGGTCCTCACTGAAATGTTTTCCTTTTTTAATTTTCTAAGCGAGCTGCACAAAGTCACGAGGCTTTACTCCCTCTGTGAATCTAAGAGGAACTAGGACATCTAGTGGAGGCTTTAGTCCGTTGTATAAGGTTTGGGAATCTACGTGAATGCAAATGTTAGTTAGCCTTATCATGCAGGGAATACCACAGGGTGATGGGGGTGTATTTAAATGTAATGGAAACTTTAAAATAAAAAGGAAACTTACTTAATTGACAGTGCATCCGAGTTATGACCTGCTGAATGTGAATTATATTGCTCAGATTTGCTACTAGCCAATGCAACCCTAAATGTCTCGTCGTCAATAGCAGCAGATGGCAGCATTGTTCAACATGAGGCCTTCCTGAAAGTAGTGTCAATTTCACAATTCAAATGAATAGAGCCACGACAAACCAACACACACTCAAAGGTGCAGGCAAGATACTTTTGATTTAAGAGGTCATTTTACAACTGATACACTGTACGTTTCTTTACAGAATATTTTAACCCCTGTTCTTCTATCAATGTAAGACACAAACACCAACATTACTAAAGCGTCCATGTGGGATTTCTTTTTATATTCATCCAGTGAAATAGAAACTCAAAAGTAATATAGAGTATTTAAACAAATGTGAACGACGATTATTCTATGCATTAATTAACTGTGTTAATAAATACGTCTCCACCTTGGGTGAGAATGCGATGCTATTAATTGTCCTAAGCTAAGTGAAAAGCAACATTATTTAAATACAGGCGTATTATATCGCTGGGTTCCCCAAATCTAAAAATAAATGGAAAAAGTGCCTTATTTTGCCTGTTTCACACCAGAGTCGCAGTCGCACTTAAAGCCGCATTCCGCCTGCGAGGTGTTCGTGCACGCGCATGCGTTCACGAGCGAGACGACCGCGACGGTGCACACCGCGAGAGGATTCCATGAGCGACGTGGCTCTCAGCCAATCGGAGAGCGGAAAACGAGACATTTCTTTCTGAAGGTCGGTCTGAGCCGAGGTTACCGCGTGCACTGTATCATCACGCATGTCCTCCTGCCGTAACCCCCCCCCCCCCCCCCCCCCTAAAAAAAACAACACCGGTGCGTGCGCGGACTTTGACGTCGCATCTGGTGCTTAAATTAATCGCAGACTGCGGCCCCGTTCGCCGCGCGACTAGCGCCCAAATCCCATCAAAGAGTCCAAACAGGTGCCGCGGGACGCTTATCCGGACGCGCGGCACCGCACCGCACCGCACCGCACCGCACGCACCGCGGCGCGGACTCCTCTGTTTCTGCGAGATGGACCGCGACTTGGGCGTCGTTCCCACACGGTGTCCGTGCGCAAGGGCTCTTCCCTCGGTTGGATTCTGCCGCTAAACGGTGCGGCGTATCGGGTCATGTTCTCCGCGCTCAACACGTTGTCCGAGAGGAAGCCCGAGCGGGTCACTGGTTCACTCCATCCGTAATTTGGGTAAGCGGAGCGAGTGTCCTCATCTTCTTCAAACCACGTCGCCGTTTAACCGCTGCACACAACGTGCCCGTAGATGTAACGCGATGTATGCGTCCGTGTTGCGTTCAAGGTGTTTAGTATTCGTGTTCACTGCTTACAATGTTTGTTTCCATCTCCCACCACATCGCACCTTTTTAATAGTATAATCAATATGTAACGTGCACATAACTGAGGGTGTGCGCGAACAGGCCGGCTGAGCATCATACCCTTTTTTTTAAAAGTGCTAATCGTTTAGTGTTTGGGTAATAAAGAGTCTGCAGTCATTGGCCTAATGGGCTTATTGGGATTGGCCCCATAATCTCCTCCTGCTCCTGCTATATGGCTGGTTACAGATGCTAGTGTTAAATCTAATATGACGCCTGAATCTTAAATACAAAGAAAGGGAGCAAAGCACATTTGTCTTCTTTATTAGTGTTTGTTGATATTTTTTTCAAAATATTCAGAAATATGCCAAATTTACAATATTTGTTTGTTCAGCACGTATTATACAACACAAAAAGTATTGAGCTCTACCTTCTGTTCTGTACAGCAGCTGACTGGAAGGTGGCTGGATTGAATCCTAACATGTCTGAGGACATCAATGTTCTCTCGGGAAGTGCCCCTGAGCAAGGCACTACATTCACAGTCCATCTCCAAATCTGTCAAACAAACCGCCTTGCCATGGTCCCATACCAGTGAATTTATGATTAAAGGAGGAGGAACCGTTCACTATGCTCTTCGGCTTCATCATCAAAAGTTTGGCGCTCACATTACTGCCGTGGTTCAATGTCGAGTGCAGTTGTATTGCTGTGGATAGCAATTAGCAAACAGTCTGGGAATCGCATACACTAAAACCTCTTTTGAATGAGCGAGGAGTGCATTTAGCTCATAACACTGCACCAGGCATTTCACAACGAAGGGAGTTGCTAACGTAACAATTAACTGTCACACGATGGAGCAATTACTAATGCCTGCTGGGGCTTTACACTTGTCTTGCCAATACTGGAAAAAAGTGTCGCGTAAAGACTGAAGGGATCTGTTTCTTTTTTCTCGCTCTGCACAGCAGTGAAGAATTATTCCTCTTTGCAGATGGTTAGGCCTAATTGACTGGGACTTCTTCGGACATGACTTCAGCAAGCTGCCGGCAGCACGGCTGGTGTTACCAAACCCAAACATGCCGCCGCATCTGACGCACCGAAGCAGATGGTCAGAGATGTAAATAGACCTCGTCAGACTTAATCGTCATTGATCTGTCTGCGATGTGAGCCTAAGCGAAACGCCACTTTAGAAAGACGATGTCCCTTCCACTCCGGTTAAATAATCAGTCAAAGTCTTTGTGAATCCTGAAATAATCTGCCGCTCTGTGTTCTGAGAACTGAAGCTCTTTTCTCGCAGTTGGATGGAGGCCGCTCTGTTTTTGAATGAGATGAGAGTTTAAGAGTTATCCCAGGGCAGCGGTGTCTGACCCTGTGATGGACGTTTGGACAGGGAGCGGAGAGGACAATGCGTGTGTGTGTGTGTGTGTGTGTGTGTGTGTGTGTGTGGAATGCAGAATCATTAGCATGCTGCAAGTGAAAGGTAAGGGGAAACTGTCAGATTCCCTGCAGGAGGGTCTGCAGGCGTTTTACACAAGTCAGACAAGTCAAAGATGGGGTACGTTGTTTAGAAAACACGCATTTGCGATTAAATGCACACTCGGGTGTATGTACAAGTAGGATACTTGAATAATAATGACCAGTGTAGGTATTTAATATTCTAGCGGATATAGCTCTAAATGCTTAAAAGGCCATGGGTATTTTTATGTTTGATTCTCTGTGGCTGAGCATTTTCCTCCTCTCATCCCACTTCCATTGCGATTAGACTTTAATAAGTCTTTCAGTCAACAAAAACGTATAATTTCAGTCAAGTAGAAATGCTATGTTCTTTTTCATCAGAAACGTTACATTCCATGCCAATGAGATATCTAACCTCCACAAATTGCCTCCGGCGTGAAAGCTTCCCAGATGGTCTGAGCAGCACTGCTGATGAAGTGGGAGAAGTCTGAAAAGGGGAAATGAGCAGCCACTTATCCGTTGAAACGGAAAAATGTGGAGGCTTTGGGAACGGTCCAACATAGGAAGATGGTGTGACTTACTATGTAGCATCACCCTCGCGGTCTGTGTGGGACATCTACGTGTTACTCTTCCACTTCCACACGGTAATCTAGGTACATGGACAAGTGAGAGAGAGAGAACGGCAGTAGCTGCCAAACTAAACTGTCTCACTTTGTTCATGTCTTGGGTTATGTAAGCCAAACGTTTTCACCCCCTGATGTGATTCTGAGCCTTAACAATTTCTGACAGTAATTTCTGATTTGAGACCAATTTTCTCTTTTTCCCTAAATGTCAACGCTGCTTAACTCCCTGCAGTCAAACTAGGTGGGATCAATTTTATGTACGGTACCGTAACGTAATGCCAGGGATTACTTTGGCACTACAGACCGCCATGACTTAATCAATGTAGCTATATATATATATATATGGCGGGACGTCTTGGTCCTGATGGACCAACGGCCTCTGCTGAGCCTTCTTGGTGATGGAGCTGTATTCAGCTCCTGCTTCAGGTAGCTCCCCATCGCACCCACGGGTAGCAAATATAACTAAAAAAGTGATTCTACCTTTTGTGTTATGTGACATTCCACAAAAGAAATAGCAAACGCAATAATCAAATGCGCAAATGTGGTTATCACTGATTGTCTAGAGCTATTAAATGCGTAGACGTAAACTCTGGAAAAAAGGCGAAGACTTATTGCTTTTACAGGACACAAAATGAGGATCCACCTTAAATGTGCTCCCTCAGAGATTTAGATGATATTATGTTCATGTCTACGCCGATAATTTCAGGACATCCTAGTTTTAAGGATTTACTTTCATTGAGAATTTCCAGCAGGCAGACGATGATGTCATCATTAGATTTAGAATTCCACCTCGTTGTTGAGTTTTTTTTTTTTTTTTCCTCCTCCAGGATGACGCCTCTCGGTCCCACCTGCTCCGTCTCCTCCCTGTTACCTCACCTTCACGTGCCTCACCAGCGGGCTGAGCGCTGCTGAGCTCTCGCCGCGACCCTCCCTTCCCCGGCTGACGAAGGCGATGCGGCGGTTCGTCTACTGTAAGGTGGTGCTGACCACCTCTTTGGTGTGGGTGCTGGTGGATGTGTTCCTGCTGCTCTACTTCAGCGAGTGCAACAAATGTGACGACAGGAAAGACCGCTCGCTGCTCCCGGCCCTGCGCGGTGAGCAAACTGTTTTGCTTCATAGAAAACAAGTGATGGGGAAGCGAAAGCCACTTACAACACATTCATTTGAGTGTGACATGTAAGACTGAGTTGCGTCCGGTTCCATTTGAGAGTCATTGGAGTAATTTATATAAATAAAATAACAAAATAATATCAAAATCCCATGAAGATTTCTCTCCTGGTGTTCAAACGATCTCAACTAAAAAAATAATTTGTTAATCAGAAAACAAGCAGTAAGTTGGCTTTTGAAAGTGCTTTTTGAAGAAAGTTCCATTTTCTTTATTCTAGTACTAGTAATAAACTAAACTAGTAAAGTTTGTGGCTTATCAGCTGTAGACTTAAAACGTTTCACTTCAGCAAGGTTTTTCACTTCATCATCTTCATCAACTGTCACAATTCCAACTGACGTGATGAAGTTCATTGAGCGGATAACTTTGACTGAAAGTCAGAAAAACATGAAAAATCGAACAAATCCAATAAATGTGACAATAATGTCAAAACGAATACATTGTGACCTTCATTTAAAAAAATGCACATGCGCTAGTATAATTATCTTGCAATAGAATTCATTGATACTTCTAATTGGACTAATTTGCCTTTAGTGTGCACTGTAACCTTGAAACAAACTGTGTGTGCGCGTTAGTTTGTGTACGTTTCAGAGGTCAACTTAAACCACATTACCTATTTAGCAGAGTTCATTTCCTCACATGGCCGCACTAAGCAGGTTTCTAAGAGGCTCCCTAAGCAGCTTTGTGGCGGTAGAGAATGAGGTGGAGCTGCCAGCTACTGAGACTGATTTCCACACCATAAGTCTAATGTAACATTGGAGTTACTTTGCTTATGTAGTAGCTTAAATATGGTGATTCGCTCGGTAAAAAAGTGGACTGACTCATTTTTTCAGGCATGACTTTTCAGGCATTCCGGTGCAAGATCTGATTCGTTCCGACCCAAATTAAACAGCCTGATTCACTTTTTGTTTTGTTTCTGATCAAATCAGTTTACCACGAACTGATTATTACTTAAGATTAGATCAGATTAGATTCAACTTTATTGTCATTGCACAGGGTACAATTACTGAGGCAACGAAATGCAGTTTAACATCCAACCAAAAGTGCAAAATAGCAAAAAGTGCAGAGTATGTGCATATGTAAAGTGTAATAAGTGAATAAATAGATATGTACAGTAAGAAATAGTTATGCAATATGAACAGTAAGAAATGGATATGCAATATATATACTTAAGCGTTTCTGTTGGGTCGCTCTTAATACCATTTAGTTAAAGGTGCTACATTTTAATTACGAGCATTACAATAATAGCAGACAGCAAATGCTATGTAAATATAGTGTAGTAATATCAACCTGAGAGTGAATCACTCTCCCTCTGTGTGCTGTTAAATGAGCTTCAGCGTGAACGCTGTTAGTGCATCTTCATGCATATGTGTGCCCCCATGTGTTATTATTATTATTATTATAAGGCATTTGGAGGTCTTGTAAACAGGTCATAAATTCATCTCTAATATATATTTATGTTGCTGTGAAAACATCCCAAGCTCGTCTTTGAGTTCGGATCGGTGGTTTACAAGGGACCGTTATCAATGATAATGCCGATGACCTCATTGCTTAATTTCCTAAATATTGCTTGTCGGTAAAACGTTACTTTACACAGTTAGCTTTGGCTCACCCGTTGGCATGTTGAGAATCCATTATCCATCCATTTATTGGATGTCTGACCCACTCAATCCCACTTCCATCCATTAGGGAGAAAGAATTTGCTAAAAAAAAGTCTTTGATAGCAGTTGCTCACCTGTGTGCAGAACATTTTCCCATCTACACATGCAGAAGACGCTTTATGCGTCTTGTGTCCACGTGTACGTGTGTGCATGTTTTTCAGGCCTCTTGACTGATTTACTCCTTGTTCTTTGCACAGTATCTGTATTCAGCAACTTGACCTTGTTTGTCTGTCATTTGTGTAGCTTTCTTACTGGAAAACTGCCAATCTGTCGATTATGGTGGCTCTCACTGAACAACACGGTATAGAGACTGCTGCTAAACCATAAGCTACAAGAGGCTAAACATGTACCAACTTTAGTATGTGTTGCACGTAGTGTGACGTCCCGTACAGGCAGTTTTTACTCCGTTAAATCCAGTTAGACAAGCGGGGCATTGATCCCACTCTGCTCATTGCCAGGTTGATAATAACCTTTTAAAGAATGTCTGCCTTGAGATCATTTTTAGTGCATCCACCCCTGAACTCCCCCCAGTGATTTTAAGTTTGACAATAATTAACTATATGGCCGCTGGACCTACCCGTTATGTCTATATAAGGTTTTACGTTTTGTTTGCAAACTAATGTAAAGTGATATAATGTGTAATGGAAAGAATGCTGCTGAAACCAATTACACCATAGGTTCTTGTCTGCAGCAGGTAATTTACTGCCCATCCATTCAAGAGGTGGACTTTGGGGAAACAGATTGTCATACTAAGAAATTCATATTTCATACCTACAGTTTTCTATTTCTTTTCACAATCCCAAATTGGAATGTACCCTGAAACACCAACAGTTTCTGTGGGTATTATAACTAGGACAGGCACCAGGCAGTATAATATTAGCATCATCGGGTAAAAATTCCATAATCACAAAATTGTAATTCAAGTGGCCTAAGAGAACTAGACTTCTAAACCTACTCTGGGCTTTATAAAGTGTTTTTAATCTCAAGAGAATCTAGCAGGTCATTGCCGTTTCTGCAAAGACAGATGTGTGTGTGTGTGTGTGTGTGTGTGTGTGTGTGTGTGTTGCGTCCCTGCAAGGGATTTTTTATTAACCACAATCAGCCCCATAAAAAGTCTGATATCCTTGAAAATTAAATGTTATTTAGTGACTGTCGGTGCTGGATGGCTGTGCTTCTTCTGCAAATCACTGCACTTATGTTTATTATGTTTATTGTATGTGTGTGTGTATATATATATATATATTTTAGTAATTTGCAATTTATATGCAATGAAAAGGCGCATAAATAGCATCCATATGTGTTTGATTTTCCTTTAGGCACTCATACCATTAGACTTCCATGTCTTGCAAATCTTCTCATCCTCATCTGGTATCTCAGATCTTTATGTGAGCATCACCTCACTTTCACTGTATATCGCAGTTGTAGTGGCGCCCATCAGTGGGTAGACAATTCAAGAGTACACTTTTAATATGCAAGATAATTTGTTCCAAAATCACACAATAATTATAATTGCACTATAAAATTAAATAGTTAAACATGGAATTGAAAAGAACACATTTTCCCCATTCTCAGCTTAGGGAGTCATTATCAAACCTACAGTACCAGTCGAACGTTTTGGACACATTTTCTCATTCAAAATGAGAAAACCTTTGACTGGTACTGTATATCGGTGACTTGTCGGTGCATCTCTGCAAATCAGGACAGCCGAGCGGTATGCAGCGGGGCGTTTTGGTTCATGGCCCGCTGTGGCTTTGGGTTCAGCGGAAGATTTTCTGATATAATGTAATGCCAGCTGGGTCCGACTCGCAGGAAGAAAGTGGAGCGGCGCCAGCAGAGGGAAGAGGCGAGGTAAACTGTGAAGGAAAGTGAGATGCTTGTGATGGAGCCTCCAGCTGTGCACCACTGCAGACCTTTTCCTGCAAGGGAAATGAGAATGAAAAGTGTTGAGTACAATCTGCACGCAGATTCATGTCTTTAGTGCACCTTGACGAGAGGAGCGCTCACAAAACATTTAAACAATGAAACATTGTGTAGAGAAGGCTCACGCGTAGCACAAATGTCGTTAGAGATTTTAGAGTTGCACATCTTTTGCTAATCGGTCACAATTATGAGCAAATTCATCACATAATGGACGGGTTGACAGAGAGACAGGTGGCACTTATATTTGTTCAGCACTGAAATGTGAGTTATTGTTTCTCAGACTCGCTGCCTGCAAGAGCTTCTCACTGTAATGGCTCGGCATAAAGCTGCAGGCGCCGACATTGGTTGACCCGAGGACAGTTCCTATTTCTAGACTTTATTTATTTGAACTAACTTCTTTGAATGGTTTAGTATTCAGGTAAGTCAGATCAAATACTTTACAGTCATGATGAGGGAATATTCGCTGAATCCTCTTACCAAATGGTTTCATTTATGACATGAAATACACACTGAAAGCAACAAGGTGGAGAGTCTGTGTGATTATTACATTGTGTGATCTTTAGTTACACTTAACTAAGCCAGGGTTTATATAATTACTGCAGATTGAACATTAACTAAGAAATTATGCAATGAAACACTTCAGTTCGTGCGTAACAGGTGACGAGAAGTAAACCTTATATTTAAACGCGATTGAATAGTTTACATTTTATATTAGGAAGTAACAAAGAATATTTGTAAATAATTTAGTTACACATTTACACATCATTTTAGTCCTTAAGTAGTTTCATTTTGATTATGCTGAATAGTGAACACTAAAATGTGTTAGTGTATTCATCAATAGAAATGTTTGGTCAATGAATAACGGTACTACGCAGAATTTTCTTCTTTTTACATTTTTCATAAATCTTACAGAACATTCAACAACGCTACAGGCTACAAGTCACTTTCAATTAAAGCTGATGACATGAAGCCACAAAGTCACGCTGCACACTTCTCACTGTGTGACAGACGGGCTATAAATCAGAAAGTTGAGTGAAACATTTTTCTGTGCTCCGATCATGCTGTGAAGTGTCAATCAATCATAAGTCTTTGCTTCTTGGGGTTCCATTCCATCTAAAAAACGAAGAATGGCTTTAGTCTGTTCCCAGTACAACATGATGTTATTCCTCAGATCACGGTGATCCGTGATAAACAAATTACTTGCTTGATTATATCGTGGTTTATCGTTGTTTTCTAGCGTTCCAGGTTGAACCAATGATGCATCTGCGTCATGTGGGAATTACAGTGGTCTGTTTTATTTCAAGGGCAGAGGAACGTCTCCTTCAAAAGAAACACGACATATTCTGCGTTTTGCAGTTCTTGCTTACACCCGATATTACATACATTATTCAGTGATCCACTTTCATATTCAGCTTTTAATCATGTATGTATCATTTTACACTTTTATAATACATTTTACATGTTATGGGGAAAGAAAAAGTATGTTTTCCCCCCCCAAAAAAAGTAATGTCTTGTTTTCATCAGAACCTATAGACTGATGGATTGGAGAGGCGTTTGGTTGATGGACTCTTCAATCATCCAGCTCAGCTCTTGAGCTTCGTCCATCAGATTTAAGCCAGAGCGTCAGCAGCACCACAAACAAAAGAGCAAGATCAGACAAGGTTATCACCCCAGATCTCCGTGAGAGGTCATCGGGAATCCGCTTAACCTGGGATCTTGCAGCTAATGAGAACTGTGTGTCCCCCTTTCATGGAAATCACTGCAGATTATTGAAGAGAGGACAGTCACAAATCTGTGGAAGGTTATTTACCATAGGTGAAGGCAGCTGACTGCGCAGCAGCAATGCCATGCTATGATATATAGCTCGCATACATACATTGTGCAGTGATTAACTGCCCAAGACACATCATTCATTCAGACGAGGACACAACATACTTACAACATACCTTTCATACGTGCACATTCCCTGTACAGAAAAATGCTGCTAGTACATTAATTTGTCTTAAAACACACATGTTTGGTACCTGCACATTAATCTGGAATAGTTGTCTACTTTAACGAGAGGATGGAGATGGAACAGCATACTTTGCTGCATTCCCCTCTGCTATAAGATGCATGGATAATGCGTTCATCTGTAGTTCATCCACTTGCTGTGGACTTATTTAGAATTAAAAAAAAGGATAAGACACACTTTTTTGTCAGAACAGCAGATTTCTACAATCTAAGGATCATTTTCCCTTAATAAGGCTTTTGTTTTTGAATTTTTGTCAAAACAGCACATACGTTTTTATTCACCTTTTGCACTCTTAATCCTCTGAATCCTTAAAAAATAAAATAGCTGTTTATTAACTTCTTTCTCCAACGTTTAGAACAAGCTCAGTCAGCACTCCCATTTCAAAAGGAGATGTGGCGCATTTGCAATTTAAAGGGATTTTCTAACAAAGTATTTTTTCTCCTCAATGGTTTCCTCATTAAGAATAGACCTCACACATATAACGATGAATTGTACAGTGAAGCTTGACATTACTTCTCAACTTCTCAGTGAAAATAAATCATTAAAGGGTTGGATTCCTCATAAGACATCCCCCTGTTTTTCCTCTGCTATGTTACAGCGGTGATATCGCGGAGCCATGAAGGTCCGGGGGAGATGGGCAAGGCCGTAAACATCCCCAAGGACAGCCAGGAGAAAATGAAGGAGCTATTTAAGATCAACCAGTTCAATCTGATGGCCAGCGACATGATCGCCCTCAACAGGAGTCTGCCGGACGTGAGGCTGGATGGGTGCGTCAGCTCGGGCGTCTTCAAGATGCATGTTGTGAATCACACCACTGGCGCTTTTAACACCGTAACACGCCTGACAGAGCAGCATTACACAGTCCGTCGTCCTGCAAACTTTACTGCCTTTTATGCCAGTCGCACATTCCACGGCGTTTCTATATCAAAAAGATGACATTACGGCTAACGCTTTCTCCTTCTTTCGTCGTTATTTCTAAATACTCTTTATTATTATTCAGATGATTAGAGTAATTCTAAGACTGTTCATTTAGTCCATTAGTTTTTATTGGTCTTCATAACTTTATCTAATGTGATAGGACATCTCTAATTCTAGGCACCATTTCAATGCGGAATTTCTGGTGTGTACATTAGGCCTGACATTAGAAGGGGAGGGAGGTTTTGTTTACTGTCACTCAAAATCCATTCCAGCTCCTAATGAAAATCCAAGGAGCAATTTGTGTGAAACATGAGCTTGATCGTCTCAGGCGGCTGATGTGCACCGACTTTTGCCTCTTTCAGAGGCATCACCAAGTGATTCATGTTTAAATATTCCAACCGAACGCAGTTCTCCACAGCACTTTCATTAAGTATCTGCCAGAGGCTCTGCCACTCAGATACACAATGAGGAATGGGACACGTTGAATGTCTTTTTTCACACCTACGTTACGCAGATTTGTATGCAAATCTTGCCTATCCCAAGAAAACACCTTCTCTGAGACTTTGCAAATATACATTTCCCCTGCAACGTGTGAAAGAAGACCTATATTACTCCAAAAAAAGTTATTATTGCAACAATTTCTATATGCATATTTTTCTCAACATAAATATCCCAGCGGTTGTGTTACAGAACACAGCTTTTCTTTGCTTGGTAAGTGACTGTGACCCGTGCAGAGGGGCCAGTCTGCTCCTTTTGGGGGAAGGAACATTCTGTCCCTTTTCAGCTGAATTGTAGTCATTTGACTTCTGTCTGTACTTGAGGCTTGTGTTGACGATTTCTGTATTCTTATGATTTTTCCTATATTCTAGTTATCATAAGCGAGTCTCTGATACTTTTGATTTCTCACAAGGGGAAAATCCACAATTTCCACCACAGTCGCCTGTGAAAAACAGTAACATTTTGTCCCGCGGGGGAAACCTACTGGCCCAGTTGTGTCAGTCAGTGCTGTCACTTTGAATGGACGTGACCGAACTAGCAACGCTTTCTACTCCCGACGGCTTCCTTTAGCCTCCCACCTACACCTCCTCCTGCCCCGGTCATCCACCTCCTCCTCTTCTGTAATGCAGCTCATTCATTATTCAACATCAACCACGCCGACGGCGGCAAAAATGTCACACATTCTCACTCTTTGGCTTTGACGGCCCGGCCGCCGAGTGGACGTGCTGACATGGCTGTCAACGCCGGTTTGACTTTTTCTAACTTTCTTTGGAGATATTTGTCAGTGAGCGTATGACGCATAATACACTGAGAGTCTGGGAGTAGAAAACCCATGTGACTACCGCAGGAAAAAAACACCGTTGTCTTAGACCAATATATTGAGACTGGGTATTTTTTAGGGTAAGGCATTGTTTAATTTAGTTTGGCTGCTTAAATGGATTTTTATTGGTTGAAATGATTCATTATTTATTTTTTGGTTAACATTCATAATTAAACACGGTACAAGAAGCAAATGTGTGTGATTCTACGGGATTAAAGGGTGATATGTCACCAAAAAGCTTTTTTTTCATATGGTTATAGTTAGTGGGTTCTAGTTATAACAATCTGCTAATACTTTAAAACAGTGGTTGCAAACCTTAGACCTGGCAGGAATGTAAGGGCGTATAATGAAGTAATCATGAATAGTGGAATTGCTATTCGACTCGAACTCAGACTGCAGATATGCGATTTATCACGGCAAGTTATAAATAGACGGGCGTCATATTAGACTTTCTTCACACCTGTAGCTCAGCGATACTGGCGGTTTGACTTTGTTCAAGTCCACTTTCCTGATTTGATTTGATTTTTTTTCAGCTGTAAGACCAAGCTGTACCCGGATGAGCTGCCAAACACCAGCATCGTCATCGTGTTTCACAACGAGGCGTGGAGCACCTTGCTGCGGACGGTTCACAGCGTCATCCAGCGCTCGCCCAGACAGTTGCTGGTGGAGATCGTCCTCGTCGACGATGCCAGCGAGCGAGGTTGGAAATCTACACTCCGTAGTCGGGGATAGTCGGGATGTGCATTTTCAGCTGGAACATGCTGATGATCACTGCAAACGAAATGGCACACAGAACTCTGCAATTAACAATTTGTGTTTGTAATTAATCAGTCGATTATATTCTTGATTCGTGACATTCAAGATAACACATTTCAATACCGACATTTCAATCCGAAATATTTTAAAATGAGACTTTAATTTAGAAAAATTACAACAATTCTCAAAACTGAGAAACAACTCTGTTGAATTTAACTCCTCTACAAGTGCACTTTTGCTAAAATGTCTGTTGTTTTGCTTTCAGACTTCCTGAAGAGGAAGCTGGAGAACTATGTGCGGACCCTGGAGCTGCCAGTGAGGATCCTGAGGATGGAGCAGCGCTCGGGTCTAATCAGAGCCAGGTTGAGGGGGGCCGCCGCCACCAAAGGGCAGGTCATCACCTTCCTGGACGCTCACTGCGAGTGCACTGTCGGCTGGCTGGAGCCCCTGCTCGCGCGCATCAAAGAGGACAGGTAGGAGCCAAAATGGACCCCAGTGAGCGGCTCAGATGGAGCGACGACATTGAACTGATAACTGATTTAAGTCTCATGACGTTCTCATTGTCGGCCAGTTTCATCTTTTGCCTGAATCGTGGTTTAACAGCACGGGCACTATCGCATTTCACTTCATTTGCACCATGGAATGCTTGAGCCCAACCTCCGTCTGAATATTGATGGGACAGCAAACTATGAGTCATGAATACACCGTCGGTTCCGGACGCTGCTGATGGGAGAAGATGGTCACTCTGCATCGTCGGCTTCTGCTGCTGCCCGAGAGAAAAAGCTCCAATTACTGTAGCTTCATTTTCTTGCTAAAACTTGAGCCAGTAGAAACTGGTTAATACAAGATTAAAGTGGACACGGGTATTTTCAGAGACAAATAAGACTTTTTAAAGTTTAAAGTGGCAACGTGTTATCCATCAGGTCATTAGCTATGTTTTGAGGGTCTTTTAAACAAGGTTTATGCGGGGTGTATTTATGAGAATGTGGATGGAATCTGCTGCGATCTCTCTCATATCTGAGGTCAGACACATTCATTTTCCCTCAGGAAGAAACCAGTATCATGTGACTCAGACTATTATATCATGGAGCCATTACGCTTTAACTGAAGGCTGCTGTACGTTTATGGATGTCGATAAATGTGGCTGCAGACTGATGAGATGGTGCAGAGAGAAAGTAATCACACAGCCAGTTGAATTAATTGATGATGCAGGATGTTTTGGTGGATGTCAAGAAGGGTTGGAAGGACCTTTTATAATGAAGTTTGGAAAAAAATTTCCAATTCTAAGAACAACAATATCACCTTATAGCAGGTCATTTGCTGCCTTTCTCTGTGTAACATCGTTGTGATTGTTTGCTCCGTCTGCCAAAAACAAAACAAGAGATTTGAAGATGCCTTTTTAGAACGATGCAAGTCCATTTATGTTCTCCTCTACTCAACTTTTCATAGAATGAGATAAGATAATCCTTTATTAATCCTGCTGCGATGAAATTCACAGGATTTGCAGCAGCGTAGATTAAAGTGCAAACAAGACAGTGAAATAGAAACAAGATCAAAAACGTATTAAAAGTATTAAAATAAGCAATATTAAAATAACAATGAAATCACAAATCCACAGTAAGGACAGTGACTATATAGTGTTATTGCACAGTGTGTTTACAGGATTTGAGAGATTCAAGTGTTCATTGTCATTGATTTCATTAATCAATAAGTGATTTAAGCGAACATCCAGCTCAGTGAAAATCTTCCAGCTATTCTTTCCACAATGATAAATGATAAATCTACAAAATAATCCATGATACAAATAACAATTGGATGTAGTCCCGTAGAGCTCCGGCTCACCCGCTGTAACCTGTTTGTAAATCCCTGTCCTTTGTGTTTTGTATATTTGTGAATAAGCATTGAACCTCACGTTGTGTTCTTTCGTGTCCTCCAGGTCAGCGGTGGTGTGCCCCATCATCGATGTCATCAGCGACGAGACGTTCGAGTACATGGCCGGCTCCGACATGACCTACGGGGGATTCAACTGGAAGCTGAATTTCCGCTGGTACCCAGTTCCCCAGCGCGAGATGGACCGACGCAAGGGGGACCGGACTCTGCCCGTCAAGTACACAAACAAAACGTCCTCCTTCAGAGCTCTCCATCGTTTGTCAGAGGACCAACTGTTCACTTTTGCCACGTATTTTGATTAACGATTTGAAAAATGAGGTCTAATGACACAAGATAAGTTGATCGATGTTGGTTGTCAGCAGGCTACAGCGGAGACGTGGAGAGTTTGTTTCTCCACCCAAATTCGTTTTTTATCAAAAGGGACATTTTTATCCTGCTGATATAAATAGATCTTCTTTCCCCTGCGTATGCCACTGATGAAAAACATCCGCCTAAATTGTCTCCTGCTGCTTTTGATTGTGCTCTGTTGAAGCCCAAGTATGTATGAGCTCATTTATTCTAAAAAAAGAGAAACACAGAAACTCTACTGACAGTTGCCTTTTTTTAGGCTACACAAAGCTAAGCACAATTTGTCATCTGTATCATGCAAATCACTACCGGCAACAAACAAAATTCTTAATTAGGGGCCGACTTTAACATAGAAGGAATTAAAAGATGAAAGTAATCGCCCCTCTGAGGCTTTGTTTCAAATTGTCCAACAAATTGGTCTTTTGTTATCTTCTTAATGTAACTACGTAACTAATACTCATTTTTCAAAAGTACGGTTTTGCTTTTGTTGCAGGACTCCGACCATGGCAGGAGGATTATTCTCCATAGACAAATCATACTTTGAAGAAATCGGCAGCTACGATCCGGGGATGGATATTTGGGGTGGAGAGAACCTGGAAATGTCCTTTCGAGTAAGTGACTGGAGAGGATTCGGTTGTTGATGCATCTCCATTTAAGATTCAATTGAGGGATTCATAAGGAAATGCAGGGAAAGAGGATTCCTTGTAATACATGAGATGTCTTTACCTCTCAAAAAAACGGCACAATCATTTAGTTACGCTTAGAATTTCTTCACATTTCCATGTTTTGATGGGAAAAGGGGAAAAAATGTGATGGGACAGTATAAGGATTTTATTGCTGATTGCGATTTAAACACAATCACAATATTGTCTTATGGAATGACTTTGCTATTATGGTAGAACGGTTTAAAATGTATATCTTATGTAACAAAGAACAGAATCCCAATTGCTGCCACTTATTTATGCATTTATCATTTATTTATGCAGGACTTCGTGATTACCTTATAATTTCCTTGTTTTTTTCACAATGGGTCCTATCTGTAAAAGATGTGTTTGATTCTTAAAACAAACTCATGATTGAACGTTTTAATGCCATTTTTGTCACGGTGTGGTTCACTTCATGTTATATTTTGTAGTTTTCTGCCACTTGTGTCCCCGGGTAACTTCACTTCCTGCCTTGTCCCGTTGTCCCCTGTGATTGTCTAATAGTTTCCACCTGTGTCCAATCACCTGCACCTCCCTTGTGTATTTAAGCCGTGTGTCTCCTGTGTCACTGGTCGCGTCATTGTCTTTTGCCACGCATGTCTTTCGTCTTGGATCGTCGTAGTCTCTTGCCTGTGTGCGTTTGCCCCCAGTTCCGGTGTTTTTTGATCCTTGTGACTATTAAAGTCTTTTGTTTGCCGCAAGTCTGCGTTTGAGTCCTGCCTTCCAACCTCACACCCTGACAATTTTAAGCATAGTTCAACTTGTATATTGAGTTGCAATTGCATGTTTTTCTAAGCCTGGTATGTTATTATTTACTCACCTAGAATTGCAAAGTGATTCATGTGTAGGTTAATGTGGGATTGAATGGAAATGACAAAGATGGCAGCGGTGACAATTTACTAGATTACGTCCTGACTAAAGACCCGCTCCGTCTCCTGGACCATGAAATAGAGGTTAAAAGAGAAACTAGAGATTTCACAAAGGAACCTCTTTGTGAATGATGAAACCCAGGATAAAGTTGTTTATTGCTTTTTTTCTTAATCCGGTCTACCGGTGATACACATCCACTCTTCATCATAATTCGATGTTTATCAAGAAAACACATGAAAGTGTTTGGGAAGAACATGGTTTGTCTGTTTACACCTCCCTGCTTGCAGATTAAGAGCATCGATACAACGCTCTTAATCTGAATCTGAACCCACCGTTCGGTTTGTATCGAAATGTATTTTTCTGCTCTCATCCCTCTGCGCTACATAAAGCTCCATTGTTTTGAATGTGTCTGCAGATTTGGCAGTGCGGCGGCTCCTTGGAAATAGTAACATGTTCCCACGTGGGCCACGTCTTCCGGAAGGCTACCCCGTACAGCTTCCCCGGAGGAACCGGCCAAGTCATCAACAAAAACAACAGGCGCCTGGCCGAAGTCTGGATGGATGATTTCAAAGACTTCTTCTATATCATATCACCAGGTACGGAGCTGTGAAGCCCCTTTCTGGCTGCACCTTTCCGCCTCTGGAATGATAGTAATAGACGGCCGATGCCAAATGAATTCTGCGTGTTTTTAAAGTTTCAGTCGGCTCAGTCGGGGATTTAAAAGACGTTCAACCCCCCGTTTGCTGCTCGCCGATACGACATCCAGCAAATCGGTTGGAAGAGGAAAGACTCGTCCGCTCTATTTGATCCTTTCATTGTCTCGCATAGGACTTTTATCTTGCTCATTTACCAGTGAATCCCCACATTGGAGTTGAGTGCAGCATTAGCCATCTTGAAAGCACGATTAATTCAGTTCTACTTTCAGACGCACTTGTAACTGAACTTTGAAAAGAATAATTTCATGGTTTCATATCCATCACAGACTTCTCTTAGCCAAAGCTCACACACACACACACACACACGGACAAACTAGAACAATAGGACAGTGCAGATTGATATATGCCAACCTCTCCATCTGTCGACTTGTTGTTGTCATTACCCCTCAGCAGACAGATATCTCTGGTCAGTTGTTTTAACCTGTGAGGGATCATCCGATGGTCTGCCGGCCTCGCGGCTCAAATCGAGACCTTCTCCTCCTCGCGGTCGCGCGGGCCAAGGTGTGCACTGCATACGGAGCCGTGGGGTTGTGATGGATGAGTCTGTCTGTCTGTTTTGTGGCCCTTCAAAGAGCGTCTGTTCCTCCAGGAGAGCAGGGAGAATGATCTGGGCCATGCTGCTGCCAGACCTCACTTTTTGGCAGGCGGAGGAAGGCGGTGTGTTGCTCGGGTCGAGGTTGGGAGTGGCATCCGGTGATCCAATTAAAAGTGTATCTCCCTCCTCGTCTCTCGTGCGCTCCGGTGACTTGAAGATCAAAGAGGTTTTTCATCATTTGCTGCACGTGATGCACAGAATCAACAGAGAGAGGGAAAGATAGAAGAAGAAGAAGCGGAGAACCAGCAGAGGAGGAGTGTCCTTCAGAAATGTCTATTTCTCGGTTTAAATTGTAAAACCTTGTAGCTGCAACAAAAGTTGCTGCCCGGCCCGTGTTTGACGGTTAATGTGTTGTATTTTCCCTCATTGCAATCCCACCCTTTCATAATTGATTACCACCTTGGATCTATATCTACATGCAAGCCATGAATCCTTAATTCTGGAGAGAATCCATCCATATGCGTAAGTGTCTGTGCCCAGTCGCAGTATAATCCTCTGTCTTCGGTTGCATCAAGGCTGATACATTATGTAAGTCCCCTTTTTGGCTAAAATAACATGCATCATGGCACACAGTACTCCACAATTGCTGCATTGTTGCATTTCTGAAAGAGCTCTGAAAATATACTGTTTTGAATTAGCTTCCTCACACCTCCTTGTTGGCGAAATTAGGTGATTTCAGTGTCTGTATGTGGACGAGGTCCTTCTCTCACAACCCACGCTATTTTCTTGCAAAGTGTTTTTTTAATTTCTCACTTGAGTGGTTAGTCCTGATGGTGCAGGACATTATGCCTGGTCCTCTATTTTGTGGAGTAAAATATGTAAATACTGTAACAAACTGGCTGACTATGTTCACCGACGCATACATCTGAATCCTTGTCTCGACGTCTCACCTGCAGGTGTGATGCGCGTGGACTACGGAGACGTTTCTTCCCGTAAAGACCTCCGCGGGGCCTTGAAGTGCAAGCCGTTTGCCTGGTATCTAGAAAACATCTATCCGGACTCCCAGATCCCAAGAAGATACTACTCACTTGGTGAAGTATGAGCCTTCTCGTACTCCTGAGCCCCTATGATGCAGCAAAATGATAGAAGCAGGCTGCCTTCATCCGCATTCAGTGAGATGTGTCCTTGTATCGCTGTGAGATACTTCAGAAAAACAAACATCCTGCTGCTGCTCATATTGGACGCGTAGGATAAACAAACCACGGTATTGATGTTTACACAGTTCTGCTGTGAATGCTGGGCAGCAGAGATAATGCTGGTGCTTACATTCTACGCAGTGTGGCAAAAATGATTTATTCAGGACAAAGCCGAATAAAAAACCCTGGACAATTTTTGTCGGATGATCACTTTAATAAGCGATTTAATAAGAGATGGAACTTACAAAGTAGTTTCCTTAGAAATCAGTAAGGGGATTTGTGGGAATTATGCGATAATTTGCTGCTAAACCGAGATAACTAATTGATTGTTTTCGAGATAATTCCTTTCATTAGTTAGTTTCCATGCACACAGAAAAGTTTCTGAGTGACCTGGTTTTGCCTCCCGATGCCCGCGGCGTCGCCTCGACAGCACCGACACGCACCGGGCTGCCTGTACAATAGTAATGTCAGCTGAAGAACGCATGGCGATATGAGCTTGTAATCTCCCAACATTCATACAGCTGAGGATGAGAGGATTTTAATTTGTTCTGCTCTGCTGCAGTACAAGCTGAGTCTCTCTCTCTCTCTCTCTCTCTCTCTCTCTCTATCCACTGCAGCACCTCAGCTCTCCTCTAAAGCAGACCTCTCCCAGCTGATTATCATCCTCCATAACACACAGTCAGCAGTTCTTCAACAGCTGAAACCATTAGGTTTTATATCACTTCATTATGAACGCCGTTCTGTTCCTGCGTGATAGCCATGATAAGACGCTCTGGCACATATAGAGCAAGCGCAGTTTTAGCTCTGAATGTAGAAGTTCTATATTATACATACTATTATATTATATATCATATTAACATGATCTGGTGACACAATGTATGTGATAAAGCAGATTTCAAAGGCCTCCAATAACACTAACAACTACACTGGAAACCAATTTTGCAGATGAATAATTCCCTTTTCATAAGAAAAACAAAGCAGGCTCGCATTGGCTTTAGTTTGGTTTAGTTGCGAATGAGTATTTCAAATGAGAGTTAAAGTAACTGTTGAATTGTTTTTATCCCCTTTTCCCGATTTTCTGCCTCTAGATCAGAAATGTTGAGACCAACCAGTGTGTGGACAACATGGGAAGAAAGGAGAACGAGAAAGTTGGCTTTTTCAACTGTCACGGCATGGGAGGAAACCAGGTGAGGAATGTGTTCAGTCTGTAGTCTGGATCTGCCTTTTCAACTACATGCACACAAGGTGTTCTGAACACGTTCTTTAGGAGAATAGTGTTTTATGAGCGGAATTTATAACCTTGTTTAGATTGAACAAACGAAGGCTTTGTTACTTTTAGATGTGTGTGGGCTCCATGCTGTGGATCATTGTGAAGGATGGTTATTCCTTAAGGCCAAGAATTATTGTTCCCTCTTGAAACTGGGACATTGTGTGTGAGCTGCACTCAGTAAAATGATACACAAATGTGGACAAGGGCGTAGATGGCACTCACACCCCTCACTTTGTACAGCAACTAAAAAAACATAAATAAATAAAACCACAAATAAGTATCAATCAGTATGTGCAACTCATTGACATATCGTTGTGTCACAGACACTGTGCAGCATGTTTCTAGCTGTGCTGTTGATGATTTGATTTTCTGAGAGAGACATCTGGCTTTCCAGGTGTTTTCTTACACGGCGGATAAAGAAATCAGGACAGACGACCTCTGTCTGGACGTCTCCCGCCTCAACGGACCCGTCATCATGCTCAAGTGTCACCACATGAAGGGGAATCAGATGTTCGAGTATGACGCTGAGGTAAGGTCCAAATTCCCGCAGCAGCCAAATATTTTAAAACCAGGCTGCTGTCGTGTGCCGCTGATGAAAGGGTTTGTTATTTGTGCCATTTGGGTGGATTTGGGTGGATTTGGGTAGTGAGAAGTGGGAGAAGCAGTGTACTCTTACCGCCACCAGGCGGCGCCGCATGTCAGCTGTTTCAACCGCACAGAAGTTGCTTTCTCCACTACAGCATCTGTGTCTCTCCTCTCACGTTCTCTCCTTCCACTTAGTATGTTGGCAAGTGGGATTATGATTTTGAGGTAAGCGGTTCAAGTCATCGCCCCTGATTGTTGCTCCATAGTCCTGTGATTCGGGTGTTGTGGTTTACCCCCCCCACCCCTCCACCCCCCGTAAGGTGTCAGTAGACTAGATCGTTCACGTAATCGTCTTTGTGGAGGACTGAAATGTTACATTTGAGACACATTTTATTTAACATTAACATTACACATTATTATAAAAAATGTTAATAAACTTAAAAAGCCTCTAAAACCAACGCAGTCTAACAGAACATATTCACAAAACATAACAATAAAATACATATTTTTATATATATATATATATATATATATTTATAAAGGTGATGGTCCAAGTGTATTTTCACTGTGGAGGGTGTAGTTTGTGCTGCTATTCTCATATTTAATCCACCATATTATTATATAATACATTATATAAATTGATAATAGAAACACCTGCCTATCAGAAAAACAATCCCAATGCATTCTGCATTGTTTTGTGGCGCATTAAATAGCTTATGGTCTGTACAATTCACTGTGGCAAGACACTGTATTTACAAAGCATACAAATGTGTGAGTGACTCATTGTTTATTTATAGTGGCACCGACGTGAAAAAAACAATTAGATGACTGTCAAAGCCTAAGAGAACTGTTACGGTTTTATTATTCCTGGTTATGCAAGCTGTAATATTCTTACCATGACATTATTCAATGAAAGATGGAAACAGCATAAAGACATTTTGAATCCCCTAAGACAACAAAAATATTCTCCTCAAGCCCTGCTGACTCAGAACTCAAAGCACATTTGGGATTATACAACACAAAAATCTCTTATATCAACAATTCATGAGCCGGTTAGAAAGAACTGCACTGAAAACAGTGCTATTTCTCAGCGATTGAGACGTCCTGCCGCTGACACGTGGATATGACAAGGAGAGGAAGCCGGGAGGTCTTTCCGTCAGCGGCGAACAAACCCTACGAGAGATCCGTTCATTACACAGTGTTCTCTGGGTGTATTCTTAATACGGAGGAACGCTGAATATTTCATAGAGTGAGAGGACTGGTCTCTGTGGTAAACGGCACTGGGCGGGTCACCGCTCACAGTGGCCGAGATTATTTTAAGCCCAAGTGTGATGGACAGGGACGGAATCCTGGTGAACTCCAGAGCCATTAACGTTTCATCTGCTCATCAGTTTCATGTCCACAGGGACACCCGACCCGTCCGTATTCCTGATGTGTTCACAACCATGACTGTTCCCCCCGGTGTTGTTCACGACTGGCCCACAACCAAGACATAATGCAAATACCGCCTTCACTTAATATAAGTGGAGAGGGGTAAGATCCTGGCGTTAACAGCTTGCAACCCTTCATCATGTAACGCCATTACATTACATTACATTCGTGCTTCCTGACGCTATTTACAAATCTGAAACTGACCCCACAGTTTGTATCGACTCCTTGAAAGAGGAAGCAAATACATTTTAGTCAAATCATAATACATGTTTATTGAACTTTAGCTCTCTGATTCAACTGTCATAAAGAAAAAACAACAACAAACAGAAGCACAAAAATAACTGTTCGACTGCCTTAACGTCACCACCACCTGTCCCCCCCCCCCTCCGCTCCCCCTCCCCTGGCTCGCCGCAGAAGAACACCTTTCTCCACATCATCACCCAATCATGTCTGACCATCAGCCGCCTGGAGGACGGCACCTACGGCCCGACTGTGGAGCAGTGTAGCAAAAGTCCCAAGCAGGCCTGGACCCTGCACAACTACACGCGTCTGGAGGTGGCCAGGCGCCTTTACTTCAGTCCCACTGATTACTTTCTCTGAGCTGGGGGGCCCGAGGTGAGCAGGTCAGCACCAGTTAGGCTGAGAGCAGAAGCTGCTGGTCGGTAGTGACGTAGTTTGTCGTGAGCGTTGTTAGGAGTAGATTAGTTTGAGCCATTCGGGCTTCAGTAGCACCTTTTGTAGTTGTTATTAGCTAAAATGTCTTCTTGTTTAAGTCGCTGAGGGCTGAGGAATGCCGAGCTTGTTGTCACGATATTTCATGTAGTAGTCGGAATATAACATGCAAAATTTTTAGGAGGCACTAAGCAGGTTTTACCGGTGACCTTTCAGGAGGAGCGTATGAAGCCACATGGCGCAATGACAGATGTCCCATCAAGATGGTTCTGTGTATAAGACGCTATCTGCGAGACCTTTAGCCAATCTCCACGCCAAATCAGATCTTATTTGACATTTATTTTCCAGCACAAATCATTTATTTTGATGTGAAAATCCACCGGCTGCCCCCGCCGTGTTTATTTTTAGCCGACTATCTATGTGCGGACTAATTGAAATGGGCCTACCATTGTCTGTAAGTTCTTTTGAAGTGATCCTCCATTGTGAACCTGCCTTTCATGGTCCTGGCCTCTCAGGCCGCTCTCCCATTGGTCTGCAGCAGCTGTGTGCGCATATTGTAAACCCAATGAGTCCAAATAATCAGTGCTTTGCACCACTCGGCCTCTGCAGCTTATTTACATGCTTTTGTAAGGAACATTTTTTTGGGGAGCTCAGCCCATTTTTGTCATATCCGTCGCTTGATCCAATTTTTTTTTACCCTTTTCCGTTCCAGTTATATCCCATTTGCAACTTAAGAGACCTGCACTCTCGTGACCCTCCAAAAAAAAAAACAAGGAGCAATTTCGCTGTAGCTCGCCACAGTCTTTATGTGCAACCGGGGTAAATTGGGTAAGGAGCTCCCATGGCTGCCGGGGTGTGTCGGGGGTTGCGGCAGTAGAGTGACCTGCTGTTAGATGGCCTGATTTGCTGTTCACGCTCGGAGGGCCTCGTGCTACGGCCATCACCGGAGGAGAGCAAGTACACGAGAGCCAATGAGACGGTGCCTGACTCTGCCTTGAGACAAAGGGAATCTACTGCTTTTGTGTTTCCCCACAGAAAAAAAAGCAAAAAAGCAGCAGCGCTGCCTTCTAGAACACCCGAGTCATCACAAAATCACGCCAAACAGGAAGCACGCTCTCTGGGCTTCTTGGTGACAAAAGGATATTGCTCCTCAACCGGGACTTTAATTAGCCGGCCTCAGCTGTGCACACACTTGCGGCGGAGACGCTGGTTGCTTTGCTGGGAGGCTGCGGCGGGAGTTTTCTCTTCTTCCCCAAAGGAGGCATGAAATAATTACGAGCAAAGGACAAGACCTCAAGATTTCTAGTATTTTCATTAAATGTGGAATATTTTTTCCACCCCCCCCACACACCGTCACACAGGTCTGGATCTTTAGACGAAACAAAATGAAAAAATACAATTCTCATTATTGCCTCAGCCTGGTTCTAGTGACTGATGGATTAGATCTACTGCCAAGAAGAAAATAAGCCTTGAAAATACACGTTATTTAGCTAACAAGATGCTGTTAGAAATGAAATACTGTGACAAAGCAAGGCGGAAATGATTGTAACTTTGAGCTACCTTTATTCTTTTTGGCTGGTGTGTAAGGTTCGAAAGTCACCGGCTCTCTTTGTTCTTGTTCTGTTTGAACAAATGTGCCCTCTGTGTGTGTGTGTGTGTGTGTGTGTGTGTGTGTGTGTGCGCACACTCCTTTGTATCTAGGCAGAGAACGTCCGACCCTGGTGTTTTATAGCTTGAGATAAAACGCGGCCTGAGCGTCTCTGTGTGCTCATTAGTCTGAATATCCTCAGTCAACAAAGCACAATCTTGTTTTAATGAAGAATTACTCCTCAAACGAAAAGACACATAAAGCCACTGCTAATGTTCTAATGCTGCGTGCAGACTTTGTTCATAGACTTTCACAGTTAGAAAATGGCTTCTGAGATAACAGTCCACCTCATTTCGTTATACTTTCTGTTACAAGTTTACTTTTAAATCCCTCTGCTTTCAAACTTCACAAAGCATAAATGCGTCTCGTTTGTGGCTCTACCGAATAGTTCAAAGCGCCGTTTTTATTGTTGGCATCCGGATTCTAGATCAACATCCACTCGCTAAAGGTCAGGCCACATTAATATTATTATTATGCGTTGTGTAGAACTGGATTACGGCGGTGGCTGTCTGGGATTGTTTGCGCCTTGTGTGATCCAAACGCATTCTCCCCCAGTGCGTTGTGAAGTACAATAGTATCTCACAAAATATTGAGCTTCATGTGCGTTTGTTGTTTAGCCCCTCAAACACAACCTTTTCACAGCTGTCAAGCTGTTTGCTTTGCCCCTTGTCTCAAACAAACGCACCAAGGACTGTTATTTATTAAGAAAGGTTTATTCAAAAAATAGAAAAAAACTGACTGCTTCAGGATGAGTTCATAGGATAGAATATTTGAATGTACAAAAGTCCTAGTTTTATTAGCACCTACAATTTTATCTTAATTTCTCCGGTTTATCCCTTTCCATTGTTTTCTGCTTTGCCTAAAATCCAAGTGAGCAGTAAAAATTGCGGATGCGTGTAACCGCTGCGGCGATGTACATAAACGGTTAATCGAAGCCCGTATCCAACCGCCGCAGCTCCCTTCCAGCCGGCGGTGGTGGATGATATCTGCGGAGCCTTGGTGGCGGGTCGCCAGAGATTTTGTGTGGTGCTCGCCGTCTGGACAGTTTTAGAAGAGCTTGTTCTTGTCTTCTGACTTTTCTGGTTTGTGTGTGAGTGTGATAGAAGAGGGAACAGACAGAAGGGACGATGTGGGGAGTTTGTGCAGCAGAGCCGTTTGAGAGGACGTGGTTTACTTAAAATAACAGGGCTGTTTGAGGTGAGAAGTATTTAAATCCTAATCCACCTTTAAGGAAAATGACTCCCGTCATCTGAGACACTTGTACTCTTATTTAATAACTGGCAATTATATTGATGAAAGAGTTGGAGGATGAATTGGTGTGACGATCAGCCGAAGGTGTAACTAATAAGGTGTAAATAAACCAAAAGGCTGTGTTCTATTAGTGTGCCAGTGAAAAATGATCCATGTTATCTCCTTTAAACCTTTTGTGACTGTGAAGTGAAAATGTTATTTTTCGACTTACCATCATTTCTGTTTTGCTAATAGTTAGAAATATTAGAAATATTAGCATTGAGATGTTAATTCACATATACGTGAATGAATGAATGAATGTGTCACTCTGCCAAGGATAAAGTCTCCAGATCAGTCAGCTGAAGAGCCAGAGAGACTCAACACCGAGCTACAAAGACTCTTGGACATACGATTCACAAGAAGCGTAAAGAAACCTGAATGATCAGCACCCACACCGTGTCTGCTCGCTGTCCCCAAGCGGCCCAAAAGGCATTTGTGGAGGAGTTAAGATTCAAACAAGTCTGTTGATTAGTCCATTTTTGTTCAAACGAATCTGGCTTCCTCTTACAGCCCCACCACCTGCTTGCACCTCTCAGTTCAATGTTTTCTGTAATTTGATCCCTTGTTCAGGATGCAAGTAGTAAAATAATAAAAGACTGATGCAAAAGCAAAGGAAACCCGCTCTGGGCTGCAGACTGTGTTGTTGCTTATCACTGGTACCGGGGCCGCAGAAAGCCTCTTTCATTTGGTGTGTCCTTATTTTTCTAAACATTTGGGATCCTTTTGATGCTCAACTATCGTTCACAGAGAAATCATTTTGAGGCAACAGTCTCCTCGCAGACAATAACCTCAATTCTCCGAGCAACCTGAGTGCATGTCGTGTTGTATAAGGGCCTTGATTCTCGCCTTTTTCCGACTCGAGCACCCTGCTCCCTTTATGTTGTCATTGTTTCTTTTCTTCCTCCAGCTCCAATTACTGACTGTAACAAGCTGTGGCTATTTTCTGGGCCCCAAACATTTTTTTTCGAGTCAATGATGCCGGTAGAGAGAAAACATAACCAGCCTAAACAATAAATAAGGGTTCAAGCAGGACAATACATTAAAAGCATACTGCAACATGTGCCGTGTTTGCGCCTAATTGCATTCCTCTTGGTCCTCCCCTCTGCAGCGCCTTACCCTGCTGCACGTGAACAGCAACCAGTGTTTGGACATGCCGTCTGAGGAGGACAAGATGGTCCCCACCCTGAGAGACTGCAACGGCAGCCGCGCTCAGCAGTGGCTGCTCCGCAACATGACCCTGAGCGTCTGACCCCCCCTCACAGGTCTCCCCCCACTGCTCTGTCCTCACCCTGACCCGTCTCGGCTCTGCGCACCCCTCGCCGCACGCACGCACGCCTCTCTTTCCCGTAACAGCCAAAACACAAAGGCCCAGGCGGCAGCAGCGGCGGCGGCAGCAGCGGCGGCGGCAGCAGCGGCGGCGGCAGCAGTGGTGGCGGCGGCGGCGGCGGCGGCGGCGGCAGCGGCGGCTTTTCTTCCCTCGCGGATGCGATTCCCTGCTCCAGCTGGCCTCTGGGTTTTCAGAGAAGCTGCAGCAGCTGCTGCTCAGGGGACACGATGAGCTTCGGGGGGGGGGGGGTCGGGGGGGGGCTTTCGGGGAGCTTGGTCCGGGCAGGGGGTGAACAATGCGGTGAGGTCTGTGCATGGGGGACATTCATGCCGTTGGTTCCACTGCGCTGCCCCGACCGCCGCTAAGCTGCTTGTCAAACGATTAAACAGAAATGCATCTTTAACGCGGATATGGCCGGGCATGCACACCTCAGCGATGGTCTTCCTCGTGATGTTGTCTGCTATCGGTACGATCTCAAAACGAGACGGCTCATCCTCTCTCCATATCATTGTCTGTTGCCTTCACACGACATGAGGCGGTGTTGTCAATGGAGCCCGACTAACGCTGGATTTTGTGATAACCGTACTGTGTGTCAACTGATATTTGGTTTCAAAGTCCAGCTGAAATGTAACGCCCTCAAATTTTGGTGCAAGAAACTGTAATCTACAAGGCTATTTCGAGGCATTCTGTATATTTTTCCATTTTTTTAAAAAGAGGATTTAACACTGAGCTGGAAATATTCGTAGATCTAAGCTTGGAGCCTCCGGGTGGGAGTCTTCCACAGAAGGTCTGGAGGCGGTGAGGGGCTGTCAGTGTCCGTGATGTGCTGCTTACTTACAAGCTCACATAATGTTTACTATCAACCTGTTTTAAGCCATCTGCAGGACCCATTTTTAGGTGTTACATACCAAATGAAACACAAATAATGAATCTATGTTAAAAACTGAATCCTTAATAACTTAATAATACATGCTTTATCAGGTGTCCTTATCAGTGTTCTGTTGTTCTGCCACTTCAACGACACACAATTGAACCATGAATGAATGAATATCTGAATCCATGTGTGTCCAATGCTACATATCTCGAGAACCGTCCTTCCGGTCTACTTGCAACTTGCCGGGTGTATTGCTGCACCAACGGGCGTGCAGTGTTGACGTTGGTACAATTTGGACAGGCGACAAAATCAACATTGATAAACTGAATAAACAAGTGATTTTACAGACCTGCAGCTCATTGATTGCGGTTCTTTTCTGCAACGAGCGTTCTTGAAAACGCTGCAAACAGCACAAGACCAAGCGATCGTCCTGCTCTTAACAGCCAAAAAATGTATTGGTTGGGCTCTAGTTGTTGAGGTGAATTTCTTAAATGATATTTAAAATATTAACCTGACGATTTCAAACCATCGTCTGAATGACATCAGAACAGTGCAGCTATAAAATCCTCCCAGATTAGTGCAGGTGAAAGAAGCAAGTGATCAAGCCTTTTCTATGATTAGATAAAGTTTTAAATGCATGTAAGAGTTTTCCCAAAGTGATAACTGTGTTGTGGAATACTCAAACTGGGCTGTGTTATCATTGCTGATTCCTGCAAACGAAACGACAATATCTTAGAACAGAATAGTTAAGTGTGCCTTTAGAAAGTTGGTTTGTATTTGATTCATTGGTTTATAGAAAATGTTTGATTTATTTTGATGTTAATAAATAATAATAATGCATTTTTCATCTTGAGTAAAAAACTGAAACTGCATTTGATATTCAATAATTGTCATATCATGTACAAGTCATTGTCATACTAATGCTTGATCAAACATTTAGTTACGTTGAAGTCATTCTATATCAGCACATCGTCCATCACACATGCAAAATGTGACTTTTCCCTAAATTATTGATCAGTCAACCACTGTTATTGTACATAATGCTGTTAACAAGTTTCTATCACCATTGTTGTTGTTGTACATACAGAACCAATTATTTTTCTAAGATGCTGTAAAACCCGAACAGTCCTGAACGAGACACTGAGTGCTAAAAAGATCACGAGGTGATGTATTAGTTTATTTGGAATCGTGGTAATAAAAACCAGTGCTTACCTTGGATTTTAAAATTGCCGTGTGTTTTGGAAATCATCAGCAGCCCCACGGAGGCGATTCTCCGCAGGCGAGCGTACATGAGGGAGCGACTATGGGGAAGTGCTACCAATGCTGCTTGACTACTGAATCCTGCTTGGCGTTCAGGCTGAAATTCAATCAACCCTTTCATATAACGCACACACATTTATTGTTTTTCATTATGCTAAAGTGCATGTGCAGTGTTGAAATAGCCATGTAATATGTCGATGTACTGGTTGCAAAGAGACTTTACCTGTTTGTACCTTTTTTTGGAGAAAAAAACAAACTTTAGATTTAGCATTAATTTCAGTGTCAAGCAAACATATCACACACTAACACATCCGCTGTTTGATTAACCTTGTTCTTGAAGCTTTTATGACCACTGTACGTCTTACCAACAGGCTTTAGTGTGTCGGCTTTGAAAGGTGGTAAATCTCAGCCTCGGTATGGTAACTGCATCGCAATGGCCGCAACCTTCCGCTTTGTCGCAAAGGTGGCCGCCATCATCAGTGGATGAAGATACTTCTAATCGGATAAAGATACTTATTCCAATTCGAGAGATAAAAAAAACAGTTATTGGTCAAACAGTTTGACATTTAGGGAAATACATTTTCTTGTTGAGAGTTAAGAGGTAAATTATACCATTTGCACGCTGTGAAGCTAGAAGCCATATCTCGTTAGCTTAGCATAAACCCCGGCAACGTTTGTCAACCCAGTCTCACAGCAACACGTGTAATAGCTACGTTGTGGAACGTGGTATTCTCACGCTTTTGGGGAGGAAGCGTGAGAATACAATGCTTCGTTTGCAACTAGGTCACGTGACTATCAACTTCCCTTCAGCTAAAACAAGAAAATGGCGGACTGTCGGTCTATTATCTGTGAAAAACTATATTTTAAGAAAGCATCAGCATTTGTATGCATTTCGATGGCATTTCTAGCGAGAAGTATGCGTTATATTACATAATGTTCTATCAGAGAATTTAGAAGACCTTTCGTTTATTAGTTTCTAGTGACGTAGTTGTAAATGAATGGGCCAAAATATCACGATTTTGGGGAGAAAGCGTGAGAATACCACGTTCCACAACGTAGCTATTACACGTTTTACTGTGAGCCTGGGTTCCATTTGTTACCTTACAACCGAACTTGTTATCACGCATCTATGATTAACACATTTTATGTGGGAAACCGCACCTTCTAGTCTTCATGTTGAGCTAAACCATTCCGCTTCTTCTTGCACCTTTTAAAAAGCAATGAATAGGCCTAAATCCTAAATGTCAAACCACATTGATATTAATTCAACTAATAATTTTAACACTACAGTATTTTATAATTAGCATTGTTATTTTAATTACACAACTTGCGTTGTTTATAGTGATGAAATAATTAAATTTAAACTGCATCCATATTGTTTCTGTTCATTTCCCCTCAGTTAGGCTTGACATGACAAAAGTATTAATAGTCGTTGCGGAGCTGACAACACATCAGCGCCTCGCCGCACTCTCAGCAGGGGTCCCGCTTCAGCGTCACACCTGTAAACCCGGGCTGCGTAACAGGGCCTGCGAGGATAAGATAGTGGGTCTGTGGCTGAGCCAGGGGAGTCCATTAAGGGGTACGGTTCTTTAAAATAACAGCCCTAATGGAGGCCTTATCTGTGGGTATCCGGAGCTCACTGTGGCTCTTGGCGGTAGCTCACGTTCAGAGCTTCTCACCACAGAGTATTGTTCTGCAGACAAATATGAAGCATCGGGTGGGTAAAGGATTGTGGCTTGGTGTTTATTCCTTGAACAAGAACCCCAGATCTCCAGAGATAAAGAACCATATTTCCTTTGTTGTTCTCCAAAACATTCAATCAGGTTTTCTGCATAATTGTTATAAAAGATAGTCATACAGATGTTTCTTTTAACATTATAGATTTAGGAATTGCAGGTAACGTTATTTTCCTTTGAGGCCATTCTACCGTATTGTTGTTTTTATTGTTGAGTTTTAGTTTATTGCAGTGAAAGTAAAATATTTCCCCCTGAAAGTGGAGCAAAACGATGAAGTAGCATAACGTGGAAACACTCGTACAAAAGTTATTTCGAGTAAATTTCCTCAGTACTCTTCATAATTAACTGTCACTGGTTCACTGCAGCAGAGATACTCTCCAACAGAAATACTGATGATGGAATTACATTTTTCACTCAGTCAAAAATGTAAAAGCATAATCGGGATATGAAACTACCTCAGAGGCCATTTGCAAAGTGGTCAACTGAAGTCCTGCAGCCATTTGTAGTAACCACCAGATGATGCCTGGGATTTGTGCTGACTAATTTGTGTTCATGTAAACGCCAGTAATTTAGTAACAGAAGCCTATGGGTGACATGGAAGACATTCGTTAAAAGCTGAAGGTTTTTCTTTTTTCATCTGTAAGTAAACCGGATGTATGAATAATTGGGAAACCACTCCAGCAGATGTCAGAACCCCCTGCTGTTGTTCTCCTGAAACCAACGCTCACACATTGCTCGTATTCAGGCCACGGCAGCTGGACTCTGACCTCTCTTTTTAGTTATGTGACTGTCTCTCTAACGTGTTTCCATTACACCATCATGACAACAAAGCCTTTGTGACCCAACTTCAAATCCCATGCTGTACATTTTTACATCCCATTCCTATTACCACCCCCCCCCCACCATGCTCAGCGTAGCGAGTTTCATCATCTATAGGTGCATCCAATTGGTAAAGGGAGACGGGATTATCAACCCGCTGGATTTGCGGTTTCTTCTCACTTGAGTCCAGAGAAGAAATCCTGCACTTAATTGTTCAGGGTACCTAAAGTTCCAGAGCGCCTGCATTGTATGGCAGCTTTAATTAGACATAGTCTGAGGTCCGTATCTCAGTCGGGGTCAGCGTACACCCACACACTCACTCAGAACAACAGAATAACGTAGTGTGCCGGATACTAAATGTGCAGCGCCAGCCTAGGGATTCAACCAAGACATTTCTGTTGTAAGCATGCAATTTCTTGTGTAATTTTTATTGATTCACAGGGAAGAAAGTGCCTTTAACAAGCTTCTTCTATGTGATAATCTCCTTTTAGCGTCGAAAGCAGTGATTAAGCGGAGGAGCCTCGCTGCTTTCAGCAGTAATTGTGTAGCAATCAATCATCGATCTCCAGGAGCTGTTCCACCAAACGCTCCTGTTTGGATGCTATTTTTGAACATAGCAACAACTAATACGGTTTTCCCTTCAGCTGTGAAAAGAAAACAGCAGCCCACCCCAAAACAACACTTTTTAAATGGACCTATCAAGGATTGTGTCCGCAATAATACTTCATCCGATATAATTATGTGGATGTATCATCGTCACTATCAGATGCCACTTTGCTACTTTGCTATTCGGGGGCAAGGTTGAACGCTGCTGCCGCTTCTTTCACCGTTGCCCACGGACTGCTGCACTGTCCTTTGATTACCACAAGATGCTGACAATCTCATGTGCCCCTCGGAGGCTCCGTGTTTTGACCCAGTTGCTGCACCCCCGTGGAATCACGGGTCTAGAGATGCCGCTCTTCTCACCCACTGCGCGGCCAAGCTCGGCGGAGAGTCTGTTACCGCTTCAGCATCCTCCTGTTTGTACCTGTAGTGCAACGCGTGTTTCAGGGAAAGAAGATTGTTTGTCCAAAATCAATATTGTAGCTTGAAAATAAGATTAGGGAGACATTTTTAGGGAGGAAGTTGCGCATTTGCGGCGGGGAGAGGGGGGGGGGGGGGATAGAAGGACGGATCCATCAAAGCATCATGAAAGCCCCTGCTCTGCCTCTGATTGTGGAGATTATGAAGGAAAATGGAAAATTACAGAAGATTGTCTCAAGTGATTGGCTGATCTTTTCTGAGGATGACCTCAAGAGCTATCCGAGCTGATTCGGAGAGGACGACAAATGCATCTGGTGTCCTACATCGGTCTGATTAGATTAATAAATCAATCGCACCCGCCCCCCCCCCCGCCCATCAGGTTTTGCCCAGGCTATTTTTATGAAGTGGGTTATTATTTCTGATCATCCACTAAAAAAAGTTTGTCATGTGCTGGTGCAACAGGAGCCAACCACATGTACTACACTGGTCAATAGCCTCTGATGGTTTTCAGTTTTCTGAGGATGACGCTTGTATAGCACTTCCAAATTAAGCTGTTATTAGATAAGAACTAATCTGCATATTCCAATTCTGTGCAAAGTGTTACACATCTGCTACCTCCCGGTGCGCGACAAGAACGAACCTGCACCGTAACCTCTTTCTTGTATTTAGCTGTGAGCGACAAAGACTGTGTGCGGAGCACAATGGGAAAAGTGTTCCTGTGGGGTTGGGGGTGTTTCTGTACACTTCCGTGTGCCTGATTATTCTAGCGACATTGTCTAATGGTCCCTGTGACTACCACACATGGATGCAATCTCAGAACTTTGAAAGCGAGGCAAATAGCTTGAAATTGACAAGGAAAATAATTGTGCGTGATGATAATTCATTTCTGCAACCGTGTTGAAAAAATGTTTTCTGAATAAGCTTCTTTTCATGTGTGATTTGGTCCCACGAGGTCCCACAATGTTTACCTGTTTTTACTATTTGAGTCTTAATAAGTAAGACCTATAGATGTTGGTTTTAAACTTTGAATTTGAACATATTTGGTTATATTTATTTATGGAGAAATATTTTATTTTCAAGGCCTTTAAACAGCCTGATCTACAAAAACTGTTCGTAAAAATGTATACAAAAATCTTGAAGACACAAATTCGTAGTGATACATACTAACTAAATACAGACTGCAACTGATGACGTCACCCTATTCAAAGTGAATGGGGAGCTGCACCCCGTAAACACACTTTGTGGAGTCTAACGATGTAAAATAAACGTGTTATGATTGCATTTTTAACGAGAAATGAATGTTAAATTGTAAGAATACAATACTAACCCTAACCCCCTCAAAAAATCCAACATGGCGGAGAGACGTTCACTCAAGAATCCAACATGGCGGAGAGACGTTCACTCAAGGGGCGTGGTTAACCACCGCCAGTTCGTATGTATTGTTACGAATTTCTATGTCAAATATTTCGTATACATTTTTACGAACAGGTTTTGGAGATCACGTTGCTTCAAAAGTCAAGAACAATAATGCAGACATAGCCTGTCTCAACACAACTGTGTCTTAAAATGAAATGCACATGCAGGGCCGATCCTTTTCCAAGAGTCGTTGAGGAAACTTTTGTTTTAATTCAACAGAAAGTAAAAACAAAAAGTCTAGCTGGTGATAACAGGCTGACAGTCAGCCGGTCCAAACCAACTAATAGCCTCGTTTTTGCTCCGCACATGTGTGAGCGGCCTCATTCCTCCTAACGAGGGCCGGAACGCATGGCCAACGACCTGTGTCCCCCTGCAGTCATTATAAAAGTCCCGCTGCGGCCCTACTTGTTCACCTGGCAATTATGACAGCCTGGTGACTGACGGGAGAAATGTTTTCCTGTCTGTCGCCCTCGAGGGGCCACGGAGCCAAGCAGCCCACACTTGGAGGCGCCGCCATGCGATCGGTCATTTGGAGACGGCCGCGTCAGGCTTTAGTGCTGTTTGCAGGTCAGGGCACTCGGAGCTCGCACTGAACGTGGAGCAGCATGCGATAAACCACATTGCGTCGCAGGATTTGGTAGGAGAGGTAGATTTCGCTGGGAACTACAGACTGCCCCAACAGTCTTCTTCATATTCATATGGAGTTTTGTGTGGGGGGCAGTAACCGTATCCAGTGGTCCACTGATATTTATAATCAAAATGAAGTTGATCCCAAAACTGCTTTGCTGCTGCCTCCACCGTGTCTCCAGTTAGAGCCGTACAGGCCATAAAATAAAGTACCAATGACAGGCGAATTTCAAAGTGGCTGTCATCAGGGATTTCTTGACTAATTGACAATGGTGCTTAGAATGTTGATAAAAACATGCTGATTTAGTGCAACACACAGCAGAACAACAACAAGCGAAAAGGTAGAGGGGCGGTGGGAGCTAAACTGTGTGTGAGAGCGGTGTGTTGTTGGTCCGGCCTCGTGTCCGAGAGACAACGTGTAAGCCTCGGTAACTATGGCGTGGGTGTTTTCCTCTGTGGCCTCCCGGTAATACGATGAGTGAATCCTGAGCAATGCACCCTGGTTGGTTGCAGCCCTTTTTTTTTTTTACCCCCCTGAGATCTATACAATTTGGTGAGAATGTCAGCAGGTTTTTTCGGGCAAAACCTGCTGAGATCTCGTAGCATTCGTTGGATGAACATGGGCGCAGTCAAAGGTGGGATGGAAGAGGGGTCGTCAGTGCCTGTTTGCACGGGTGACACAGAATAACAACAAATGTCCACTAAATACAGATGCAGGGCAGCTGTTTTCACACATCGTTATTGAACTGCTTTTATTGGAGAGGAAGCAACATGAACATTGTACACCAAGATGATTCAGCGTCTTTGCGGTAGAGATAAAGCTGTAATATACTGCTATTTTATTTTCCCCATTTTTCTAACCATATAAAAAGATTTGGTGATGCTTTAAAGAGACAGAATCCGGGTTATTATCATGTCAAAGGCTAAACGTGGGAATGAACTGTGATCATTGGAAAGTCATCATGACCTCAGCTGCAGTTTCACATTTTTGATTTGATCACTTGGAAAAAAAAAAAGTCAAATCAGGCAAACCCTCTTCCCGCCTCCTCCGAATGGTCTGTCTTTGTGCCACTAGGCAACAGCGAGTGTACCACTGGAGCTGAGGAAGTGCGCAGGAGCCGCGCAGGGAAATCGACGGGGAAAGACGGATCGAAGCGGCCAAAAGAGCGTCTGGTGGATATTTACCGGAGAACCATGAGAACCCGTTCGCTATTTCTCTGAGAGGGGAATAGGTGCCCCGGAAAGAGCCGGCTAAGCAGCGTCGATGCGCGCACCCAAAAATGACGACAGTGGGACAGTGATTCTCTTCCTCCATCTCGTCGTGTTTTACAGTCAGACGCTTGGATGCAACTCATCTCACATGCGTACAGGTTACAAAAGGAGCGCTGGAAACCTTGATCATCTCCAACGCAGACGCGAGTGCGCACGTTCCGACCGGGAAACCTTTTCCAGCGACCAATTACGCGGAGATATTGGGTTTTTTGGGGCGGTGGAAGGATTTTGAACTTTCGTATGAAAACTTACTCTCCGAGTACAATCTGGAACAGGTCGATATAGACACAACCTTTCACGGGCGATGAGCAGCTGATAAACCTGTAAAAAAAAAACTGCACTGTGGCTTGCGCGTTTTTGGAATCCTTCACCCTGGGAGTTGCTTGTTCCTTCATATGGCTTCTGTCCTCGGGGCTCGTAAACCTGCTCGTTCGTTGCTGATATTTCATGGCTGTAGAGTGTAGTACCAGTAGCGTGTGGCGAAGGAGGACGGTGCAAGACTAACTGGGGCGGGGGGGGGAGGAGGGGGGCGAACACAGTGCACTTTTATCGCCTTATTTCCAAAAGAGGAGACATTGCGCGCGGGCATCACCGACTGCGGCAACAACAACCCAGACTTTTTTTTCTCCCCCCTCTACACCACTGAATCCTTTGTTACTCCTTTCGCTGCTGTCATCGTAGTATGTCTGCACTCCGAAAGAAATTTGGGGACGATTATCAGGTAGTGACCACCTCATCCAGCGGGTCTGGATTCAACCAGCCTCCCCCGGAGAAAAAGAGGAAGAGGCAGCGGTTCGTGGACAAGAACGGGCGATGTAACGTCCAGCATGGGAACCTGGGGGGTGAGACCAGTAGATACCTCTCGGACTTATTCACAACGCTAGTCGATTTGAAATGGCGATGGAATCTATTCATTTTCATCCTCACCTACACAGTGGCTTGGCTCTTCATGGCCTCCATGTGGTGGTGCATCGCGTACATCAGAGGAGACCTCAACAGAGCCCACAACGAAAAGTACACTCCGTGTGTGGCCAATGTCTATAACTTTCCCTCGGCCTTCCTCTTCTTCATAGAGACCGAGGCCACCATAGGATATGGTTACAGGTACATCACGGACAAATGCCCCGAGGGGATCATTCTCTTTCTTTTCCAGTCGATCCTCGGATCAATTGTGGATGCCTTTTTGATCGGCTGCATGTTCATCAAGATGTCTCAGCCCAAGAAAAGGGCCGAGACGTTGATGTTCAGTGAGCACGCGGTGATTTCTATGCGGGATGGAAAACTAACTCTCATGTTCAGGGTCGGCAACCTGCGTAACAGCCACATGGTCTCCGCACAGATCCGCTGCAAATTACTCAAAGTAAGTGATACGTTCAGTCGGGATCCATCGACTGTTCCCTTTGTTCATCCTGGCTCAGTCCATGCTTTTCTTTCTTTTTTTTTTTTTTTTTAGTAAAACTGATGCTGAAAGGCCGACATAAACCGGCGAGACTTAATTTGCTTGATGGAAATCGATCAAGTTTGAGTCCTTCCTGTCGTTACATCAGATCTCCAGAAGAACGCGTTGTTCAAATGCTGTTTTAAAGAGACAATGTTTTACAACGTATATAAATGTGCAGTGGGGCGAATTAAACACAACATCTGGATCCACCTACTGGCTTCACAAAAGTCCTTAGTCAACTATTCCAACTTTTAAATGCTCATCTATACAAATATCCCACAATTATTATGTAATAGGATTAGAGTAATAATGTAATAAATTCAATGCTGGCTCTCTTAAAGTCTAAAGTATGAACTCGGTTTCCCCCAATGCGTCATATTCGTCTTTGTAGATGATTAAAACTGTTTCACAATTTCTAGTTTCCACGTGCTGACACACCAGGTGATTGAAGGCAGATCAATACGGATAAAACTATTTATCCAAACCAAAGGATTTGATTAATCTGCATAAAAATTTGACATTTCAAGTCCCAGGTGACACATCAAATGACATGCTAATTTGTATATTCTTGCCAATGTAATTTAAGAATATTATTGCAATTTCTCTACTATGCATACTAGTTGCTCTGATTTCGTATGCTTGTGAAAAGCTCCAACAAAGGCTCTGATGTGCTGCTGATACGTCTGTCTGACCCCTTCCTTCCCCCACTCAACATCTCTGTCTCTGTCTCTTCCTGTACGCTGCTGTAGTCTCGCCAGACGCCCGAGGGCGAGTTTCTTCCGCTGGATCAGTTGGAGTTGGACGTGGGTTTCAGCACTGGGGCAGACCAGCTCTTCCTCGTCTCACCCCTCACGATTTGCCATGTGATTGACACCAAAAGCCCCTTCTACGACCTCTCCCAGAGATCCATGCAAACAGAGCAGTTTGAAATTGTGGTGATACTTGAAGGAATAGTAGAGACAACAGGTGAGTAAAAGCAAACATGCATTTTTCAGGCCGTCTGTAAAAACAAAACAAAACAAAAGATCTTGTTTTGCAGGCTGCAGGATAATTGCACAGTAGCTTAAGATGATTTATTGTCTCTACAATGTTTGAGGTGGTGCAATATTGATCTGTGTAATAAATCTCATAGATACATTGAAGCTCTATCATAGGTGTTAATTTGTCCAAATGGAAACACTATTGACCCCTTCATTACATTTTATTGATTTTTATTTATGTGGCACACAAACAGAGAATATAGCAGTGGTGCATTGTAGTTCATTCTTTTTGTGTTAGATGCATTGACTTTTTAATCCATGCATTAAAACACCTTCTGGAGAAAGCAGGACCAAGATTTAAGCCACATGAGCAGGGTCAATGTTACATACATTTTATTTTTCTCATCTGAAGCAGTGCAGCACTCACCTCGTGGCTTTCCTTGGAGAGGATAATAACTTGCTTTCTAAGGTCCCTTCGGAATTAGGGAATTCCATTTCCACAAGATGAGTAACGCCCCGAGTAAAATTCTCCAGTGTGGTCATTTTGAATTCAAGCGTTATTTGACACAGCTGATATAGTGTTGGGGGAGCTCCTTTAGGATTATAGAGTGAACTGAGGAGCAGTTGTAATACGCTCGTTTCGACAAAACAGCATGTGGAGATGTGACAGCGGGACTGACACAGCAGACAGCAATTAGCAGAGATCTTCATTTGCTAATAGATAGGTTCAATCATTTAGTGCAGTTTCATTAAAGTCATTCTGCAGTTTGAGATGCAGCTTACATAAAGTTTTTTCAGTCTATGACTGACGCTTTTAAGTCAATTTGATGGGATTTGATATATTTTTTAAACATGGTGCATACAAGAGGTAATTTATTAGAACATGACGTATGAGCAGATACTGGGCTTGGTCTTGGGTCCAACATAAGTGAGTCTGCTCACTGTTTACATACCAGATTTTTCTTTATTAATTCATCTCTCAGTTGATTATCTATTATCCAATTAATTACCAATAAACATTTAGTTTCAAACTTTTATTTTTTATTGAGCGTCATTGAAAGATTGCTGTTGTATGAGGGTTGGTTTGAAGATATGGAGATGTTTATTTATCATTGATATATTAGAAAGTATTTTTAGTATGACAGCTCATGTTCTTGTATGCTTTATAATAGTACCGATAAAAGGTTTTGACTACACTGGTTGGTGTGGGAATGTTACTCATATGGAGAAACAGTGGTGGTTATGTGAAGTCGGGGAAAAAAGCTGATGTAAAAACAATCCGTGGTTAAAAATTGATGTACAGTGAAAGTCTAAATTGTCAGACTCTTTCATTCCTGGCCAATGTAACTCTGTTTCCATGGCAACCTCGGCTTGAGTATTCAGGACTGCAGCATTGCATCTAAACTTAGTTTTTTTTTCATTCCTATATGTTATAGGAATCATAACACTTTTTCAGTAACGAAACAGGCAAACATGCACTGCTGAACGTTAAATCAAATTTCTTTGTTAGCAACATGGTCTGGTATTAAGGAGAATCTCTTCTGAAATATGAAAAGGTGTTACTGTACCAAGAAAAGCTTGCCAGCACAGGTGTAACAGCAGAGTAGAAATAACATGAAATATTTACGAGGCTTGCTGTTTACCAGTGAAGAAACTGTCCAGCTCCCCAGATCGACGTTGTTGTTGTCGTCACTTTTTGTTATGTGTCCGGAACACAAGTACTTTTCACTACGGCTTAAAGCTACACAATCACTGTATTTGTGTCATTTCTACCAGATAATAACACACAACAGTGTATGCTTTTTGACACATTACCCTTTTTTCTATCAGAGCTAATATTTTGCTGGGACCTCTACATTGTGTAAAAAGGCCAGAGCTGTTTCTTATTCCCTTTGAAGAGGAGCCCAATGTGTTCTTGATCACCACCTGAGCAAGTTGCACCATCCAAATGGCCCGTGTAGGATGTCTGGTAGAGCAGATTTTCTTCTGGAGAGATGCCAGTCGTGGCTTTGTAGTGTTATGGAGTTTGGGTTTTCTCACTGAATATGTTGCAACACTGTGGATGAATTGGCTCCACATCACGTCGCAATTATTGTACAGTACAACAGCCTTCCCCCCAAAAAACTGTAATAGCTGTAAGAAAGAAAAGCACAAATAACGAGCCAGTAGTAACACGTTTTGGTCGAGTTAACAGCATTAATGGGGGGATGATGCCTGACACAATAGGAATCGATAAATGGAACACAAACCACATCACTCCCCTACAAGTATAGAGATACAGTGGCATTGGCTACAAAGCAAATGTGCATGTAAGCCTCTGTGAGTGAGCGCCTTATCCCACTTGTTACGTTGTTGACGTGAGGTTCGGCATAATAACAGCAAGCTGAGTTGCATTATTTGTGCATCGCGGGATAAAAAAAGAGGGATGTGAATAACAAGGAACAGACTGGAGCCCAGTAAAAATGGATGATCAATACAACAAAAAAAAACCCAAAATAAAATATATACAATATTTCTCTACATTCTCAGAGAGGCCGCGGTGCAGTTACATCTGCTCACTTGTTCTATGGCTGAGTCTGCTGAACAGTCAATAATCTGTCTTTCAGTTATGATACGATACGCAATATTTTGTACACCAGACAATATGGTTCTCACTTGCAACAACAACCAAACATACAATGAGTGTATGCTTTTTCAGAATTCACTTTGCATGATAAAAAGTATGGCAGTTTGGGTATTGGAACTCCCAGCAAATTATTTTTTTCAGGAAAACTTCAAAATAAATGTTTGGTTTTTAAATTGTTATTAATTACATTGCGTGTTGCTAGTCAAAACCTCAAATGATGGTCAACAAATTGGGACACAAGATGGAAATATGGCCTTTCTGTTTGTTCCATGTACCATGTATGTGTCATCGCAGTACATTCAAAGCTCATTCAAGTAACATGCTGTATGTAGTGTACGTCATCATCCGTCTGGAGCCTGGAAAAGGCTGTTTCCATTATACTTTTGTTGGTTTGGATTCTGTTCATGAATGCAGCTGGAAAGAAATACTTAAAGTCACAGTGAACCGGCTGAAAGAAATCCAGTTCTCATTTATCTATTTCCACCTTTACATATATAGGTAGCACATATACTTATAATGCAAATACATATGTCACGATATTGAGCTGACTTTAACTCACTGACTCTGAACTGCTACCTTCATAAAATACAAATCAAAAGTTTAGTTAAATGTCCCATTAACACCAGTGATGCTGTTCAACGCAGCAAAAGCTTAAAAGCCAAGCCCAGAGGCAATCTGTTCATTAGTGGGGCTGATTCTTGGGAACCCAAAATTAACTGTAGCTGCCAGCAGCAGACGTTTAGGTTCCTCCATCCATGAAACCAATCAGGGTAATGATTTTCAGGGGCAGATTTGTACATGATGCCGTTGCACAACTCTCCTATCTGAACCCTGCAGAATTTATATCATTAAATTCTCTGAGTATTGCTTAAAACATGTAAATAAGTCATATTTTGTTTCAACAAAGTTGCAATCTCTGAGGTAAAGTCTGCTATCTTGTTGTTTATTTAAATGTTTGAATTTGTTTTCTCTGAGAATTTTCATTATTACTTTGTTTCCCTCCTTTGGAGACACAGCACATTAGTAGGGAAGGCGAGCACTCGCTTACTAAACTAACTAATTATTCCCGTGTTTCTGAATCAGCTGAATGTCTGATGTACACGAAACACGGCGCCCAACTTCATCTCTTGATTTGGTTTTAAGGCAAATGTTTAAAAAGGTCAAAAAGTCTCTTCTCTTTGATGAAGTGTTGTGTTGATTTGGATTATTTTTCAGCCCACTCTTTTTCGTCCTGCTGCAAGGCTGTGTTATGGAATACAAAATAGAATATCCCAGCTATCTGCTCATTTTAAAATGAGTGTGGGCGGCGGGGGGTTAGTTGCTTATAGACTGGATCAACTGGTAATGTTTATTCATGTGTGCATAAATGCAGTTTGCGACTCGATTATAATGAATCTCCTTCCTGTATGCTCAGTTCGTTTAAAATTCTATCACTTTATTTGTTGAAAAATTCTGTGTTTAGACCTGTGTAGCGTTACAATCTCAACAAAACAACTGAAAATATTTGAAACAATGTGCTTTGACGGAGCTGAATTAATACAACAACATACAACGATCAAATATATTCATCCAATTAAAACGTAATCACCTGACCTAACAAGTTTGTTTGATGATGATCATCATAGCTAATTAAGTAACCCTTTTGCAACAATTACACAAGAAGTGTATATTTAGAACTGAAATTAAGAACAATAATTTCTCCGGCCACCGAGTCGGCATAATTAATTTCAAACGCCTATTGCCCCTGATTAGCAGAGAGGACCGTGTCATGGTCTGATCTGTGTTTTATCAGCAGCGGCAGTAATTGAAATGAAAATGGAGAACTTTGGACTGTACTGAAGGCCCGACAGTTTCAACCCATACGAGTAAGAGATCCTCGCCCTGGAGGTCTCGGGGTCGCCTGACGTCAAGAGCCCCAGAGCTTAAGTAAACGGTGAACCCCGCGTATGAGCCGAGATTTGCCGTCCTCGGGAGGAACTGGCTATAATTCGTTCTGAGCCATTACGCTGAGTTCGTCCTCCGCGGGGTTTATCCTCCCTCCCGGCCGTCGGTGTTGCAGCCCGCGCCGGTCAAGGAGTTAAAAGTGGGTTCAGTGGGGAAGCCGAGGCTGCAGATCAGGTGAGAGTTTCCAATTAAATCCGATATGCTCGGGGTGAGAACTCAAGAGGGAAGTGTTTGTCCCTGCTGAGTTCCACCTGTGCACCCAGAAGCCCCATTTGAATACCTCACAGCTCACTTGTTGAATGCGTTTTGGTTCATTTGAATTCATTTGACTCATTTCCTTTATCTGTCTTGAATATTTCAGCGTGACAAACATGGATAATGTTATCTGTGTTGAACCTGAATACAATGATATTCTTATACACGTCCCTGGTTTATCCTGCTGCACACAAGGTGTCAATTCCAAGACTTATTCACGTTATGCTGCTTTTACACTGTGTTTTTACACACGATAGGATTGTAGTCGTTTCTGTAACGCTTCACAGACGTCATGGATGGCAACAGGTGTCAAAGTCAGATGGATTTTATTCTAGACGTGGTCGAGGACCAAATCCCAAAAACGCAGCAATGTCGGAGACTTGATTAAAAAACAGGACTAGGAACGAAAAAGCTGTAGAATTATGAAGATCTTTATAATCAAAAGAAATCATTACAATAGTCCTTAAACCATAAGGATGTTTTAGTCGATTGTAACAACAAGAAACAATACAGCCTCAAAATAAAGTGCTTAGCTTCACAAAGATCGTTGTTTGGATTTGATGACTTTAAGTGTTCATGATATTTTGTCCATGCCCCGTAGGCGTCTGCTGACCAACTCATTACACGCAGTACAAGGGCAGCGTGCATGCTGCTTTGAATGAGGCTGTAATTAGCTTTACTAATTTGAGATAAACAAACAAGGGCATTCTAGGAACGCATCCGTGAGACGCACCTCTTATGTCTACTGTACATGCAATAATTGCACTGGGGATGAACTCCACGTAACGGGCATTAAAACGAACCGGCGATGACATCCTAGATTCATTATCCCTTCTAGATGAACTGTGCTGGATTCCCAAGGGGGACAAAGCTAATTGTGTCTTTAGGGATTTGTCCAGTCTGTGTTAGATGGCAATAAATCACTGGCGTAGGAGGTGTGATGGCGGACCTGGGATGAACTGAGGTGACCGAATCACCAGAAATGCCTCAGTCTTCTCGACAATTGACCAGGTCCTGGTGGTCCGTATCTCAGAATACTTGCGCCCCGTGCTATTTTCTGTAATCAACAACTATTTTTGTAGATGGAGGATGGACACTCAGGCAAAGTGTTACACGGAATTGAGACAAAATTGTGATTCCACTTGCCTAATAGAGGTCATGAAGAAGGTTGTGATGCACTTGCAGTCTTGGTCCCCGGCAGCATTGATTGGTGAGGCTGCGAACGTCTCTTAAGTGCAGGTGAATCAATCCTGCAGCCTAAACACAGAGCCACGTGAACATGTTTTTCCTAAGACCTGCCTTCTAGCAAGACCCCCCTCTGGGACTCTCTTTCTGTTTTGTTTTTTTCATTCACTCTCTTATATGCGGGATTGATTCGGTCTCCCACTCGAGTGGTGACAAACTTGATAAAACAGGAGAGTAGCTTTCTTACCAGAGAGTTACTCCTCTTTAGCACCACCTAAGTCTGAGATCTCTTGAGGCTTAAAATTCTCCTCTTTTGTTCTCCCCCTTTCATCTCTAACTCCTCTTCATGCCTTAAGTAGATTTAATAGCTGTGATCAATAGGAGATTAGAGCTCTCAATCACCCAGTCGGTTTCAAGGAGAGAAAATGCTTTTCCGATAATCCCTGCACTCTGTACAAGATGAAGAGAACGTTGTTCATGTGGTTTGGATACCATGGGATCTTCCCGTATGACCAACAGTGGTCGTTTGGCCTAATGGAAATCCATCAATCGCTGTCGTGCACAAGTCGTTCCCTCTGCAGCGGCATTGAGATTGCCTTGGTAACCTGCGCTCTCCTGGCTGAGGTAACGGCCTCCTGCCATATGTTCCTCCAGCCAGCCTGACATCCCACCTCGTGTGGAGATGCTTGCCAGCCCCTGCTCCGATTTCCTTCCCTCTGCTGAGGCAGTTGCCTCCCCTCCCCCACACCAGTGCACTTCCCCTGCCTTCTTCTTCCCTCCATCAGCTTCCTTCTTGCTCTCAGTTGCTCAGCCGATTCTGTATGTGGAATAAACATCAGAGCTGCAAAACAACTCAGAGCCACCTTCCCAAATGGATCACTTTGGAAAACAGTATTTAACGGAGGGAGGGGACTTATTTACATTTTTGAAACTGTGAAAAACAGGTCACTGCATGCATGTGGATTTCTCCACACTTCACCGCTTGATGGTGGTCACCATAGAAACAGACGATCAGAGGTACAATTTCATTATTTTTGTACCCCATTACATGCAGTTTTTGTTGTGGCCTTTGTAACACAACGTTAAAGAGAGTATCGAGTCATCGGTGAAAAGCCAAACCCGAGAACCGTCGTGCTCAGAGGAATGATTTCAATGTTCCTCTCTTCAGTAAGCTTAAATGCACCACCCAGCACCCTCACTATCCTCCTCTCCTCCAGCATTTTAGTACCGCATTCAGCGCAGCAGCTTAATATGTTGTTGCACAGATCCTGAAACAAGACGGAGGGGAATTCTGCCTCCTTGTCTTAGATGAATCGCTGCTCCTCACAATCCAGCATTGCAGTGAAGGCATTTCGTGGACACCCTTGGCTGCAGCAAGTGTCTGACAATGAGAGCAGGATGAATCGTGGACAGTGTTGTGAGGCGGTGCTCTGTATGTGTAGCACCCAGAATGACATGCTTGTTTGTGCTCGCATTTTTCTCATACACAACACTCGAGCAGTTTCCACAGCGTGATGGACTGTCGGGCGACTTTGCTGACAGCAAAGCAAGATGTGTCTGTGTGACCGTTTGTGTGGCTTGAGTGAAATAATTAGAGGAAAACCGAAAGAGACAAAGGTTATTTGTGATTGTGTCACAAAATAAAAGGGTAGCGAAGAACGTCTTGACGTCCATCTTCCCTTTTCAGTGATTTTGCAGGAGTTCAGACATCGTCATTTGACTGAGCACGTAATAGCACCATTTTAAGGAACACAAGGAAACGCTTGATAGCTTGAAACTGCCTAGATGGTGCGACAGAACAGCAATAAATAGATATCTGCTCTCGGGTCCGGTCCTCGACTTTTCTCTGCCCTCGCGGTGTCAAGTGCAGATCAGCAGCTGGGAATTGGATTGAGTCAGGCACTAAACGCATTTGATCCTTCCACAACCTGAATGAGCTTATTTTTAGGCTACAGTCAGTGAATACCACTTAGGCTAGTTTTCTTTTTAGCTACCATCAAGAAACACTGGCAGGCTGCCTCAGAGTTTACAGCGTTCTTTTATCCCCAAAGAACCCATTTTATCTCCGCTGTCACTCCGCTGGCTGCACGGATGCTTCACTTTGTTGAACCTGGGAAGCAATCAGCTCTGTGTCATCAGAGGAAAGTGGTTTTATTTAGAGTGTCAAGCTGAGATCATTTTTGGGCAGCTTAATCTCAAAGTTTGTGAGTCTATGAAATACTACTTAGCACTGTGCGGTGCAGACGGATCACCTTTAGTCTTTAGACGGACCTCCCAACTCAGCGCTGTGAAGTCCATTTCCTTCACTGAAACAAAACATTTGATTTTCATATTGTAATGGTTGCAGAGATGGAAGAAAAATATCACACATTGTTGCAGAGCATGTTTTGTCAATAATTTTCTGTGTCAGTTCCCTTCTGAAGTTGGGATGGACTTTTTTATTTTTTCATAAATTTGTGGATTCAGCAGAGGATTATTCTAATGCTGCTCATGCTGTCACTTGGTTATTGCATACAGTTGGAAAGCAGTAAAACTGCCTGGTGAACTTCAGCGATGGGATTTCACACTTGTCGAGGATTAAAATTGGCATTGGAGAGTCGCTCAAATCCTCCCAACCGTTATACTGAAATCATAGTTTTAGGAAATAAATGGAAGGAGAAGTCATGGAGCAGCTCTTGATATGTCACATTATTAGCAGTTTTCCATTATTTATTTTCAATATTTGTTTTCTAACTGTGTTCCAAATAGACATCCTTTCTTTTTTTATTAATTATTCTTTGATAATGATTTTTTTTGTGCAAATCTGTTAGTTATTTGTTCAGAATTCGTATTTCTCTTACATTTGTAATAGATGTGAATAAATACAAAATCATCAGGTGAGATGAGAAACACTAATCCATCTGAAGGTTTTTTCTTTTGGAGATAAAATATTTTTACTAACAGACAAAATACAAATGTAATGGCAACAATAAAATTAAAACCTGCAGTAATGTGACTGGTTGACAGATTTCACACGTTTCACCAAACCATTTATAAATGAGAAATATGTGCAATCATCTTGGTTAACTGTATCTAAAGAAGGTTAAGAGCAACATTGACATTCTATCATAGTTGTGTTTCTGGCCACCAGTGACTCTGGAGAAGACAGAGAAATGTACATATGGGCTTTAAATGCTGAATGCTGCATTATGTTCCCTGGCTGATAATCATGTCCATCAGCTGTTTGGTGCAGATAGTGTACTTTGCAGTTGTTTATTTCGTCGCAGCTCTTGCTGCTGCTGGAAATGAGTGATGAAAAGACAGTGAATCGAGAAACATAAAGTAACTTTACCTTTTGCTAAAACATGTTAAAAATGCTCTTCAGAGTTGCTAAGAAACTGCAGAGATCACCTCTTTCTGTCAGATCGCGTTCCCTGAAATCTTTTTGTTAACTTCACATTTTTTAGTTTTAAGTAAATTTTTACCGCAGGATACAGTAATTATTATATAATTTATTTCATTTTCATTTGGACCGTTACCGTCACAACTCACAACAGGGTCTTTTTTTGACCATGAAACATATAACATGTGTAATTAGGTAAACCAGAACATGGCTGTTTACTTGAGGTGTTATCATTTTTTTATTGTGCGTCACTCCGTTGATTTAAAATGTATTGGTATTGGCTTTTAATGAGTCACAAAGGGAAACGGATAACCATTTACCGAGAACTGTAGTGAATCCACAGACGTTCTAATTTGTCTCCTAATGGGTTGAATGAGGAATTGCCTCCATCGCTTCCAACAATGTTTTTCCCTCCTGGTCTCTTCAGCCCTTCTCTTTCCGTTAATAAAGCCTGTGGAGTTTAACTGCATTTCATTATTACTTCTGAGTAGAAAACATATTAAATCTTTATATGAGTTGATTGATCAATTGCTCAATGATCATGTTTGATTAACTTTTTTATAAATGATCATCAGAGTTTATTTTTTAAATCCCACTACAAACATACATAAAATACATACAAGTCACAGCTTTAAATAGTTTCTTCAAAGCAAATACCCTAAAACTAAATTGACTATAATATAAGGAAAAGAGAAGCAATACATGCCGCTTGTTTTACATTTTGGTTACAAATAATAGATTTACCAATCGTCCAAATTATTCGCGATTAGTTTAATTTTTAATCTTTTAAGGAAAAATAAGGGATTAAAGCCAATACAGACAGATTGAACTGCAATAATTGTTTTGAAAGATTAGTAATAAAGTATAATTATAAAGTTACAATTTAATTTCAGACCAATACTGTATATTTGATTTGCTTTTTACTGGATATAGCAGAAACATTTTAAAAGATCTAAAAAAGATGAAACCAGGCGTACACAGTATGAGAAGCGTATAATTGGAGCTGTGTGTGCTTGTTTGTTTTTTTACTTTTTTGACATGCTGTATAATAACTGATGTTACCAACACCTCAAACTGGCGGTGAAAACACTGCACACCAAACATCTTATCTGTAATTTCCTTCATGGTCCCAGTATCAAACAGCAGCAGAGGGATAGGAATCTTTTTTTCTCCCTCGCTATGTGTGTTTACGACACAACGCTTGTTTGAAATGTGGTGCCGTGACCATGGAACAGCTTGTAAACACCGTGAGCGATGACAAAGGAAGGCATTGTTCTATGCTTCGCTGATGAAAAGTCAGTGTATGATTGACCTCTCGCGTTGTAAAAGGTCAGGATTCAGAGACAGCGAAACCATTTCGGTCTGTCTCCGGAGCCGTGCAGATGATTTCACCCGTCGCTTTGTTGAGTTTGGATCTGATCGGGGAGAGAGAGGGAGAGACTTTTGTTTTGTGTTGTCACTGTTACCTTTGACCAAACTCAGCGGCAAAGAGGTTTATGGCTGTCGCATGCACACATTCCTACAGTTTTGTTTCCATAGAAACACTGAGTCCCGGGCAGGCGTGTATTTTTCAGTTACATAAGCCTGTTGCCGGTAATACAAAAAAACACACCGATATGGGTGTTCTCATTTGACTCGGTTCCTATTTTTAGGAATTGCAGTCAGTTGCTGGATCATTTATATATTAATCTGGTTTGAATGTTTTGTGTTGCTGTAAAACTGTGTTTCATCTCGAGGTCTCCGTCAATGATTTCTCCCCACATTTCCATCCCGTTTTGAACCGTGTCATGGCCTGAGTGAAAGTTGAGGCACACTGTTTTTCTGCGTGCAATATGAATGTAGGTGTTTGCAGAGCAGCTCTTTTTATCAACACAATTGCACATATGTGATGCAACCATGTCTATGATTATGCGACGGCTCAGGCAACGGCTCTTGAATAATGCATAGGAAGTAAGTGCATATTAACGACCATTAATAAAGTCCAGTGCCTTTGTTAGTTTTTGACGGCGCTATAGCTAATTAGAGGATCCACATCAGTTTCTTCCTAATGTTTTTGGGGTTGAGCGGCTCTAAAGGAGGGGAAACAGGTTGAAGAGGGATTGAGCTGCAGGCCGGCAGTGTTCATGTCTTTTCCAGAGACTGAGGTCTTGCAGTCACTCCTACACTATGTGCAGGAACAATGGAGCATTATTAATAGATGTGAGATGAAGCTATTTAAGTCTTTTGTATTACTGAAGCAAACTTTAGCCCGAGGCACAATGTCATTTTGCTTGTTACAACCTTTTATCTTTTCATGCACGATCGAAGAAGCTATTGAATTTCTATCCCTTTGTTTACTGTATGTCCAGTAAACATTTCAGCATCGACTGTACTATTCAGTAAAGCAGGTATGGCTGACGGTTAAGTAGCTGTTTTAGAACTAAAACCAAATATTGACACCACAATAACTAAATGTAACCGGTTAATGATCAGAAGCCGTTTTAAAAGCACTCAATGCCGTAAGATTTCCACTCCCACTTAAGTCTCAATCGCTTACGTCCTACAGTTCTCATATCCCTTTTCACTGCAACGCACTTCCATATGCCCAAAGGCTCCGAGACTGTGAAGCAACGGTGCAGACGTTATACTGTGATTACCCAGAACACACTTGATGCTCAGTCTCTTGCACATCTGCGATTGTGTACCGGTTTGTTATCAGCGAATTATTTTAGGACCTTGGGAATAGAGGGGGGAATCACAGATGCCTCCAGTTTCGATGAGGACAATCTTCACAATAAGCAGCGGTGTCTGACTGTGAGCGAGCGCTACATCCTGGTATTCAGCCAACCGACGTTGCCATAACGATGTTACTGTAAGCTGGTAATAAAGACACTTGATAATAAGCTACTGCCCGGGTGATTCCTAATGTAAGTCTTTACACGGGGGACCACCCCCCCCCCCCCCCCAAGCCATTCCTCAATGTCAAAATAAGGGCTTTTGGGAATGATGTAATCAATGTAGTATTGTATTTAAAGTGTAATTATAGAGTTTTGTTGCTCACTTTCAGTGAGAAGGCAAAGTTGCTCTTTCTTCGGAATATTGACTCTGTCATGATCGATGGCGCTTTGCTGTGAGCAGGGTAGCCTGATGTAATGATAATAATGTACAAGCAGCAAGCGGCGACTGAATAGTGGTGATGGGTAGTCACTAATATGCATACAACAACTTTTTTTGTTGATCATTTATCTAAAGCTCATTATTTGACTAATAGCATTATTTGCTTCCAAAGTGAGTTTTATGAAGGGATTTAAGTCAGATTCTCCTCCAAGGGAACATTTATTTAAAGTTCACTTGAATCGTGTGCTGAATTTGCAGAGCGTATTTATTTTCTGGGTACGCACACAAACACAGAAAAGGCTAAATAGGATATCGCTTTTTAATTTGTAGTTGGCAATGAGAGAAATCAACCCTTTTAACTAAATTGTCGGACTCACTATGGCTTCTCTCCGGCAACCGACAATGTTCTGTAACAGATACTTCCTGTTGCTTTTTTTTGTGTTTTGGATTTAATTGGGTTCCTTTTCTTGTCTGAGAAAGCTCAAAGGAAAATGTTGTGTGATCTACAGAAGCTTTTGCCTGCAGCCGTTTCCTCGTGGTATCCAGCAATTTGATCCTCTTAATCCTCCATCTCTTGTGGCTGAAGGTGTGGACTGAACTGTGAGGTCGCATAGGGGCTGATGTGGGGAAAACCTGTGTTTTTCACTAGAAGCACCGACTGACCCACCACTTAGTTGATGGGTCAGTCGGTTAAGATACCAACTCAAACAGCTGGATCGGACACTGTGGTTGGTGGGGACAGTCGACTCAGTTTAATTACATTTTTGAATACATTTTAGCATAAAAGGAGGAATTTGCAAAGGAATTGAGTATTTAATGAAATAGCTTTTAAAACCTGTACAACGCACAACATTTAACAATCTTTGAAGAAATGACCAATAAATATTGATAAATACATTAAGTCCTTCTTTATTGAGGCACTTTTGCTTGCAATATTGGTTGATTTGTGATGAGAAATAGCTGAAATCCTGGTAAATATAATTCTCTTCAGCAGGTCGATCTAAGCCAAGATTGACACATAATTTACCACCGTTTTTGAGGCCTCAAAAGGGTTCTTCTAATCTGACAATTCATCCACGCAATGGTCACATCTTTAAATGTGTTTTTCTGTCTTTTTAACAGGGATGACGTGCCAAGCGAGGACGTCTTACACCGAGGACGAGGTTCTGTGGGGACATCGCTTCTTCCCAGTTATCTCCTTGGAGGAAGGCTTCTTTAAAGTGGACTACTCTCAGTTCCACGCTACATTCGAGGTGCCCACCCCTCCGTTCAGCGTGAAGGAGCAGGAGGAGGCTCTGCTCCTCTCCTCCCCCCTCATGGCTCCTTCCCTGTGCAACAGCGGGGACAAGAACAGCTCTCTGGACTGCCTGGAGCCCCTAGGGGACAACGACAGCACCACCAAGCTGCCCACCAAGCTGCAGAAGATCACGGGGCGGGAGGGTCTGCCCAAGAAGCTCCTAAGGATGAGCTCCACCACCTCCGAGATGACTTACAACTTCGGAGACCTGCCCATGAAGCTGCAGCGAATCAGCTCCGTTCCCGGCGTCTCCGACGATAAGCTGACGGGTAAAGCCTCCAAGATCGGCTCGGAGCCCATGAGCAAGTCCGTGGCTGACTTACCTCCCAAACTGCAGCGAATGGCCGGTGGGGGAGGGGGCAGGATGGACGGACACCTGCCGCCCAAACTCAGAAAGATGAATTCAGATCGCTTTACATAAAGCAGGCAGGCTATTTTACCCTGTGCCATCCTCCCTCGTTTCCTTTCCCTTGTACTATCCCTAATTTATTAATGGACAATATTCTTATATGAAAAGAAATGTAGAGAATGTGTAAACGCACCTTATATAAAGTAGGGTGATGGAAATGAGCACATTTGTCCGCGGATGTAAGTGTACATGCTATGAAAGACCTCTGATATATTTTTTAGGGATGATGTACAATTAGCACAAACCGGCATGTAAGTAACAACGCATGTCGAGCAGAATCTCAATCTTTTTTGGCATGACGTTTATTGAAATATTATTTTGCAAAAACAATTACATTTGTGATTTTACAGACAGTAAAAAATTGCACAAAGCCATATGATTTACAACGAGGAAAACCTGCATCACATGGTTCTAATTTGTGGTGACAAAAGGCACATACATTTGTTTTGAGTTGATTGCTTTTGTCGTTTTAATGTAAACTTGTGGCAATGTTACGTTGATTGCATGCTCCTCTTATTGACTTTGCTATAAAAAAGGTAATAGACAAAGATGTTTAGCCTTAATTATATTACCATGTTTCCATTTTCATGTCTGTTCACAGCTGGATTTTCGGTATTTCATATATAGACTATTTTACCATGTGCGATTTTATGACTTTATGAGTTGAACAAATACAGAATATGTTGCTGGATGATGCATTTTGCATTATAAAATGTATTATTGGCACCATATGACCTGTCTGAAGTGGGCACAATCCCACCCAATTTTCCCTTGCTTATTAAAGTAACACTTAAGTTGAAAGAGTCAATACTTTTACTTGACAAGCACAAAACAATCATTTTATTCTACTATATTATATATTAGAAAGCATTTGTGGACATTTTTCCTCATAAATCAACTGCGGACAGCAAGTCTGTACTGTGCAATTCCTTTCTTTCATCATATAACAAAATCAATACAAACATATGGTAGGGCGGTGTGATCATTCACACAAGACACTCAATTAGTATTCAACTTAGGTGTTACTTGTTAGATTTAGAGGTGAGCCCTTGAGGAAATCATAACACCTGTTTTAAGGGCCCATAATTTGCCTCCTTTTGTGATGAAAGCAATAATATTATAATGACTATAATCCTTATATAGCCACAGGGTCTCCCACAGTCCCACATTCACTCTGTTTACTGAATCCATGCCATGAAATCTGGTATTCTCTAAATGCATCATAGACATTGTATGACCAAATCTCTTCAGGAATAAACATCTAACCTAACTGTTCAGCATCCTGCTACTTTGACTTGGTGTATAGCATGCTTAACCCGATAAAACAAGTGTATTACTTATAAAAGGGGTTGGTTGAAATCCGAAACATGTTTTCCTCACCGTAAAGCACCATCATGGGTCCGTCTGATCTTTGCCAAAACCGTTGCATGTTCAACTCACAAGTTTTGACTCATGTGTTTGTCAGAGTTAGATAACAGCATGTAGCTACAGCAAGCAGATGGTTAGAATAAATACTGTAGCCAGCTTGGCTCTGTCCAAGGGTGACAAAAGGCCATCTCCTAAAGCCACTAAAGCAAACCTTTCATGTGTTATTACTTGTTTGTTTAACATATCACCTTACACAGTTTGTCCAATCAAATTGTTTGAATCTGCACAAAAACGAAAGTGTTAAAACAACATATACCCCATGTGAAAAGGCAAATTATTTTGATTTATCACATTATTTTGTTTTAATTAAAATTTTGCAATTCCATAAGAACAAAATCCATAAGAAATCCTGAATAGAAACAAGACAACGATCCACACTAGAAAGAAGAAAACGCTCCTGAGGACATACAGATGTACCATATGCATTTATAAAGATGAGTTAAAAAGCCCCAGTATAAACCATATACTTGTATGAGGAGTTTTCTATGCTGACTGATACTGAACATTTGCTCTAGCCGAGTCGATACCATGGACCAAAACCATGTTCAAAATGTCATGAGCAGAGACGCGGCTCATCGCATCTTTCTAGAATCAGTGGAAAACTCTGCAGAGCCTTTTTTTTTCAAGAGATACAACATTCCCGATGGACTGATTTTGCTATTTTTGTATGTTTCTCTTGCCTTATTAATAAGATACGCAGGACTGAAAATCGACTATTTCTAAATCTGGACCACAACTGTGCCAGACAGAGGATTCCACATCGAAACAGAGCCGCCAGTTTTAACTGCGTCAAGTGTTTTATTATTGTGCTCTCACTGTCTTGATCATTCACTGTGTAATCACTGCTGCTGGTCATATTTCACAGCACACCCTTTGTTTCCGTCAAATACACTTTATAAATACTAACTGTGGTTCAGGAGGTACCTTAACTTGTGGAGTACAGTGGTTTGACTGTATGCATCTCAGGCAGATGGGGTAATTATGTTGTTATCTTAAGAAAACCTTTTCTTCTGAATCTCTCAAATAAACTCCCTGGCTCAGAATAGCAAAACAGCTGATGGTGTTATCCTCTCTCTTTTGGAGATTTGGTAAAAAATCCCTCAAGGCCATAATAAATCAGTTATTTTTCTGCCAGAAAAAAATGGCCCTTTACGACAAAGGATATCTTTGCTTTAGATGTTGTGTTTTTGTCTTATGTCACACGAGGTCTCAGCAGCAGGGCCGTTGAGACTCTCCACAGAAATAGTTTAATAGTAAAATGGTGAAATGATGGACTCCACTGTATTCAGATAATGTGGGAGGATTGTAGCAAGAGGCTCGAAAAGGCTTATTCAGAGTTTAAAATTCCATAGAAAATGTAATTCTATGAGGGATGTTTCGATCATTTCCGTAATCGGGTTTCGAGACAAATATTATCGGACAAAAACTCATCCTGTAGGAAAGAAAACAGCTGGTCTTGCTCACGGATTACAGGACAAATTAAACAATTTACACTGAAGAAGTTTTCCGGTAGACATTTTTTGCTTTCCATTCACCATTACATACGTTTGACTGGCTGTTTGGGCACTTCTCTCCCCCACATCACTATGTGTGCGCCTCCAGATGGCTACGATGCGTCACCCATGAAGAATGGCGCAACATAAGTCGGAACCGTTGGTGACTTTGCGGCGCACGACCCGCTGCAGAAACAAGGCAAATTGCTTCGCACAGTTACAGTGGTTTTCTGTATTTCCCTTTTAGCCTCGTCTGCTCTCATGTGAAATGTAATCCATGAGTAGGCTGAGGGATGCCACATCCAATTTGCAGAATTGTGTTAGGGCATGTTTATTTGGAGCTTTATAGCTGTCCAATTGACAGCTTTCTAAGCCCCTCCCCATTAACAGTGATTTTCCAATCCAACAATGATGAGGTACTGGAGGCCTTGTACGTTTTGGATGCTGTTTATTTTTGTTAATCCGTCTTCATGACCAACTAGCGCCAGCAGCTCCGTCCTTGAAATTTACACTCGGCACTCTGCAACACATGCTAAAAGGTTTTCCCCTTGTACTGTTAAAACGGAAACTTCAAAATCAAAAATCCAAACAAGAAAGCATCTGTTGTCTCCACAGCAAGCCAACCAGATTCATGTCAGAATGAAATGACAACGTAAATGACTTAATGTCTGTGTGTGTTTATATATTCCACATGGATCATCTGGTGGGAAGGATGCTGATTTTTTGATGGGGACTTACAGCTTCATGGTTAGTTTGTGCTCAAAAAGACCTGGTGAGGACATCGTCAAGCATGTGGAAAAACCAAAGTGTCCTTTTAAGCGATTTCACGTGTGGAGAAAAGCTCCTGATAATGATAATGTGAGGATAACCATTAACACTTTTGGACAGTTTTTCCTGGAGGGCATTTGTATCGCACATATAGTTTCACACATGAAAAGTGACAGAAATACTACAGCTAGGGGGAAAAAAATAAAAATGCTCACCTCAGCCCAGCACTGCAAGAAGTGAGTGTTGTATTGACATGTTCATATTATTTTGATCATAGTTTGTTATTAGCGTTTGAGATTATATTCAATAATGAAGGAAATTAAAAAAACAGGAATCAGCATTAAAAAGCTGTAGACAGTTTATGTTTTTATTTAACTAGCTAACCACTTAAATAAGAAGGAATAAGAAGCCCTCCTTTGTCTAGCTCAATTTGAAATGAAGGCCCCTTTGTTCGAGAAATAATAAAAAATTCAAAGGCAAATCAACCTCTATTATTATTATTATTAACTAGAGGTTGCGTTAAAACAGAAAGCTCAAAAGCAACGGTTATTCTTTACGTCTCATCATATATTGGAAAACCAGAAAGGTCTCCATCATTCAATCATCTGTCTGTTTTAACCTGCTGTTTGGGAACAAATGGGCACAAACCTTCTGGGACTAACAGTCTGAATTTGTAACTGGCACATACTTTAGTCTTTAGTTCATCAGGCTGGTTGAATGAATCACATTTTCAAGGCCTCTGCATTATTTTACGAATTCATTTTTATTATACAGCCCCTGACTCATGATATCTGGCTGTGATTTACTGAAGCAAAGGGCTGGAAAGCTTAGCGCTCATTCCAGCTTAAGGCAATCATGATGCTGGTCGGACGATATCTGCACCGTGAAATGAAAAAAAGGTGGTATTGCTGTTTGTTGTTTGTGATAAACTGAAGTCACATAACGAGAGTGGAAGAAATGAATGAGATAGAGAAACGCTTAATATACAGCGATATATTTGATCAAATAAGGAATGTACTAGTAATATGCAATTATTGTTTCCTCTAAGATCAACTAGCCCTTACATTTAAATATGATATTACAAGTAATTGTACTAATTCATTCATATTCTTTGAACTAAATGGATTCTGTTATAGTTTTCTTTTCAGTCTATTACAGATCTCCAAACATCAGTAAAAAGACCAAAGTGACAGCGAGATGAGAGAAGTGCATTACAGAGAGAAGAGACCCAATTTTCTGTGCGAGATGAATAATGAAATTTTCTGAATTGTTCCAATCCTGTAACTTTGCAAAATGACGCTGATCAAAGTTGATTCTGGAAGGGATGCTGGTACGGCTGAGTTTAAAATGTCTGAGATGGTGTAGGGGAGAATACCGCAGAGAGGACAGTTCTGTCTCTTGTCACGTCCTGTCATGACTTGTTTTACATTTACACCTTTCCCTCTTTGTCCGATGGCTCACACCGAGGCACTACAAATAGTTCGGACAATTCACTGTGGAATCGGCTGCCAGAATGCAGCTGCCACGAAGGCAGCCCACTGCAGGGCCCGTTTAATTATTACTATTTACAGTGCATTGTTATAAGTTTCCATCTTACATGGTAAGAGCTAAAAATCCATCAGCTGTTTATCATCCTTTGTTTAAACGTCTGTACGCTCACAGACAGAATTAAAAAAAAACATCCCTACACACCCACACACCCACGCACGCACACTCACACAGCCACAACAGATGCCTTGTCTCTGGTGCATTTTTTTGTTTTTTTAAAGATAACGGGCTGGTGTGGGCGTCCACAAAAAAAAAAGAAGACAAAAACAACAGCACAGTTTGCACCCAAAGTCAAACTCTACCTCTGGTTTAGTCCCCAGCAGCGCAGGGAAAAGGAGCCGAGGACACATCACACCGAGCCCGCTGTCTCTGTAGAACACTTAGCTCGCTCGCCTGGCGATTTTTATCTGCTTCTCTCCCGTTTCATGTTTGCAAAGCAACAGTCGCCCTCCTTTGCCAGAAATATTCTCTGAGGCCACAGGCAGTGCGGGTCCTTGGTTGTTTTCCAGCGATGGACAGTAACTGCTTGCCGTGCAGTTGAAAATGTGATCCTCAGCAAAAAAACACGTATTGGCTCGGTTCTAGTTCCTTGTGCGTGTGTAATTAACCGTCAAAAGATATTTGAACGTATTTATACATTGGTGAAATAATAAATCAAGTCAATAAATACAAATTCTGACACCATCCATCATCGGCTCAGTGATGTGACACACCGCGCAGGCTCATCGGGGGGGATGTTTCTTTGAGCTGGAGTGAACCGTCATAAATCTACCACCAGCAAAATGACTGCATACTCAAAGGGCACCAAATAATTGTGGTGCTTCAGGCAGAGCCAGTAGGACTGAAATAAAACAAGTGCTCTCTTTCTCTCACAATCCATGCACGCTAAAAATAAGCCTGTTCAGACGAGGGTGGCGGATTCTCGGCTGCATCCCCGGCTCTGGCTGTGGAGGCAACTGTTTGATAAGAGTGGAGCTATGAGGAAGAGATAGTACGTAACCGCGTGCCTCTGTTCCTCTGCGTGCGTGACATGCAGTACACAAGCCTTTTGATCTGCAATTCGTACACATCCTCCTACATACAGAAACAAATGAAAATGTTCAAAAGCAACTCCAGAGCAATGCTTTGCTTTTAGAAGAAGATCAGTTATGTGAAGGAATCAAATTGAATGTATACAAGCTGTTACTAATGTGGTAATTAGTAGTATTCAAATACTTCTATCTGCAAATTAGCAATCAATGAAACCTTTTAAGTACTTTGTAATGAGGGTTTTCGCACAGAAGCACTTGTTACCTAGCAACTACAAGCACAATACATTGCATGTGTATGTTGTCTTGACATGTTTTCATATCAATGTGGATGTTTTTTGTGCACCGTAGGTTTGCTGCAGGAGTGGGTTTATTTCTGATTCACGACGCTTGTCCATATTTTGAGCAGCAGGAGTAAAAATACATTTTTCAGACGTGGTTTCTCTTGGCTGTGTAAAGCCTCTGTCCCGCTGTCATTCACTTCATCATTGTCTTTTCGCTGCCATTTCAGTGCCTGCTGTGGCAATGGGACCAATATTTCAGCAGCTCGTATTGTGTTCCATTTGTGCCATTGGGTGTAAACGGTGTTGGACTCTTCCCCAGGTACAGCGCTCGGGTGTTTACATGCTGCCAAGAGACACTTTTCACACGTCAAAGCGATGGGCTGTGAGCTACTATGCAATTCCAACAAGTTTTTGGCATATTTGGCCAATACTTTAATTGAAGTTATACAACAATGACATTTTCTTTTTTGCTGTTTACTGTGACTGTGTCACTTTGGTAAACATTTGAAACTCAGATAAAGGATTCACAGTGTAAGATCACTAAATAACCTGTACCACTTTTGCATAGATTATTGCCAAGCAACTTAACATGTACACAACCATAAAAGCCAGAATTGTGTGTCTCCTCGGTTCTATTGAACAGAATCACAGCATTCATTTTCGACACTGGATACTTTGTGATTATTACACCAGTTAGTCAGTAATCTGCAACGCTGAGCAGACATGTGTTCAAAGGCTGTATGGATCTGTAAGACACAGCCCTGTGTGTAATTCATAATGCACTTCACCCACATGCATTTTTGATTCCATAGAAAAATAGAGCAGCCTTGCAGGCTCCACTTTCCGTCACCACAGGAACCCGCCCTCCCGTCGGCATTCAGCCTCAGGGAGCTGATTGGACTAAATGTTGCAGAATGAAGCACTGTTTCCTCTCCCACTCCGTCTTACTTTTTTTCGTCGGGGTCACATAAGCACAGAGGAGCTTAATTTCCTCCCCCTGCTTATATTTTCAAGGACCGGTGAGAACAACGGGTGACAGTGGCGAGGACAATGAAGATGGAGATAAGCCAAAGGAAAGTAAGGTCACTTTTTGACGCAAGGTTTCCCGTATCAAAAGGAAGCTTGCGAAAGTATTTCCATCACTTCAGCACATCAATCCTTTCTGATTAAACAAGAAAAAGGAATAGAGGAATCCTTTCGGAATACGCAGAAAACACTTCTGTCTAAGTTCAGATAACTGAATGATTGACATGACCATCCATTGAAGATAGAACTCTTATGAGTTGTTGCTGCACAAAAACACCACCTAATTGGTTGGCTCCAATTTGCATTCGACCCTTCCTGTTCCCCGTATTCCATTATGAGAGCTTTATGCTCCGGTAGTAACAAAGAGAAGCATTTTTAATTGGGGTAGAACAGGCAATGGGCTTTCTGGAGGCAACGAAGTTGAACTCGGGTGAGTGGGATAGCTTTCACAGCACTGCGTGTGAAAGCTACATTCAATTATGGGCTACTTGTCAGACGGAATGAATCATTCAACAATCCTAATGCATAATGCAGTCAAACAAAACTTTTGTGAAAAATATATTCCCGTACTGGAGAGATAATGACCACTGCGGTTTGGTGGGCGCTGCCATCAAGTGTCAAAGCGCATCATCATTTGGAAAGAAGAAAAAAACAACAAAGATTGAGCTAGAAGTCAACAAAAGAAGACATGTACAGGCTGTCAGGTGCAGTAAATGTTGACTGTAATTTCCAGAAACTGGTTGAAAGTACACGGGAGCAGGGACACAATTATACGCTTGACATGTCACTCTTTGCTGACTCCTTTAAAAAGTAATTTATCAAAGCGTTAGTTGAAAATAAAGTGGTTCTAACCTGATAATTTGATGAAACATTAACGTCACTTTGCAGAAAAATGAACCTGTTAAGGCGCATTACTTTTTTGAAACGGATTATACCCCAAGTGCTTCCAGGAAATTTACCAAAAAATGCTCTGCCACATGTTATTGAAAGTGACAGGCAGGTCTAAGGGCAGCTGTCCCCTGAAGGACAAACATCCAGCATCTAAAGCTGCAAAGCTAAGCTGCTGTAAAAGTAGAATGTCAGACACAGCAACAGCTTGTTTACAAAGATAAACCAAAGATCACAGCGAGGGGAGTGAGACTCAGCCAATTACTGTTAGCGATTGTGCCTGGTGTGTTTTCTTTTGTAAATACACACTTTTACATGTTTTTGCATTTTGGATCCGTCAAAACGCTTTGCTTAGAATGTGGTTTGCGACTTTAGACGACTTGAGTGCACAACCTAAACTTTGCTCACATCAAGTTTGGAGTTTTCAAGGCTGTTGCTCGCATTGCTTTGTCATCAGTTGGGGGAATTATTCATTTTGGCTCTGCTCAAAATATGCGTACCATCTGTTCCTCTTTATTCCAGTGCCGGCTCATGTTTAATGTTTCTGTGCTGATGGCATCGTCCACGTACAGTATAATAGCAATGTGTACATCAGGAAATCAGTTAAAGCAACCCTGGATATACAAATGCATTCAAAGCAAACTCTTATATGAATCATTTATTTTACTCTGTAGATTTAAACAGTGACCATGAAAAGTCTCCTTGTGCATTACATTACATAAAGGAAAGGCCATTAAAAACCCTTTGGCGTCTGCATGGCACATTATCAAACGTACACGTGACATGTTAGGAATATATCAGCAATTTGACCACAGCGCAGCAGCATTTATAGTCTATTAAAGTCCTCTGCGAGGGAGGTCAAGTGTGACTCATTTCATTATGATTATCCTCTTGAGACATATGGGAGTAGAATACGTAATAGACGTTCAGGCACATTTGCTCATACATGCACTCATTTAATATCAAAAATGTAACACATAAAACCAGTTACACACTCTACTGTACAAGCAAAGTCCATGTTCACGTTTCATGATCACCAATCCAACATGGAACCGCCTTCTGAAACTTACACGAGCCGTCCTAAGAAGAAGCTTGTGTAAGTGTCTGTAAGTACACGCTGCAACGTTTTTCAGCATGTACGGAAAAGGCTTTCAACAGATGGATTCATAATGTCCTTAAGAGCCGTCACACTGTAAACATACCTGACATGTGATCTCCACTCTGAACCCATCTTAAGCATTCTGGCATCAGCGGGCTGCTGTAAAGAGCCCGGGAATGAGAGCTAAGAATGATGAACAAAATAGATGAACAAAACAAAGTGTAGTCTGTAAAAAAGATTCTTGACTTGCTATCTCCTTTAAGTAATGATTTTTTCATCATCATCATTGCTACTTTTCCATTTATTTATTTATTAACTATGTTGTACCAGCACATTGAGGAAAACGCACAAAAACACAAAAATTAAAAATTAAAAAGGAAACCTGTTCAAAAGTTAGAACGAAAATTGATTGATTGATTGATGCATTTATAGTCCATTATCCATAGTTATAATAGCTAATAGCACCGGTCAGTCTTAAGGGTAAAGGGGCAAAGAGTCTTATAATGTTTGATTCCTTCCTTGTATAATTACAAGTTTATAACAACGAACATCTGTTAACGTCTGTTAATGTTGAGTGGCCATGAATTAGGAATATAGGAATATCTGAGCCTTAGATAAACACTTGGAAGAGCAAAAGAAAAAATAATATTCAGGCTGAAACGAGAAAGACAATTTAAAAGAGAAAACGCTTCACTTACCGGACCTAAAGGATTGATTTTTCTAAAATATGTATGTATAATGTATCAACTCATTTCATCCATAATGTTTTCTCTTCTCTTTAATGCTAATGGATAATTAATGCATATATAATATTAATGTCTCATACATATGGGTCAGAAGAATCATTTCCATATATATTCATGTATTTTCAAATGTTTGGCTCCGTAGACAGAAAAATCTTTCTCTGCTAAGCCTCAACCGGAGGAATTTCAAATGCACTCCCTGACGTGCCGAGCTAATCTTTGAATTTATAGTCTAATAATAGCTACTCGTATCAAACCATATTTGAATTTGTGTATTTTCGTTTGCCTGCCGAGTAAAACTGGCAGTGGACAAGGTGCCCGTGTGGGCCGCATCAAATGGCTCTGGCTTTGAGGAAGAAGAGAGCAGCATCGTCTTAATCGTTTGCCCCCAGAAAGGGGCCTTCAATACTACCTTTAATCACCTCGCTGCAAATTCTCACTGCTGACTCATGCGTCCTCATTTCATTTCATCCTCGCCCTGAGAGAGCGACACGGCCTTGAAAGTAACCACAGCGGACAGCTGAGGTGGCTCATTAACACCAGGCGTCCTGGTCCAGGAAATGTGTCTCCTTAATGGCTTGATTAAGACATAGTGCCGGCTGCAAAGAGTTATCCATCTACTGTAATGCTTTACATGATCTAAGTTCAGGCTGAACAAATAACATTTTACAGCAGCACAACACACAATATCCCGTTGCAAAACATTTACTAATGCTGGAAGCAATGCGCTTAACGATAAGTAAAAGGATTTTAGGATCTTTTGTGAAAATGTGATGTTGAAAGGGGGCAGTCAAGTGACATACAGGCACAGATTTAAAGGGACTCTCATCTCAGTGGGGTAATATCAGTGTCACGTTCATTCCCGCTGTCACTGACAATAAAGAGGGATTAAGCATGCGAGATGACTGCTGATTCAAAGGGGGAAAAAAACTACATTGCTCACTCTTTAGTTGTCTAACACACTTAATAGATGTCTGTTCATAAACTGTCTATGAGCAATGTGCTGCGTTAACTATACCAGGATAAACAAGTGGATCTTTTGTCTAATACCACATAGTGTATCGTTCCTCAAATTCTACAAGGTGTCAGTCAGTGGTTGCAACAAAAGAAATATAGCTGGATTAGTTGAGTGGGGGCTTCTGGCAGCGGGCTGAACAATATGCACCAGGGAGTCACAAGAGCACCGCCACAGACTGTCAATCTGCTGTGAAGTCAGCCAGATGGGAGACAACATCTTCTTCACCTCAGGGAAAAGCACTGGACAGAAACAGGAGAATGAAAGAGAGAGAGAGAGAGAGAGAATGAAAATAAGAATTTAAACAGAATTAGAGAAGCTTAATCCGCATCTGACACGAGGATGTTCAATGCTGCAGCAGCCAAGCAGCAATCACACGTCTTGGTAAGCTCTGGATCATTGGAGAGGAAGCTCGACAGGAGGCATGAATAAAACAAAATAATGGAAGAGCCGGACGAGCAGGAAGGTGAACACAATGTTTCCCTCGTGGGAGGCTTCCTGCTGCATGCTGGGAAGATGTAGACCCTAACATGTGTGTGTTAAACTGTCTAGGTATTGTAGCAGCTGATAAAACGAAACCCTGCAGACGGTGTACGGAGGGGTTGGTCAGGTTATTTTCAGTAACTGAGGCGGCCTCCAAAGCATATAATCCAGGATAAAGGTAACACACGGTTGTGGTGAATGTTGGGAAAAGAGTAAATAACTCACAATCCCAGGCGACGACCTGCTCTCTGAGGACAAAGCACCAAACGACATGTGGACAGATTCCCCGTGTGGTGATTCAGAGAGGTCCTTGTCGCAATTTCGCAGGGCAGTAGAAGTCATGATCTCTTGTCCCGGAGAATATATATTGTCTGTCAGCCACACAATGAAGAGCCTTTATATGGGCCATAAATTTCCAGGCCAGACTCGAGCAAAAACATGTCAGGATTCGTCTGTTGCAAACAGATAAGCGCTCTCGATTCCTAACCGTCCTCAGCTCACGGCGTTCTGATGCACCCCGGCGTCATGTAGACGTCTCTTACAAACCTGCGATCCTTGAACTATTGCATTTAATCATCAGTTGACGTAAGCAGCTGACTGAGGCCAGCGCAATGAGGAATTGTGTAACATCATGATGTATTGCATTCAGCCAGCCTCGCCATGACAACGGGGTCACTCAATGGAATTATCCTCCTAATTATTAAAGCTGTCTATGAGGAGTGTGGTACAGTTAATGGTATCGGTCAAATCCCTCATTCAGCAAAACAGTGTAATCGTTCCGGGGCCAATCAGGCCAAGCTTTGAATGCCGGTCCCCATATTTTACCCACATGGTACAGAACATTCTTGCAGCATCTATTTCCATTGTGATAGAAACACAATTTTATCGTATGAATACACACAGTAAACCTGCCACACGTTGAGAGAACAGCAGCACGGAAACACAGTTTTCATATGCACAATACATATTTTAACAAAGCTCACACGGAAATAGCAAAGCAGATTATTAAAGGCGCCCATGAGAAGGGGGAAGCACTGTACAGTACATTCAAGAGGCGTTGCTAGGAAACGCTACTGCCGGGTGAGTCAATGAGCAATCCACAGGCACTAAGAGGAGCTACAATAGAACAGACAGCCGAGCAGCCACACAATAATCTCAGTCCACATGGTCATTGCAATTATGCTAATTAATATGATCCTTACAGCCACTCCAATGCAAAACATGGTATTTAGACTACCATGACCGTCAGAAAACTGGAAGCAGTTAGAGGCGATGGAGGTACGCCTGTGAACTGAGGGGGAAAGTTCAAGGCAAGAGGAAAAAAGAGGTTATCACATTGAAAATGTGAGGTTGTGTGTGAGCTACAGCAGTGCTGTAAAGGTCAGAGAATTTGTCACATTTAGTAAAACACTGGTCTCCATTCTCGCTGTTGTCACTGTGGACAATTTCTAGAACTTGCCTCTGCTCTGATGGTCGCATTGTGTTGGGGTGAAACATAAAGCCTTGTCATGTACGCTCAAAAGGAAAAGTCATTTCACATGGATGTGCACACACGTGCTAAAGCAGAGTCTCTCTCTCTCACACACACACACACCCACACGCACACAGGTAGAGCAGATAATGAGTCGCCTACAGTATAATGGGTTTCAGTGTCAGACGAGCTCTGTCAGGTGTAGAAGGTTTTTTCATTTTGATGTGGGGGGGCACGGGGCCCCCTTGCTCCGTCGCGACAGGGAGAAAGGCGTTCTCTCTCTGCTGCATAATACTCTGCGCTGTTTATGCTCTACAGCTACACTGACATTGAATTTGTGGATAAATAATTTAGATTACATCGGCAAGATGAAATCCATCTTCTTGTGAAAAGTTTAACTGTACAGGCCGCGGAATTATACCCCCTATTTAAACAAAATGTGTTTTTGTCATTTTGGACGTGCTACTTAATGTAATATCTCTCATTTGTTGCAATCTTTAGGCAGATCAGAGAGATGTATATGCACCATTAAGGTTATTCATTTCTATAAAGGTATGTGTGTGCCTACGTGTGTGTGCGTTTGTGTGTGTGGTAACATATTGCTAATGCACTCTGTCCAAAAATATATCTCCTGCTTTGTGAATAATTTACAATGGGGCTGTTTTGAATCGACAGATATTTCTAAACAGATTGGATTACCATGTTCAGTCTTTTCAAAGTCTAGTCCTCTGTGATCAGATAATACCAAATAATTCATGAGCACAATCAGGTACTCTGCATGTTTACAATTGTTGTTCTGCATGGAATTGGGAACCTATTGCATGTATGAAGATGCAAGAGAATGCAGGGTAATCCTTCAGCAAGACAACAACATATGAAAGCAAAGTGGCTGCAGGATGTAAGCCTCTTAGCACCGTGCATCTTCATTTAAAATGACGGCAAGCAATATTAACTCCAGATTCCATGAAGCAAACCACTAAGCGTGTCAGGAGGCACCACAGTAAGAGAAGCTGTTCTGTATACAATGTCAAATTCAATAAAGTAAGTCGTTTCTTGCCTTGATAGATTTTGCATTTGAGTAAATTATGAACATAGGATCTACTGATATATTGGTTTCATACTCGCCACAGGATAAGCAAGCTTTAATTATTGAAATGGCCATATGGTAATTTGCTGCAACAATCTGTGAAAAACATGTTCCAAACCAGCGGTTTTCAATGGTTCTTTATGTTGTTGACAGTTTGGCTCTTGCCTTGCAGTCGAGTCATTATGACCATCGCCAGTAAAAGTTAATAATGACACCAAAACCTGTCAGTGTATATAACCAATAAAAACCTAATTTTGGTGTAATGAAAACAGAAACGATCTATGAATAGTTGATATCAAATATGCCGAGTGCTTGTCTCAATAATGCTGATTTAATCACTGATTAGATTGTGGGTTTAACAATCACATTATAAGGACAATAGTGCCATCTGCTGTACAGAGGGAGAGCTGTCAACGCATCTTTCATTTCCAATTAAATAATTATTCTTTTCAGTTCAATCCAAGTAACCTCAATGATGAGAATACAATGTCCCACAGTAGCACTTCATCTAGTGTTGTTGTTCTTCATCAACAAAAGCCGACAAAGTGTCTGTGCCTGCTCTCTGCAGAATTACCACTTCAGTTGGAGATGCTCAGCTGGTGACCTCGGCCCAACGTCCCCTGCAGTTCTCAAGAGAATCATCTCAAATCTCGCTCTCCCCAGACACTTTGAAGAGGAAGCAATGTACTCTACTAGATGTGTTCGCTTCAATTCATGTGTCACTGTTCTATATCTGCCTCCATCACTCCGGACAGGCGATGACTGACAGCCTTCTCCTGTCCACATAAAGGTTGCCGGGCCCCGCGTATCGTGAAGGACAGAACCTCCGGACCTTTTTCACATGCAGTTACAATGCTTCAATTGTTGCTACAAGAGAGGATACTTTACCTCAGCGGAGATTAAAGATGCAGACAGCAAAATGCTCTTTGTGTTAAATGTCTATTTAGTTACCTCTCTCTCTTCCTGTGCCCTGCTGTCACTGGTAATGCTCTTTTATTGCATTTTAGTGAAACAATACCTTGTCCAGATGGTTTCGGCACCACCATAGTGTGTTACTATGGGAGACAGCCTGCTGGCATTTGGGTTGTGTAAAGTTTTCACAAGCATTTCAGTTGTCTAACAGGACGAAGAAAAAAAAAATCTTCTTTGTTGAAGCACCTTTGGCAGCAATTACAACCTCAAGTCTTCTTGGGTAGGATTCCACAAGCGTGGCACGCCTATTTCTGGGCAGTTTCTCCCATTCTTCTTTGCAGAACCTCTCAAGTTCCATCAGGTTGGATGGGGAGCGTCGGTGCCATTTTCAGATCTCTCCAGAGATGTTCAATCAGGTTCAAGTCAGGGCTCCGCCTGGGCCACTCAAGGACATTCACAGAGTCCCGAAGCCACTCCTTTGTTATCTTGGCGTGTGCTTCGGGTCGTTGTCCTGTTGGAAGATGAACCGTCGGCCCAGTCTGAGGTCCACAGCGCTTTGGAGCATGTTTTCATCGAGGATGTCTCTGTACATTGCTGCATTCATCTTTCCCTCAATCCTGACTAGTCTCCCAGTTCCTCCCGCTGAAAAACATCCCCACAGCATGATGCTGCCACCACCATGCTTCACTGTAGGGATGGTATTGGCCAGGTGATGAGCAGTGCCTGGTTTCCTCCAGACATGACGCTTGGCATTCAGGCCAAAGAGTTCAATCTTTGTTTCATCAGACCAGAGAATTTGGTTTCTCATGGTCTGAGAGTCATGTGCTTTTTACTGAGGAGTGGCTTCCGTCTGGCTACCCTACCAAACAGGCCTGATTTGTGGAGTGCTGCAGAGATGGTTGTCCTTCTGGAAGGTTCTCCTCTCTTCATAGAACAACGCTGGAGCTCTGTCAGAGTGACCATCGGGTTCCTGGTCACCTCCCTGACTACGATCCTTCTCCCCCGATCGCTCAGTCTGGCTGGGCGGCCAACTCTAGGAAGAGTCCTGGTGGTCCCAAACTTCTTCCATTTCCGGATGATGGAGGCCACTGTGCTCATTGGGACTTTCAATGCTGCAGAAATCTTTCTGCATATATATATATATGTATATATATACATATACATATATATATATATATATATATATATATATATATATATATATACATATATATATATATATATATATATATATATATACTGTATATAGTGAGCGAGAGAGATGGGAATGCAGAATTCACAGAATAATTGTCTTCTTCTCAATCTCTGAACAAGTTTGATGCAAAATTCATGACACTTGCTCTGATAAAATATGGTGGCTTATTTACCTTATATATAGAACATATATTCACTTAAAAAATCAGCAAGGAATTAGCATTGTATTTAGACAAATGTGAACATTTTTGGCGGTGTTAACTTCTACATTAACCTCCTGCTCTGCGCCTCTAACGCTCGATGTTGCTGCCTAATTCCTTCTGAATTCGAGCTAGCGACCACCAGGCCGTCTGTCTCATGTTCCCGCCAAAATATCAACATGGCGTCTCAATATGTGATTTTGAGTCATTCCTGCCGACTCGGGGTAAATGCAGCAGTTTAGTGATCACAATTTACTGATAACGGACAAAAAGTGTCAAAACATTGCATCCCAACAGTGTTTTCCTCGATGTGTGAATTTACACGACTAGGCCGCTGAGTTTACTGTTACGTCACACGACACAATGTCACCAACCGGAGCGCGAGAGCCGTGCAGGCAGTAACGCCGCGGAGGTACTGACAACTTAACTCAGTGCGGTTTACTTCGTATGAGGTTCAGAGCATTTGCATGTAGGTTCAGAGCGGTCGGTGACACAACAAGAAAATCCTACAGTGTTTATTCTGTCTCCAAATGAAGTTGTGGCAAATTTCAGTTCAGTGAAAATATTTCTGGTACTTAAGCTTGCTCGTCTGCTCAGTAATCAATATTTGATCTAGACTAAGCATTAGACTTTACACTTTGAACATAGCAAGCTGTTTTTTCAGCTGTATTTTTGAAGTTTCATGAAAAATGAATAATGTATTAAAATGTATCATATTGCAATAAATCTAAATCTATAAATATATCGTATCACGTCACATGCACCACAGTATGTATCAAATGTTGAGGTGTTTGCCAAAGCATAGCTGTAGTGATAAGGTTGAAAAATAACTCTACAACTTAAAAGATTATTATACACAAAGGAGCTGAACGCAATCGGCAAAATTATTCCAGGTTCACAAAAATCTACTGAGATTATAAACCGTTTTTTAACAATCTCAACATAAGGTCCAACTGGTAGAGCTTGTCGAGCCTTCGGCCAAGATTTTCTTGAAAATCTTGAAAAAAAAAAATCTTTCTCAGCCGATTAGTAATCATCTTTATTCAGGTATTAATGAACACATGAATGGCATTTGCATTAATCGTTACTAATTACTAGAGCAACAACTTGTACACAAGCAATTTGAAAAATAATCCTCAAATTAACAGCAATTGCAATTGAAGATTAAACGTTATTAATGAAGCAATAAATTGATTTAAACATAAACATGGATTAACATACAGGAATGTGAGTATTGTACTAAAATATATATTTTTTTAAATGTTTATGCTGATGAGAAAAAAATATATATAATGGACTCATATATTTTTTCCTGTTCCTGTTTATAAAAACATAGCAAAGATGTAGGAAACAGGGCGGTGTTGCCATTACCAACAAACAAAAACATTGCATTATTATTAGAATTATAATGTGCAATGATGACGCTGTCACTTCCTGCCACCACAAAAATTCGATAAAACAAATAGGCCTACGCGGGACTGTACCTGCACATTTTAGCAACTTTGTCGCTAGTCCGGTGGGCATAACCTCCCCTATCACGAAAACATCTGGAGCTAAATGGTTATGCATTTCTAAATAATAATAATACTGAATGAAATAATAATGTATGCCAAATAAGGCCCACACTGACTGGTTGATAATTTGTACTTGAGGTGAAGCTTACCTTTGCTGCAGCGGAGAAGCTCCAGCTTTCGTCCACTAGATGTCAGGAAGCTCTCAGATATGAAAATGAATGTACATCACCCAGTGCTCGTAGGCATCATCGTTTTAAAGTATAAAGAACTATAATGAAGCTAACGGAAAACGTCTTGAATTAAAATACCCTCACACTGCAGTGATTTTCTGTGGCAAAAATATATTTCAATACACCCTTATTACAAACACATACAGTCGATAGAATCATACAATCTGAGGGTTAGAAAAACCAATCAACAGATTTAAATCAAAGTTTGATTTAAGGGCAATTATTATTTTCCATTTTTTATCTTTTCTTGATGCAGATGTTACTTAAATGTATGAATTACTGTCTTGCTTTCTTTCCCCAAAAGAGGGAGACATTAGACTAGAAATAAAGTGAAACATTACCGCCATATATGCAACCTCCACATACTGAATATGTCTTATACAGTTGCTCACAAAAAAATTCCGTATTCCATTTACCTCACAGGCCAAATCAGTCAGCAGAGTTAGATATTTCCACAGGTATTTTCTTTAATTTAATGGCCATTTAATGGCCTTCTGAAAATAAGGCCTTGGCCCTGTGGCCCTTTTTTTTTTGTCAATCTCTCAGGCAGTTGCAATGCCTCCCAAACTTTCTGTAAAGTTCAAGGGTGTGATGCTGACACAAGGAGTCATGTGAGGCTGCAGTCAGGAGATGGCAATGGCGTCGGGGTGTTGCTTGGCTGTCAGCGGCGGCGGTGGGCCGGACGGGCCGCGGCTCTGCGCTGAGAACGGGCTCCTTCTCTGCCTGCTGGAGATCTCGTACACTGGCTGCTTGAGTCAGCCCTAAGCCGCTCTCCCCACGCAGGGCTCCCTTCACCAGCGCTCACCTAAATCTGTCACACAGATTTGACACCGCGTCTCTTGGAGTGCACTCTGAAATGACATGTATATAATGTGGAATATTGTGCACATTTACAGCCTGGACTTCCCTTAGAGCATTAACGTTTTTTCTTGTTTTTTCATGACTTTGTTTTCTTGTGGAGAAAATAAGATTTGAGTTAAACACGTTTTCGAATACTGCTACAATTATACAATTTCCTTTACAAAAATAAAGGTGGTTTACTGTGTTAAATACAAAGTCCCTAATTCCAAAGGGATGAATTAAGAAGTTAATTGTTTATTACCATATGGGGGATTTTACTAACTGCATGGTGTCCTTACTTTTCTGTGGCCAGTCAACATTTTCATACGTTGGGCTTATTTGGCCCACAAACTTAACAACCCAAATCAGCTCGAATTAGGCTCATCACTATTAATGCGTGAGAAATGACTCTTAATGGGGTCACGTATCTTTTTCCCTGTGAGAAAACAATTTGCAATGATCTTGATTTTAGAATAGATTAATTTCAATTTCCTACTACAGATCATTTTCTGTGTGTAAAGCGTTGAAACTGAAATGAGGACAGACTAATACATCATGAAGCCCTTACCTGCACCTTCATTTTTGCATGCACAACGTTAATATTCAATGTACACGAAAGGTGTATACTTTTCAATATCTTCATTTCTGTGTTATATTTTTTTACCGCTAATATTTTAGAGCAACCCAAACATCACACTTTAGAGGAAGAAAAATGCATCATGCAGAAAAGTCTATATATATGTATGTATATATATATATCTCATATAAATAAATAGAGAGAGATAGATAGATGTAGATGGACATCAGACGTAGACGTCATAGACGTCATTATTCAGTACAGTAAATACAACATTATTATGTTTAAACCTGTGACTTTATGCATTAAGAACCCAAACCACAACCCAGTTTTAAGCCACTTTGTGCAATACAAACAGGAAAAGCTGCACCAGCTGGGGAGAAAAAATCCTTCCCACTGGCCAACGAGGCCAGTTGCTGCTGCAGAAGAAAAGCCACCGAGCACAAGCCCTAAAAGGGAAGGAGGTCTGCTTTCTTGTACATGCTTTCTCTACACAGGACTTCTTTTCAAGAAATGACACTGATGACAGACGGAGGCAAATGGATTGATTCATGAACCTGAATAGGCACTAAGCTTTTAACGTTTATGAAATATATCTAAAAACAACTACTGCAAATAAAAAACACAGGTCTCCAGGAACAGGGTTCAGAGGGTCATTGTGATGCTGTTGTAAATTAGAAGACTTGAACATTTGCTCCTTTGAGAATCTCCATCCCTTTGAAATGAAAATAGAGGTTAAAAATCTCCTAAAATAGTTAAAAGCTACTTGGATTCTTCTCTTCCACAGGTAATTAGTTTGATTAATTTTTGACCTACTTTTCACTCCTTCTTAAGCCCCCATTTGTATTTTCCTCATCCTGGGAATAAGGAGCTGTGATCTTCAATTGAATTACAGGTTACATTGTATATTACCAGCTTTCTTTCTACGTTCTTGTATTCACTAAACATTTAAAGGTGCAAAACCTGATATTACATATGACAGCTCTCAGCGACTCATACCTAATGCTGCTACCCGCAATAACAGCAACAGCCGGGCGGACTACGGTGCAGGTTCTGACGGAGCAAATTGTTTTTTAAGAGACAGGGAACCGGAGAATCGGTGCAACAACAACTTTTGATGGAGCCAGCGACAACGGGCCACTGCTTCAGAAGCACGGATAACCACACAACCAAAGGGGGGAGTCCTCATATGCTCAGTTAAACATTTCTCAACTATATCCTTATAGTAAGTAGTTGCTTACTGCTAATTTGATAATGCTTTAAGCACCTTCTTGACCTAAAGAAAACCGCCCCAAAACTTTTTGGCCTGTAAATAATAATGCAATGGAATGCTTATTTTCTTAAACAGGTATTCAGGTTTACCTCTCTTTGATACATCATGATTTGTAAACTTTCCCATAGACAGCAGTGACAGGTTTCCTCTGATAATGTAGAAAAATGGGGAAAGAGAGCGCTGATCTTAAGTAGAGCTGTGATTTAGAGCACAGCGATGCAGCATCTTTCCTTTCCAGCGGAGGCCCTCCTGGGTTTGATTTAATTCTCTCCTTGCACTATTAAAAAGGCCTTCCGCTCTCTTCACTGCATGCACCTTGCTGTCATAACTGGCACAAAATCATTTATCAATGCCGCTTGTAGGCAGTGAGACTAAGGCCTTTCGCAGTGTATATTTTTTTCCATTATTGATTGTGTATATAATGCCCGAAGAAGTACAAAGATGTCTCTCCTCTTGTTTGGAAATGACCATTAAGCTCGTGGATGAAGGAACTTTTTCTGTCTCATCTGCAATCCGTTTAAGAATCATCATTCCTGCTGGTAAAGAAATGCTTTTTTTTCATTTTGTTTTTGTCTTATAGGCAGCTGAACCCGACAATGATCCTTTGCTGGACGTACGACGAGCAGTTATTTGGTGCAATAAACTGAAAGGCAGTGAATGTCAGTCTCCCCCCTTTGTTGTTTAATTTATTTTATTTTCAAAGTGAAGGGAAGTGTCCTTGCTGTGAGAGTTAGTCATTGATGTGGCTATAGTTAGTCCGTTCCCTGCTGCGACTGTCTGTAGGAGATGCTACTTCCTCTCTCGCGCCCGATCACCTCACTCGGGTCTGTTTGCCGGTATTTTGTATGATGGTGGCCGCACTTGATCAAGAACAACAGATAGAAGTGTGAAGGACAGCTGAGCCAAACTGAGTCCTGTAACCTTCTCAACAAAGCTGACTCTTGAGACTCGTACTTGTTTGGAGAGTAACAAGCGTCGTTACTTTAGTGTTGAACCCAGGGAATCGAACCCGAGTCATCAGTGTGGAGGTGAGAGTGCTAACCACTATACCACTGTGCCCCCTCAATTGTTTCTGGTTAGAATCTCTTATGACTCCATTTTAGAAAATATTCAGATTTCTTTTTAAACGTACGTTTTTTCACCACCATGCCGCCTCATATGACTAGATTAAGAAATTCATGACTTTTTGCAAAATATTATGAGATTAATTAAGATTTTTTTTAAATATTTGCTTTTGCTCAATCTTTTTTACATGTTGTTTACATGATGGATACACATTTCTTTTAGTGAATCCAAGCCAGCGTTGGAATTAACCACGCTTTACAGAGGGGTCATTGGGTGGAGTCAAACCTGAGTGGTTGGTGTGGGAGGTGAGAGTGCTAACCACTACACCACTGTGTCCCCTTAGAAAAGTATGGTTAGAATCTATTATGACTTATTATGACAGATTTGTTTTCAAACGTACGTTTTTTCACCACCATGCCCCCACTATAGTAAGAATTTCATGGCTTTTTTGCAAAATATATATCCATCCATCCATCCATTTTCAAACCGCTTATCCTGCACACAGGGTCGCGGGGGGGCTGGAGTCCATCCCAGCCAACTTCGGGCGATAGACGGGGTACACCCTGGATTGGTCGCCAGCCAATCGCAGGGCTAACACAGAGACATACAACCATTCACACTCACATTCATACACCTACGGGCAATTTAAAGTCCCCAATTAACCTGATCCCCAGAGCATGTCTTTGGACTGTGGGAGGAAGCCGGAGAACCCGGAGAGAACCCACGCAGACACGGGGAGAACATGCAGACTCCACACAGAAAGGCCACTGGGCGGAATCGAACCCAGGACCTTCTTGCTGTGAGGCGACAGTGCTAACCACCACGCCACCGTGCCGCCCGCAAAATATATATATATATATATATATATTTTTTTTTTAAATGTGTGTTTTTGGACATTGCAAGCTTTTTTACACGTTGTTTGACATGCTGGATGCACTTTTTTTGGGTTTTACTTAATTGAACCCAAGTCAGCATTGGAATTACCCACCCTTTACAGAAGGGTCATTGGGTGGAGTCAAACCCACGTGTGTGAGGTGATTGTGCTAAGCACTACACCACCATGTACCCTTTTCTTTTCAAACGTATTGTCACCACCATACCCCCTCATATGACTATAGTAAGAATTTTATGACTTTTAATTAAGATTAATATAAGATTTTTTTAAAATGTTTTTTTACTTTTACTTGAGTGAATGGAAGTGTCTTGGCTCGAATTGTCTTTTCCCACAGATGTGGGCAGATGTGGGCGGAACAACTTTGTCTCTTCATTCACTCTTTTTTACCACGCACTTTTTTATTACTATAAACTATTACTTTCTTACATTACATGGTCGACTTTGCCTATATTATGTATGCTTAAATCTTTCGGAACCTAAATAAATCATACGTGTAATAGCTTGGTGTTAATTTTACACTGTGAACAACCTCCGTTTGTTATATTTAACATTATAATTATACAAAATCGTTTAATCAACAACTAACTGATGGTCTTATCAGGAGATGATGAACCCTCTGCTCGATAGGCTAAAGGTAAATGGGAAGAATCTATTACAGGCTGAGAGCCCTTTATCCGAGCTGTCTTAAATATTGACACTTACAGTCATTTGTTCCCCTTTTTCTATTGATTTCTTGTTTTGCTTTGTGGTTACGCTGTAAACAGAGTAAATAATGACAGATTTGATCCGAGCTCCCGTCGGAGATGATCCACATCCAGCTGGCTGTGCTGTCGACGTACCAAATTAGCCGTATTGCTAATGAAGCTCCTGCACGGAGCAGGCTGTATGGTGACATCGTCGTGGACACCTCAGACAGTGTGATTGAAAACAGAAGATGGTGATGATCATAATTTATTGATCATAATTCAGAAGTCAGACGATAGCAAGGTGTGGCTTCGTCAGCAGTTTTTTCAAATCAGAGAAACAAAAAAAAAAGAAGAGTTAGGAGTACGGAAAGATGATTTCACAATGCAGCACACTGGCTTACGATTATGCTGAAGGGTCACAGCGTCATCATGCATAGTCTCACACAATAATGACTCTCCTAGAGTTAAACAGGAATGTTTTGCGACTATTTATTTTGAAGATCTGTGTTATCTGTCCTGGATTTTTATGACTTTTATATCACGGCCTGGAATGCATGGGTAAGCCCGGCCTCCGAGGGCTAGCACACACATCTCTCTCTGCAGGCTTTGTACAGGATGAAGAAGTCCTAATCCTCAAACAGACTTAAATTCCTGCAGAAAGGCTGTTGATCCTGAATCCACTCATTTTCTTCAAACAACTTGGCCAAAAAAAAAATAGGGGGAGGATATCTGGGCATGGCTGAAATCCTTGATGGAAATCTGCCACAAGTGGGCACAGACGGGCACGTGCCTCGATACACTCACGTGTGCGCGCACGCACAAAAGCAACAACCCCCACACACACACACTTAAATACATGCACGTACAACCTCCCCAGCCGTCGCCTAATGCCGGCGAGCGCCCGGACCGGGTTGTCGAGAGAGGGCCTCTCTGAGCTCTTATTAAAAGGTAAACTTCTCCAAGGCCAAGGAATCATGTCAATCACAGGTTGTGTTTTCGCAAGCGAGCCCAAAGCCGGCTCTCTCCAGCCTGTCAGCAGCCGTTATCACCCTCAAAGCCATATCAGAATGCTGTTTGTTCTGCGCTTTAGTTTCACCCACACAGAGGATTCAAAAAGGTACAGGTCTATTTGAAAGTGTATATTTCATTGCCGGAGAGAGAGAGAGAGAGAGAGAGAGAGAGAGAGAGAGAGAGAGAGAGAGAGAGAGAGAGAGAGAGAGAGAGAGAGAGAGAGAGAGACTGTGTTTGTCTTGCTGTGTTTGTCAGCTCATATTTGAGCTGAGGGTTCCTATTAAAACTAAACACCATATCAGAGGAATATTGCCACCGCCAGGCTCTTTTAAATCGCGTATTGAGTCCATGGAGTGTGGAAGCAATTTAGTTGTAGTATGCTTTATAAGGTTGTCTATGCTTTGGATGTTTCTATTGACTCTTCATGCTCATTTATTTACACACAGTAGCATGAGAGTCCCTCTACATATTTCATAAACTATTATGATTACTTTAGTTATAGCCTTGTTTCCAATTTCCTGTAAATATGACTTGGTTTGCAACTTCATTCATTTCATGAATGTGTATTTTCATTGAGCAGTGCTGATGAAATCCTAAAAGTTCAGGTCAGCTGAGACTTGCAAACTTGATGTGCCTTTACCATCAAACGTCATGTTATCCCTATTTGAGATATTGTAGCAGTCAGAGAAGATGCCGTTTGGATAGCGACATCAAAATTTCTTTAATAAACAACTCTGAATCCGCCCACGTCCCTGCCAACTGGGATACGACTGAATGGTTAATACGTTGTTCTGAATTATATTTAATTATTGTATAGTCACTTTAATTATGTCATAATACGTCAAAACAATCGTATCATGGTACTCTTTTGACAAAAGTCCGTTGGCCAGATTGACTTCAGACAAACTGTAGAACTGTGACTGTAAAATGAACAAAAACCACAGAAGCCCCCATATTGTCAAATCTATTAATATCAATATCCATCCATCCATCAGTCATAATGGATTATATTTTATTTTGATGATGATTTAGTGTACCTGCTGCAGTTTGCTGTGTGGCCCACAGACACCGCCCACATGTGCATTCTATGACTTTGCATACCCATCAGAGAGAAATACAGTGTGTGATGAAGGATGACACCCCCCCCAAGTATTTTCATGCAGTCTTGGCAGCCCTTGACTTACACATTGTGAAATAACAAAACAGAGAGGCAGAATTAAACAAAGTAATTATGAACGCATCAACAAACTTAGTTCATTTTTAATTAAAGCCATTTTATTTCATAAATGCACTTTTAGTTGTTCGAATGCGGCTACAAAACCAACGCAATGAAACTTAAATTTGTACATTAGTATTGCAAAGCGGTAGTGTACTCTTCAAGAATCCCTATCTGTACATGGGAAAACAGTCCGAGAAGGTTTGTGATGGAGCACCGTGTAAACAACCCATTACTGCGACTCCGGCTGATTAACATACCATTGTAATTCATCATATCATGTGCAGCTGGTGACATCTTGCAGTAGCATTTATTCCATGTGTGTACATGCCTTTGGTTCCTTTTTGACAACTCAAAACAAACAGTTTGCAAGCTGTCGCTACATTTGCTCAAGATGAATGGAGGAAATGAATCGGGACATCAGGTGTGTCGGGTGATTAGCGAAATCACTGCAGAGATCCTTGTGGAATCGCAGTGAGTTAGACAACACACAGTGTACCGTTGGCTGGAAACTGTGTAGAACCAAGGATTGCCTGATTGCATAATTTAGATTTGAAAGAAATGTGACCAATTTAATGCCATTTGAAAATAAACATTTAATTGCTCTCTGGTGGACACATTATGTAACGGGGTTCCTGTTGGTGAATGACCTCACGTATACATTTTCTTAATCATATACTGACATATCTGGTCCCTAGTTGACGACCACGTAACTATGTGTGGGATGAAATGGCGTTTGCCGAACTAATGACTTCTCTGAATTGTTATCTGAAATAGATATGAACCCTCCACACACATATATATATATATGCAGTGCAGTGTGCAGTGTGGAAATCCCCCAGGACGGTTTGAACCTACTTTAAAATTATTTTACTTTATTCTCCAATGGGAAATAAATGTGGATGCAGTAATACAGAACAAAGCTCAGAGGTTGCGGTCGGTGACAGAGGACCGAGGCTCCTCTCAGGCATTGAGTGTGAACCAGACCCGCTTGGTTCAATCTAATCTCTGACAAGCAACAACAAGCCTTTGGGACACTCAGTCCACCTCTACACCGCACAACATCATAAGCAGCTCAACGCCGGCGCTTAGATCTACTGTAGTTGTCAGGGGGGAGAAATATGTTTCCATTTTACAACTTCAGTGGCAGAGAAGACCGTACAAATGCGCCTCTGTTTGCCTCACTACTGTTCACTCGTTTGAATCCCTCTGCGCCCTCTTCTGCTCCTGTCAGTTTTCCCTCAGTACACACACACACACACTCGAGGGGTTCCCTGGCGACTGCGTCCCATTACTATCCGTAAGAGAAGGCTGCACAGTGGAGCCGCACCGACAACGTCCCCAGTGCTACCACTGAAACTCCCCCACCGCCAGTACAGATTTTTAACTCAACCTCATCACTTCTGTCCGATTAAACTTGCAAGATATGAAAAAAAGGGGATTTGTATTGTTTCACACACTTTCCCAATTAGTCAGCTGGGTGATTTCAATCCCTCGTCCCAACGAGCAGTGACAATGTCACATGTGCGTTGTTTGCAAAAGGAGTGAATGGAAGTCCCGCTGTGTTTGTTCACTATCAGGGAACATGAAGAGAAACTTAAGCTAAGTGGTTTTAAATGTTTTTCGCTTAATTTGGTAAAGACTGTGTCAAAGACTTGAGACTCACTTTTATGTGACGCAAACATCTTGCAGCTGTCAATCACAGCCACAACAATGTGACAAGAACACAGTGATTTGAAAAAGTCATTGATTTCCCTTCATCAGCAGTGAGGGGGGAGGAGGGGGGAGGAGGGGGGGCTGTTGTTAGAGGTGTGAGGGAAAAGAGCCTCAGGCTTGATGTTTGTAAACATTAAAACCTACAAAACATGAATGGATATAAAACCAATCAAATATATCAAATTTACAATTACTGTCGCCAAAAATACTCATAAGATAAGTGCTTCTTAGGTAGTAAGTCTCCCTGTGCGGTATGACACTTTTAATCAATTTAATTCCATGATTTCCTTAGACTGTACTTATTGCCGTACAATTATCTGCCGACAGAGATTTTTAGAAATCACGTCCTTTCGCTCTAATAATCAATTTGATGCATGCATGTCTGCTCCGTGAGGGAAGAGGTTAGCTGTCCCCCTTAGTTTCAGACGGAGGGTTTAAGGAGGGCTCCACTGAAGGCATATGTCAGGGAGGTAAAGAGCGCTGACAGCCATACGTCATCTCTGCCTGGTGCAGGCCCCTGTATTTAAAAGAGTACGGCAGTCAAAAGCCCATAAAAGTGAGTGACTCCTCCGGAGCATCTGCCACTGCATGCAGGGAGGAGATTCAATGTGAAAAAAGGGAGATAATGTGCTCACTCACTAATGGGCACCCGACTAGACAGAGGCTCATTTTTCACATCATGTCATCTGTAAGGTTTGAATAAAAGTAATGGCCACAATGAGCCTGGATCTCTCGCGGCCATTATGGCTTTTGCTTCCTCACTTTTATTTGTGTTGACTTGTACAGGCGGAGGAGATGACAGTCTCTGGGCCTCCGGATCAGTCGGAGTGATGATCTGCACCCGCTCTCCTCCGCTGCTGACAGGTCCCTTCTCTCTGGCAGGCACGCGAGGCCAGAACGCCGCACTACGTCACATCAAACGCCGTAATCTGACAGAATAAAGGGATTTTCACACTGGGCACATCACAAACTCTGTCTTTTGTAATTTTCTGACAGAGACAGAAGGGGGAAATGAAGGGGGTTTCCACAGTTCCATGTAGTAAGAATTAGTGTCAGTCAAAGTTAAGTGGCTATTTTAAGATAAATAGGAGAGGATTTCCGTGGCATGTTTTGGGGCATTGGGGGGTTTTAAAGGCTATGCTAATGTGAGTAGATACTGATTGGTCATTGGATGTTTTCATTTCCGCAACATTCAGAGTCGCAAGACACAGCGAGTCTAAATATCCATTCTGAAAAGGTTAGTGTGTAATTAACGCTTAAATTCACTGCCACTGCCAGCCATGTTCAGTTCAGAATGACAATAGAAGCTTGTGTGTTAATCTTTTAATCTTAAGGATAGACTGTGCACACTGACCTGTACTGGACAACTGAATAGAAATAATTATACTAATAGTTTTAGTATTTCATTTCCGTGGCATTAGTTTTCAATGCGTCTTTCTTAACACCATAATTCAATGCATTGAGAGAAGGTTGAGGAAAAGCGTTAACGTTTAACATATTTCATGCCTCATCAGTTACTTTAAAAATAAAGGTCTGTTATGTGTGAAACCCTGTAAAAATGTGAAGACGGGTGAGAAAACAAGTGATTTCCTTATTAGGTTCAGATGTCAAAGGCCTTCTTCCAGAGCTTCAAGCTTCAAGAGCCCGGAAGATTAAGACACATATTGGATTCATGATGGAGGCCACGAAGTTCATTTTCAAAATAAAATAGAATATTATTCACAGTCCTTTTAAAATTCAGATTGCCTGCTGACCTGCGACTTGGAAGTAGTGTATTACATTTTCAATGAGCTGCTGCAATGTCAGTAGAGGAAACAATGCTATTTCCTGTTCCTCCGCACTGGGAATTATGGGTCAACCACAGTTTTTAGGAACTCAACAAAGATTCGGTTCAATTTAACTAATCAGATCTTTCTGTTTTTCCCTCTTAGATGCAGCAATTTTACTGTAAGCTTCATTATTCTGACATTTCTAGAAAGCGATGGAAGTGAAATGGATATTTTATCGTGAGCCATACTGAGACTACACTGTAGTAAGGGGGGAATGAATACAGTCCTTTTTTTGTAAGGCATGTGAACAAACTCCCACCGGTGATTTAAAAGAAACGCATGCACGCTGCTCCGGCTGATTTTCATATATATTAAAATCACTACCTACTGTGGCATATGAAATTGTGCAAACCGCTAAAGCCTAAGCTTATCGTTGGAACTTCTGCCTCTCTTTGATTCAGATTTTCCTCTCAATTCTCTGACCCTAAAAAGAGGTGGAGAATAATCGTATTCACACACAGACCCCACGTACCCTACATAAGACCGAGGGAGTAATATTGACATTGTTCAGCCGCAGAAAAAAGTGGCATGTCATACGCAGGTATTATGAAAAGTTAGCGCTGTCCTCCAAGGTACGTGCTCACATAGCTGCCAGTATAATAGAAATATCCATTCGAACCCTCCTACAGGAAAAGGAAAATCTGTCTGTACATCACTTGTTTACAAATATCTAAATACTATTCAGTCCAGATTGTAATTTTACCTCAGCTTTGAGATATTGAGCGAGTACGCTGAGCATAATCAGTCAATAGACTTGGTGGAGGGCTGCGCCACGCATGGTAATAAAGCCACAACTTCAGCATGGTGAGCTCATTCCCACAGTGCCCCCGTCCCCCATTCACCACTCATCTCCCTGCACCAATGACTGCCTCATCACTCCACACCAAATATCCCAACCTTAATTGGTCTGTGCTCCTCCAACATGTTTGTAATGAAAAAAGCAGCACATAATTCTTAGTTTGTTGGCTGGCAGAGCCCAATTTACAAAAGTGGAGGTTGGTGATAAGCAGAGACAGTATGGCGGTGGAGTGCTCAGAACAATGAATCACCCCGCTGCCAGGGTTGAGCAGAATATAATTGAGTCCAACATCTCTGAGCACTTTCACCATAATTAATGATAATCTGTAACAGAGGAATCTGAGATTCCAGTTCACAGAACTGTTTAATTAGGCCCAGTAATGAAAGCACAGGCACTACAAGAATATGGCCGGCCTCATGATTAATGATTTGTGCTACTGAACACAAAAGTGCTGCACCGTTAACTCCAACGGATGCTGCTGTGTCTGCCTGGCATTTACAGAACACCGAAACACGTATGGAGCTGTTTGCATGCCCCATGCAAAACATGGTAAATTCATTGGGGTTTTTCCCTACATGCATATGCTGATAATTTCTTTATTTAAAGCATTGGATTACAGAACACATTTTCACCTTAAGTGAAATGATTTTTAATTTTTAATGTAAAGCGAAAGATGTATATTTTTACATGATAAGGAAAACCGTTATAATTTGTTGTAGGACAAAATAAATGACCAATTGTGCCCTCTTTCATTGATAAAAACAATGATAACAATAAGATTATAATGAAACTAATTATAAATAGTAATAAATAAAATAACCTTATGCTTGGGAGTAGATTTTGTTCCATGTTAGCTGTATGTATTGGGTTGTACCAAGAACATGTTTAAATGCAAAAAAAGATGGCATACAATAACATGTAACGTTTCTTATATGTTTCAATGTTGTCAGTGATTGTGGCTTTCAAACTGAACAACAACAACAACAACAACAACAACAACTTTGTATTTTCTCGACTGCCCGGCCTGTAAAATCACTGCTTATTTATACTGTTGTGTTAAAGCTGTGTGCATGTGACAGAAAAAAAAAAATATGGGGTGTGCCATTTTCTCAAGTGATATAAAAAAGGACATAAGAATTGAGGTCTTTTACTTAAAAGTATAGATTACATTATTGAATAAAATGCTCCAGCTCCTGTTTGTGCCTTGCAGGCATCTGTGTGGTTATTTCCTGGTAGTGCAGCCAGAGGTCCTCGACTTCGTAACACAGCAGCAGGCAGGCTTTGCAGTGGCTATATGTGCTAGACCGGCTCCACCTTTTAAATGGATATCATGAAATGCACAGTAATACAGTCATACCATTACAGCAACAAAATAAGGTTTTGTTCGGCATGAATTGGATTTCTACCCAGAAAGAAAGCTATTAGTCACTCCCTGTCAGTTTGTTGACGGCTTCCAGTTCGATGTTTTTGTGTGCAAGACCTCTGAAGTTGAATTTCACACTTGCCTATTTTAATCGTATTGCTTCCTTTAAGTGAAAATATGCTTCGGTAAATCAAAAGACAGGTCAAGAGACTTAATAGAACAATCAGACTATGAAATACAAGGAACGATAAGTTACACGGGAACCTACTATTAATTCTATTCATCATACATTTCAGTAAAATTCTGTCTCCATCAAGCAGACACGGGCCTTAAGAAACATCAGTGTAAAAAGTCAATAAGTGCAAAATAAACAGGCGCGGAAACTCAACCCTCATAAATCTCTGACAAAACTTTCCAGAAATGAGTAAGAGGACACAAAGAAAGAGAGAAAAATAGATGCATTCCTGAGAAAGAAACAACTATAACCACCCACCCCATTTCCTTCCCGTTCCCCATGTCAAAATCTTGTTTAGTTCTTTAATTCTACAGTTTCTGACCTGGATCTGGCCATCGCTGCACATGAAAGAAATTACAAAAGCCTCTCAGTCACAGCGGCCCTGCTTCCTCCTGCACTGCAGCATTTGTCATTGCCAAAACAGCAGAGTTTAATTAAGTGTTGTGGGCAGCCTAGTGAGAAACACACTTTAAATTAAACCTCTGAACACGCTGCTATTGGTTCTTTACCTTCTCAACAATCAGCGGGGTGTACGGCATAAATTTCTATCTCTCAAGGGGGAAGGCAGCTGCTGCACCTCTAGCGATTCATAAACGGCTTGCCTCCCCAAGAGCAATCTCTATTATAGCACATTTCATTACAGCCCAGTTTGGGAGGCAGCAAGCAGATGAATGCGATAATTAATGTTCCTTTCCGACTAAACATTTTATTTACTGTTGATGAATTAATGGTTGTTATCAGGGGGTTTAAATAAAAAAAAATGTAAAAGCATGTACTGTATGTCAGTCCATAGGTGTAAAGAATTACACGGCAAATTATCTTGGGGCATCAAGCAATTCTGAGCTCAAGAGAAGGAATTAACGCCATCCCCTCTATAATAATGGATTGTTTCAAGTTTGTAAGCATTTGGATTCGGTTATGCATTCGTAAGTATGTCTTTTATGATATCAAAAGACAGCCTGCATCAGTGGAGTGAATGGGAGCAGCTACGGAAGAAGATTAGAAGAGACCACCGGCTGTTACATCCGCAGCAAAGACAGTTCCTTTGTCGAGTGGCATTTGAATTGGCCCCAGAGATTTTCAAGATGCTTTTTTATAAAATTCTTTTTTAAGAGTCTGCGTTGACCAAATGGAACATTCACGTCAATGCCTGAAATTAAAACGAATAAACACAGGGAACTTATTCTGATAATATTCAAATTAATGACAGTACAGTATTGATCATATGTCTTCATGGTGCCCGTCATTGTCAAAGATCTGATGTCATGCTACATTACATCACGTCACGATAGATACGCGCTAACCACATATTAACCCTGAGGACATTTCAAGGTTGAATTTGGTGATATTTAATCATTTTCTTATAGTCACGATATTCCACGAAAAAGGCCAAAACAACAATACATTTTCTACCAGTGTTGCCAAAGCGTGATATAATGTCTACAGTAAACTCATCATTGTCCAAACATCAGCACTGTAAAAACATATAAACGAGCCACATCGTTGCACTAGCTGACATTTTTTTAATTAACAAAGGAATTTTTGTTTATTTTTAATTTATTGCACCCTAGACTTTCCTGGTAGCATGAATATTTTAATAAAAATAGTGCCCCCAACAAACTGCCCATTTATACAGAATCATCTATATAAAGTTGGTGTAAAGTGTATATTTTGTATTCAATTGGCTTCAGTTGGAGGTTGACATTTAAGTGGGACAGAGTTGGATGTAAGGTTGACAGCATGTTAAGAACATTTACTACCCAACGTATCAGAGTCGGAATGCATCAGTTTTTCAAAGAATGAGAAGAGAATTCATTCAAATTTGTAAATCATTTATGGAGGTCTCCGTGGTGGAGGAGGGTCACATCTAATGCACGTTGAAATGACCAATGACAGCAGCAGAGAGGAGAACAGTTGATGCAGTTGGCAAACGGAAACAGGGCCAACAAATAGTTGGTTCGTTTGACGTGCGTAACCACAGGGAGGGAGGTGAACAGCAATGCACAGCTTGTCTCCCTGACTCAACTTAAGCTTCATGGAAACTTTAAATTGATTTTTATTCCAGAATTCTATCAGCGGCTTTCTTCTCTGTATTCTTCTGCAGGCTGTATTTTGTCAGAAGACCCATATCGCTATAGCACATGAACAGCTTGGGAGGGGTAGAGTGAGGGGAGATTGCATTGGTTTAATCAATCTCAGATGGTGTAAATAGTAAGAAAATCATAAAATGGGTTGTCAAATATAACTTTAATATTCCTGGGCCGCCTGCTTACGTAAAGTATTTTTTTGTGGGAAACTCTAACGTGGACTAACAAACTATCGGTTTTAGTCTTTTGGGAGATTTGTTGACAACAACTAACAGTAGAACATTGCCAGCCTTATTATTTCGATTAAACGTATTGATCCGCCCTTGTTTGCGTTTTTCCGCAGAAGACCAGTGTTCCTGCAAGCTATTGCTTTTCAGTCATTATGATCAGATCTATACAACTCGATGCACCCTTCCGCCACCTGGCTCGGGCTGCGGGTCTTCAAAAAAAAGACTCAAGTCCTGTGCCCATTGAAGGTGTAACAAGCCGATCCCTGGCACAAACACAGAGAGCAATCAAACTCAGCCCACATGAACCTTAAACAAAGGCGGAGTTACATTTTCTCATCTGCGTCGGCTGACATTTCCTTGTCCTCCCGTTGCTGCTGCTGCTGCTGCTCCTACGTTTGAGTGATCAGACAGCCATTACAAGGTCCAGGTTTATTAGCAAGACCATATAGGCCCAAAACTCGGGTGCGGAAGAGGTGTAATTCTCCACCGGGTGTGTCACGTTAACTATGTTGACTGATCCACACAACACCTGGTGGAGAGGACCTCTCACATCTGCAGCAGCCCCTGTAAAGGAGCTGCGATGTATGTAGCTCTGTGCAAGCGCAACCGCATGGAGGCCCTGACATGCGTTCCACAGCCAGCTTGTTCATCGTGCAGTAGGCAGTCACTTATACAAGGCACTTCCCTGCAAGTGCTAAATTGGATGACGAGTCTCGTTTCTCTTCTTTGCTTTCATTACACTTACCGTATATTAAAAAAAAAAAGAAAGTTGTAGTAATGTAGTATATATCCATCCAATAAAGTCCCGCCGTGCTCAGTCTTTGCATTTGGTATATTTGGTATTTTCACCTCTTTTTCCATGCTTCAGAAGTACTGCAAATGACTTGATCGTTACCTTGTTATCAGTATATTATGGATGGGTGATGAAAGAAAGCACAGTTTACAGTGAATGCTGCTGGTGACAACATCATGCAGCGTGTAGTAGGGCCGACTGAGGTCAGAGTTGAATGTCTTTCGTCGTTGATCATTTAAGGATGCTCCTCTGCCTCTTTGGAATGCCAAATGATGTATGATCACTTCTACACCGCTAGTTAATGTACACTATTAGCTCTGTATTTAAACATGATAATGTAATTGATTCACACATTGATTTATTGATGTTAATTCAAGTGGTTCATGTATTAATCACAGTAAAGAAATTAATTTAGTATATTTTATGAGATGTTGTATGATCAACTAATGATATGAATTAATCAACTTTAATAAGAATTCAAACACTACTGTTCAGCTAATTTGTCACTTTGTTTAAAGGGAGAATGAACAAGGGCCTCTTGATTTATAACACGTAACTCCACTGAACTATTTTTGGGGGAATTACACCGTTTAATTCTTGGGTTATAAACTGTTATCAGTTTATTGGGTAAAACGGTCTAATCCTATCAACCAGAGATCGCTGGCAATCAATCATCATTTGTGTGCCTTCAAAATGTGGATTTCTATCATTATCCAATATCATGTAATAATATTGTGTTTGAGAACGTGGCATTGGTGGCTATAACTTTTATTTGGATCTACTTACATGTTAAATTCAAATAGGTTGCACTCCATTCTAGCCGGCATCTTTCTTTTCTACTTTACCTTGAATCCAGTACAAGTACAACAACGTAGTTTAAGAAAATGTTTCTACTCTTTTCTTGACACGGCAATTGTTTTGCACTCCCGGGAGCCGTTTAGGTAGTTCATTAGTGGCTATGTCATGTCTTTAAAGTATTGATCTCCCCCAGTCAATGGAAAAAATAACCTGGTTATAAGCTACTTGTCCAAAGCGGTGGGCAACATAAATTATTTAAAAAGGGCAGATTCACTTCAGCCATGAAGCCATCAATCACAAGATATGGCAATGACAAAAAAAGCTGTGCTTCACAGGTCCCTCCTATCCCCCCCCCCCACCAGAACAATTCTATCAGCCAGGTGACTGTGAGGAGGCCGGATGACCTGATGTCACTCACATTGTTGCCTCTTCCTTTGAAGCGCCCGGCTCTCCCCTCGGCCCTGGAATGGGATGGCTAAATAGATTCTTTGTGTTTACCGCTGGTCTTCCTCCCACTGCACACTTCAATTTGTTCCACAATAAAAGGTGGACAGAAAAGTTGGAGTTTTCCAAACAATGGCTGGATTTTTTTATCAAATGGTTGAATTGAGTTGCAGGTGGAACACTAGTTATTCATATATATTCTATTGAAAACTGAACATTACAGCAAGAATGGAGGTTCATAAGAGCCAAATCTTCTTTATTCTGTGCTGGCTGTGTGCGTAAACCAGACAATGGAATCGTGGTTTACCTGTCAGATTTTTTCAAGCTGCTTATCACTGTTACACGTACAAGGTGAGCTTAGAATGTCTTCACACTTGGAGCAGTAAATGATAGAGGCACTAAATAAACTGTTGATAATCCTGTTATAGTGTTTGTAAAGACACAATGTGAATGCCAGTAAAGTACAGTGCAGGGGGGAAGTTCTACAATGCAGGTGATGTCTAAGCTGATCTAGCCTTTGATTGGCAGTATTTTTTTCATAGTCCTTAATGTGATTATATTATTTAGTTTTCCAATGCTCAATCACAGATCAGTGGTTGTTTTTTGCCACATTGAATTTGGCATTTTAAATAAACTACCACAGAATTTTTCATTAAAACATTGTATGGCGCATGCATCGCTCTAGCACTTCAATATTGCAAAGGTAAATATCACTGGCCAAAAAGACACCTAAATGTAACATTCTGTACCTCAGAATTAGCTTCATTGTTAACAATAACAAACCTTCATTTAAAATCCTATAATTAGATTGGATGTGCAGTACTTATGTATTTAGTCTGCAGTAATTCTTGGTCATATTATGTGTCCTTTATCCAGCATAAATCCCCCCCTTAAAAAAAGAACCCAACGCTGCATAAAGATGCACCTTGATATCAACCCATTGGACACACAAACTCTAAGAGCATCATAAATACAGACATGAAAAGGCGCTAAAGCAAATAAAAAACACATGGAGATACTTAAGTCTGGCGGACGTGACTTTGAGTTTGAGTTTCAAAACCTGACTTTGATTAATAATTGATTCTATAAACCCATCCTACATGAAAGGCAGGAAGAGGGTCCTTTCTTGTGAGCGACCAGCCAGTCAAACGGCACTTTGTTGTTTCAAATGCTCCCCTGCATATCGGCACCGTGGTCAGTGCTCCAACCGACCCAGATCTGTGCAACAAAGGCAGCCTGACAAAATGCCGGCGCTGCCCTGATGAAACGAGACACGCGGGGATGTGAATGACTACATCTAAGGGGTAATTGCTGAAGAGCAGGAGCCTCCTACCTCGTTTCATTTAGTCTATTAGCAATTTATGGCTGGTCTCACTCAGCTCTGCGCAGGGGGGGTTTGATCTAAATTCTCATGAGCTTTTAGGTGAGGCTGGGACCCAGTAGAGAGCCTTAGGGGGAAGAAAAGGGTTTCACTTACCACTGTTTTAATTCTCTTTGGCTTATCATTAATTTGTTGTCACAGTAGAAAGGTGAACATCACATAGATCTAATTAAAGTTAATGGGATTATGATCCTATTCTGACTCTCTGAAGTCATGTTATGTAGTTGTTTTAGGGAGCTCAAAGATTGTTCTTCTCGGTGCCTCATCACTACGTCTTGCCTATATGCTTGATTACATGTACGACTGACTGAATAATAGTATTTGTAGGCTGATGATAGAATTAGATAAACGCATTGAGTCTGAGACTGGTTACGGCAGAAAATAAAATTGATGCAATACCACAGTCGTAAATATCAGAGCAATGGCCTATTGGTCGAGTTTATTTATTCATAATAAGAATAATCATCTCTTGACACAACAGCAAAAATAAAGGTGATATGAAGAAACAGACTTTAGATTTTGGCCTCCCCAGTCAGTCAAAGTGCTTCTACGCCTGTTGGTGGAGGTTGGCGGTGGGGGTTCAAGCCAAAGGGTGAAGTGTTGGTGCTATCAGAGGCCCTGCTGACTAATCCCTGGTGTCAGCCCCCCCGCTGGGAGAGATGCAGATCTAGATGTATTGAGGGGTGGGAGGGGGGGTTCTGACTGGTCCAAACAACAACAAAAGGCAGACAGAGGCGGCGGGCTAACTCCATGTGATGGCCTCATGCAGTTCCGCCCTGGTGGTCACGCACACCAACACATTGTGTTTATGTTCGCCGAGACTCAGATATGTTTTGGAGTGAGCAGTGTTTGGAATTAGAGACGCGTCGGGTTTAATAACACCTCAGCTCAGGCTCATCTAACTGCTATTGTGTGGCCTGGGACAGGCTTCCTATGCTATTCCTATGCTTCCTATGCGAAAGGTAGAATTCAATTGTCTGCCCAATATATTTAATAGTATTTTGCATATTGAGCAACTGAACTTGCTTCTTTTTACTATTTTCATCCACCGTTTACCACCAAATTGTGCTTTTCCAACATTTCAAAGAACTTTTGAATAAGCAAAACCTACAAATACCTGTTTCTCTACAAGTGAATGCGAAAGCGTAGCATAATTAATAAAGTAATAATAAAGTATAATCATATGATGTCATCGCAACACCATGAAGCAGAATTAGAGCAGTGCCCAAGCTACGTCCACCCTGCGTCCGTGCCCCTCTGCTCCTGCTGTGCAGGACCGCGTTGCTGTGGCGAACGTTTCTTTTTTTTCTGTGAAAACTCTCTGTGGCATCCGCCTCCGCGGGGGGCTCTGAGCCACCAGCCCACAGGAGCGACTCGCAGCGGGAGGGCTCAGGCCTTGCTCTTCCTCCCTGGAATGACCCCTGACACACCCAGTTTGTTGCTTGGTGGCCGTGAAGAGACAGTGGTGGGGATTTTCCACCGGCCAAGCAGCGGGTTGTAATTGATGTGGCAGAGACGTCAGCACTAATCTTCTGCTCTCTGACGGCCCCTCTGTAAAGCCCCTCATCCACTCAACTCTGAGACCTGCTGTACCAACCTCAGCGAACTGCTACCTCAGTCAATTAGATCCGACCTGTCCGCTCCCTGTTTTGTGCAAATATATCTGCTGCAGACACCCAACACGTTCAGTTATCTACCCCGGCACATTCAGGGTGATTTCTGAATGCCGCTGCATGCCACTATCAGCAAATGGAAAGCTCGGCTGATATCTCTACCTGCAGTGGGCTGACTGATTATATGTGGAATAGGGGAACTGTTGATTTTCATATTTGTATGGAGGATTCCTATCTTCCTCTACACACCATGGTTACCACAGTGCATTTGGATATTGTAATCACATCGTCGTATATTGTGCACTACACCCGGGGATACCATTACTTATTTTGTAAGTGGTGTGAATCAAGTCCAATGTGAAGCAGTTTCACAAGCGCTGCTCTGTTGTGTGTTCACTTATCTCTCCACAATGTTGGTGACTTTCCTTTAGAGGACAAACCACGTCATGTAAAGTGGTGCTACTTGTTACCGTCAGGGATACACGGAGAACATCACAGCTCCTGCAAGGGAAGCGAGAGCAACGGGCCAACTGTATACTAAACACTAATCAAAGCTCATTGAGCAGAGAACGGCACCTTTTTATAGAGGAAATGTGCATCACGTGTGCTTTGTGTTGTTTTGGTTACTTAAAGGCAACAAAAGCACCAGCTATAAAATATAAGAATTTTGAAAGTTGAAACTGAAATGTTGATTGAACGCAGCTCAAATAAGGTTTTTTAGAATTCATTACAAAGAATATAGTGATCCCCTCGGACGAGTGGGAAGCACTTTTTCACATTAATTTCTTAGTTTATTGTGAGAAGTTTTGAAAGATATCCATGGACATACGGTGGCTGACTTGTGGGAGCGGGATTGACGCATCCTTGTTTTCTACTTTCGGACTGCATTATAAGTGACTACCATGCAAACATTTCTCACTGTCTGTCTCAGCTGAACAGTGCTTTATTCAGTATTGTTAGTGTTGACACTTTAAGTCAGTGTTTAAATGTGTTTGAATAAGCTCTAAAATGGGCAATAAAATGATGGGAGCATTCAAGATAATGTGATGTAATCAATACATCAACCCTCAGCTCTTAAATATGTGGAAACCTTTAAAAAAGAGAGACTTCAGAATCAGAATCTTTGGCCCCGTGATTTAAAATCCTTCGTCTCAACGTTATTTAAAGGGTCAATCCACTCTTTACGTCCATATCAATTTGAGATGCAATATCAATAATCACTCAATTGCTTTTGAAGCTGAGGAGGTTTCAAACTTGCGTGTTGATTTATGCTTGTATGTGGTTGTATGTAACTTAAGCCTTTTGGAATTATCCTGATTTACTTACTTACTTATACTTATAAATACTTATTCATACAAGAGAAAAAGTTTGAGTTGCATGCTGTCGGGGCAATTTCCACCACACATGCTTTTTACACAATTGATTACAATGAACTCCGGTTGGTGGGCATGGTTGACACACATGTTTTAATTAATCTCCTCAAACTAAGAAGGAAACAAAATAACAATACTCACAGTCATAAAGTAATTAAAATAACTGCTCCAAATATTATTGGTTTTGTAAACATATTGCTTTTCTCATAAATATCTGATTATTGATCCAATATTCTTCTAAATATTTCTCTTATTTACTCTTATGGAACAAATGATGTGTAAACAGTAATATTCTGTAGGCTGTGGAGGTGAAAGTACCCATTTCCCTGATTTCATGTTACCTCTGACAATTTTCCAACCTCAGGGGATTCATTATCTATACATTTACTATGACTAAATATTTGAAAAACAGGTGTGATTATTTTTGCAAGAGGAAGGTCAAGCTGCTGAGAAAAAAAATGGAAATTAAATAATTCACCAAATAGCGTTGTGATCAGGATGCATGTAAATGTATCAAAGAGGGGCCTACAGCAAAGCACACACATATATATATATATATATATATATATAGATATATATAAATATCGGAAACATATCAAAGTTTTGAGTTGCTGGGAATTAAAACAGCAGCGTGCAGAGAGGTGAGATGTTCATCACAGTCTCATCCATGAGCAAACCCACAGGCAAACATTGACAACGTCTCCCCACAGCCTCTCTCATATTAGACAAACTCTGTCAGAAAAGGAGTCTGCTTCACATAAATCCTGTTGATTAAACTGAGTCATATAATGCGAAGTGGTATTATGCATAAACACGGATATGAATGATAAACACAGAATATGAATCTCTTCAGTCATACGGTGTTTGCCAGTTCAACCCATAGGTTCTTTCCCTAAACAAATTCTAATTTCTTGTTCACTCGATTTGCATATTTCTAGCTGCAGGTTGAAAGAATGCCTCACAAGAGAAGGGAAATGGAAGAAAAGAATCGCACGCAATAATCTCACCTAAGCATTTGACAACAATAGATAGCAGTGGTATATTTAAATTACATTACATTACATATCATTTAGCTCACGCTTTTATCCAAAGCGACTTACAATAAGTGCATTCTGCATTTCTCTTTGCTTCCATTCCACTTTTGAAACAATAGGCTTTAAAGTAACAAACAATGCCCCCCCTTCTAAACAACGCTTTAGATAATATATGTGATATTGAAATTATTCTCTGAGTACCTTTCCCACAGATTCTGACTAACTCCAGAATTGGCTCATTGTTATACTCCAACTGTGGAGATTTGGTTTCAATTAGAGACAAACAATATGTTACCTCGTCTCTGTCATGTATGTGTTGGTGTTTATCAAAAAGTCCAAGTATGAGTCAGGAACATCATCGAATGTCTGAAAATATAATAGGTGCAAAATGTCAAGGGAAATAGCCCAGCATTACAGGAAGCGATGCCATTTCCATGAATGTTTAATTGATTGCAATCCTTTGTTGAGGAGACATTTGCACAATGCATGGGGTTCACACAGAGCGGGACATTGAAATATTGAGGTAAAACAATAATTTGTATCCATTGGTAACTTAATTGTTAGAAAATGGCTGATAATGGCATTCTACTTAGCGTGATTATCTGCCATGCATTCAAAGTGGAAAAGAAAAATGAAAGTTGTAATTGGAAGTCATCAGTGTCCAGAGTCAACTACTGCAAGTATAAGAAATCATGCTCAGATTAAACAGCTGAGAAAATAACTTGAAATGTTAACAGCTGAATACCTGCCGTGGCCAGTCTGACAGCTTTAATTGTTTTCGTCGGATCACACGTCGGCCATCTTTGCCTGAGCTGCTCTCATATTCACATTTTGCAATTCTCTCCCTTTTATTTACACACCGCCGCCCCGGCTCCTCGTAACGCCGGAGTGGTGTAGTCGTGCGGGCGCAGCTGACCCCGGGGTATAGGAGCTGCCCCCGCTGATCCAAGCTCGCCCTGCCGGGGGCCCGGGTCATGTAATAAACAGTAGGGGGGTTTCATGCCACCGAACAGACGTAGAGAAGAACAGGAAATTGAGAAACAGTGGAACATTTCAGGCTTTGTTATGGCGTGATATATATATATATATATATATATATATATACATATGTATTAAAAAAAAGCTAATGTACTTTTGTTTCTTTCATTCTCATGAAAATAAAGTGAAATATATATTTGTCATTGGGATCTTCAGCAGACAAATGGTAATCCACTGCACCGTTATGCAGCTGTCTGCTGCCTGGATGTTGACTGCTTCTGTCACAGCAGACAGTCACATAAGACGCTCTACCCACAAGCAAATGTATTACCAAACCAAAAAGCTGCTGGAGGTGTCATGTAAATACCGAACCACAGTTAAGGTAATAGGCTATAAAGTGATCTTAAGTGGAGTTTTAAGCACCCCCATAATGGCTTTGGCTGCCTTTTAGCAGACCATGTGACTCCTCCAGAGTAGTGATTATGAGTCACGGATGAAGAGGTCTTGTGTGTAGGTCAGCCTGTAAGCCTCACTTTCACCTGCCAATCTTTACTTTCCTCGATACTCTGAGAGCCTTGTTCTTTTTACTGTTAACGGTCTTGCAGCAGGTGGTATCTGGTAAATTATATCTACAAAACACTTTGACAAAACTTTGGAATGGCCCTGTGGAATTCCTACTGTGGAGAAAAGCCTCCAAAATTGAGAGACGGGTGAACAAAATAACATATATTAAGCGGTCATCTTACTTGGCATATTGCGGCACAGTAGGAGGGAGTTGCCGCATGTATAATGTAGATAGTCATAATCATTTTCTACCCGTGTTTGATAAGATAATTCCTTGCTTTGCGTTGGCCAGGTTTACCCCATTACATTACACGAGGACACCGATGCGTGGTGCTTTCTGAGTTCTGCGTTATGTGAGACGTCTGGGGTCGAGTTTCAGCAAGTGTTCTTAATTTCACAGGGTTAAGAAACTGCAGATATCACAGGGAATACAGATCACTTAGCACACGTCTGCAACCGCCCTGGAGTTGGAAATCTTTCTACCTATTAGTTAAACCACATCCTCGGGGCCGCTGAACCGTTGCGGGTGCCGAGGTGAACGCGCGGTCCCACAAGGAGGCTTTGCCGTCATAGATCAGTGAAACTGGGATTCGGGCTTCACCCTGTGTGTTTATGCGCGCTCGCTTGTGCATGTTCTTTTAGTGTGTTAACCTCACAGTGTGTGTGCGTGTACATGTGTATGAAATGTGTTCTGCCTGTGGTAAAAAAGCTTTTCCAGCCGTTGGTGTTCAGACCTCATGATCAAAGCAGTGCAGCTGAACTCCCATAACCGATGTCTACATCGAATCCGCTCATGAGAGACAGAAAGGGGGAGAATGGGGCTTAGCTGCACATTTAGAGCATCCTTTGTCAAACCTGAGCTACTGTGGAAATGCATGCTTGAAACGAAAAAATAACAGGTAGATTTGTTTCTAGAAAATAGGATGTAAAATGGAATGAATTCCGTATGACACAAACCATGTAGACGTCTAACACAAACAGTGAGTTAAGCCACCGGATAGATTGTATGAGAATCCTCACATTATTTGCCCAAACTAAAAGGAATTGTACATGTATCAGTGATAATCCGATAATCACGGTGCTCCTAAGCTTTTAATTTGATTAAGTGTGTAAAAATTGAGGGCAGAGAGTCTCTTGGAGGATAACATCACAGACAGCATCTCCTAATTAGTGCTGTAAATTTACATATGGATTCCTGTTTAATGTTTAACTAGTCTTTAATCCACCTAGCTCTGTGATGTCTGCAGTCGGAAATATCAGCGTCTGTCATATGATATTTGATTATCCCAAATACGCTCAGGCTGCTTGCGATGAAATCGTAACAATTACTGAAGCTCTCCAACTGATTTAAGGACCGTTTTAGTCACGGTGGACGAAACATCACACAAGCGAGCGCATTGCTTTTAAAGGAAATCCACACTGGCTAGATTAACAGTAGACAATCATTATCTCCATTATTGTCTTTTTTCAGCACACATTGAAATCGATGATCATCTCCCTCGAGCCGTGCTGAAAAATGACAGATTAAAGTGATAATGCAGTGCAGTTTTTAAATAAAGATAATTATGGGACTTTAAAACCATTTTGTGCACTTCTGCTGGATGATCTGTTGACTTGAGTCCTATCTGACAATGGTGCTAAAATATTTATTGGAAAAACAGCCAACACCTCACAATACACGTTCAATTTTCAGACATTCAGCTGGGTTTACACATCAGTCAATCAATAGTTTGGGATTAAGTGTTACTGAGTTATTTGAGGTAATTTACAGGTGAGTGATTTTTCATTACTGTATGTTTTCTCTAAAGTTTTTTCCTTTTCATTCCTTTTTTTCCCCCCTCTCCGATTCTCAACTCCCTCATTGTTTGTTTTTCCAAAGCTTTATTTTCTCTCCATTATTAATAAGCTGAACCAAGCCATTTCCCCTTATTTTGCAGGCAGATTCAGCCTCTCGGCTCTGAATAAATGGTGACTTTATTTCCATGAAATTCTCAAATTACATAGATTTTACTTTTGCATAAAAGCATGAAGAATGTGCCTAATATTGGCGGCATTCATCTGCTAAGTGGACATTTGCATGGGTGCGAGGGGAAAGGGGAGAGGGAGAGAACCACGAGCCTCCCGGGGTGACAGCAGTGCAGGGGGATGACATGTGACAGCTGTGACAGTACTGAAGGGGGGGGGGGGGGGGGGGTGCAGGCGACTTGCTGCGCCCCCTGATCCAATTACGCCACACGGCCCCCTGTCAGACCCAGCAGCTTGACTCCAGCCACTCTGAGGACAGTATTGATCTCTTGTCAGGAGGACCAGTTGCCCTCCCTTACAATCCAGCACTGCTGAACATCGCCATCACCCCCCCCCCCCCCCCCTCACACTTACACCCGCCATCCGAGCTGCTATCCGCCCTCCTGCCAACCGGCCTTTTAAAATGACTGGTAAAATCGGGTTATGGCTTTCAGGTGAGGGGAGGTCAAGGGGTCTGTGTGCTAAATACTCCCATAGCTGGAGGGCGCGTAACATCCCGGGAGTGGTGTCGGCGATGCGCCTGTCCGGCTCAGTGCCATACTTACAGTACTTCGCTAATGGTCCGAGAGGATGCTGCCTCTCCCGACTTGTAGGAGAGTCTTTGATTTGAGATGATGAAAAGGCCATTGCAATTAGCGGGCCCTGGTTCGTTTTGCCGCAGCCAAGACGGTTGAGACAGTGGCAGCTGCCAATAACTTCCGCTTACAAAGAATAGACAATTAGGCCAGGGCCTGTTACCTCTGCTAGTCCCACAACTCCAGACCTTTACGCCAGCCTTACCTCCGAGCACCTGCGGGGTCAATAAGCAATGATGTTGTGTGGAGCAACAGCTTGGAGCAGATGTTAATCGAACCACAACCACACACATCACTTGCATTCGGTTTATTATCCTCGCCCAACAAAGGCCAAGAGCAGGAGAAGAAGGAGGACAGAGAGAGAGGATACCCATTTTTCAGGTTTGCATTAAATATGTACATGGACTGTCCCAGCTTTTTAAACACATAAGGTATTTGTGATGCGCTACTGTCTTTATTGTAATTTGTTGGTGCCGTGAAGTCCTATTTACGGAACTCACTGCATAACTTAAAATGCAAAATGCTCCATTATATTGCTGCCGTTACTATCCACAACTGATCAACTGATGCTGTGTGTGTACAGCCCCATGAAATTGGGCACAATCTGGAAAGAAGCCCATAGTCACTTTCATGGTACATGCAATGTGTGTCCAATGCAGAGTGTGAACATTACCTGATCACTCATGCATTCAGTTGTGACACCAAAGAGGTTTGGTCAGAGGTTATGCAGAGGTAGGAGTATCCCATGTCTCACTGGTTAAAGACAAAGTCATATACAAGGTGTTACAGTGGAGATATGGATTACGGACATATACTGCATATGGCAGCCACTGACTATATTCTGATTAGTTTGTCTGTCTATTTGTCATCTTTCTCTTTTTACAGTATCTGTCTACATCTGCATTTTGTGTGTGTTTGTTATTCCTTTGTCAGCTTAATAACTGCAACTCTTACTGCAACTATAACTCTTAATTTATGACCTCTGTGCTCAAAACATTCAGGCTGCCTCTCAGAATCAAACCATTCAAATTAAACATTTACGAGAAATGTACACTGTTTCTGAAAACTTCTTGGCAAATGGTAAAGCACCCAATGAGATAATCAATAAATCACTTACTTTTAGGGGCTGTTGAAAAAGAACAAGAGAAATGGTCTGTTCTTGTGCGGAGCTAACTCTTCATAAAAGACTTTTCAATTTCGGCATCCAATTTCTTGCGTAGTGGGCAAAAATAGGCTGTGTCTGCACCAGTGAATTGTGACAGGCTGTTGTGTTATTGAACGTATGTTCAGTAGGAGTGCTGCTTTTGTGAGCAAAGTAATCATTCATGTAATTAATCTAGAGGAAACGTGCAAGCAAAATAACCTAGATCTATGCTAGAAACACTGGGTCGGTCCTCTGTGACGTTTGAATTAATGCTATTTGGGTGCACTGCTTCCTTCTGCTGTGACATAATTCAAAAGTAGTTTGTCCAGGAAATGTTAAGGGTAATAAAGTTGTCAGGCAATTGTACCTATTTCCATTGTTCTACCATGGGTGTAGGTTACAGATTGGCAGCTGGATTCTTGCAATGTCACCAGAGAAGAGAAGCATGTGTGTCCACCAAATGCACTGACCAATCAGAATCTTGTGAGGAACTACAGTCAGCTGTGGGTGTTGTTTAGGAAAACAGCAAAACAGCGATGGCGGGTCCTGAAGACGTCAGCGCAGATGCTGCAATAACAGAACTGGTCTGCATTTCATCATTGGCAAGAAAGCAAAGAAAAACAACTCAATGCTTTTCCTGGTGCAACAGATTATTTTGCTCTCGTCCCTGCTGTCTTTGGCAGGTGGTCCATCCAATCACCTGTAAAATTTTTATTTTTATTTGCCTACCTTTTTCCAAAGAGTTTGCAACGGCGGCTTCTCAGGAAGTTCTGTGCAAAAAACTATCTGGTTAGTACAACAAGGGCGGCAAGGCTTAAATAAGCCATTTAAAGTTTTTGTTACTTTTGTGTTTTGAACCCTAAACTTTAATAATGATGAACCCATTGTGGACAATTTTCCATATCTCAAAAAAGGTAAAAAGTATTGCGACGAAGCTAGTTTGCACTGAAGTCAATGGCAGCTCCCACACACACACAAAACGTTGTGTCCCTTGTGTACCTTAAACTTAAGTTGAAACTAACACTATGACAGAAATACTCAATCCTAACAGAGAAACAATAATAATTTCGCTTTGACTTGAGGAATACTGAGCTATGCGCCACATACTTTTGTAAATGTAGACATTTTATAGCTTAATTGCACTAAATGGTATTTACAAACGTTTGACATTTTCAGCATCTTTTTGTGTCACTGTAACACTGCTGCTATAATCGCAATGCTTTACTTGAATTCCTCTAATCACAGTGGAATGTGCTCCTCTAGTATAATGACCCACGACGGGAGACACCGAGTGGTCTCCTCTCAGGGACGCCGCTGACGACCACATTGTGACACCGCTTCCCTTTCGCAAAAGACACAACTCAGTGTGTTCAGACGTCTGAAGGAAATGTCATCTGTGAAGCGACATACCACTAGCACTTTTAAACCAAAGATGTTTGTCACACCTACTGTAATGCACCATCGAGTCGCTGAGGCATCGGGGTCCTCCGGAGGGGCCCAGGAGGGGAATCAAGGAATCTGTCGAATTAATGCATGCGGTGAAGATTCCTCCTGTCATCTCAGCTCTCTTCCACCACTGGCTTTTTAAAGCCATTTAAACGCAACAAAATGTGAACGGGACAGACAAGCTTGACAGCGACTCTTGAAAGAGCATCTGTCTCCTTTAACACTTAAATAAACTATGAAACCGTCTTTTGCACATGAGCTTAATTTTAATTAATGAATTGATTTATTCTGTCAGTGACAAAGCCAAACTGTTTCAAAGATGCCAGAAGCAATCTATATATTTCTTCCTTTACGGAATATGCCAGTGCTTACATCACTCTGCATAATCCTTTTCTTAATCAGACATGTGCTTGAAACTATAAAGCGTCATTATAGGTGTTGATCCGCACTGGAATCAAGATGACTTTTCAAGGAGTTACAAACGTATATGATACGCTTATGATACACATGTTAAATCACTGCGCTTGCTGCGTGCGCCTTGAGGCGGTAACAGAAAGGGATTCCACTCAAAGTCAAATTACAAAAAGTTTCTTCTTGACGAGAGCATGATTCAGAGCGCAATAGAAGAAACATCCATTTCCTGATTAAGAAGTCTACAGCTACACTTTGAGTTCCTCAAACTTTTGAACTAACACCAAACGCATATTTAATTGTACCTTTTTGTGTTCTAAATAAATCTACGGTTCAGTTCGAATAGCTTGCTCTATTTTATAAAATGCAATTCGCTAAAAGAGTAAAATTCTTGGGAAGGAAAGAGTTCATTTATTCCATCGTCTCTCCCTGCTGTAAGTAAACTACATGACAATTGTTCATTAATGATTCCCAGTAAATTTCTTAAAATGGTAATTTGTCATCCTGTCACTTCATTGGTGACCTAAAATTCCTCACTAGAGGCATCATCAAATAAATTAATCACTACCCAGGATCCATTTCTCCCTTGTGCGTGCTATTATACCCGGCTCTCTTGTGTTTCTCTTCATTTACATATATTTAATGGGCCAGTTGTGGTCGGTTGTGCCATGCGAATTGCAGAGCTCGTGTCAGGTGAAATATTCCGACTGCCACGTCTTTAACAGTGTGCGAACCGTGTCTTGTTCATTGTCCTTGAATACCCTAAACACAAGAGAATAAAGAGAATTAGAGACATTTTATGCAACTGTAAAATCAAAAGTGCACATTTTGCAGGTTTCTGGTTGGGGAATTGCCCTAACAAGGTGGCATTTTAAAGGACACAGAAACATTTATCCCGTCACAAAGGTCTTTTCGTGGAATTTGCTTTAAAATTGCTTACAGCAAAAATATTTGGGAATTAGATTACACTCATTTGTTCACACAATTTGGTTGCATTTCATTGTATCTCATTACAGCACATGTGTGCAGTACATTACCCACAAGACAGATGGCTTTGTTGTGTTACTCAGGGCAATTATGATGTTGAGCAGGAAGCTATGACCAACCAGGAGGACCGACCCCAAATATAACATTCATCAGAGACCAAGAATTTTAGATACATTGGCCATAATCCAAAATCCTAAAGGCAGAGGCAGCAACTCTTTTCTTTCCCTCCGTAGTCTGTCATCCATCAACACCAAATATTTGTGGGCGATGGAACGATTTCAGCATGTTGCTACAAGACAACATTTTTGAGTTATATTGTATTATTTTTTCACGAGCAATTCAAAACTCAAATGTAAACAAAGCACTGTAATGTTTTGTATTTTGCTTTGCACCTCTATTTTGTGATAAAATAACGGTCACACTGTTTTCAATTAGTCATGTAGATTCTAGAACGTATTCATGCAAATAAATGACGGCGTTTTCCCGATTATTTTTCTTTTTGGCAGATAAAAACATACAACCCAATTATTTTTATGAGGCGAGAGCACGTCATGTTTGAACTTCCATCCTCATTAAGGGTCCCTAACACCAGAGGACACGTGAATGTGCTGGGAGCGTCACCGGAGACAACAACAACTCCGTGTCGGCACGGCGGCGTCCTCTCGCCCAGCCGCCCTCACAGAACCTCGCAGCCCGTTTCAAACGGAATTAGCATAATTAAGAATTAACATGCATTAATTGCTGTACTTGATGCAAACTGAAGCCAAATGTAACACTCACGCTGTAGAGGAGCCGCTAAATGCTTTGTCACCTCCTGCTTGGGGGGAGAGGGGAGGGGAGGGCGGGAACCCCCACGTGCTCAGAAGCGAAGAGCCACTTGTTCAATAGTTCACCAAACGGCCCCTCGGCTGCCGGGCCCTGGCTGACGTGTCTTCTGGTGAGCCGAAGGAGGAACGGAGCAGCGCATTGATCAAGGGGAGTTTGTGATGAGGGAAAGATGGATTTATGACAAAGGGAGAGGGGGGACAGGGGATGGGAGAATTAGATTGGTTTAACCAGGGCTCAACCTGGCAATAAAGTCTGGCATTTGGAGAGAGCAGAACGGGCAGAGGGTCGTACTGCAATGTGCCTCTTTGGGTGGTGGAAGAGATGCTCCTCTTGCTTTTACTCGGTGGTCTGTCTTATGGAAGAGTGATCAAAGGAGATCAAACAATTGTTTCAAACTTCAGAAGAAGTCTGACGTATCAAACCACAGGGCCTTTGTTAGTAGGAGTTAAGAATAGAAGAACTGTTTAGAACTATCGTTTATACTAATATCTTTAGTATATCTTTGATACTACTATGAATACTAATGGTTGATCATTTAGAACGTCGCATTCTAAAGACGCTATGAAGCTTTGTATCCAGTGGAAATTAAAAGGTGGGCTAATGAACAGACAGCTGCTGTAAATAGTTTCCTTTAGCTATCAAGGAAAAGTAGTGGTAGAAATAAGCCATGTACCTTTGTCAAATTGTGAAAGCAACAGTCGAAAGCACAAACATATATAATTTGGACACTATTAATATCATTTAAAAGAAAAAAGTTCTGGCTGTGTTTGCAATATCGAATGTAGGAAGTTCTAATTCCAAAGCATCACTTGGCAAGACCCGGCCTGCCTGTGGCCGCTTGAAGCAGAGGCCATTGGTCAGCGTTATGCATTGAGTTGGAGTGGTAGAGGTCAGAATAGCACATCGGTAAGAGCAAACCGGGTCACCAGCATGTCGGTGAGCATGGACGCCTGCGCGAGTTACACACAGGGTTGGGAAAAGCAATTGGATTCATTCTACTAAATCTGCTGTGCCCATAAGTAAAGCACCAAAAGGTAGTTAGTGTGGCTCTTGTTCGTTGATAAATGACCCGGACAATAAATCAATTCGGAAAAAAATGTAAAATGAGTTGATCGACGTATCTAATAAAGTATTAATTGTTTCACTAATAGCAACAAGATTTACAGTAGCTATACAAATACAACCCTTATATTCTCCGTTACATGAGACATTTTTTCTTTTCATACTGATCTATTCTCTGGTGTCAGAATGACCACTCTATACCTTTATTTATTAAAACAAATTAATTGTGATCTCCCAATGTTCCATCAATCAATTTCAAGGCCTTTGAATTCAGATTTGGTTTTTTCTGTTTCTTTGAAAGGGGCAGAGACTTTTCACATTAATCTATATTTAATATTCTTTTCAAAATATGTTTTTTCCTATTAATTAAAAGTAAACCATGTATTGTATGGTACATTATCCCTCTAACGGCCCCACGTGGAGACTATGAAGTGGAAAACTAATGGTGTCGACTTTAGCAATTGGGTTTTGCCTGAATCATTTACATATTTGAAAGGGGACGTCGATGTATGTGCAAGTAAGCAGAACTCTGCTTGTCCCGTGCTTTCTCCACCGCCGCCCCGTCCTCTCCCACCCTCACCCGGTTTACAGAGCAAGTCAAAGAAGAAGTGTCGCCTCTCTCCCCTCAGCTAGAGGAGGTAATGAGATTCTGTGCACCCTCTATTACCAGTAGGATGAGAAATCTGATTATTAAGGAAAGGCATGTGGCAGTAAGAAAAATCTCTTTGTTTTTTTTCTCTCACTGTATCACCCCCAGAAACAAAGGTGACCCTTATGTTCCGTTCATTAAATCTCGCGTCCTCTAATTTATCAAGGTAAACTATCAGGGTTTCCGCTGAGCTAATCAGAAATGAAACTTGTTAGGTGTGCCACAAAAGGACACATCACACGATTTGGACATCACTTCTTCATACTGAGTGGGGCCTAATGCGTGTTTCCCACCGAAAAAAACAAATGCTTCATGGACATGGCATGAGTGTGCATGAGTCCTGGGCGAGGAGGATAAATTATGACCCTTATAATAATACAACTGTAATTATATTGAGGAAATAGACCTGCCGCAGGTGTGTCTTTCTGATGCAAATATCACACAAAATATGTGTGCTGTGCATTTGTAGCCTGGATATTATTCTTCATACAGCAGTATAACATCTCAATGAACAGTCCTTTTTATTTAGACAAGCAAGTATTGGCATTTGTAGAGCGTAACATGAGCAAGATCACTTTTTTATGATTGTTCACACGACTTCATTAGTAAATACATTAAGAATAAAGAATGACGTTTTCATTTTATTTTATTTAACAGGCAGTCAGTGGTCATAAATGAAATCGCTCTGCCTATATTATAACGTAATGAATGTTTTACATTTTACTCTCACTTCTATACCAATCCATTTGGATTACTATACATTTGAAGAAGTTTGATGAAAATCCATTTTCTTTCTTTTTTGAAAAAGGCACATGAATTTTCAATGAAACATATTTACAGAACGTGTCCATCTTGGAATAACAAGAGGAGCATCCGCTTTTCTTATTCGGGAGTTGTTAGGAGCAATTTGGAGCTGTTTGGTGTGTGTTTGCCTAAAGAGATGTGAGAAATGTCCCACATGTCAACAAGCTGAGTCACAGCTGTATGTCTAACCATCCTCGACGAAGGGCCGTCCCTCCTCCCAAATGTCACATGAGTTCACGTCAACCAACACTTGTGACAAACGCGCTGCACAGGAAGCACATGCCGTGGTTTGGTTTACACAACACACTGATCTATTTGCTAAAAAAAACATCATAAACCTAGAAAATAGAGTGTCATGTAATGATACGTCCCTCCAGTGCAGGTTTTATCAACATGATCCCCATAATCTCTTTTTTTTTACAAAATAAATGTATAATAAATGTGTGCTACAAGTGGACAGAATAGTTGGCTGTCATAACTTGCTAATAGACACAGTTTAACAGGCATATTTAATCCTATTTTGAGCTTCTTACCCGTGGGAGTTGAAAAATTGGTATTTATTACTGAACTGGTAATCACACCAGCAACCTATCTGTGCAGCTCTTTGCCGTCTGACGGAGGCTGTGATGTGCACAGCAGGCTCACAAAGCTGTGCTCCCAGTTTAAATGACCCAGCTTAGCTAGCACGGCTGCTGTGACCCTCGCATGACAAAGTCCCTGTGTAATTAATATACACGGTGAAATGCTCCCTGCACAGCCACTAAAGCGCTTGGAATCATGCACAGGAAAAAATGTAATGTGATTCTGCATGGAGAACATTTTAGTCAAGAGGCATCTGATTGGAAATTCTTTTTCTTTTTCATCTAATAACGTTTGAGAAAGATTGAGATTAAGACTTTCTCCTCAAAGATGCAAATTAATCTTTAAAACTGGGCATATTCCTCAACACAGGGAGCTCAGTGGGGTGACACTGCAGCCCAGCGAGTCAATTTCAATCCCTCCGGGCAATTATACTTTCAAATGATATCCCAAAGTTAAATCTTGTTCATGCTTAATTAATTTAAACACTACATTTTATGCATGAAAGACAAGACAAAACGGATACAGTCGCCTCAGTGATAAGGAGAGTGCCACTTGTTCTGTTTATTAATTATGTACTTGTTGTATTTTAGGTGTTTATCTTTAAGTCTATGTGTGTATGAGGAAGAGAGTGGGTCCATAGATAAGACAAAAATTTGGTCAATATTACACTGCTGATGACATTTCTTTGTCTTACTAAACCGATGGGATCCCATGTGTGGCCATGTGTATTGTGATCATTGTGAAATCAAAGATTAATGGGCTGAGCAAATATTATTATCAGACTACAATTGTTCTTTGTAACCTATTGCCTTGTTTTTGCAAAAATATTTAACAATCGATTGTTTCTGGCGATATCCAAGAACGTTATCTGAGAGGTTTACTACGGTGCAGACTACACAAATGCTGCTGCTGTGTATTTGTCTTTTCTAAATGCTCAGTTAATTAATGATATGTGTGCACTATTGTTTCTCATTTTTATAATGAATGCATGACTGTACTGTCACACAGTCCATTTTGACAAATAGGTGGGTGGATGGATATAAAAAAACATACATTGGTGGCTGCCAAGGGGTTAGATTTTTGAATTAATTGAGGGAAATGAATTCAGCAGTAATAGGCCCTGACAGCAGACTGTGGCGATTCTGATGGCAATGATTGATGGTTGATGCACACGCAGGCTTACGACAAATAACGCTTGTTATGCTCCTGGTGTATTTTGAATCCTACTTGCGCGTTCGTTAAAAATGAACTCATCCAGTGCGAAATAGATAAATAGATTAACGAAAAATGAACGACAACATTTCCGTCCGACTCCTCGAGTGTTTTTCACGCACGTCAGCTGCTGTCGCTACGAACGAGGCGGTGGTCAGCATGCCGCTTGCTTTCAGGGAGGTGGACCGGCCACCTCTGTCCCTGACCCATTTGCGAGAAAGGGGGCCCCCCTATCGCAGCTCCCATCACGCTCCTGCAGTCAGAGCCTCCTGACAGCGGCGTAATGCTGATCAGATAGCCGTGTGGAGTCACTGCTTACATGTGTCACAACCGCCGTCCGTGATCATGTCAGAGTCACGCTGGGCGCCGGAGCCAGGCTCAGGGCTCAGTGGACCCGGCTGGTTTTCGCGGCTGACATTTCCCCAGCATGAGCAGGCTGGTGGAGCTCCGGCTCGCAGCCCCGGCTAATGCGCCTCTCCTGGGCCCCGCAGCACAGCGCTGGCAGCTGGAACGTGGGGGCCCAGGTGCTGCCAGCCCCTGTTAGCTGTACAGTACCGCCTAGTGAGTCACAAACAACCCCAGCGTGTGTCTGCTCTGATACCGCTGCTTATTAAAAGTCTAATGAATAAACAGGTCTTTTGTGTGCGTGATCACGGAGGCGATAGCGGAATAGTTACAGGAGAAGGTATTTGCTGTCTTTGGTCATTTCTAACAAACAGCAATTACAGTGTTTGGGCCTCGACATCTCCGCAAATTTACCATCTGAATTGACTTAAAGACTTCGGAGAAGTATTTAGATTGGATGCTGTTCCTGTTGACGTGTCTCTGTCTTTTCTTTTTGTTGTTTTCGATAAAGGTAAACAGAGTTCTGTGAAATGTGGTTGTTAAACCAGATTGATTTATTGGTTCTTGTGGCTGGACAAGATTATCCTCGGACTCCGGGGATCAGCCTGCTTCCCAAACAGGACCGGGTCCGGCCTCACAGTGATGACAGCTAAATTGTTTCACAGAAGAGGTGGTCCTCTTGTCCCCTCGCCTAACCCACTTGTTACTTGAGGGATGCGGCATAATTGTACCCAGAGGAACTCGTAAGCCAACTGGATGTTGTGAGTGTGTTTCCCTTCACAAGCACAGTCCTTTGTGGAGACCAGAGTACGTATTTCCTCTTTGTCGGAGGCAACATTGGATCAGTAAAGTAGAGCACCGTTTAGAATCACTTATTTCCTCCAGAGGAAATAAGGATTTGTATCCTCTCATGGCAAATCTACTGCACTTGCTGTGTTATGATTCTATTAATGCTAAGAAGAAACACGCTTCATGTTCATGATAAGTGTTCTATTTTGGTGAAAATGAATCTTTCATGATGAATAAGAAGGTTAATATTTTAAAATAAGTCTAAACCACAAGGTTTTATATTGTTTGTACGGGAATATTGACCCAATTGCAGTGATATCTTTGGCAAGTAGATCCGTGCATATTTTAGGTGAACTTGTTGGCAAGAGGAGACGAGAGAATGGTCTATAAATGGCTCCCACTGCTGGCGTTGGGGATGAGGGGCTTACTCACTGACCATTAGTGCGCTCAGGTGCAGTATATTCTATGGCCTGTCAACCCCTCTACTAATGTGTGAAGAAATAACTGTATTTCCTACGCCGGTGAAAATCACCTGCTCTGACAAGACTTACAGAACTGTTTTTTCATAGTGAGTTTGTTACAAAAAGTTAACATAGTGTTATATGAGTACAAGCACGATATAACATTGGTTCATTATAATAATCTGACTATTTTACATAAAGCACTGTTACAAAGTGCTGAAAACAATAGCAAAGACAATAAGCTACATAAAAAGGAAGAGAGGCTATTTCTAGTTTCTAGTTGTAAGCAGAAGTTGAGAAAATTGAATAGACCTTAAACAAAACCTTTAACATATAGTACATGCGTCTGTCTAGAGAAATAACAAATGCCGTATAGTAAATTACATATTATATCTCTTTTTCTTCCTTCATATATTTGTACTATAAACATTGGGTATATTACATGCATTCATAGATTAACACAAACTAGTGTTTCAGTATACTCATTGCTCCGTGTGCATTGCAGTTCTGACAGTTATTTCATCAAAGAACGATTAGGGACGTTAGTGAAAAGAAACGCGGTAATTCTCCCCGCGTCAGAGTGATCCTCATGAACAATCATTTTCTTTAAGTAATGCCAAGTGGTATAGAACTAACAAATGAGCCTCTCCATGCCTGCGTCTCACATTAAGAGGAGCAGAGTGGTGAGGAGAGGTGTGTGTGCGTGTGTGTGTGTGTGTGTATGTCTAGGGGTTAACCCCTGCCGTTCCAGTCTGTCCAACACCAACCCCCACCACCCACCCCACCCGAGCCCACCTCCTCCCGTCTCTCGGCGCTCCACCCATGCACGGGGCCAATACAAACAGCATTATTTATGCTCTGCAAAACACCCTTTAATTACTCATGAACTGGCGCACACTGCAGAGTCCGGCGCTCCCCTACCGCCCACCAACAGCCATTAAACACTCCCTAAAAGCTTGCTATTTCATATTAGCACACTTGAGCCTTTAAGAAGGAAGAAATAAAAATTTTGAAAAAAAAATACTCTGGGAGGGATTTACATATGCACAGCAGCTGATATTTACACTGGCTCGCGCGTCCCTCATGGCTTGTCTTATTGCCTCTGTCCTCGGGCCCCTGAGCAGGGACCAGGAAGGCGGGCAGGTGATTAATTCTGTACTCACAAGAAGTCAACAATTCCACAACAACAGAAAGATTTCTAAAGGGCTTTTATTGAAGAGAACGGTCTCTTTACCTTCTTAGCTGCTTTATTTCCATATATTTTTTTTCCCCCTACTTGCTTACTTGTGATTAGGTGATACGGCTGTTCAGCATATAGTGCTGTTTTGGTACTTTTACCAAACAGAGGATTTACTGTATATTGCATGTGCTTTACGCCTTAGGATTTACCTTCCCTGTGAAAGATTTTGCATCTTTATATGTTTCCGAGCATCGCTCAGCTCCTGTGCAGACGCTCTTGAGCCGCTGTGATAAGCGACTTGCATCTTTGTACTCGTTGCAGCACTTAGATCAAAGTCCTCTTCCCCCCATCTCACAGCACACACATTTACAATCTATGAAATTTGAATGAAAACAACACATGGAATATTTTACAGTATAATCATGAATGATATGATTATGAAGTTTATAAGCTGATTTGGTAGAAATTCTACATCAGTCCATATCTCATTCAATTACACGTTTACATTTTTACGCACACAGTAGCAAAAAACGTTAATTACCTGTACATCTTGCTTCTGAAAAGCTGGTTAAACCTCCAGCTAGACCTTCATTAGTTGAACCAGCAAAAACATTGTGTTCAACTTTGTCTCTAATTACATCATCAGATTCAAACAGTAGAGCCATCAGCTGCTTGCTCGGTGTGTACCATTTAAAATCCCTCTGTCTAATTACTGCTTTAGTCCCATATCCCTATGACATGGCAGTGATAGATCATTATTTTTCCTTGCAATTTGTTATATTCTTTGGAATATAATTGGATCAGATTAATTATTATGATTAATGGATCCTTGGGTTTCCGTGAGCAACCATTAATACTAGAGCTTTTAAACAGGTAACATGCACAAATTTAAGGTGCCAGAGTAATATAAGATATAGTGCCCAAGACTCTTGAACCACTTAATATAACAATTTCATCAGACTTAATTGTATTCCATTATAGATTTGTTATAAAGGTACTTTAATACTCCAGAATAGTTTTTATATTTCCTAACAATTGACTATAATAATCCAAATATTATTCATGAATAATCGTTTCTTTCTTTTGTTTGCAGTAAAGTCAGCAAAAAAGTCATGTTTTGCTCACCCGTCACACCAACATGCTGCCAATCAGCTCAATTTCAACTTTAAAACATAATAGTTCATTAACGAGAAGTGAAACGCTTTTTCCGACGCCCTGAATCTACACCCAGGCTGCAATTTAGCTCCTCCAAAAAATACTGTCCGGTTATGGTGGATGGACACGAGTCAATTCCCTGTGCATGGGAATGGCTCATTAACGGGCCGAGGCAAAGCGGTGTGCGCGTTTGTGTACGGCGGCCGGCGGTGGACGTGGAGAATGGATTTATGGTGTCACTCAGCCCTGGAGAACAACTAATGAGGGTGCGCAGGCTAGAGGCGTCCGAGTGGGGTAATTCCACCCACCATCCATCCAGTAAAGGGGGTGGGGGGGGGGGGCTGAATTGGAGGAGGGGGTGGGAGGGTGGAAGGAGGACACATCCCTCATTACGTGAGAGTGTCTCGGGAGCTTTCTTTAATATTTTAATAAATAACATCAGCCCAACACGAAATTAATGAATAGTATCATTAATAATGAGCCGGAGCCTTGTAGTGATAGGACAGATATTAAATTGAACCACAGTGGGGAGATCTCCTGAGACTCTGGCTTTTTCCAGCAGCAAACAAGGCCAGTGAATGAGGCAGCGGTCCCTCCGTGCCAACAGCTTTTACAACAGGTTGAAAGTAATAAAGGAGGATTTTCCCAGCGATGGAGTTAAGCCCTCGGAAATCTGCTCATGTAGATCGCTCTGAAAGGCACAGCCAAATGTGAGCCTTAATTAAACTTTAATCAAGATAATGCTGTTTGCTGGAGAAGTAGTTTTAAAAAAAAAAAAACGTGTCCCCAGCCCCCTGTTTCGATCGAGTCAACCTCCCCGCTTCACGTTGTAGCGGTCATGACCCCACTTATCTGCTTCTTAAACTTGTGTGTGTTTGTTTGTTTGTTGTTCATTTGCAAAGCCTGCAATCCTTTCTTTGTAGGGTTTTGATTCAGGTTTACATTTGTAAGGATTTCTCTTTATTGTCTTTCTTGATTTGGTTTTTGTAAGTTTTACCCTCCAGATCAGCTGAAAATGTAGATATTTATATACCACAACGTGCCCGTTTATCATAATTTGTGCTGCCTGTTCAAAATAAGGTTATCTGTCAAATTGGGGGAAAAAAAGAACAGTAATATTTAGTAAATCTATTTCACCAAATTTGTGTCACATAAGATAATTTATGTTGAAAAGTGACTTGCCAAAGATGATTAAAAACAAAATTGATATAAACAATATAAACGTCACCTCTGGTGCATTGTGAGTTTGCACTTGAGCTAAAACAACTTATAACTTCTGCAAAGGTACAGTTGATTCAATGGTGCTGCCATCTTCCCCATAGGGACCACAAATGAGTAATGACCTTTGTTTTGCTGCTTGAAAACATAATTATTACTAATAGAATAATATGAATGCTTTTTATAAAAATCATTTAGTGGAGAATTGTTCAGCAGCTTTGTCTTATTGTAATTTATGTCGCTGTTATGGACTATGCATTCTTGTTAACATAATACACAAACGGCTTTGTGGATGTGTCACATCTTATCTTAAAGGTAAAATACATTAATTTACAAAGAGCAGATTTGGGTCATGTCATGGTCATTTGCATAATGATATGCATTATGAAAGCAGGTAAACTAAAGCATGAGGCAAAGTTCTTACACTTTATCATTGGTGTGTTGACTTATTACATGAAAAGTTCATATATTAGTCTGGGACGTTTCCAGTACGAAACAGAACGGTGGCACTTGGCCTCGGTTGATTTATTCATACAGATTGTGCCCATTTCTTTTTGTGAGCTGTCTGAAGTTTCAATGCACTTATTGGTCCGGATGTGATTTTGCTGCATTTCCAAATCTGCCACTCGAAATACCAAACTTAAATCAAATTACAAACAAAACCCTGTTTGTGGAAATAAAGAACTCTAGACATTTGAATATCCAAAACAAGTGGTTCTCATCTAGGAAACAAATATTTGAGGGTTTTTCATAAACTAAGATAGCTTTATTAAAACATTCCTACAATGTGTAATGTATCTTTAAGTTAATCAAATCAAAACAGTTGAATCATTTGTAGATGGCAGCCTAGTAGGTAGTAAGTGCAGAGTTTTTCTCTGGCAGTTGGCTTGTCATTTGATTTCTGTTCGGACCATATGTCCCTACCACAACAATATTACATTCATTCCCCACTGTATAAAAAAATACCAGTACTTTCTTCATAATAAAAAGTGGATTACTGTGAATCACAGGAAAGCATCACCAGCTGTCACAGAGAAATGAGACCATGCTGGGGCCAATGTCTATGATGATTAAAAAACACATTCATTAGAAATGAACAATGAATTAGCCAATATGTTCAAAGCACAACTGGTCAACAAGTTTTTTTTGAACAGGGTAATTATTAAAGAGTAGAATTTTTTTTGACATTTGAAACAATTTGAATGCTGTTAAAAAGTATTCAACAGGTGGACAAAAAAACTGGAACATAACTTTATTGATTTCATACAAAGGAAAGGTTTATCCCTTCAAAACGATTATTATTTCCCTCTTTTTTAAATTAACCTCCAGATTACTTGATGTATTTGCATTATGTGAATCGTTTAATACATATATATGGTGCATAGAGTAAATCTGTGATAGAACTTCTGGGTCATCAATCAAATTGAATCACATTAAAGGGAAGTTCTCTAACTTTATTTAAGACACGGTCTTCACCACCTGAAGAATTAGGAGCCGCGTTTGACTGATTACAGCGCCACCATTGCTTGTTTGGTTGCCTCCTCCGAAAGCAATACTCAGCAGAACGCGTCTTTTTCTCCTTCACGTTGTGCTTTCTGCATGAGTAATTACGTCTTTGATTTCTGAGGTGCGGTTCTGTTGCCTCCACGGGCGGAAAATCCAAAGATTGATAGAGGCTCCTGCTGAAAAGAGCTAGTTTTTTTAAAATTGCCACATACTGACAATATGCTCTTTGAACAGTGAACCATATCACCAAATACAGTAAAGAGGAAATCACATCTTCATTTATATTATTCCTTAACGTCTTACTTGCTCTGCTTATGTTCTGTGATGCGCGTTCTTTTGTGCTTCATAAAGAACACAACTACCTTGAGCTGCACCCCTGCAACCCGCGCTGAATACAACAGGAGGCTGACCAGACAGAGACAAATCGCACGCTCTCCTATCTCCATAGCGCTGTACATCTTTTAATCATAACGACGAAACAATGAACAACACTGGACTTGTGGCATTGGAGGAACAGGAGCAGTGAGGCTCCCCATTTGTCCTCCCTGCCTGCTGCGGGTGAGATGACTAATGCATGGAGGGTCATGGTGTAAAACTGTTGCCCCAAGGTCGGCCCACTGACACTTAATTGTTTGTCCTGTCATGTGTCACTTCCTTGAAATTTCATATCTGACCCTTGTTAGCCCTGTGTTTCTGTTTTAATCCCCAGTGTGACAGAAAGATCAGGACTGTGCTGTGATCAAGATGTGTCAGATTACTTGTGTTGGGTCCTGTCATTTTGATGCAACGCAGGCCGAGGACGCTTGTCGGTCACGTGCAGAACTGAGGGGATCGCCTCAGCCTTTAGTGCTATTTTCACAGACTGATTCCTAAATTCATCCAAACAACTTCGTTATAAACAACTACTGTTCTCATATTGGTCAGTGAGGAAACTCTCTGCCCTCATTAACTCCCAATGCTGTTTTATGCAACGGATTAGACTTTAAATTTAACATTTACCACTTAAAATGTAACACGTGCATACAACAGGCCTATCTTTGTTTAATGTCTGTAGGTTGACCTTGTTCGTAAGGTGTCTCTCATTGTCATACTTTTCCTTTTATCCTTTTGAAGCGCTTTGGGAATAAGTGAAAGCCAATACAAATTAGATTATGGTGGGAAGGTGCATCAATCACAGCACACACGTGTTATTGCTTTTTCACTCTCCCGGCTGTTTCACCACAAAAGAGCAGGAATCTTCGCTTAGTCAAATTATTGTTTTCATGGGAGGCCAAAATCTATTTTTTATTACATATTTAGTTGTGCATTTATTTTATATGTCTTAAGAATATAGTCTATGTGCTTGTGTGCACATGCATGAGACTGAGTAACACAGCAAGCATGATTCAGCATCTTGCTCATTATCGTTTCATCGTCACATGTCTGCCCTCAAATCGTTCCAATTTCATTCTCCTCCACCACGTCTTTTTTATTTAATCTTCTGGAACATTTTTCTCAACGAATTCACTAAAAACAAGGCTTTGTTGAAAAAACATTACAGGGGCTCTTAAAACAGGCGCAGTCAGACAATCAAACAGGTTTTAAACAAACTAATAAATAATATATTGTTAAAAAAAACACAATTTTATCTGTTAATTTACAGCAATCTGCAGGAAGCAGACGCATCAGTTTGAAACTCGTCAATCAATCAAACACAACGGGTCGTACCCCATTCACAGGCAGTATTACAAATCATCACAAACTTTATTATCTGTAATTTATTATGTCCCCCCCCCCCCTCGCTTCGGCAGTATTCCATGTGCAACACTGTGAGTTTATCACCCAAGAGTTAACAAATGATGTTCTTGTGTTTGTATGAATGTATTGATCAGCGCTCCATTCGGGCAGATATCTTTCTTTATTTAGGATGGCAGGCTTGCAGGCAGAAGCGCTGTCTCCCTCCTTCATGCCATGTCTTCCTTTTTTTTGCCTCACTGGCTTTCCTAACTGCCTCGCTTTATTGAATAAATTCAAGCTGTCACTTCCTATGCTGGTAGAATAACTCAAACACAACATATAATAATACGGGAAAAGTAGGATAAAATAATCTTGTCATGGCTGTAAAAGTGATTGCTTGAAGCCATAGTTGGCAATCAATACACTAATTCCATAATTTATACTCCCCGCAATTGAGGAGGAAGGAAGCTCTGATATGGTATTTCTTGGCTCACTGACCACCTTTGACCTTCAATAGAAGTGAGAAGTGGGATTATTGTGTTGTTCGGCTCAAAGAAATCACCCACAAGAGTTGAGAGGCAATGTCTGACATTTTATGTGCAGGACCAAAACCTAAACTGATTAATTCTTGGTAAGTACCAGCTCTTGAGCTTTCACTGTCTTTATGACAGCAAATCCCTGACACTCAGCTGACGGAGAGACACGTAAAGGCTGCCCACTGATTTCCTGAAACTATTTATTCTATCCTTTGTTTTTACGGAGGGGTGTCTTTATTTTTCACCAATATCTAAACTCGTTATCAGCTCCTCGTTCTGTCTCTTTCTCTTTTCAGCTGTTGCCAATCACATGCAATCTGTTTACTATTAATTAGGTCTTTTTTGATGGATCGTTTCAGCCTGCACTTTATAGTTAAGGGAGAGCACGATCCTAGTTGCTGTAATGTATTTGTGTACATCCTCAGACATATTTCGACAGACCAGTGAAGAGCAACCTTGCTGTTAGGATGACATCCTCGGCGCCTCACGTCAAATCCATGAAGATCAGAATACCGGAAGGCATCAGAAGTTTCTCTGAAAGGAGAAATTGATTGCAATTAGCAAAGACAGTTTTTCAAGTGTTTTTCTGCCCCCTCTAGTGATGCTAATAACTTAATGATCCCTAAAAATGCATGCAATTTGCCTCAATTGGGTTTAACCATATACCATACTTATGTGCTAGAGATTTCCAATCACCGAGGTCTTATTGAGCGTCAGACATTGTGTGGTAAACAATGGCATCTACAAAACACCACGGCTGTTTTATGATGGTTAAAGGTTACTGTATAAACATATGGGCGTAAGAGACAGGCTTTAGCCTTGATGTTGAACTTCAACAAACGTGTGTGTCCTTTTGCTGTTGAGCGTATCAGGCTGAGTCTCTTGCTACTGAGAATTATCATCCGTGGCTCATATGAATCTCTGAAGACAAATATTAACAATGTTAAGATGAACTTTTCACCATTATATATGTAAAAGAATTAGGTATCTCATCTTAAACAATGTTCACATCCGACCTCCTATCTTCTCGGCCAAGTGCCCTCAGAAATATGTCCATGTTGGAACAATTACACACAGGACGGAAGTCAAGGAAGTGAAATTCAAGTGTTTTAGCCGCGACCCTTAACCATAAATAATATAGAATCTTATCGCAAACGCAATCATAGAGTTTTACAGACAAAGAGTATTTCTAATTTGTTGGATGGAGATAAATTAATTAAATATTGACGTTTTTTCCAGTGATGTGATGTGTCTGATCAACTGTTTCTGGTCCACTTTGTCCTAAAATCTACAGATGAACCTCACAAAGATCTTTTTATACAAATACAGCCTTCTATTAGTGATAATCTATTTTATATTTTCCTTTTCATCCTCATGGTGTTATTAATAACAAATGACAGCCAAATAGCGCGTTAGTGGCAATGTTTGATCTAAGGAACCAAAATAACGCTTAATCTTCAGAATCAAACCCAATAATCTCAACTCCAATGACGAACAACAGTCAATCCCGACCAAATCTGAGATCGATTATTAGCTTGATTTATCCTAATCCGGCTAATAATCCAACCCAACCAATTAGAACATCCCAGGAAGAGTAACTGCCTGTATGATCTGTTGGTAAATAGAAGGTGGTCTAACGCAGCGGGGAGGACCGTGGCCAGTGAGACCCCCGCCAAGTCATTGAGGACAGAAGGAACTGGGGGCGTCATAATGATCACTAAATGTCTGCGGTTTTCAGTTACAGCGGGAGATTGGCAAGGAGGTGCGTGACCTTTGTTATGTTGACCTGCTGGTCGACTCTTAGTGGGGGGGGGGGACAGGAAACAACACTAAAGAGGAAAACAGGGGAAAACGTTGAAGAAAAGCTTTTTTTTTATCGTCACTACAAACTTATAAACCGACTTATTCATATACTGAGTATAACTGTATTTTCGCAGGGATTGATTGCATTCATTTGATTATTTTACTGTACATATCTGCATCCAAGCACAGGCCCATGAAGGGAGTGTGCGAGAGCGCCTGCGTGTACGTTTGCATGTGCAAGCGCGTGCGTATGTGCGTGCAAGCGTGTGCTCGTGTGCTCGTGTGGTTTTGGGGCAAAGTGTTGGAGCAGAGGGGGTTGTGACAGACAGAGGTCTCACCTCACACTTCACGTCCCAAATAGATTAGAAGATTTTTTTTTTTCCCCGATCCCGCCTTGCCCACTGCTGCCTGAAGCTGAATGAGCACTTGTGAGGATAATTAAAATTGATGATATAGAATGACACAGACATGATTTCTGCCTGCAGCAAGACATCTCTGAAGACACTCTAACCAAACTGTCAGGCCACCGCTTTTCTATTTTACATGTAGGTTTCACCTTACTAAATTGATTGCAAGTAAATACTCTCTATTGAATTAAAGTGTGATACATCAGTCTGGGGACTTACTTTCTTTTGATGGAAGGAAGTAATCCTGTTAGGACCCTTCATCATCATACGTTTAATGGGAAGAATTTCTAATGGACTAGTGTGGATTTTAGCATCTCTTTTAAAAGGTGATCCAGGATAGAGGGGAGTACATTCTACAATAAATTATGTAAAATTATCAGGATTAGAATTGAATTGTAAATGTTTATTTATGTATTTCAATAAGTAACCATTAACCATATGAATAATTTGTAATTGGTGGATAAATGCAATATTAATGATTGACAAAAAGTTTTTTAGAAGTCTGTAGCTGTCATATTTGCTTACATATATTCATTGTAATTACTTATTATAATTATGTCCATTTTTTATTGATAATTTGTATTTTTCTAATTTTTTTATCTCATGTTATAAATCATTCCTTGACTGCTACATGGCATTTAGAGCTGCTTTACAGGAGAAAGAAGACAAAAACCCGGTAAAGTTCTTAATATTGCCTTATAATAACACTATTTGTTGTAAACAATTTAAAAAATACTTATATAGGGTTAACCGGCCTATTTAGCATGTAATTTGAAACCACTTGAGTGCATACAAAATATCAGATTTCTATTTTGTGTAAACACGGATTTCTTTATTATCCTAAAAATGTTTTCCAGGAATGTGTTGCTCGACCTTCTACAATGGGAGACGGGCAAAAAGTTGAGGTCAAACTATTGATCTAAATGCAGACCATCAAAACAGAGTGGTCAGCTTTGGATTGTTATATAATAGTTTTGAAAGTTTCACAACTTCAAAATTTGCGTACTTTGTGAAAAAATGATGAATTTGTTGTTTTAGTATTACAGGTGATTACACCAAATATATAATGAAGGACTCGTTGTCCTGCAACAGATAAACACTGCACATTGATCTGCATATCGGTCATCTAAACTTCCTCAACATGTGCTGTGCTGCCCCACGTGTTACGGCCTTTTGATTATTCATGACATGTCATTTTGGTCCTGAGTTGGAACAGCTTGCTCCTCTTTCTGGTTTATTTGAAGGAGCCGAGCAGCTGTCAGTGAGAAGAGCAGGGACACACAGGGCCAGACATGGGGCAGGGTGGGGGGATGGTGAGATACTAAACCCCCACCAGGGTCCCTCTAAAGATAAATATTGATTGCGGACAGTTTTAATTACTTCCTTAAATTGAGCAATTTTGGTTTTCCCAGTTGGCTTTCTGGGAAAAATCCATGTAGGATTCCATGTTGAGGGAGAGGAAGAGGCTTGAGCATGGCGCACCATAAATCACTGCAGATACATAATTCATTGGAAGCACGTGAAAAGGACAAGACAAGATGCTTTAGATCATTGAAAACAGCATTTCCACAGGTCTTCCCATGTAGCGAGATCACCTTCTTTGTTTGTGCCTCAGAAATGTGTTACCTCGTTGAACTTGTCCTCTCATCTAAATGATGCCGAATGACGAATGTGCTTCTTGTTAGCTGGATTCTCGTGTATTTTGTTTTTCAGATTTGAAAACATATTTCAATGGAACAAATACATCCATTGCAAAAGAGAGGGTCAAATTGGAAGGAACAGCAGCCTTAATATTTTACTCTAGTAATCACAGCACTAGTGCGGGATACTTTTTATCCACTCAACTACAAGCCCAAGGTTAGCTCTTATCTCCACTAATGTGAGTACTTCTTTGGTTTTAAGTCATCATTTGGTGTCTCATTTCTGTTTCAGTATCTCCTTAACACCTAGGACACAACACCTATCACATCTTGTTGTAAAAAAGTTGTGCAGGTGACATCATTTCCCTGCAGGGTTTGTAAGGATCCAGGGTCACGCTCAGTGTCACCTCAGCAGCTACAAGATCTAGATTTAGCAAATGATCACCAAGACGAAGGGTTGCACAGTCATGCTAGCAACTCTGTGAGGCCGAGTTAAGCACGAGATGCTTCAATCTTAATGTTTATATACTGATCCAACGCCAACATGCTCACAGTGACAATGCTAACAGGTTGATGGAAAACAATCAGCATGTTCACCATCTTAGTTTAACTCGTTAGTATGCTAACCGTTTCTTAATTGCCACTAAGAACAGCATCCAACCTCGCTTTGACTGCATTTTTTAATTACTGTCGTAAACATATCAGAAAGAATATATGCATCAAATATTACAGCAATCTGTGGAAACGTCGGCAGGACCATTTTACTGAAAACCTAGGGGCATTTAGGGCATCAACAATGTTAGTAGGATTCATCTTTTGGGGTCAGTAACACATTTCATATTACGTCATGTAAAAGTCAAGAAGGTTTGTTACGGACCAAGTGCTGCTACAAAACTCCATCAGCCGTTTGCTCAGCTCTTGTGGAAATGTAATTTTTGTGATTTTTCTTTTTTGTGAGCACATTGCAGATGTCCACATTTGACTTGAAATGAAGCTTTAGCCCCGGTGTTTTCTGTGCTGCACACGTCTCTGTTTGACTCCCTGATGTTGGAGGAGAATTTGTTACTCTGCACATTGTGAGTCTCGATATGTGACCTAAAAATGGCAGCGTCCACTCTTTCTTTCTCAGAACTGAACTGCTGTCTTTCTTAGCCTATACCTGTAGTAGAAAAAGGGCTGCTTTCACACACATCTGTCCCAAATTCTCACAGCTGGACCCACTCCCCCCGAGACCAAGCTCTCCCTATCACCAAATAGATTGGTCACTGAAATTACACGATTGAGGTTTCTGGGCAGATCGTCAGTGTGTCGTATTGTAAAGACCCCGCACTGACCTGTGCATGGAAGCATACGAACACACATTTTTACACTCTGTTCATCACAGATGCCACCAACAATTGGCTTGGAGTATTTTCCTCGTCCTTTCTGGTTTTAGAGCGGCGGGAGCGAGAGGTATCGCTGGCTGAAGCACTGACCTTAATCTGAAGGGGTCTGCTGTTACAGGCAGAGGTGAGTCTGGTCAGCTGTACTAACCCTGCCCATTGTCCATCCATAACATCATGGCGGCTGGGGAATGCATACAGAGTGAAGCATTAAATGTAGATACTATTAAGTGAAGCCTCTCACTCACACTGGGGAACGGTTTCAGGTTGACGTGGTTTGGTGGAGCTCTTGGTGATATTTGACGGAGAATACAATATCGCATTTGTTTTCAATGGAGAGGCATTAAAGGTAGAGTGAAGAACGTACTGAGCCGATATTGCACAGGCAGCAAGCATATATAAAACTGCAAACAAAAATCAGAACAGTCCGCAGTGGGGTGTGTGTTGCAGTCAGTTATTGTTGATCGATGTGTCGGTTGTTTTGTTCTTATTGGCCTGTTTCACATTTTTATTCATGTGGGCAGATCAGCATATATACCATACATCAATAGTGTAAACACACTTTGCCTCGCCCTGCAGATGACGAGGATTGTTCTTAAACAAACTCAAATGAATAAATAATATGTCATGGAAGTGCTTATTCTCGGATCCATAAATTACCTCTGCAGGCCCCACGCTGTCCCCCCATGACATCGGTGTGAGTGAGAGTCACGCCCGTGATTACGTCCCTCTTCTACTTATGCAGCAGATTGACAAGCCCATGTCGGAGGGAGAGGGTGGAGGGGGTACACGAGCCCCTCACTCCGAGTGCTAATGGATGATTGCAGGCCGGATAGGAGGCTTCAGTTCTCCCTTTCATCCTGGCCTGCTTTTGACCCGGAGAGCCAGCAGTAATCGGCCCGGCAGAGGGGTAATCATTCCCCGCGTGCAGACTCTGATAAGTTGGAACACCTTCCCCTCGGCAGCGGAGGGAGCTCCCGCGGCCTCCCTGGTTATCGCGGTCCCCGACGCCCCTTCAAGAGGCAGGTTGCCTCCTCTTGCCAGGCTCAAAGGCTCCATCAACGGAGGCTCTCTGCTCCGCTTTCATCTGACAGAGCACATAAGCCGGTGAAAGGGAGGAGAAATAAACTGGGTTATATCTCTCAAATTGTGATCTTATGAATTCGATTTGGTCACTTTTAAAATGTAACTGCACAATTTGTTATTTTCCCCTGTTTCCCTTTCTCTGTTAATATCTGTGGCGATAAAATTGCTTCGATTGACAGGCTCATTTTATTTGTTGTAGGCTTCTGTATTTGTGATAAGGCGAAAAGCCTCGGCCACCTGAAGTGGCTGCAAAGTTCTCTGAGGCTCGAGTGCTTCTGCTCAACACCTTTCATGTAAGCCACTGTGAAAATTGTTTGGCTTATTTTGTTGAGGAAAATCCCCATGTTTTGCTTGATTACATTTTGTTATGGTTTTCCTCCTATTTTTTTTAGCGAACTTCTTAAGCCTGCTGAGATTACTGTTTAATAGGGATGATATTGTGCTGGCTTTATTGGCTGTTTGCAGCTGCACCGCCGGTTCATTTAATAGCACCGTCGGTTGTTAAAGGGATTACACAGCTGCCACACTCGGGTGTGTACAGTGGGCCTCTGGTGGAAAAAAGACTATTGCCTGAAATGGGCTGAAAGAAAAATCATTTTCTGTAGTTTTTCAGAAATGTGTGATCATACATGCAAAGTTTGCCTGCCACATTATCTGACTCTGATGATTTCCCATTCCATATCTAAGTGACCTTTAGAAGGCCAGAGGCACCACCCAACATTGATTAAATAAATTGATCCCCACACATTCAAAGGATATTAATTAGACATGGAGAACGAGTGAATGAACACAAATAGCTCTTAGTCTAAATGCAAATAAAACATTGAGGGGGATTTTAGGAACCCCCCCCATGACACATAAAGAGCTAAAGTCTCTTGATATCACTTGAAATGCTGGATGCTTGTTCACCAACTTTCCCCTTGTGGATTAAAAATCTGGTTCAAATCCTTTTTAAAATGGCACATCATTTTCCCACAACAGTGCGGCTTTGTGTGAAACCTTTTCTTATTACATAGTCAATTTCCAATGCTTCCAAACAAATCTGCATGATTACTCGCAATACGTTCAAGCCTTGAGATCAATACATAGCGTAACCTAATCTGTCATCTTTGAACCAGGACGCATGCCGAGATGTTGCACCTTAGTGGCCTACGACTCCTCCATGTCGGCAGCAGCTGCCAAATAGGTTTCCATCGAGAGGGCAGAGTCCTACAATATGTGCCAAAGCTAACAGCTGTTAACTACGCAACCTGCAGGCTATGAACTGCGGCTCTGTCCATTGTCAGTCCTTCCACAGTTAAATATTCCAGGAGGAATTTGTTACAACAAGGCCATACATAACGGGTGAAAACCCTTTACACCAATATTGCTCTCAAAATTGGCAGCATGAGAAAGAGGGACATGAGGGATGCTTGGGAGCCGTACCCTATCCCTCTCGGCCCCCTGGGAGCCACTTGGCCAGCTTTCATCCACATAATTATAATAAATTTGACATTTCATAGATAATATTGATTTCTTTATTTTAGCATTTCACCATAGGTGACAGTCTAGTGTCAAGAATGAAATTTCTATTGATCTTCTGCGCATTAATCCCTCATGTGTATGTGATCATTTTTATAAGACCTTTTACTGCACATAAATCAATATTTCATATTTCCAGCCATGGCAGAGGAGATGTCATATTTGTAAACTGTGTCTTGACACTAGCAATTCCTTTCTTGTTCAGCTGCAACTGTGCAAGACCAGTCAATTTGGGATGGTGGGAGCAGAGGCACAAGGGATGAGGGGAGGAGGAGGGGAGGACGGAGGGAGAGAATTTGCAGTCTGTGGCTCTGGTCTGGCTGGGAGGAGCTGAGTGCTTCTTGAGATACGTAACGCAGCATTGATGGTGAAATATAATTTTTGGAATTAATTAGCCTCCAAAGTGATGGGGGGCTGTTAATGATGGCAATTTACTGGCAAATCATTCAAATTGATTAGCTCAGTGCTCAGCATAGGATATTACACTGCTTTAAGTTGTCCATTCATTTTTCAAATATTTTTTTCTCAGGTTAAAAAAAAGAAAAGGCTTAAATCTTAACAGTGTGTGGCTGTCAATCAGTCAGGAGAGAAGTTCTTGTTGTTTTTATTTATATTTATTTAATTTTGATCAGCAAGTGCTAATCAAAAAATATATCTTTTTTTTCTTTTTTTGCCTATTATTTTCCTGTTTTGTAGCAATTTCTCTGGACTTGTGGAGATGTATTTTGTCATTTTAAAAATAACAAAAACATTGGCATCCATATGCAATATTTGTCCCAGAAGATATTTAAGTCCAGAATCTTGGAAGTGTCAGAATGAGAGGCTTGTTTTGAATGATTTAAAATCAAATTTTCCGGCACACTGGAATGTTGCAGTATAACATGACAATAGCCATGGAGAATGCACAACTGTTTGGTGAAAAATATGATCACTTGAATGGTGCAGACACCTGACCTTTTCTCAGTCTCCCTTAACATGTCCCTTCCATACAATCAGTGTGAGAGCGCCGCACAAGAAAGGCCAGTCCATTAAGGGAATATGCTAATTTTGCCGTCCGCTCCTAATTGATGCCATTTTACCAAGTAAACAAGACTTCTGTCTACAATGGATGTGTTTCTGCCAGCTAAAAGGATATTTCAGATTGGCTTTTTCCTGTAATTTTCTCTCTGAGAGCTACTGGTGTGCCATTATTGCTCCTTTTGAGACGAGGTGCTGTTCTTGCTGTGTCTTTTCCCCCTCCTTAAAGGCCATCCACTATTTTTTGTCAGTCACTGGAGAATCTTCATTCACGTGAAAAGGTGTCAGTGCCTGACCGTTTGAGCATGATGACAGACACCCAGTTGAAGTGTGAGTGACTGCCCGACACCACGGAGGTTTGTCAATGATGTCAACGGCACTCTGGCAGCTAACACAGCATTGTCCCAGACACCGCAGGACAGCATCATAATACGGGACGTGGACAGGGCGTGATGTGTTATTGCCACTGCCTCTCTCCCATCCTTCAGTCTTTACCACAGGCCACGACTGAAGGTCTATGAGGATCCCCGATGCGCCGAGTTGCCTAGATTCATCTTCCCTGTCAGCCACGTAATGCTGTATGAGCTTGTTCCTCCATTCAAGTAATGCTGATGAATCTGCTGTCCGCGAGCCGTTCGCTCCACTTTGTTGGTGCAGGGGGGGAAAGACCCATCACAATGTAGCTTTGGGTTGGACCATACGTGATCATTTCTCCCCTTCTGCCAAAATGTTCTTTAGCAAAGAGGCTATCAAAGTGTGTGTATGTGTGTGTGTGTGTGTGTGTGAATGGGCAGGCGAGGTTGACTGGCACTCAGTGCTAAGCTGTCTCTCTGAGGAAAGGGCTGTTTAAAAGGCAGGAGCTGGCAGCGGAGCGGACCTCTCAGCTCGCTGTCTAAATACTGCCTCTGTGTGACTGACAGCGAGGCAACAGCACACTGGCATTCTCCTTTCAGCCACTCGGCAACCCTTTAACAAAAACCACAGGATTTAACATAAAGCTCAGATCCGAGTGTCAACTGGTGTAACGCAGCACTGCTGCCTCCACTGATCTTTAAATCATTTAACACGACAAGCTGTCCTTGTGTTGTTATTCATGTGCATGTGATACTGTAGGACTTTTTAAAAAGTACTGTGACATTAATTCATTAAACCATCAAATACACATCCTTCACATGGCAATACGGCGTTTATACTAACGATAAGAGCGTCTGAAAACTGTTTTTGTGTACTTTGAGTTCCTATCCTGGAAATAATACAAGTTAGCCTCGTATTTTGATTTATTGTTATTTGTTTAGAGATTGACCTTTCTAAATTCAATTTTTAGATGTATAAAATGTTTTTTCCCATGCAAGCGGACACACAATAGTCATCATCGGGAAAAAGAGAAGACATTGTAAATGTTGCTTAGCTTAATAGCACAAAATTAACAATCTATGTGCTTTCGTACGATTCAATTAGAGGGATATCGTTCTATTTCACGATGCACTTAAGAATGACAAAGTACAGATATAACTATTGATTTTTGTGGGCACATAACCAGATAAACAATATGTATATGTATGTATTTGCAGGGTAAATTGAATCAAAATGCACATATTACATGGAGGGCCCTGGAAGACTGACAACAATTGAATTTGTCAGTCAAGAATTTAGTTAAAGACCTTTGATCTACCGGTTGGCCGAATGATACGAACGTCCACAGTAAGAGATATTTATGGCATCTTACCGTAGTTACTGTTGTCTTGCTTTACACGCTTGATTTTTCTTCTTTTTTTTATGGGGTTTCTCTTTTTTACTCACTTCTGCTCTACGCTCGTCTCTTTCTATATTTTCACTCTGCGTGTTGGTTTGCATTTCTGTGTCTGTAGGCGTGCATGTGCTTGTTTGCATGCATGTGTGTATGTCTTTTTTACGCTGTTAAGTGTGTCCGTGCCTGCATTGGAAGTAAGTGACCGTGTGTGTGTGTGTGTGTGTGTGTGTGTGCATGTGTGTAGCAGGCCAAGTGTGAAGAGGATTGTCTCCAATTGGCAGCGAGGCAGCGGAGAGAACGATGGCTATGTTTGTGGATTAATAACTATTAATTCTCCTTTTGACTGTAATTGATGCTTAAATCTCGGCTCTCCTCCTCCTCTCGGCAGACCTCTTGTACCCCCGTCAATTCCTGTCCTTCTAATAAGGGCATTATTCCAAGGGAATTCATGCATTCTGATAAATCAAATTAGAAGGCCGGTGACTTAGATAAATTGCAGCGAGTAATTAGAGAATCCTCAAGGCCTTCCTCGCTGCCACTCATTTACAAGGGTCTTTGTTATCTACCTATCTTGGCGCAGCATGAGGCGGTGTGTGTTTGCATCACTTTTCCCTCTTAAAATCCCTTTCTTGTGTCACCGGAGAGACAAATCCCAGACCATATCTTGTCACCCGGACGAGCACGCCGCACAACGGACAGCGCAGTGGGACGGCCATTAATTGGAGCAACTTGGGGTTGGTAAGTACCCACGTGTGTGTCAGTGACATGCACGAACAAGGAGACGGGCTGACACATGGAGACAGGGGACACCCTGGGCTGGACCGACCCCCCCCCCCCCCCGCGCCCCCTCCCACACACCCACACCTCCACATGCCCCCTCCGTTGCCCCCTCGCCCTCTCTCCTCGCCTTCAGGAAACAACACCGTGTTCCTGATACTGACTCAGTAGTCACTGTCCACGTATGCTGAGCAGCCTTGTTCACATGCCACAAATATTGTGAGAGTGCATGGAATAGTGTGCGTATAGAACTGCACTGCACTTAATTACACATCACTTGCTTCTCCCTTTCATTTGACTTAACACTTCCACTGAGTTTATAGGGAAATATTCTTCTTCTGTTCTCTAGTCATTTTACACATAAGACATTAGAGATCAAACACGCTGTTATAGGTTCACGACCAATAATGAAAACACTCACAACGGGCAAATGAGTGCATTTTGCTTGCAATACTTTCACACTTTTGCCGCGGAAATAAAATGTTCAATGCAAGCCGTTAGCTTGTAGTTGAATATTTTCAGGATAAAGGAGTCAAACATTTCTTCGTTCATTTCCGCTGCTGTTTGAAATCAAAACGATATATTTATCAAATAAAATGAGAAAATCGCTCGGTAGACAGGATCTTCTGTGTACCTTACAATCATCTCACAGTCCGATGTCCTGACAGCTGCATTTCCTCCTGATCTACCGTTTCCACTCTATGCCATTTTTCGCACTTTCTTCCCTCCTCTCCTGCACCCCTGTCAAATACCAGCGTGACAGAGCTCACTTTTCTCCCTTAAGAGGATGAATGAAAATAAAAAAGAGAGGCAAAATGAAGCACGGGAGGCATCACTTGCTTTGATTCATGATGGCTGCGGGTTTGGCGGCAGCCTGCCTGCTTGGCTGACTTCCTGCTCGCCGGCTCCTGCCGAAGCGCTCTAATGGAGAGCTGCGGTCTGCTCGCAGTGACACCGTGGAGGCATCAGGAATGGCTGATTATGGTGCTAAATATTGATCTCTGCCTCACATGTGTCAAAATTCCCCACGCCCTTTAATTAGAATTTCCCCTCCGCGCCATACAGGAACTAACCGAATATATTAGAGGACTTCATGAGGAGGAGGGGAGTGCAGCTAGAGGGGCATAATTGTGACCTCTTGTCTTGTCTCTTCCCTCTTGAGTTTTGAGATGACTCCAACTGTCTGTCTGGTGCTGCCGGGCCTCTCCGATAATCAGACTTATTTTCCTTGTTTCATCACAGGATCATCAGCCTGGCTCTCCTGTTCTCCATCCCCCCTCTCCTCCTTCTCGTCTCCTCTCCTCTCCTCTGCCATCTCATGTATATTTTTCAAATGTTTATTATTATTAGGATTATTGGGGAAGGCTGTTGTGTTTTGACTATGTTTAAATAGTATACCTGGCATCAAAATCGATGTACCAAAACCACAGACGACACATTTTGAATTCCACACATTCTTCTTTCTTTTTGAAAAGTGGGGCTTATTTTACCCACAATGCAACTCAACCATAAACCATTTATCCTGGAATTTTGTTGTGTTGGTACCAGCTCATGCAGCCTCGTGCCTCTAGCCCATAGCCAGAGATGAGGATGAGGATGAGGATATACTGTCTGGTAAGCTTTCTTCTTTTCACAATCAGCATTTTTTTCCTGTCCTGAGTTTTTCCTGTCCTGATGTGAGGGTTTCGGGACAGAGGATGTCGCATGTGTGCAGACTGTAAAGCCCTCTGATGTAAAATCGTAATTTGCCATTTTGGGCTACACAAAATATGTTGAATTGATTGAATGGGAAGTGTTCCCAGGGGGCTTTTTTTGCTTTAAACTTGTACAACTTTTTTCACACATGCAGTAGTTATTCCTCGAGACCTGTAAACGGACCAGCAGAACTTGTGTTCTTCTTGTTATTTGAGCTGTGTTATGCTTTGCTGACCCATCTTGTTGTTGCATGTGAGCATGCAGCCACCACCTCAGATACCAATCCATCATTATTTGTCAATCAAACTATTTAATAATATTGCTCTTATAATATTTAATCTGCAGCTACTCTGGTGTCACCAATTCCTGAATTCCCGAGCACTATCATGCCGGCCTCTTTTCCCTTTTATTCTCCACCTCTCTCCGTCCTCCTTATGTCCAGCTCTGCCTCCGTGTTTTCCCACCGTCCCGGCTCTCCTTCCCCTCTGCCTGCCAGCCCTCCTCTGCTCTCTCTCTCTCTCTCTTTGCCTTTCAGTCCTTTGGTTAGGAGGCACTGGTCTTTATTACAGGACGCTGACAGGTTTGCTTTCGGTTGCATTCTGGCGAGAGTCAAGTGCCACAAGGTGCCTTTTTCTATTTGTTTGTTTCATGCTACACTGCACCAGCCGCTGACCTGTGGTAGCCATGTCGCGCAAGAGGGAGGCAAGTTCATCCAATCAAAGAAGGGATGAAAATTAACACTGATCTTTCCGTTCTTGAAAAGGGACTGTGGCAAAAGGCAATTTCACAACCACAGTGTGGATTCTGGATTTCTTTTCACAGTTTAAAAAAATACCATTCACATTCTTATGTACATTTCAGATGATTTAAATGTTTACACACTTTAATTTATTGAAACATAAACAGTGGAATTTGTTAGTACTCCAAACGCTGTCTTTGAGAATCAAGCGTAGAATTTGATATTTTAACACCACAGATTTGTTTTGGGTTTGGTTTTTTCACAGTGAATTCAATCTAAACCTCCTGCAATTCAGTACATGCAATATTCATAGTTGATCCATTGACTGCTATTCAAGCGGGAACTATTTGAAGAGGGAAAGTTCATGTGCATTTTTGATGGATTGTGCATGTCTTCCCCTACTCTATATGGATAGAGAGCTTGTTTGAAGGTCAGTGATTCTCTTCAGTCAGTCTCCCTCCGCACTGCTTTTTTGGGAGAAGAATATCTCCACTCCATATTTTTCAACTACTTCTAAGATGACTAGGTTGGATGACCTTGAATCTTGGTGGAGATGAATCTCTCTGAGCTTCTCCTCTCCCTCTTTTTCTTGGGGAACTCTGTTCTGAAGAGGGACAACGACCTTCTCCTGTCAGGGTTTTCATGTAAAATATCCCCTTTGCCCATTCCCATCCTGTTCATGTCCTCAATATTTTGTGTTTTTCACTGTATGTGTGCAATTCTGCATTTAGCTTCAACTTTATTCTCACATTGCATTAGATTTATTGATGTTCTTTGTGTCATTTATTATTAATACGTTCTTTAATGATTTCATATATCCTTCTGTTTTCACGTGCGCATTAAGAAAGGGGGATCAATATTTAGACATTTTGGTGCACTTATGTGTGTTTGTGTGGGCGTGCTTTTGAGTTAGCATGTAGGGACAAGAGGTTGAAAAGGGGTTGAGTGGATCTTGAGAGCTGGCAGGTGCATTATTGCAGCAGGCTCTGCCTGGCTTGACATGTGTGTGTTCCTAATCTCCTAGTGATATGACAAAGCTGTGTGGGAGCCCGGGCTGGATCTCTCTGTCTGTTGTGACACCCCCCCCCCTCTCCTCTTCCCTTTTGTCAAACACACACACACACAATATTCCCCTCTTGACCCCTCAAGACCCGCCACTCCAATATCTATTGGTGCCTTCTCACTATGGATGTGTACTTACATGTGCTATCATGGCTTTATAGAACCATCACTACAATACGCACATCTTTTTGTGTACACGCTAGTGTATATGTGCGTGCCCTGGGAAATGTATGCATGCAGCAACAGCAAACCAGAGACGCGTCCTGAGACCCCCTGCAGATGATTCTCGGTATTCATAATTTCAGGCTTGTTTACCTCACGCCCATCAGCAAGGGGAAGACAAACGTAACAGCAGCAAAGTGGCTGCTGGTGCAGAAAAATACAACACTCTTATATTTCCTTTCCCCAACTTGTTTTGATCTCTACTGTGTGATTTAGCTTTGGGGGGGGGGGGGGGTGCAAGGAAGGGAAGTTGCAGAGACCTTTTTACAAACCTGCTTGTTTAATCAAGGACGGACACAAGTGTGGTCTAGGTTAACCTTAAACGAATCCATGTTGTTTGTGTAGCTTTAAATGTGTTTAAAGGAAACCTTCCGCTTAACCTGTATTGTTATAAATGAAAAAAGCTCTTTTAATTCAATTAATCCTAAGCCTATTTTGGAACAGAGGCACCCAGAAAATCAGGCAGGAGAGAATTTGATGAATGACATGCAAAAAGGTTCCCTTGCTGGAATCAAACCGAGGACATCACAACTGAGACCCCCCCATGCTGCCATGGCACACAGCTTTTAACTGGATTCTTCCAATTCAATAAGACTAAATGCACATGAAAATGGCTGAAAAAGACTGAAAGGAACTCTTAGCAGATGATATAAATCCACACTCACACACACACACACACACACACACACACACAATTTGACTGAAAGACATGAACAGATTACATGTGCATGGGTGTGTTTAATATGTTTCACTTCACATGGAGCAGCGGCACAAACCATAACACTGGATGAGGGCATATTCATGCTGGAACTCAGCCAGTGCATCTGACCATGTTGACATTTTACAAACTGACATCAGATGAGAGAGGGGGGGGGGGGGACAGTTCGGAGCCCTGCATTCAGTCACATCGTCACAGTGGCTGGTGTAAATAGGGGTGAATACAAAAAGCGACTGGTGAATACAAAAAGCAGGTAATGAGCTGTTCTTAAGATTTTAGAGATGAAGAAATAACACCATTGGGAGTAAAAGTTGATTTCTCGTTGAGACTGCTGTGGTGCTGTTGTGTAAATGGGGAGGGCATGACTTTAGCATCCGCTTGGTGATACCCCCACGTGCGTCATCAGCACCAGATTATTCTCTCGTGTGTTTTTACAGTTCGCCCCTCAATCTCCTCGGGGCTCGCCCAAGAGATCCTAATGCATCATTTGAGGCTCATATAATTCACTGCTTCCCAAGCCACCAGCTCCTACCACCCTGATAGAGGCATTTTTCGCCACTTAGAACCCACGCACTGTGTGTCCGATGCCGTCCTCTTTAATGTGTCCACTATTACCATCAGGCATTTATGCATGTTTTTTCTACTTCAGTAACCACTGAGCACCGGCTTCATTAAAACTAATTGAATCGGAAACATGTCTGCCCGGGGAAACATTCAGTCTTTCTATAAAGGAAATTTCCGATTTCATTTCGTCAATAAGGTCAAAGGATTGAACCTGTGTGTTCAATGCTGATACCTGCTATGCCCATAAACTTCAACTGTGGTGCTATTTTTACCCGTGGTTGTAGTATATTGACGCCAAATGTGGGATACAGACTCTTGTGGTTTCCGTTGATCATGTGATAATTTGTCAAATCTCTAGTTTCTTGCAGGAACCTGGAGGATTCCCTCTCTCGCACAATGTCCCGTCAATTTCATTGCATTATTAATATATTGTGGTTAGCACAATCGAGCCCTGTTACAAGCATTGCATTAGTGGTTTTAACTGGACCACACTTGAAACAATCATTTTAATAGCATCCGTCAGAAATCAATGTTCAATAACAGAGCATACACAGCTGTTTAATATGAAGTAAATATTTATGAGTGATCTAACTAGGCATCAAGTCCAGTCAATCTTCTTTGAAAGGATCTGTGCAAATGATTAACCTCATTTTACTGGTGCTGTCTGGGCTGGTAATGGCCATTAGAGCTAAGAAGGAGTGAGGCCTTTGATTTTTGGCTCCTCATCATTCACAGCTTGTCGCATCCCTTCATCCTTCATACATGGCTGCTGAATTGATTGTCTGTTTAGTCCTATGAATGATAAAGCTGCTCTGGGCCACAGGCTGAGAGGGGAAAGCCACGGCTCACTTCCATCTATATGCAAGGTGGATTTCTTTTCCTGCCTCGCCACTTGGAAATCAGCTTTTTGCATTATTTATTGGACAATCATCAACATTTCAATATGGTAAATCAAACAGTCACAGCAATATAACTATAGGCAGTCGTATCCAAAGGGCCATCATTCCACTCATTATTCATTCATTTTGTTTAGAGCTAGAGTGGAGAGGACTCATGAGATTCACAAGTTGTGTAATCAACATGTTATACTGCAGGCTCGAACAGCAGCGTGCCTGAATAGAGGAAACCGAGAGCGGACTGAATGTGCAGGAGGAGTAAAGAGTAGCAGAAGTAACAAGGCATAGTGAAGAGACAGGTGTAATATACCTTCTCTGGGCAGACTGAAAAGTTGTACGATTAGTTTGAATCACTTTCATTAGACAGAAAGTCAAGTGATAAAGAGTGTTTAGTTTTTAGTCAGAAGGCAACGTCTTGCTCACTAACTTTCTAATAAGATTCTCACGTCTAAAAAGCTTTTAATGCCGTTCCCATAAAATGTAAAGAAAGATAACGCTTAGCTGTCATTGACTTGAGGCTTCATTCTATAGATGAAGCGGGGCGTCAAAACTTGTGCTGTATGGAGAAAACCAGTGGTGTCCATCTCATGCATCCTTATAGTCACTGTTTGGACAACAGAAGGTTTTCCTCATCAGATGTCTGCCTAACAAGTTCTCCTGTAGTGCGGAGGTGAAAGGTCAAGTGCTCTTCCACCAAGGGGATCGGATGAGGAAAGCGATCTGGCTTATCTTGGCCTTCCAACATGATAATTCACACATTATACCTCTAGAACGAAGCTAAGCCCAAGCCAACATGCAAACCTTTTTTTTGCAAAGAATAACTAAATGTCCTATTGGTTTTGTTATTGGGGAACGACTCCTGACGTATATTTAAACTTACAGAGCAAGCACCTCAAATCCACAGAGAACGTGAACCTGTCAGATTGCATCACAGCGTGAGACAAAGCGTCCCCGGGTTTACACCGTGCATGTGTGTGTGTATGTGTGTGTGTGTGTGTGTGTGTGTGTGTGTGTGTGTGTGTGTGTGTGTGTGTGTGTGTGTGTGTGTGTGTGGCATCTATTAGTGGGCTCGTAAATGGGAAGCATGCGTTCTCAGAAGCCGGGACTCTGTCTTCTAATTTTGTTCTCACTTCTCAAACAAAGCACTCAGCGCGTTGCTACACAGGCTCTTTTCTTTTGGAAGACGGCCATCTTCACCTGCCGGCTCCGGTTTGTTGTTTTCTGTGGCAGAGCGGAAGCCCGGCGACTGAAGGAGTCTTTTTTTTCTGTCCTCTAGTCCTTCTCGTGCTGTACTCTGTCACGTCTATCCCTTCCGCTGAAATGAAGTCACAGGCCCTTTAATGAATTTAGACTCAAAGTCCTCCAGCACATGTAATCATGCACGAACACTGACAGATATTAGCTACTTGTGTCACGTTTTATTGTGTTGATAAAGACATGTTTAAAACCCAACTGTACTTTGAGTCAATAGAGAGGACTTGTGACACTGTAATGCACCCTTTCAACAGATCTGCTAAATGTCAGCAAACTGGTTCTGAATGTGATCCCAGTTTGACTTGGAATTAGCACTTTACGCTGACGATCTAATTATTTAGACAATTTATTGCCCGCTGCTAATATATCTCACAAAATAAGCTGTTCCCTTCATCTTGATCATGTGATAAATGTGGAATCAGTGAGGATAAGCCCCGGACATGCCTCAGAGCCCGGCGGCACCATCTCTTCTCAGACTAAAGGAAAGGCTTTGTGACGGCGCCCAATCACCGGCCTTACACAAACATGCTTAATGACTTTCTTCTCTGCAGATGTGATGCGCAGCAGCAGCAGCATCAGCAGCGGCAGCGGCTCAAAAGTGGCTTCACGTGTGCGGTTGTGTGAGGGCGATCATTGAATGCGATTAAGGGAGTGGGATTTTTTCTTCTTTTGAGCTGACTTTGGATCGGAACCGGAGTCACCCCGGGGCGGGGGGGGGGGGGGGGGGGGCAAACAAACAAAAAGAAAAAAACTTTTAACCGTAAAGAGGATGTCTCCAGCCTGTGGCCTCATCCCATCTTTCTTGTTCGCTCATAATCCATTTTTTTTTCTTCATTTTTTCATTTCCAAATGTAACGCACGAGACGAGGGAGCTTTTCTGCGCGCAATAGGATTTCATTTTACCACGAGCGTGTTCTCTTCAGCTGCGCTTTATTCTTCTTTTGTTGCTGCAACTTGCACGGAGCTGGATGACACGTCAGAATAAAACAGGTCCACACTAAGTTTAAGTGATAAAAGTGAAAGCGAATGAAGCGCAACTAGTATATCGTAGACAAATGGAAATAATATTAATATTAATATTAATCCTTTGACTGTAGCCAAACAAGGTAGGTCTGTTTAGAAAGACAACGACAGACTTTTATTTCTATCAACTTTGGCAGCAGCAAAAAGCATCCATACAGCAACAGAATGAAACATGAAACCCGATGTTTCTTTTAAATTGTTCACTCGACCGTTGGCGTTTAATCCCTAAATAAGGAAATGATGAAGACTGATATTTAATCCGTTGGAGATTCTCCACTGTCAAATACACCCACATCACAGAATGAAAGGACGTAATAAAAATCGTTATTGTTTTGCAATTTAAGAAAAAGAAATATCAAGAAAACCTTGAGGTTTTTTCTTCAAATCTGTGTATTTTTGATGAGTGAAATATTCTCTCAGATTAGTCTTAAATAAAAGGCTAAGAATGGTGTAAAATATATATTTTCTTTCCGAGCAGATCATTTAAAATGAATGTAGGCCTACATATTATTTGTGAAATATCCTTAGTCTTTTACATCCACTAACTTTCTTTTTCAACCATCCAGGTGCACAAAACGTCCCAGTTAGTCAAGGTGAGATATTGAAATTAAAAAGTTATTACAAATGTTTAATTTATTATGTAGGGGCCGATCAAAATACTTAAGGAAATTGAAATAAATTTGTACCCGTCAATTCCCCGTTAAAGCAGCTCCATCCGCCCAGACATGTCTTGATTAAAAAAATTAATTATATAAATTATTTAGCAAAGAATTGATTTTAAAGTTTTATTTGTAAACATTAAATATTTATTTCTCTCTAAAGGCTTTTTTTAAAAATCCGGCACCAAATGCGTTACAGAAGTTGTAAGTACATCATGATGTCAAATATCTTGGCCTATATCACACATGACCCTTTTGATATGGGAGTTTTCCACTTCCAAAAAGTGTTAAATTATAACTACCTAGACGTTTATAAGACATAAAACATAGACAACGTGCTCAGCATGAACTTGGGTGGTTTGAAATCGTTTAAATTGCACCATGCTTAGTGTAGCTCTTGGCAATAGAAATAATAAATATATAGAAACGTTTATATTCAACAGCAACAATACTTACAGCACATACAAACAAGGAATGTCTGACAGTTTTACAAACACCATGGGTCCCTCATTTTCTATACAGATGAGATATTTTTCCACATATGCGTCATACATAAAAGGAGTGCCATAACTACGAATCTGTATCAAATCTAGCAGACTACATAGTGTCCGGTATATATTATATATAGACATCACCTCAGCAAGTGCCTATAAAAGAAAAGGAAAATAAAACTAGAACATGCGTTGTCTTTTCTGGATACTTTTTGGGATCCCTTCAGAAACACATAGGCACGAGTCAGAAAAGAAAAGAAAATTAAATCTTTTCATTATAACAAACTTTGTACACGTGTTATAAACCGATGCACTGGAGGCATCACATAATCTACCATAATATACAGTTCGGGTGTATATGTGTGTGCGCACGCTGTGTGGTCATATATATAAATGGAGTATAACTACATCTGATGCTGATCAGTAGAGCCGATGTTAAATAAATATTAAGTGATTGTTAAGCCGGACAGTTTGTCCACCGGAGTGAAAATTCCGTTTCACTCGTTAGGCAACCAAAAGGAAAAAGGCCTACGCAGCAATCAAACTGTCCTTCTCTTCCTTCTGTTATTTTTTTTTCTCTCTCATGAATCCATTCTCATAATGCGTACTGTTTGTTCAATTAGCCTACGGAGCTGGCAATTATTCAGAAATGATAACGTTAAAAAAAAAAAAAGTGTGAGACGTCTGACTCTTAAACAGTCTTTTGGAAGTTCTTTGAGTTCTTGCCATCGAGTCAGACTCAGAAAGGTAATGTGTCGAGGAAAAGTTTGTCAATTATTGCCGGCGGAGGGACTAGATCTTCGAGCTTAAGGTAAAAGATACGCTGCAGACCTTGGGTACAGAGGGTGCGCAGTTCGGGGAGCTTCCCCAAGAGTTTTGACAAGTAGTTGGGACGATTCAATCCACCGCCATTGAACGTCACTTGATCTTTGAGACAGTTGACTATCTTGTTTTGCAGATCCTCCACTCGCTTGGGTTCCTTAAGTCCGTGTCGCTCTGCAATGCGAAAGCCAAAAAAAGGACAAAGATGAATTATTTCCGACGCATTCACTTTTTCTCTGATTTGCCCGCGTCGTAGCGCGCGTGGGTGTTTCTAAAGGTGTCCTCGCACTTACGCACCTGTTACCATGGCGAGCGCTGCGATGCAGGAGAAAGCTGAGATGTCGACGTTCATGCTCTGCAAGTTGGAAGAAAAGTCCACGATGGCGTCGACCCACTCTCCGAATCCGCGGACGCACTGTAACCTGTGCAACACCACTCCGTTGCAGAAAATAAGTTTGCCTTCTACTGGGTTGGACCTGCACAATAAAAAAAAGAGAGAGAAAAGAGCCGTTAATGACGATTGCCAATAAATGGGGATTTAACAGCTTTCTTATTATTTATACAGCTAATAAACCCCAAAAGCAATGGAGCTTGAAGGAGGAATTGATGATCATCTAACGCCCAGATTGTTTTGTTTAATAATTACGCGGCTTACCTGTACGCCAGCCTCAGGACAAAAAGTTCAAGGAAGGCGGATTCAAAGAGGAGATCTTGATCTTGCTTCGGTAGATCAGAAAAGCCGGGGATCTTCTCCGCCCAGCCCCGGATGATCTCCATGGAGCCCGTCAGGAGATCATAGAACTGCTGGATGTGCTGAGTGGTGTCTCCAGTCATTTGGTAGTCAGGGTTTGCCTGGAACTGGAATTTAATTTAAAAAGCGCCTTAATGAGGTCCTTTAAAATATATAATCCGTGAAATTGCAAATGCCCATTTCCAAGAGGGAGAGGGTCACGATTAAATTCATGTCTTTTTTATTAACTTCACTTTTTCAACGCAATTGACTAAGGAAAAAATATGTCGGATTAAAAGCCTGACAAAGTTAAGCATTCGGCAATGCATCACTAAAAACTTTCAATTGTTACCTAAAAGCAGGATTAAATAAAAACGACCGTCGATCTTGTTGTTCTTTCTCATTTCGCGCGGAGCAGTTAGTTTGCAACTTGTTTTCCTTTTAAATAGCTGAGCGTTTTTTTTTCTTTTTCTTATAGATCGTGGTAGTTTACTTACTCTGGAATAGTCCAAAGCTGACATGGAGGGGTTGGAGTCCACATGGGTCCTAACAAGTGCGCTTATGAGGCTCACCGGCGGCGAGGGTGGGGAGGGGTCCTGTGGACTTTTGGGTTTGGATGGTAGGCGTCCTCTCCGACCTTTCAGGTTATCAGTTCGGACAACTCCAATGGAAGAAAAACATACGAGTCACTAATACGCCCTCCTAAATAACAATTCAACACCATATTACGCACGTGTCTCCCCATTGTGTCATTTGAAATATGCATTAGCGGTATGAAGTGTAATTAATGGTCTAAACATACCTTCTCTCACCATTCCGACGACCATGCACTTCTGGAAACGGCAAAACTGGCAACGATTTCTTCGGCGTTTGTCAACAGGACAGTTTTTATTTGCTAAACAAACGTATTTTGCATTTTTCTGAACGGTGCGCTGGAAAGCAAGAAAAGCATAATGTCACTCTGCGGGTTTATTTCCAAGCCCCATAGAACGTGCAGAACACGGACTGTGCTTTGCTGCACAAGTGATACAACATATAAAAAATAAAAAAAACATTTGAAAAGATGAAAACGATATAATATCTGCCTCATCTCCTGTTTGGGTCTGCGCAGGGGGAATAGACCCGTCAGCAAATACACATGCGTGGTCTTTCATATTTTACCGATTCCTTTGAGACCAACTTTGTATGGGCAGATATGTTTGCTATATAAAGTTATTTTGCAGGCAATTTGATAATCTGTAGCATTCAAACGGGGCTCACGTTGTAAATGTATTCGGTGTTCACCTTGTGTTATTAGCAGGACTATTATAATGGAATTGGGCGGGTAACAAGATCACGGACGCCGTGAACAATTAGGGACACAAAGCGCATCATTCATGTAATAACAGCATCACTGATTCACGGCCGCTGCTGTCGTCGCTTTCAGCCCACCTTGAAAAATCCTTTGCAGCCCTCGCAGGTTCTCACTCCATAATGCTGGCAGGCTGCGTTGTCCCCACACACCGCACACAGACCCTCGTTTGACGGAGATCCTCGGGACGGGGGCGACGGCACTTGGCTGTCCACCAGCTGGTGCCCGTGGCCGAGCTGCAGGGAGTGAGGAAAGGCCAAGCCGGCCTGCTTCCGGATGGCGCCGGGCACCCCGAAGCCCTGGCCGTCAAGGCCGCGGTGCACGCCCGGGTTGTCGTGGTTCATGGAGACGTGCAGCGGCCCGTCGAAGCGCATCTGACAGCTGGACACGGGGGTGCCGGGCGGGGACTGCTTGAAGGAGAAGAGCGAGAGCCTCGACACCGGGTTCTTGCGCTGCTCCATCATGTGGGACGTGGCCGCCACGTAGTTCTGGTGGAAACTGTGCAGGGAGCCCGGGTCCTCCCACATGTGATTGGGCTGGACCTGGAAGTTGGGTGTGCTCGGGGCGTGGGGCGAGGAGGGTTTGAAGTACATAGGCCCCGAGTGCGCCATCATGTCCTCCGACTGAGGCGGCAGGTGGCTCTGCTGATGGTAGTTGTGCATCTGGACGTCCTCCACCTTGATGGAGGACTGCTCGGAGTGGGGCATCTGATACAGACACGGCGGTTTGACGTCGTAGCTGGTGTTGTAGTTGTCCATGAATGTGCTGAAACTCGGGAGCGAAGTGGTGGCTGTGATCTCAGTGTTGGTCAAGTCCATGCTAAACTTAACAAACTCGGGTGTTAAGAAGTCGCAGCTGTATTCTCCGGCGGTGTGGTAGCTGTAGCTCTGGGAAGCAGGACTAGCTCCTTGGGGTGATGATCCATACTGAGCCTGAACGCAGGGCATGGCTGCAAATCAAACCGGTACAAAACACATCAGAATTGATCGGAAATAAATGTTCAAACCGTGAAAGGGAGGTTTTATTTTACGAGTCTACTTTTACTAAAAAAAAAAACAGGATTAAAATACATAAAATTGCATGAGTGCGTTACTAATAAAATACGATTAAACAGTGTATATCTGTTTTTTTTTTATTTGTAAATAATTTTCCATGTCCTACCTCAAGTCTTCTGACAGTTTTTCGGTGATACTTGAAATGGGTGTTATCGGGAGTCGTCGGGTTCTCGGGATTCAAGAAAGCGGCTCTGTTCTGGATCTTCCCCTGATAACACACAGCACTTTGACATTGATTATGCGATGAAACAAATATCTAAGAATAACCCCGAGATCCCAGATACAGACAGAGGACAGGTGCGCCCGAACAGCAGCCTATTCCTAATGACGCACGGCGTTTTCAATGGAACGGACACACGACAAAACACGTGCACATAGAAACCAAACAGCATCCATTGACTTTCTGTTCCCTCGTTAAAAGGTGTGCGCTCGCGAGGCACAAACAGAACAACTTCGCGCGCGCTCGCCGTTGATGAGAACTTGTCCAGAAACCAGAGAAAGCGCTCGTGAAATATGAGCAGCACAGATGTGCGCAGCCCGCCCCGGCTCTGGACGCTTTGCGACTTTATTTAAAAAAAAAAAGGAAACAAAATTCAAAAAGGTTCGGAGAAGGCAATAATGACAGTAAAGCGCGTAGACGCATATTGTACTGCAAATACACGAGTGAATCTTACCTTTTTCACATCAGGATCGTGACTTTCAATCCATGCGATAAGCATGCAGGGGATATTCATCAATTTCTGTAAAAGCTCCAAATCATGAGCGGCGGCACCCAACAAAAGCCAGGCAGACACAACCGGGGGACTCCTGCGCACTGACAGCGACACGAGCTTCGACTACCCAGTTTGGCCAATGTGGCTTTGTTTATGTGAGCTCTGGATGCCGTGGCCCACGTGTTTCACAGCGTGACGTCATCGGCGTCGACGCCGCCTTGGACCAATCCGCGGGGGGAACCTACTCCAAGCCCCGATTCTTCCGGGCGAACGTGTTTGTCTTGTGGTATGTGTCCTATGTTGCTTCCCACATGGACATCAGCAGAGATGCAGTGGAAGGGTAAACTCTTGTGGGCTCAAGTTCAGATACTTGTGTTTTCTCACAGTTCTTTTGTGCTGTGATTTAATTCGGCAAAGGGAAAGAGACCAGCTTCTGTATTTATATATTCTGTATATATTTTATGTATACATTTCTTAACATCAAAACACAGGCATTTCTCGTAAACAGAGACAGTTCAGTAAAGCCAACACGCAATACAATAAAGGCTAACTTTAATCCTAAAAAACACACACTCACGTGCAGAATCATGTCTACAGAGTGTTGAGCTTATTTGATGTCTGGTAGCTGGTATTGTGTACAGTTATGTCACAATGTGGCTATGAAATAGGCCTAATGAAGCAGGGGTCAATGTTATTCTTTGTTATCTTCTGGCAGGATTTCTGCAATTCAATTGTGTTCCAAATTTAGACCTCAGATGGGCGGGGTCTGCAGGGTGGGCTGCCTATTCAAAGAGGTAGTATTGAGCTGCTGGAGAAGGAAAGGGTGTGGGGTGTGGGGGGTTAATTAGCAGGCCTGAAGCCAGTTGTCATGAGGGAACCACTTCGCTCCCCAGAGAGGGAAACGTGATAGGAGCTCGCAGAATGGAGAGTGACGCAGAAAACGCTCAAGTTGACGCAGTCGCCAAAATAATCTTGTGGCTTTATTGTTCAGCAGCGATGGAACGACTGATCTCTGTGTAATCTTACACCAACACCTTGTAGCCAATGGATTTTTTAAACATTCATATTTGCAAGGGCAGCAAGCCCACGGTGAGGAGGGAGCGTGCATAAAGGGTGCAATAAGACTTATGGAGACGCACAGCCTGCACGACCACATGCACGTCAGAGCGACCGGCATCACATTGCAAGCTGCGTCGTGTCTTAGTCGTAGTGGATTGGCGTTTTATTAAAGGAGTCGCAGTACAACCATCGGTCTCAGAGCTGTTTTTTTGTATGTGTCCTGAACTCGGTGCACACAAGGACAGAGTGTGCAAGCTGGGTGTAAATAGAAAGTGTATATCATGGTTACACTCACCTCTAGAGGACACTATTGTTCACCAGCAATACATCAACCAGCTCCTGTTTCTAACAATTAACCTTGTAATTAACCTAACCCCATTAAGGCAATTCACGCCCAGTCATTTTCAGGTGGGCTCGGCGGCGGGATTTGTACATCACAAATTCTGCACACTGCCCATGAATATTCAGGAGATAAACAATGTAGTAACATTTTTTTTTTGCCCTTGATGGGGCTAATTAGACCCCTTTGCACTTGTTCTTTTTACAGCAGACTTTGCTTACTGGAAACTACTGACCACACGGTATCTATGAACAGTATAGAACCAATTTAAACTAGTTTGTGTGAAAACACTGCAGGACTTGGCACGGCCACACCGTGTTTCTGTCATTCATTCACCATTTACAATTTGGAATGAAAACACAATTAGCCGTTTAATTGGCCATTTTACTGAAGAATAATTAACTTCCCATTTATATGCGCAATTAATTGACAGCCCCTTGAAAGTGAGTAGTTGGTTTTAATCACACAGAAGTCATTTCCTGAGATTATATTTTCAACTTTGTTTGAGGAAATGTCGACTGACATTACCAATTTTAGTGTGTGGGCGTGCGACTGTGTGCGGTAGCGTGTGTGCGAGAGAGATGGACAGATTGTTTCCATTGGCTTGCAGGTTGACAGCACTCTGTTAAGATTGAGTCCTTCTGGAACAATCCGAAAATGTCTAAAAATGCACTTTATTAGTAAAACACATGGACGCTGTCGTCATGGCAATGTCGCAGGATGAATATGGATCAGAGTTACAGATCGCCCCACTGGGAGAGCTGCAAAGTTCCACCATCAGCATCACTTGTGTTTTTTCGCCAACCAGTGGAACGATCCAATAAAAATCTGTCGATTATATGAACTCTAGAGATACTACCACACTGACACAGACGCCTCAGTAAGAGTGGCAGCCTTTGCAGTAGTGCCACAGCTTCATTTAGTTACAGTTTGCTACCATTGAACTCTAGCTTAAATAATTATAATATAGACTCACTACTATTGTGATGAGTTATTGTGGAGGACGAGTGGGTGTGTTCATTACCAGTTAGTAATCATTCAAATACACTACACATTTTCCTGTGAATCAAAATGACAATCATTTAAAAACTATGATTTGTTATAGATTCAACAGCCAATTAGAATAAACACATTTGCCAAATTTGACCTCATCTCACAATCTTCAAATATATGCTTCTGTGACTGTAAATAATAACACCATCCTTACATGCACTATTCAGCGACATGATGACTACTTGTACATTTGAGGTGCCTACTTATAGCTTACTAAATAGAATATATATGCACGGTAGTATTGCTCCTCTGACTTAAATGTGCTAAATTACAGATCCAGAGCATTACGATGGAATATAATGGGACACCTGAACCCCCCGTTGGGAAGCTCCTAAACTTTAAACTATGACGCTACTTACCCCTCAAGCATTACTTCGGCACATGTAATAAAAGCTTGTTACATCGTTACAACAAAAGCTGCAACACTAAACCAGAAAAGTGATAAAGGAACAAAGAAAAGGGGCCTCCGCGTTCAGGTGGAGAGACTTCATAGCTGGAACTTCGCCAGGCTCAGGTGTGGCTCCTAAGCCGACGCTCAACAATGTGACAGACTGTTTCGCCGGCCCCAAGAGGAAGGGCGGGTGGACACAACAAGCATAGACAGCGTCTTTTCAAAATGAACTTCCTAATTAACTAGCAACTCACGGGACGAGGAAGCGACAGACGAGTGACGTGACTCGCGACTCCTGTGAGTAACGACCCTCACGTCCAAAAAACCGACACGACAACATAGTTAGTTTCACACGACACAAACACCAGTCTCCTGGACGGGAAAAAAAAGATTGTATTTGGTTTGGCACTCCACCCCCCCGCCAACCGCGTGTGGACGAACTCCTACTTCCTCAGTTGCTCTGATTGTGTAATAATGATGCAGGTGTGTTTACATTGGAGTTAATTGCAAGGCGGCTGCTTTGCATAATGAGTTCCTCCGTGCAAAGCAGAAGCATTCGAATGTTGCTGGTCGTAGTCCTGCAATAAGACACACTCTTTAGTGTAGTGTACTGCTGTATTGCATCCCATTACAGGATTTGCAAACCATGTTACCTGTTAAGTAACTTGTAGATTAAGTGTGGAGGATTAGATGAATACAGTTGTAAAAGGGAAATATTCTGCCAAGCACCCCTTCCTCAAAATGGTATTTACGCATTACTTAACATGAGGTCATGAGGAAGAGCATGAAATATATTAGTTTTTGTTTTTTTTAATAATTAGCCGTCCACTTCTTTTAAATTTAACAATCAGGGATTGATCCATTAAATGTTAGTTAGTCCTGATACTGGATACAAATGGGAAGGGAATTGTTCCACTTACTTACACACACTTAAATTGAAGCCCGGTAGGTTTGGAAATTCTGCTGGTCCGTCGCACAAACCTCATTTCATTTCTAAGCACTAGCAGGTATCAAACTTTCTGAGAATTGAACAGCCCGAGCCTGAAGGCATCCCTTTGCTCAGTGTCTTCTTTCCATTTCTGGATTCCCACTCTACAAGCTTAAATGTCTACTTAATATGCTTTAATGCCTGCTCTTTAGAGCCAGGGAGCACTTCATCACTTTTATACACCTTTATATAACACACTGTTAACTAGCAATGCCTTATGGAACAGCTTGTCTTGCAGCTGGAAGGTGCCTCCATGGTATGATGGAGGTACCTGTTCACCATTCACAATGAGACAGTAAAATGGGAAAAGAGGCCTCTGCATACTGCTGCTGTCTATATCAGTCAACGATGAATATTCATGAATCACAGTGTCATGACATGCTCTGTAATTGGCAGCAACATTAGTAATGACACTGCTGGTATCAAGTCCCTGCATATTCATGTGGTGGGGCAATATTTCCTCGTGGTGCTGTTTTTTTCTCTCCTCCTGAAAGTGAAAATGTATTCTGAAGCTGCAGGTGTCCCTGGTGCCACAATCAATTGCTGGCTGGATTGTGCCCCAGTGAAAATCAGACAAACCATTAGTTTCTTTGTCAATCTCTTTGATTAATAATATATATTAATTATAAAAGGTTGAGAGGACTCTGAATAGTGTAAAGTGAATCTCTTTGTAATAGTTATGAATGTGGGCCTTTAGGAAATACAACCTGTCCTCGCCACTGGCTATTGGGCTTTAAAAAGATCACCGTTAAAAATGTGTTGATGACTTTGGCCTCAAACAATAACACCATAATTATTGAATTATTCTGGTCGGATGAGGAATGAGCTCCTACTTTCTAACGATTCTGTTCCAACAGTTTATCTCTTATCCAGGGTTGAGGTATGAGTGGATTTAGCAGCTTGCACAGACGTGAGCCTGCTCACCGAGGTCACACGCTCATACTGGGCTCGCTCGTGCCATACTTCTTTTTGTACTGGAATTTGCTGCCACTCCATTTCGGCCCCACCAAAGTGTCCTAGAATGGATGACGAGGGAATTGGATAAAGCTTTGCATAATCTGCAAGGCTTTCTCCTCTAAGCAGCTGTATGGGAGGATTTCTGTCCTCGTGGATTCAGTTTGGGTGCAGGGCACCATTCAAACTGGGGTGTAAGGAGGCAGACCTGGTTTGAGACAAGGAGAAGGATCAGTGTTGAGATGAGAACATTGTTTAGGGATAAAGGAAACTTCGTGGGCACGGCCACTCGCCATGTTTTCAGGGGCGGAAGAGGTATTCACATCCGTTACTGGCGTAAAAGCACCAATTTAACAACCTATAAATCCATGAAGAAGAAATTCAGAAACGTTAAAAGCAAAATCTTCCTGAAGTATCAAGGGAAAGTCAAGTTTGTTAATGCATCATTTGTATTTAGCATTTTTTGTTTCATTTTCAACCACACATTTGCATTTGTTGTTTTATCTCAAATCCTAATCTGAAAAGTCGCTATTGGTGTGAAAGTTGTTGTAAAGAAGTACAACATTTCCCTCTGAGTTGTTGTTCCCCCCCACTGTAGGTTTCCTGAGAACTGAAGGTCAGATCCATACATTCTGGATGTAGCATCACCGCCACACTACGCCTGCTGTATGTGGTTGTTTCAACAATGAAATACTTCTGTGATATTAGCAATTCCTTCTCCTCTGGTTTGCTTGTTGATCACCAACTGAGCGGTGTCAGTGGGCTGCAGGAGGAGGCACGGCATTCCACAAGGCAGTAATGGGAGCGTCTGTCAGCGCTGGAGGAGGCTGGCATCGTGTACTCTGCACAATACCGGAGAAAACAGGTGAGATTCTCCCAAGTGTCTTCAGAGCGATGCTGAGTGTGTTGTGTTGTTAACTAAGTGGTTGTGATTTAATTTGAAGGTTTCAGACAAAGTTTGTTGAATACAACATAAAAAATCTGCTTTGTGTTAGATGACGCTTGTAACGTAATTTGATTTTATGAGTCACGGATCATAAATGAGACAAATACGAAAGCACAGGGACTCATTTTAGGTATCGGCAACATGTTCACTATTCTTTTATAACAGATGGCGGATTGTTTGGTCCCGCTGTAAAGTCTCTGACTGGCTGTCATTTGTCATTTTCTGTTTTGCTAGGATGCTTTTTTTGCTTAGATAAACCCGTGCCATCATCTTCTTTACTCAGTGCATGTGATGCAATTAGTCAAGTTTCCTTGTTAACATGTCTCAGTGCCACATGCAGATTTTGTGATTAATCTAGAAGGACACCATTTTGAAATGTGTTGAAAGTGGAATATAAATAAGCATGTGATTTATTGTGTATTATTGCTTGATGCTGTCTGACAGCTTTGTCACAGCAAATGCATGGCTTCTTTTTCCCTGAATCAATCATAAGACATATAAACACGTATGCATAATAATGAAACACATTTATTAATGTGTACTGTCCCCTGCAGTCACATGACAATGAAATTGATGACTGGATTCCTTTTGCATGGACGCTGTTGGCCCATGCATCCCACATGGAGCCGGCTGAACAGGTAAAGAACGTCTACTTGGATGGACTCAGAGGTCAGGGCAGCCTCAGGAACGTCTCACCGGAGTTTGATGGCTTTATCGGTGGAGTGTGACTAAAGTTAGATGCCGCAGCAGGCCTCCTATTTCGAGTACAGCTGACTTTAACTTTTTCGATTTACAGTACAGATGTTGACAAATTGCATAAATATTATAAATGTGAATTGAAGCAAACATTTTTCTCCAACAAATGCTCTATTACTCCTGTTTGAGTGACATTTGTTAGCACACATTTTGACGATGAAGTGTCATCTGGTTTTCAGGGACCATGTCAGAGTTTCAAACAGCAAACCAACTGACCAACTCATGCCAGCTTGAGCGCATCTTTCTCGTTCCGTCTCTGCTTGAAACCACGGAGGGGCATTCTCCATTCTGATGTTGCGTAACCTCCCTGCCATTGTGATGAAAGTTGCTTCCAAGCCGTCTCTCTGGGGTTTGATTTGTAAGACGCTTCGCATGTCTGCTATGAAGTCTGGAGCAGCAGCATGTTCAGAGCGGGAGGATTTCTCTCCTGTACGGGTCTACAGGCTTTGGTCCAATCACCAAAGAAATGAATCTCCTTTGTTCTCTTCCAATGAGAGTATGCGCGTGCGGTTACCATTACATACCAAATCAATTATCCGTGTCGCTTGTAGGAGGCTTCTTAGATGTGCTTTGCCCCTTTATTTGCTCGGGTTGTCTAATGGTGGTGGAGAGGGGGCTTTCAGACACTTCCTTCTAATTCTCGGTTATTCTTCCTTTCTTCTTTTCCAAACTGGGATTTTGCAGTCCGTCTGGGACAGCAAAGAAGCTTCTAACAGGCAAAGTTAAATGTTAAAAATGTTATGCAAGTTATGAGATTTCCCACAAAGACAACTATAAAAAAATGTTACATATTGTTTTTCCTAAATTTTCTACGTTTGGTTTCCGTAGCTGCGTTCTCAAAACACACAGTTCCTCTTTGACACCCACGCTGTCATACTGGTGGAAATGATTGTTGTTTTGAACCAATGGAATATGTATGGCCTCACAATATTGTTCTAGTCATGAATATTACAGTGGAAAGCTGTGCATATGTGCATAGTATATTGATCCATCTAAGGATTTGGGACAATAAGTACCCAAATGTTGATGTGTTTCCTTGGCTCCCATTGTCAGATCTGAAAACTGCCCCTGTGCAGGGAGACGATTTCTCATCAGGCACCAGCAGCCGGAGCACCAAGCTCATTCACGGAGGAGTCCGATATCTACAGAAAGCCATCATGAAATTGGATTACAAACAGGTAAATGCTTCATTTTTTCTCCGCAGCTGACACTTATCCGCAGAATTCCTGGTCCCTCTGGTCATATTGCTTTATTTACCCTCCTGTGTTCATTTTTCACTCACGGGAAGAAGTGACATGTTTTCCTTGAATGACTGGCTGCCCGGAATTTTCTGAAGTTGTTTTAAAGAATTTCTTACCACGAAGCCGATCGCTGTTGTTATCATATTATGAGTTAATTCATAGAATGATCTCTCAGTAATAGAGAGAACGAAGCCTGTGTGTCCTCCTTTTGTCTGTGAATTGTTTAAGAAGAGTCACCTGGGTTCAAACTGAAATGTCACCCTTTTCTGTTACATTCCACAGTATATGGAAAATCTCATTATTCTCAGCGTGTGTTTTCTTTAGGAGCCTTATTTTTCTATCTGTAGGAACATACGAGGGTCCTGGAGGTGAGCAGCAGAGGAGACCAATTAGCGTGATTGCGGGATACGCAACTGCCTAGTCAGCAGCTCGACAGTAAAATGTAGACGGTGCTACATGTCTCGGATGAAACAGAGGGCAAATTAAAGCAACTCTTTTTTTTTTGTATTTGGAACTGAAGACTTCCAGGCGCCATCATATTTACTCCTAAACCCTAAAACCCCATTCGACCAACAAAATAGCAGGGAGTTAAATTCTGTGTCTTTATTTGAGGGGTAAAATGTTCTGTTACAAGGTAAACTGCAGTAGGTCATTGCTGTCATTCAAATATGTGCACAGATTATGCTCAATTTCTTACTCAAAGAATTTACATGGATCCTGAATTAAAGTTGGAATTGACTTTAAGCTTAAACAATTAAATTCAATAATTCCTTTTCAAAGAGAAAATGTTCTTGAGCTATTGAGGGTTTTCTATATCCTCCAACTCTCACTGTCCCCGCGTTAAATCCACTCAGTTGATTGCCGAGGTGTCTTCAGACAAACGTGAAGCAGATGCAAAATCAATGCAAGGGTGCAAATTCGCAATTGCTGCAGTATAGTTTGCTTCAGAGTCTCGTGACACTGTGTCTTCAAAGCCAATCAGCATTGGGGAATCATCCACACGCAGTTTCTGTACATGGAGAGTTATGTCGCCCATCGGTTCGGAACCCAAACCCGACATTGTTTCTGTGATGTCGTGAATACTGATTATCTCAGACATAACGGTTGGTAAGGGATGTGGCATCAATGCAGGCAAGCCCCTCTTCCGTATGGGAAGGAGTGCACGGATATCCTGTTAAGGGTGAGTATTCACTAAGGCCAGGCTAAAAATGCACTCTGCGTTTGGTCCGAACACAACTTCCCACCTATCCGTCAGCGCCCCGTCCCCCCGCCTCAGGTGTTTAAGTAAAACCACATCTCAACAATTCTCTGATCATTTTTCACCTCATATACCAGGAAGAGCAGTAAACCTTTCCCTTGATGAAGGTACGGAGTTTGGAAGAATGGTAGTAAACTTTACAATCACCTTTGGGCTGTGAGGCCCATTGAAGTGTAAGGTAAAGGAAGAGTGGTCCACGGCATCTCTGCACCATCTCGCCTTTGCTCTCTCAGACTTGGGTGAACTCGGGGGCCTTGATTTGATTTGTGCAGCCTTGAATCATAAGCTTTAATTGCACCTGACATTTAAAGCTTCTCTCTGGTATTTAAAGCAGTGTACAGGTGTGGCTCATTACTGAAAGGGGGGGGATAGGAGATTTTCAGACTTCTCCTCCTCATTGCCGGGCCGCGGCAGCGTCTTAACTCATCATGCTGCCTGTCACCATCGCAGAGCCCCTCCTTCAGTCGCACAAAGCCCGATCCGACCTAACCATCATCAGTCAAACCAGAGTTCAAGCCAATCATAGAATAAAGTCCTTTCTAGTGCTGCAAACACTGTCCTAGAGTCGGATATGGAGACAGCGGGGAATAAAAGAGTGTGACTCTGTAACATGTGATCCCCAGCAAATATTACCAACCCGCCAGTGTCAAACCTCTGCTGGCATTCCGATGTGGTGGTCCTCCTGCTCTCCACGGTAAGGTTCATTTTGGAGCTCAGTGCCCCCAAAACCTGACATTGTCTTTTAACAGCGCGTAATATGCTGTGCACATACCTCTCACCATGAAAGTGTATGAATCACTGTAATGTTAAAAAATGATTGCACTTATCACAGCTGGAGACGGCTGTACCAGCAATCTGACTGCAAACGATCAAAATCTAAGTTTTGTTCTAGCAAATGTTTTTTTTTTTTTCTCCTGTCTTACATGTACAAGCACGACATGCACGACTTTTAGAACAACAGATTTACGATTTGCAGGGATTTCTCAGAATGTCTCACCAAATGTAAGAATCGTATGTATGAAGCAGAATGCACACATTAACAGTTATAACACAAATACAAGCTCCTAGTTTACATAGCAGTAACAGAATATCAGCATGGACTAGATATTTTGATCACATTCTTTTTGGAACCAGGAAGAAATGAATTGAATGTCATTCAAAATACAGGTTTCTAATTATTATTTGTCATTAATCTTAAATTCAAGATCACTCTTTGTAAGTAAATATCTCATGTCTCACACAGCCTTGTAATTGCTGTCTGTGCGAGCGTAAACAATTTAGAAACAGCATTTTTTTAGAATATAAAATGGCCAGTAGGCATCGCGTTCCAACCAGTCCCAGGATCCATCTTTCTCCAGGCCATGTGTGCCTTGTGTTGGCATCAGAAAAACAAAGCATATGTTGATTGTTAGCCAGGGTGTACATAGCATGTCCTGTTCACTCAAGGTCTCCCTTGTAGCTGCAAACTCCCAACTTTGTTTCTCTAGGCTATCTGTCAGACCTCATTTAGCATTTAAGGACATGTGGATTCCCATGTACTGCAAAAAGGCAACATACTTCTTAGGGAATACGGCCACTATCTGAGCAGTGATCTGTCAACCTTATTCATTTAGCAGAAGTAAGTGGGAGAGGGGGGTATTTTACATGAGCTATTTATATTTGTTTTTTTTAAAAGCAGTTTTCTTTTGCCCTTCTGGAAAGCAGCAGAATTTGGTTAGGAAATATGAGAATCAGTGCACAGTTTTGTAATAACACAATTTTTAAATCATATAAAAATGCAGAAGGGAAAAAATAAATGAAGAAATTAGACCACCACCGTGGACTAAATTCTTCCTCAAGCTGTCTTTTCCAGCCCTTTTTGATACGCAAGCGGGTACATTATGGCAGTGACATTTTCTGTCTTGACCTTCTTTACTGGGGATCGGACTTTGACTGCTTGGGTTCATCTCCTGAGGATTTTTCAAGCCATCATGATCAGATGGTTTCCACATGTAGACATCTTTTAGCCGTGGAAAAACGTTGTCTTTCCAAACATACAGTTTAGTGAGAAATGAAAAACAGACACATGAATCAACCGCCTGAATGTGTTGTAGTAATGTTATTTATTTTGAAACCACAATTCTGGGTCGTATTAAAACTTTTTGACACATTTAAAAAAATAGAAATAAAAAAAAAGATAGTAATTCAACGCTGGCCTTAGTTAGTGTGCTGGAAGAGTAATTGACAAAAACATCTGCGATAATAACTTAATCTCCCACTGTACCTGTAAGAATTTAATTGGACAAGTCAGCCCATCCAAGCGTCTCTGGTTCTATGACTGGGAGACATGACATTCATTGTCATTATTGTCTCTGTCATTTTGCAGCTTTTTGTTCCAGCGCAGAGTTCCTCTCACTCCACTGAGTTTTGTACCTCCAGGAGGGTGGAATGAGTTGTGGTGCTGTGAGCCTAGCGGAGGTAAGGGTGGGATGGGAGGGAGGAAAGGGGAGGGTGGAGGGGGGGTAGGGGGGGGGGATTTGATGCTCATTTAGCTCTGCTCTGTCACTTGGCCATTTTGAGTTTTAATTGCTGATGATAATTATCCTCATCATTATTGTTATCTCCATCAGCGTGTCAGGTTATTATAGCCGTCGTACGCTGTTCATTCATAAATCCTGCCGCCGCCGTCTGACTAATCCTGGAATTCCTGACATTTAATGTAGTATTAATGCTCCTGTTCTTTGCCCAGTGCCAATCTGTGACCGGGCTCACAACAGAGGAGCTGTGAATCACCGGGTCAAAGGTCATTAGCAGGCTCAGCAATCACCAGGGATCAGACACTGCCTACTGGGGCCGAGCCCTTCTCAAGACTGGGCGGCGTGCATGTGTGTGCACTTGTGTATGCATGTGTGCACACACCACCGGTGGCATGAGTTTGCTAACCACCTAATGGTCACATTCACCCTACAGAGATGAAAAAGTGGATTCTATGGTCTTCCTAATACATCATGGCAGGGTGCATACTCTTGTATGTAATTCATTCTAAAATGTGGCCTTTAAATCTGTTGTTTTCTAGTTTTTTATTTTTTGCTTTCAATTTATTTATTTATTTCCTGCACTGGGGGAATGGCTTCCAGCATGCCGTAGCATTAAGCAGAGCCCACCAGCTAGCTAGCCTCAAGTCGCTCAAACGTAAAATAAATCAGGGCACAAAGGACCCTGTTCATTCCTGCAAAGTAGCAACATTTTCCCCGGCCAACAATGAGGACTTGAACTTCCCTGGCAATAACAAATAGAAAGAAAGTCACCCGAGACACCAACATTAAAAGTGATTAATCATCTCTATTCTCTCTTTACTTTTGAACCAAGGGATTGTCCAGCAATAAATCTTCAAAGATGTACATAAGAATCACTTCCTAATGAAACCCGGCTTTGTTCATTTGTCACCTTTTAGACCCTTTCATTTAAATTACAAAACTTGTGACCTTGTGACTTGGAATATAGATCTCTGGTATTTTAGAACTGAAGAGGAATTAATCCATAAATCTTGATATTAGATTTATCTGTTCATTAAAAGAATTCTGCCACGGGATCTTCGGCCGCCGTCCAGAGCTGTTCATCCCCCTATTGACGTATTGAATAATGTGATTATTAGCAGTGGAAGTGATTGTTTTCAGAGATCATTTAATGTGGTTCCATTTTTAAAAGGTACGAGGACTTGTTTATATTCCTATTTAGAAAGTGTAAAAATAATGTAATAATAATAATTGCAACTCCTTACCCCTGTGTTTCCTGCCTTTTCCCAAGGAGCAGTTCCTCTTCGCAGTGCAGGAGAGACAGGGGAGGGGTGGGAGGGAGGGAGGCTCACACTCAGGCCAAAGGGCCACTGTGGCTTTAAGTGTGCTCCTTGTGTGGCCAGAGCAGCCATCGCCCTGATGCAAAGTGACAGGGACAGATGTGACATATCGGTTCCGACACACTTCCATACCACCAGTCACAGGCTCGGGGTGACTCACATCCCCCTGCTCTGGTCCTGTCCCCCCGCTGCAGGACAACACGACGATGCTCGAGTGAACCTCGCCATCGCCCTCACTGCTGCCAGGTATGGGGCTGCCATAGCCAATTACACTGAAGTGGTGCACCTACTGAAGAGGGCAGACCCCTCAGACGGGGAAGGAGAGGGTCTGCGCAGCGCACTGCAGGGACGGGATCACAGGTAAATCCAACAAAAGCCGCTTCCTTCCTTCCTGCCTCGCTTTATTCCCACTGTCTCTCTGCAGCCCTCACACACCAGGGGCCCTTCCAGCACTTCCTACTCGCTGCTAGTTTGCACATAGTCATTGCACATCTAATACAGGGGGCTTTTAATATTTTATAAGCGTTTTATGGTGTAGAGGGCTGCTTCAGATCTGGTAGGGAGGAACATAAGACGGAATTAGCGTACTCCAAATGGCCTTACTTACCTTTTTAAATGTCATGCATCGGGCTGGCTTTGGAGGAATAAAGCAGTTAAGGATAAAATATGGTATTCTGGAACATTTCATGAATAACCAAGATTTGAGGATCTCAACACATGACCACCCTCTGATGTTTTAAAAGATGGAAGGGTGCTCTTGGAGGAGATGTCTCACTCTAATAATGTGAGAAGGGGGCCTTACATAGAGAGAGCTGGCAGCAAAAGAATAATAGATGCTGTTTTGTCATCAGTCCTTTTCTCTTTGGCTTTTTTCTTCTTCCTTCCAAAAATATAACATTTCCGGCTCACGAACCTCGTCGTTTCAATTCCTCCTCTCCCTCTCTGGTGGTCACGTCACACGTCGAGAGGGTAGTCCATCATTTGCTGTCCTCATAGTGTCTTTTGATACGCGTGCCATTATGTACAGTAGCCCGTCAACATCAAGCATCACATTAACAAACATTTCCCTTCCCCAATTTCAAAAGGCTCCCTCAGTCACTGCCACCGAGCTACTCTGTGACACAAAGAGGCAAGAGGGAAATTAGGTATGTCTGTTTCCTATTAATTACAATCCTGGGAAGTCTCCCATGGACACACTCGAGCCACTCTATTACGGAGAGAGGGGGGCGTTCGCTGATAAATTAATAATCCGGCTTGTCACCAGCCACAGATGAATAGCCCCTGGTGATTGATGCTGTTTTCTTTCATAGGGCAGGAATTTGATGTCAGAGCCAAATGTGTTATCAATGCCACGGGACCTTTTACAGACGCGCTGCGGAAAATGGATGATCAGAAGAGCCCCGACATCTGTCAGCTCAGTGCTGGGGTGCACATCCTCATCCCGGGCTTTTACAGGTAAGTAACAGAGCCCCCCCCCCCCCCCCCCCCCTAGATCTCTGTCACTGTCCCCCTGTACCACCAGCTCTTTAGCGCTGCCATCTCCTCAGTTCATTAGCTAGCAGAGTCTCCTCAGCCTCCGGCCACAGCGAGCAGGCACGGTAGCAGAGATGAGCACCGCAGCTGAGCAGACGTAATCGTTCTGTTAACTTTACGGGAGGATTAACATCTCGTGTTTTCTCATTTTGTGGCCCAGCCTGATCAAAAACAGCATTTCCTCGCGTTGGTGTTGTTCCTCGATTCTGATTGGAGGCCTTTCTGCCTTGCCGGGATTTCTCGTTGATGCGTGTTATTTGCGTTTGCAAGAGCGGAGTGCCGCTCTTGCAAACGCCGCCGTCCGCCTCAGCCATGCCTGTGTTAAATTGAGTCAATGCCACGTGCATGTGCTTTAAGCAGGACAATATGTGCACCCTGGGTTGAGGCTTGGGGAGCCGCGGCTGGAATTGAAACCAGCTGAATTAATCTCCTGGAAACAGCCCTGACAGGAGGCTGATTATGGGGTGTCCCTTCAACCAGCAGGGCCCGCTGGTGCCCTCCCCTCCCCGGCAGACCAAAGGTTAATGCAGTCTTCTTGTTTGTTCCCCTCCCTACCCCTGCTCCCTCGCATGCACATAACACACACTGCCCGGGTCCTGACAGCATCCCGTCCCGCCATCATCTCACTGGGAAGGGATGTCCCAACGCAAACCAACACGCAGGTATCCTCGCCCGAACGGAGGAGAGCCTTCACCTTCACCCCGACGGAAGTTAACGACTTCTCAACACACCGATTTTTACACAAATTTACCCGATCAGGAGCTCTGTGGTGCCCAGCTTCACAGAGTCGGCGTGCGACGTACAGTACAGGCTTAGCGTGTGCAGAGAACAGCGCTAACGTATAACTAACGAAACAATGTCAATGGAATATTTGGGGGGGGGGGGTGCACCTCCACTAGCGGCACTACAGCCTGGACGTCTGAGACCTAATTCATAACAGCCATTAATGATAATAAATATATGTCCAACAATCTCAACAGCCCCCCCCCCCCACCCTATGCACCCACCCTCAATGATTTACAAATAGCTGATAGAGCAAGCAGCTGACAGAAATAAATGAGCTAATCTGATGGCTGTGTAGGACTTCCACCAGATATTAATTCATCAGGAGGCCACAGAGTGCAGACAGATACAAATTCCTGCTTTAATTATGTATGGGAGCTGTGCTGGAAACAGGAGACACCTCTACTACCAGGACTATATCTCAGAGCAACTTTATGAACCCCTTTGATTCCATCGTTATTTTGTTTTCCTTTAGACATAATACATGTCAGTGTTGTTTTCCCCAAACACTCAAGACAAAATAGATTTTTCCCCTTTATAGCAATGCTTTCACATGAGACATTTGATAATGAACAAGTGGAAAAATAACCTTTGCCACATGAAATTATATTGTTTTCGATTTGCAATTTTTATGAGGCCTTCCTGGAGCCTGTTTGATGTATTTTGTTCCCACTTGGAGCCTCAAATGACCCTTGCCGACTGGCAGACTTATCAAAACCCATGGAGGCTTTATTGAATGAGTGACCAGTGGGTATCTAAAGAGAATGCAGGGATATTGATTTTGGAGAAGTGGTCTAATTGTTTCTAGTAGACACGGGCTTGTCCCGATTATTTGATTGATTAGCTTGATACTGGCCTGCCTCCTCCTCATCCTCCTCCCCTGGCCAGTTAATAGCACTGTAATCCCAATACACTGCTGTATTTCTAATCCATCATCATTATCATGGCTGTACTCAGCACAAGATTAGTCCATGACGATATTTTTTTTGCATTCCACAATGTTAGCTCTGCCTTCTATAGTCTGAAGAAAAAAAGAAGAGAAAAAGATGGCTGGATACAATCCAGTTGTTCTCCTGTGGAGTACAGGGGAGAGATTTGTACCCAGATTGATACACATGAGAGATGAAGTAACTCTGTGCACATGATACGACATGTTGAATGTTACTCAAGAATTCAGACTTTTTTTTTTAAATAGTTGTTTGGTGCTTCCACTCGTGTGAAGGATCTGAGCGCTTCTCCCTCCACCATAACAGATAGAGAATACGACAGAGAAAGGCTTGTTGGGAATGTGTCACAGTGCTGCACTTCAAGCCTCGGACTACATCTGGCTTCGGGGCAATGTGGCCGCGGACGGCGGGGTGACATGTGGCGTATGTCTGGGCGAGACCCTGGTAAAAAAAAAACTCCCGTAGTCACAAAATGAGCACAGAAAGCCCTGGAGCCTGAGAAACAAAAAGCGCAAAGGAAGGGGGACAGAGGAGAGCACAGGGGGATGTAAGTGTGAAGTGATGGAGCGAGACGCCGTGACTGGCGGAGCCCGCGCGGGTCTCCGTCCTTGCCTGTGGTGGTGCCCGGGCCGCGGTCCTCACTCAATTGTCTAAGAATGTGAAAGGAAGGAAATGGGGGAGTGTGAAGAAGGGTCCTACCAGAGGGGTTTGTCACATTGTGTGGAGGTGACACCTCCAAAGACCTACTGGCCTCTATAGTGGACAGCCAGTGCCCCCCCCTCAGTCCTCCCCTTGAGGGAAATGGCTCTCCATAGCTTCTCACAGTCACACCAGAGTCTCTGCACGTCTGGTAGCGCATCTCCACCCTGCTGTAGTCACTTTCACTCTCCAATGACTACACTGGCACGTTTAAAGACTCTCTTTGTTCAGTTCCTGCAGGCTGCAGAAGTGGACCGTCTCTCTTTTTGTTTTTTTGGAGTAATCTTTCCACACCACACGACTGTTCCATTCCCAAACCATGAGTCAGCCGAAACAAAGGAGGCATCAGTCTCGCTCTCTCGGCCTGTTGAATTAAGCGATGAAAAACTTTCCAATCCAATCTTTTGGCCAAAGGAACATCTTGCCTTAGTTTGCTGTGATCATTTAACATGATATAGAACATGTGGTGTTTTATTGTCTTCATTCAGTAGCAACTTCACACCAATGACTTGTAAGCATTTGGGACAAGTGTTAGTTGAACCTTTTCACCCATCAAAATAATCAATTGGATGTTTGAATCCATTGTGGCAGGTCCTCTAAGGTTAATACAGCTCAAGGGACATTGTTTGTCATGTATAACTCTCATTTTGAACAACTATAAATGGGTTTCGTCTTCATCTGCATGCTCTTTATTGCCCCTATTAGACCTTGTGCTCCACAGCCACTCTGCTGTCATAAATGTTTAAAAAATGCCCTTTGGTAACGAGTGTGTCATTGTTTTATTCGGAAATATCAACTAGCCCATTATGGTGGCAGGTCTTTTTTTCAATCGATACACAATAGAGTATAAATATTTAATTCTTTATATGTCGCTGTGATATTAAAATAAAGGGTTATTGAGAGGCAGCATCTGGAGCTCGCTTACTCTCCTGATGTAGCAGGGAAATAGACAACTGGCGTCGGGAACCCTTTTCCTGAAGTATACAGTATGTGTCTTCGTACTGTAGGCGTCGTGCTGGTGGACTCGCCTTTTTCTGCCCTCTTTGTTAAGACAGCAGAAGTGACGTCTCCGGGGTACTGGAGGGTTTTAGTCCTTTAGTCCTAAAGCCTAATTCCAAGGACACTGTCAATCTGCAGGAACAACGATGTTGACATTAGAAGTAGTGACCATCGAGTCTCGGTCCCACTATGTGTGTTGAGAAACGATTTATTTATTTTTAAAATCTGGTAAATCATTATATATAATATAAGTAATGTATATATTTATCCAAGTGATTGTTTGGAGTACTTAGCTCGTTATTGCCTTAAGAAACACACCCAGTATTGTCTTTGAAAGGGGCTTTTTCCTTGGATATCCCTTCAATGGGAAACATAACATTGTGGGATTAAAAAATGCACAGTGCCCATGTTTCAGGTAATGAGGGAGAATGTCACATGGTGCAACACTGTAATTCATTAATGTGCTTTTAATCAGTACATTGAAGGTTGATGGCACAGTGACAGCTAAATATAGGAACTGTTGACAATAAGAGAAATATGAAATACTGACAATCTTAATCTTAAATACACAGTAAACTAAAAAGAAAATCAAAGAAAGCTTTTATTTTTTTACATTCTACAGTAGATTTTGTCAGACCGGCCTCTGAAGACTTTGAAGAAGAGACCAGAGTTGGCCAGGTGTTTATCCTGTAACAGTACGTGCACAGTTATAACAACATTCAAAAAGAATAAATGTTCATGGAGGTGTTCGGAGCAACATGGGAAAATAGGGTTGAGGTTAAAAAAAATATAAAAGTTGGCCTTAAAGAAGTAACATGCTGCTGTCCAGCTGTCTCTGTCCTCCTGACAATACACACACATATCACCAGGACAGTCCATGTTAAACTTCAAATGAACTGTACAACGACCTGCAAGTGACAAGCACAGAGATTTACTGCCCCTCGCGACTTTGGTGTGAATGAGTTTTAACCCTTTGTTAGTGGGAAAGAGGGGAAGAAAGCATAATCTATGATCCCAATGTTCCTGGAATGTTTAAAAAGGTCAATATGCTGATATTTTTGACAGCGCTTGACCTTTTGTGAAAAAAGTAACAAAACCATTGGAATTGAAATAACTTCTTTGTTTAGTTCTGGCACATAATGTATCACAGTCAAAGCATGCTGTCTCCCCGCAGCATCTGCCCATGAGTGACTTGACTGTTAATCCGTCGTATTGATCTAATATCAAAAGGTGCTATTCAAATGCAGCATAACTCCCCAGGAGCCGCGATCTGTCAGTAGGCTCTGTTTGGAGTCTGGCTGAATAACTAATGCCCGTGTTTTCTCTCGATGTGTCCAGTTGGCCCAACATCTGGCCTCTGCCCACCGAGGCAGAGCCCTACGAAGTGGTCAGGAGAGCTCGTGACAATAACCTTAGAAAAGTGACTTCAATTAGCAGCAGCTTTCTGCAGCAGATGTCAGAAAGTAAATCGCATTTGGGTTTTTTTAAAGCGACAAAGGGATGAGTGAGTCCTCAGACGGTACTCCTCTCTGACGTATCTGATTTTCATCTTGATAGGAAGCCAGTGTAAATAATCAAGATCGGTAGTCCAAAGCTTTGCTAATGCAGGAACCTCTGGATCACTTTAGAGAAATCTCCAACTGTCTTACAGAGGCAGGTGGCCTGTTGCTGCAGCAGCTCAGATCGAAACGCCCTTTAAAAGAACAAAGTGTCACATTGACTCTGGGATGAGATTGTGTATCGATAATATGAGTGATCGATCCCTCTGACTAACCGTAGTCGCCATGAGGTCCTTTAGCTCTGTTACCGGTGCAGGAATTTAGGAACCTGTACTCTGTTGTTGTTTCCTACGGTCCCTGGACATTTATGCAGCGACATCCTACACCTCAATCCATTTAATGATGATCGTGACAGTTAAAACTAAATGTGTGCTTAATGTATTTTTATATATATATATATATATACATATATATATATATATATATATATACATATATATATATATATATACTGAGGTTTTATATTCAAAAAAAGGTAATCAACAGTTCAAACACAATTTGTTTGTCTTCTGTTTTGCTCACCGTGCTTAATAAAGACCAGTGATTTAGGGAACAAACCTGTTTCCAATCCCCACTGTTTTTTATGTCAAATTAACCAGCTGACACCAGCTTGTGCATTACTGTCTATTTAGAATGGATCTTTTTGACAGCCCCATTCACGCTGGCAATAATCCCAGTGCAACCAGCTACTTCAATTCCATCGCCGTTATTCCCGCACATGCATTAGATTGACCTCACATTAACCCAGATACATTTGATCTTTAAGAGCCATAAATTGGCTTTTGTCATTACCATAGGTTAATTACTGAGATTCGCTCTGTACCGTTGCTACACTGAGATTGCAATAATAAGCAACACACAAAAGCCATTCACACTGCCTGCATGAGCACTAAATAGGCATTGTTTTGATATTTCTATTCCTGTCGGGAGTTTTGTTTGTTTTGGTCTATTATTAGCCCTGTGCGGAGCGGTACTTTTGATACAGTTTGATTCTACTGAGCTTAGTTGAAACCTTGCCCTTCCTGTCATTCTCCCCTTAATAAGTCTTCTGACGTGCAGCCCAGACGTGGATCGGACTACTGTCCTCGCGTTCCTCACAGCGTCTTTACGAGAAGGGAAACTGCTGGTGGTTTCAGGACTTTCTAGAACACAATGAAAATTCAATTTGTGGGATCAGTTTCACACACATTATTGGTTTCTATTTATTTAAAATCTTGAGGATGTTTAAAATGAAAACCGTGACCGAGTGAGCTTAGCTTAACAGCTTTTTGTTCATTGCTTACATTCATTTTGTTCATAATGCTAATTTGGGGGCGTGGCTTTGGGTGGCGAGCCTGAAGGGGGGGGCAGTATTTCACCACGAGCAGTACTTTAACCCTTACACAGTCAACTCTGCTATCACACAACCACCTTGAGTTGTTGAGTCAAAATGTCAGGTTGGAAATATGGGAATTTTTGATATAAAGGCAGCGAAATATAAACGGTGTCTCACGGTCGTTCACAGGTGTTCCTCGGTCCTCTTACATAAAAAGGTTTCATACATTTCCTTAAAGGAAACAAAGGTTTGAATAACCATGGATGTAGATATTAATGGTAAAGATCAATGTGCGTTTGTGTGTGCGCGTGTGTGTGCGTGAACGAACATACTCGTATGTGGTTATTACCAGTGGGCGTTGTTTCTCTGATGTGCCTTCATGAGAAGTGGAGAGGTTTTAGATTTCTTTCCTTTCATAGAAGCCCTGTGCCGTTGATCCTCTTTTAGCTCAGTAACCATGACACTCAGACTCTCCCAGTTTGATATGCAGGATCAGTAACAGCACTCCAGATGGCAACGAGAACAGAACCTCTATGATGTTTTCTTCTGTGGTTGTACCGACTTATTTACTCTCCACTCATTGCCGTGATTACGACCTTACCTGAAAAAGTTATGGAAACAATTTAGCGCCTACTGGGAAACGCACTGAGTAGTATAGATAGATTAGAAAAAAATATGGAATATTAATTGATGAAGTTAACCCCGCGACACAAGAGGCAGGAAACGACAAAATAAAACAGGAAATGACCCCACACCGTGACAGAAAGACTGGAATGGTAACATTTAAACAATCACTGTTTAATACTGTACATACAAGGACAACATTAAGATTCACATGATGCCCTTTTAGACTGATTAACCCTTCAAAGTTGTGTGGGTCGAAAATAATGGCACTAGTGGGTTATTTTCCAGATGTCTTTCTTTTTTAACCACAGCGCCAGTGTTCAGAGAGATGAAAACACACTGCATGAAAATGAAAAGAGGGATTCATTTTTAAAGGTCAAAGTAGGACACATTTTTGTTGTAATTGTTTGTTAAGAATTTAAGCATTCTCCCTTCACCTGCACACACATATCTCCCTTTCATAGCGCCTCTCTTCACTGCGCACACACACACACACACACCCTCTCTCTCCTGTCCTCCCGTGACACCGGCAGTCTTCTCCAGCTCGGTGACAATGATGAATGCAGAACATGAAACACATTAATGCAGCGGATTCTGGTCAATGTCAGGCCTTTCTTCACCGTGTCAAGTTAAACAAACAAGATCAAGCAAAACGCGTATGGTGATTGACCCTCCAGAGATAAGGCCCTTGCTGTTGAAGCAGGAGGTCATGGGAATCTCAATACATCCTCAAACCCGAGATGGACTCCAAAATATCCTCCACACACTGTCCAAATGGTCCCAACTTTATATAGAGCAATGCGCTTCTTAATCTCCTTTTGAGAGTTAAATTATTATGAGAATGGACTTCCTGTATAGTGCTCCAGCAGCCATAGGCTGTCATTGTAATGAGCGGATCGTACTTGTCTGAAGCCATAGGGGGAGAAGTGTCGAGACTTCTGACAATTTGATGACAGATGGTGAAATCTGAGTAATTAGGGGAGTTTTTGATTTTGCAATTTTGGCTTTCAAATGTAAGTTCCATCAGTGCAACACAGTATCGTGCTGATGTTGTATAATTGGAAGTGGGGGAGGTATAGCGAGTTGTGTCAGTGATAAATTAAAGGCCAACCCATCATAGAATATCCTTTTATATTACCTTTTATAATAATAAAATCATTTTGGACTTCTGGACCAATTGGTTAAAAAAGATGGTTTTATTCACTTGCCCAGGTTTAGTATTAATCACTTTTAAGTGCTTAGCTACGACCACAATACAAAGGATTAATTGTTAAATGTAGAAAATGATTTATCTTTTCTTTAAACAGCCCGAACAATTTGGGATTCACTATCATAGTAGTGTGGTGGTGATGTGTACAGTGAAAATGTGTCAAAACCCAAACTGTGTGGCCAGAAACCACGGGAGGCACATGAGAAAATGTCTTGCGATTTGGGTGAACTTGCCCTTTAATGCAACTGGACTGCAAGGCACAGTTATACTGTAAGGCGTGAACAACACAGCATCCTTCCCAAAAGGATCCTAAATACTAATAAATATTTATTTGATTCTTTCCGTCAGTGCCAAATGAAACACAATATTAAATGTGTTTAAATACACTACAGTAGGTGCATGTGATTGGTTCCAAACAATATTGTCTTGCATCTTATTAAGCCGAATGGCGAGTTGCATCCCAGGCCGGCTTTTAATTTCTGTATCTGTCCCTGCAGTTGGTGTTTTTATTACTATTAATTTATTACTCGTGTTTTGTCCGCTTGGCCACTTGCATTTATAGAGTAATAAGGGAATGTATTTAATACACCCCCGCTTTCAGTTGCTGTGTGAATTGTGAACATGAATCAAGGGGGTTTATTAAACCATACTGTCCCAGGCTTTTAAGTGTGCTTAATTTCACACCATCTATAAATAAAGCAATTATTTTCTTTTGCACACTGTCAAAGTGAGGGCTTCATATGTTTGGCTTTGCTGGGACAATTGTATATGAAGGCTGTTTCAAAGACTTATTGTGCATCTCTATTTCTCTTCTGCTTAATCCACTTCTAATGTCGACTATGGGTGCTTTCATTAAGAAACGAGCGCCGTTGTATTGTTTTTACAAAGCTCGACTTATGAGGGAATTGTATTTCGAGTGTACTTATGAAACTGTTTCAGCCGGGGAGTTCTAATGCACACTTTTGTTTGGCTTAATCTACAGATTGTTGTGGCTGTCCACGTGGGTATTATGCAACGCAAACTCTTCAAAAGAACACAAACAGGGAAATTCTCAAGACTGAGTATGTGGGAGGGCTTATCCGAGCTTCGGCTGCCAGTTTTATCACTTGAGGATTCTTCATGTTGAATGGATTTATGATTTTATTTCTAATCTTTACTGTGTCTCTCTTGCAGTTGGGCCGAGCCTTGTCTTGATCCTGACCAAAGCAATGAGAAATAAAGTAAAGTTGCTGTAATCCCAAACAGTCCTTGGAATCATACTCATATTTCAGCATATCTTGGATGATGCACATCATGAAAAATTCATTTTTATCTTGTTTCATTTTGTAAGTGTATTTCCAAACACTGACTGAGAAACAAGGTTATTCAAACAGTAACATTTGGTTTTATAACTGCTTTAAGAACACCTCCACTGTGTATGTATACTGGTGTATAATCGTGCATACCTACTGCAGGACACAAATGCATTGTAATTAGAAAATAATGGGCTAGTGTTCATGGATGGGAGGTTTCTACTTAACATTTTCCCGTGAAGCAAATGGGCTAAAGTCAAAATCAACCTGAATAGAGGCCTTCAGACCCCAATATAAAAGTTGATCTAGCCTGTTAAAAGAGGGGGACTGTGCACACAGAGGTGTAATGGCCAGGCTGTCTCTATTAAGGCTAACAGCTCGTCTCCTGCAAGGTGGTCATTTAGTCGTGCTGCTCATTCAGCCTAATCAATGGTTGAAGCAGCAGCGAACCATTAAATAAAAAAAGAGAGGAGAGATGAGGTGCTTCTGATTGGGGTTAATTGGATGTAATTGGAATTTAAACTGTACAGTGGACGACTCATTAAGAACACATTTAAAAATAATGTCGTTCGAGCTCAGGTCATTTAACCATTTGTACATCAAAAAAAGTGTAATGCAGGACTTGGGGGGTGGGGTGGGGTGGAATATCTGGTGTAATTCTCTCATTGCAACTGTAGGCTGTTTTTACACTTTACAGTAGAATCATAAACAGAAAGTAAACACTTAAGCGATTGGCTTATAACTGCTCATAATGTACGATAACTCGGTCCCAACCACTGCAGCCTGCTGTACAAACATTATTTCATTTAACAGTATAGTGAAACATGAATGTAGTTATGTAATGTCTTAAATGGATGACTTATAATTAAAGACTCATAACTAAATCATATGCAGTACATGTATTACATATTTCACTGTTTATTGATGCTAAATAGGGGATGCTGATGAAATGTTTCATCTGAGAATTTCCTTTAAACTGCTCAACATATTCTCTCTAATGTTTAGTCCAGTTAGCATCCTGTGTTGGACGGCTACTTGAAGCCCGGTGCCATGAGACAGGCTCAGACGGATGGATTTCAACACTAATCCGTTTGATGTAAGTGAATTTAGGTTCTAATTCATGGGCTTGTGCACTGTATAACAAGCCAGAGTCAGCAACACACGGCCCATGAATTGAAGAAGAGAGCGAGGGGGAGAGAGACAGAGTGTGGGATGAGAGAAGGGGGTAGAAGAATATGGTGTTTAACTGGAAGGCAGTATGTTTTATCAGTCACTGGCACCATTTAGCTGACAAAAATGAGCAGGCCCAGCTCTGGGAATAGGGCCTAGGCACCGGGTGTTCACCAAATCCTCACAAGAAGAATATCAGCACTTCTCACATGCTGCAGCCTGATATCCACTGCTGTAGCTGAAAACTATCTCCATTGTCCAGTTTGATTGCCTGAATCAAACTGATTTACTGCAAATCCATCTGAGCTTTGATAAATCTATTACAGTTTCATTTCGCTGATTTCATTAACGTGAATAAAACCAGCCATGCTTTCTGCATAACTGCCTTTTAATGGCTTGGCCCTGTCACCTGCCTCAGTATTAATCCCTCTGACTTATTGCTCCGCAGAGGGAATGAGTAATGGGTATTTGAATGTGATCAGCACAGTACAATGCAATTAAGGAACCAGTACTGTTCTGTGCCTTTAATCCTGAACTAATTTGAATTGCAGTTTGATAGCACTGTGAATCCTGCATAATTATGTAGGGTGCATATTAAACTCTGTGACAAACCGAAGAGGCCTTTAACTAGCCCTGCCACGAGGAGAGCGGCCAGCAAAGCCACAGAAAGGTAGCCAGCCACAGAACACTGGAAGTCTCAATTACCAGCGTCTCGTCTGACAGGTGGAGGCTGGGGAGGGAGGGGGTGGGGGGGGGGGATTCGTTTGAAAATGGTTGACACTGACATCTCTCTTTTTTTTTCCATCCCCAACAATTATATACAAGTGTCATTTTACCCTCAAAGTACAGATAAATCAAGTGTGAATCAGAGAAGGTTTCGGGTTCGGTCAGTGTGGAAAAGCAGTGAGGGGACGGTAGATTTCTTCACGTTCTACATTAAACATCTCCAATGGCAATTAAGAGGTTTCATTTTAATTTGCAAGGTGCTTAGGTAAATAGTGGATGGTTGTGCCTCTCGCGTTTTACTGTTACTTGCAAATTATTGAGAAATGGGAATTTCTGGAAGTTATTACTCAGATGAAATAACAAGAAATCACCTTCGCTGCATGTTGAAATAATTCTAATACGTTTACCAGATTTTTAAGTATTAAGTTTGTGCATTACAAAAGAAAGTCTTTTTAAAGGAACTTTTGTTTGTCAAAGTTAAACAAATAATTGTTTGTATTTGAATGTCACATGTGATGTTGTGGGAGATACAAATGATTCACGGTTCATGATTGTCACGTCGTAAAAAGAGAACATCATTTGACTCCTTTTCTACTCCATGTGACGATGGGAAAAAAAAAAAGTAATACAGTGTAAATAAAGAAATACTTCCATTAAGAGTTACCCTGTGCCAGAAGCCATATGTAGTCTGATTTAGGAATATTTCACAGTTTAAAAAACAAAAAAAATCCTGTAAACAGCAAACTATTCTGCTTCACAGACGATTCACAGACCAAAGAAAGGAGGGATGTGGAGGGGAGAAGAGGAGGAAGACACACAGGGGGCTGCTGGCTAAATTAAGCCATTGTGACTCAAAATCCTCCTTTAATAAGGTTCATGCTGTCTACAACTTCATCATTTTCTCCTGAATGATAATTACTTTATTCAATCATGTTCAAGGTTTTAGTGAAAGCTAGCATTGATTGATTAACTTCAATTACCATGCTTGCATTTGCATAGATAAAAACTGCTTTTCAATTTGTGAGTGGCACACGGGTGGAAACCCTGCTTAGATATTTGCATTTCAATGTGAACGGTGAAGGATAAAGGTGGGAGCGGGGACTGTTCGCTGCTAAGCCCTTTCTGGTCGGCTGCGCCAGCATCTATTTTTCCATAAACACCCTTTGTTATGATGTTGGTTTGCTCCCTCCACGCGGAGAGCGCCAGCAGAGAGCTCTGTTTGCAGGCTGGCTTGACGGCTCTGTTGGGGGATTAGGCCACGTTGCACTACAACTCAGTCAGAGAGCTTAGGTGAGCCGGGTCCGTGGCACCACGCGGCTCTCACGCACACCGGGACCACTGTTGGGACATTTTACACTCCAAGGGAGTTGTGCGTGGAGATGCTATATCTATAGGCTGACTAAGCTAATGAAGACACACGTGTGTGCAGAGTAAGAGGCAGTGGAGATAATTACAATTATCACATGTCCATATCAATCATCATTAAGCAGATTGAAAAACATATGTGAACCCGCACTATTAATCTTGACAAATATATTCTGCATTTAACCGTCTATTTGCTTGAGTTCACTCAACTTTTCGTCAAGCGCCTCATTTCTTACCTGAGCCACAAAACCACTTATTCATTTTCGAGAAAAGTAATAAGATCTGCTCTCTCTTGACAAGCTGTAGGTTTTTTAGTGTTAATGGAAAAACCAACAGATACATGTAATTACTGTATTGTAACTGGAAGGTATGAGAAAGTGTGAAAAAAAAATTGAAGTCCATAGCCCTTTGATCACTGTGAGCTAAAATAAAAATAATGAGAGGAGGTGGTTTTATAATGTATAGAATTTCCATCTCCGTTCTGCTCATGCAGGTACTGTACGACTATACAGTGAGCGAAATCACAGCTGTGCCACTTATGTTTGAGTATTGGGATTACTGTCACCTTTGTCTGCATATTTTTCTTTGATTAATGTCACCCAAATGCTGTGTCTTCCAAATGAGAACCCACTTCATTTGCATGATTTTTTATACATGGTGCAAATTTGGGGATAAATTAGTCAGTCATCCCATCGTTGTTGGCATGGCAGGAAGTGTGGGAGGGAAGTATGCTCCCATAGAACTACACCTGTGAGACATGCTCATCATTAACACTGCCATAACCACCATATTTACCTTCATATAAAAGTCAGAAATTAATAATCAAGGCGCCCGCGGTTGCCGCCCCCTATTTGTTAGCTGGCAAGGCTAAACGGCAACTTCAATATGTTCTGTGACAGGCAACCGTCAGTCGATATCTTTAAGACGTATTATGGCCGCATCTCCTATTGCTGCCTTGGGGGGGAATTCCCAGATGGGGGGGGGGATTATGATTGGTTCACTTGGCTGTTTAGAAATGAGCATCTGGAAACACAGGTTGAATTAACACCACTGGGTCCCTCATTTTCTCTAAATGAGTGCCATTCAATTAATCTAATTATTAGGCATAGAGAAACTGAAGGACTAATAGAATCCTATTATGGCATCATTATCATCTCTAACTCACAAGTGCTTACCTTTGTGAAAAGGCCCGTACGTGTTCAGCGCCACGCGGAACGGCCTGCGGCTCCTCTCTCGTGCCCTCTGCTTACCTACAGACAAGTTTTCAAAAGGAACAAACTTGGTTACTTTTTAAATGATCTGATTTGCATTTTGCTTTCTACTGTGAGCAGCGTTTGCTCTCATTGCTGGTCCTTTCGGATACAGAGCCCTGCTGGTTTTCATGTTTCTCGTGTAATCAGGTACTGATTTAGACCTGGAACACCGGCTGAATGAAATTAAGTATCTCGTGGTATTGAAAACAAGCGGCACTCTGGGTACCGAGGAGCAGGACTGAGAGACACTTAATTACAGAACTGTGACAAAATAAAATGCTCCTCAGAGGCATCATTAGCAGCAAATATACAGATATACTGCTCGGACACATCAGTGGTGTAGGTTTGAAATTCAAAGAGTCAACTCGAAAAAAGCAATTAGAAGTGAGAAAAACTGGCAATCACCGGTGGAGCGGAGCTATTTCAGAACAACTAAGACATTTCCTTTCCGGAGACTCCTGTGGCTATTTCTGCTACATTTGTTGCAAACAAAAAGAGCTCGATCCGCCGGGTCCTGAAGACTTTGTCCTCCTGTCACTTCACACTATCTGACATAATGGACAGGCAGGACGGATGATCGGTGTCAGCTCCTCATCAGTCGCCTCCCTTCACATGGATCATGTGATGCGAGCCGCCTAAAGTGGCCCGTGTGTAGGCCTCACTCTGTGCCTCCCAACCCCCCCCAAACCCCCCACCCGATCTGGAGCCCCCGCTGGCCGGAAGGACCCTCTCCCCTAGGCTGAAGTGGCTCCTGCTGGGACTGCCGAGCCGCTGGCATGAGTGGGAGGGAGGGAGGGAGGGAGGAGGGGTTGCACAGACCTGGAGAACATTGTCAACAGCCCCCCCCAACCTCCCCCATCACCCTCCACCGCATCCTTCTCTCCCATCCCCTATCCCTACTTACCCTCCCCCATGTATAGACAGACACTCTTCCTGCTGCGCGCGTGTACATGCGTGTGTGTGTGTGTGTGTGTGCGCACTTGTCATTTATCTCCAAACGGGCTCCTCTGGTGAATGCACGTGTCAGAGACAGGGAGAGACTGTGCATTTGTGCGTGTCTTTGTACAGGTCTGTGTAGGAATGATTTGTGTACTGTATACGCGTGTGAGCGAATGACAGGGTGAATAAACAGGATTAACCGCATGAGCTGAAACATCGAGGTGCAGACACCAAAAAATCATTGTTAAATGTTAATAATCGTGGACAGGATAAACTTTGGCCGATTGAGTATCGCGTGTGAAGAAAACCATACGAGTTGCAATCAAATGACTTTTGACGCTAAAGCCAGACATCAACCCCCCCCCTCCCACCACCACCACCCAACAGACCCTCCACCGGCCACTCTCCAGGCCGGCCCGCTCTATAGAGCAAACACCCGCACAACTTAATTCACAAAGAAGAGATACCAATTTCTTCTCGGCGAGAGACATATCAAGGATGTTAAACAAAGCAAACAGCTGCATCGAATTCAGATGGCGCAAAAGCTAAGCCTTCAATTTGAGCCTTCCCCAGAAGAAAGCCGAATTTAGCTTCAAATATATTCCTCGTAGGAAAGAGAGCGTATTGCGTTATCACGAGAGTCTGTTTGCCCAGCGAATCTACATATGGCTATCTAATATCTTTGTGCCATCGAGCAGGTCTGAGGCTGGAGTCCCAGGGGTTTCAAGACTGGGATTATGCACGGTGGGGGGTTGAACTATTGCCCCCGTGTGATTGAAAGGCCTCCGCCAGCTTAGGCCCTGTTTATTGTACATTTGCATTGCTCAGTTTTCCACCAGGCTGCTGGGAACTATCAGTGGCCAGGCAGCTCATATCTGGGCCGCTATAATTCGGTTTCCTGCGGACCCCCCCCCCCCCCCACCAACCTCATGCCTTGCAGCGAGCGGGAGAGGGAGCAATCATTTAGTCTGATTGACCACGATATGCTCTGATCAATATCTGGCTTAAGGCCCCACATGGTGAAAGAAAAACAAATCAAGTGTTTGTGTACTTTTAAGCGAGTAAGCGAGTGTTTACGCCGGCGTTCAGGATTAAATCCACCAACACGTGTGGGGAATTTTGAGTAATGGAAGGACAGCTGCGAGTCATGTTTTGCGCATCAAAAATAAAGATATAATGAAGACGCTGCAGACAACTTTCAAAGGAGTAACGTTTTGTGTCAGTCGCTTTCTGAATCCTCTTCCTCCATTGAAAAGCACATCTATTAACAAAGATAATTGCGTTTGGATCCATGCCCTTAAGTGTTTTTCACTAATACATCCTTGTGAAAGGCTGACCTTAAGGATTGTAATTACACACACCTGAGTTACACGAGAGCCAAAGAGGTCCGCAAAGCGTTTACTGGTGAAGAAGGTATAATGACCAGAAAACAATTAGCCCCGTGCAGCGGCAGCTTGCAGCAGAGTTTTTACAATGCAGCTTCTGGCTTTAAACAAACAACTGATCGTGAGGACGATATTACAGCGAGAAAAAAGCTGTTTGGTTCAATGGAACAATGTAAAAGTGGAAATCACAAAATTGGGGAGAAACACCATGCACCTGTCTCTTCTTAAGGTATACAGTGGGGAGCAGCATTAGTTCTACATGACCACGTGGAATTAAGTGGTTTAGAGTAACCTGGTATAAACACAAATCATTTATGAATTTTAATAGGCCCGCCCATGCCTCATAACTATGCATGACTTCATACTTTCATAATTGACAGGAAATATGAAATAGGCCAGGGGTCACCCATTAGAATGACTTTTCATTTAATTTTTTGACAGCCCAATACACAAAATGCGGGGCGCATTCCTTGAGCATATTCATGTAGTGCACAGGAACCTTTCCGGTGAAATCTAGCAGCAATCCCCCGAGGCCGGGACCACCTCTCTTATAATTACACAGTACTACACTCTGCACCAGCACAGTAGATCTCCTGTGAGTCGCACAAAACCTCTGAACTGTTCAAACGAAAATGCAATCCCTCCATTACAAAATAACATTGTGGATCCATTTCGGTGGTGATCAAAAACAAAACTCGAAGAGACAGAAAAGCACACGGCGCGCGTTCAGACACCAGACACCATCAACACCTACCCTGCTCTGAGAGGTGTTCACACACACAATGAAACAATGTGCAGTGGGAGGTGGAGGAATGTGGGCTCCAACACACCCCTTTTTTTCCACAAAACTCATTGTATCCCTAAGATGCAAATCTACACCTCTGGGCTATAAAAGTGTTACAAAGAGGGTTCTTCAGCGAGTAAATTAACATTCATCCCACTCGCAATTAAGCGGACAGACTGACATTGTGGCTCCTACATCGGCGCAACACAGGGGGCTTTGTTGACACGGCGTCTGGACAGAGGGGAAAAAACAGAGGAAAATGTTTTCAACTGACTCATCGACTGGACTTCAGTATCTGGAAAACACAAGGCGTTTTTAAAGCCGCGCAAGCTCTGCTCTCCCTCTGCGGGATACTGCGCCATTATTGAGATCATCGTCACGCCGGCAGGAGCAGAAAGTGTCAATCGCAGTGTTTTATTTCCCTGTGCACTGTTGACCAAACATGGAGTGTACGTCAAAGTGTTTTTCTTTTTATTGGAAAAAATATCGGCGTCCACGTTTATCCAAAATTGGGGCTAATATGAAAGAACATACGTGGTCTAAATCTACAAAGGATGTTGCGGGATGTTTATAGCCAGGAGAAATAATGTTAATAACAAGCGCAGAGACACATCAAGCTCATAAAAGCCCCATGTGGACCAGGGGGTTAAAAAAAATGTCTCCAGGAGAAAATGACATAAAAAAACAACAGCGTAGTTTTAAATATGCACATATTGGTTAACACCAGATACACGAACACGTACTGAAAGCATGAATACATTACCATCTGCTGCTTTTGGTCCCAGACAGTTACAGTAGTGGCATGTTTTGGGAAAAGGATATCATTAATCATGGGTATAATCAGATGACATCAGGTCATGGCCCACTAAGTGTGTTTTCCTCATTATGGTAATATGGAGGAGAGGGGTGTGTTTCCGCTCTTCTTCTTTTTCTTTTTTTTTTTTGCTTTGACACTTCTTTTCATGACAACCTGCTCCTGATGGAGGAGGAAAGGGGAAGATTAGTAACTTGACAAGACAGCCTCCTTCAATGACTATATGTTAAATGGTGGCTAAAACATTTAAGACTGAATATCCAATTCAAATAGGAGATTTTACACAGCTGCTAAATATATATTATAAGCACAGGAGCAGTAAGAATATCTAGAATTATTTATGATGAAGTGCAAACAAAGTGAGTTGGCACAATCAAATCTATCTATTTTTCTTGCCAGCTTTGTGTGCCAACTTCAGTTTAGGAATAGACCGAAAGCATTTCTTTGGCGGTAGCAAATAAACCCCGGGGCTATTTACTGTCTCCTTGATATATGAAGTTTGTGGTTGTGATTGTGTGATTATGTTCTGGGGAGAATGACCTTTAGTGGCAACCGTATTGTAATATAATGAGGATGTGTCAGTCGGCAGGAGTACAGTGATGAGACGAGGCCAGGCATCCGGCGTTTAGAGCATCGATCCGACGGGCACCTTGAGTATAGAGGGGAATCTGAAATATTTCCACGCCTCCTTCTCACAATATACAGGTGGATACGAGACCTCATCGAGCTGCTCCGAGCCGCCGAGTACAATGAGTAACAAGACCCTCCTGCCTGTGATTAATGATGAGCCACAGATTGGCCTTTTTTTCTGATTTATATACAATATATTATTATAACTATTACTATATTTTAAAAAAAAAACTGTGTACCATTTAAAACCACATTGAACAACATGAACGACATTGATCTAATGCTAGCAGGAATACGACGATGTTGTATCACATTACTGGTGATTAACGTGTAAAAGATAAAAAGTGCGGGTGACACGAGAGGTGGTGCAGATTGATATGGTGATGGGTTCTCTTACCTCCACCTTCTCATTAACTCTTGCCTGAGTAATATGACCTGGGAGAGATTTCCTCCTCCTACTTCAGCCCTAACACGGAGTCTCTAAGCCCTGCTCGGTAAGCCCGATCTCATAAAGCACAATTAAGTGGGCCAATCAGACGGGCTTAAAGTCACTCCTCTAGTGCCTTAACTCCATAATTAACCAAAATACATCATCAGCAATGAATCAGCCACATGGGTTTCAATCATAATCATAGTCAATCATAATGTTGTAATTTGCTGTGACTTTTACCTCAAGGACTACTTGGTGTGATTTGAGCTAATAGGATTTAAAATCAATATTTTTTTGACATTTTTTTATGTCTATTTTTTATGAATAAATAAAACTACACAAATGGGGAATCTGATCTAGAAATCAATGTGATTCTGTGTGCTGTTTAAATGGAATTTGAGTCAGTGGTGAATAGTTTATCTCTGGGGTCTGAGCCCTAACTATGGAAGCAGAGCACCGGCGAAACATTAATCACCAAAGTATTATGGCTCATATCGTTGGACAGCACATTAATTCAGGTGGCTATTAGGCTGCCTTGCAGCCAACCTTCGAAAAAAGGTCCGCATTGAAATTCAGTTGACAGTGTACAGTGTGCACAAAGCTAACTATGGTGTTACTGCATCCCAACAATAAGCGAAACAAATTGCAAATGTGAATATCACCTATACGAAAGTATATTTAGCGGAGCAAGAGCCGCGACAAAAAGTAAACAGTGGACTTCAGTGGACAGTGGGTGTATTCACTCCCCTGTATTCCTTGTCAACAGAGACGGACGCTCTACCTGTAGATGGAAAATAAAAAAAAACAGAAAGGCTGAGGTAACACCAATTAGAAAGGCTCTCTCTCCTGCACTCCCTCAGAAAAGCCAAGCTCCGCTAAAGGTCAGCCTGAAATTTGAATGACAGGGCCAAAGTCTTTTACTCATAATTTTTGTGTTTGCAATAGATTTCGGAGCAATTCACAGCCTTAAAGGCCTTAAGTGGAACAGCAATTAATTGTAATGAATAATCTGACAAATCTGGTTGACATATGGCTGCTAATACTCCTCCTTTCTGGAGGGAGCAGTGGAGGGATTAGATTACCTCAAATGAAATCTGGGAGCGCTGTGCCATCTGCATGTACAGGGAGAGGAAACAGGGGTCTGCTCTCTGCTGCTCCACTTCCCTCAACCTCACCAGCAACTGATTTGGGAATAGGGCCGTTTTTTTCTCATCTTATTCAACCAGCTGCCTCTCTTGAAGTTAAAAAAAAAACAAAAAAACGCAATAATGCCGCGCCGTTGCCAAAATCGAACACACAGAGAAGAGTAAACAAACATGACAGAAGTGATAAGTGTTGTGCAAACATATAAACAACGCCACCGCGTTGAACCGTCTGAGCGCAGTGAAGCCATAACTTTATTAAAAAGCGTTTAAAACTAT